>NC_090935.1:152061663-152736306 GCF_040938575.1 Ambystoma mexicanum | reverse complement strand
ACTCTATTGGGTTTACCTAATTAATTATTCTGTAACCCTTCCAAATTCATATTCGTGATAGCTGCAGCTTTTTTCTCTTTTCCTTGTCTGTCCTTTTTCCTTTCGGTCAATCGGGCTTTCTTTCACTGCGCTAATTATTGTGGAATTTGTTTGATTTGCACATCCTTTCTAGTTATGGGCCATACAATTTCTTACTTTGAGGATTTCCTTTTTACACACATATATATATATATATATATTGAATTTTTGGTCATTCGCACCATTGCGGGTTCAGTACGATTTTCTCACGCAAGATGGCGGCCGTTAGGAGACTGCAACGTCTCGTACGGTCCGCTTTTCAGTGTTGCTTAAATTGACATTGTCAGGTGTCTTGACCCACGTTCAAGTTATTATGCTGCAACATTTGGTGATGTGGGTTTAGAAATTCCAAGATGGCCGAAAAGCCCACATTTGCGCCAGAATCCAGGAAAACCGCACAGTTTTGCGCACACCAAAATGGTCGCCTGACCTGCCACCCACCAGTGCGAGCGTGATGGGCCAGAAGTGCCATGAGTGAAACGTGGTGCCAAAGGAAAAACAGCAGTGCCGGTTAGCTAAAGCGCTTTGAAATCACATTTGTTTCTCTGAAATGCAAGCTAAAAAGGCCTATTTTAAACATTGCAAGATATTCAAAAATCTCACTGAACACCAGCAGACATTTGGCAGAATGTAGTCTTGTGTGCATACAAAATCTGGAAAGATGAAGAGCCTAAAGCAATGTTTATAACAAAACTGGCTGAGCTGTGGATGTCAGCAGTTTAAGTGAAATTGGATTTAAAACCACTAAAACCGAAATGTTTAAAATAAATGAGTGACCTACTTTTGAGTGTCACAGAGGTTGCAACTGTTTAAATGTCATAGTTTTGAACTTAGAATTAGCGTTCTAGCTGCATGTGTAAAAATTGTAAGTTGGATTTGAATGAAGAAAACTGGAACAAAAGTGACATTTAGCTGAAGCCTGGCTTGAAGAGATTGAATTCTGCCCGGCAACTACCCCCGACAGGAGTTGAAACTTGCCCAGCAACTGCATTCACAGGCCTGGCTGCCTTCTGCTGTTCCCACCAAAAGGAGATTACACCTCTCTGATTGAATTAGGGGTGGGGTACCTGGGGCTGCAGGAAACAGAACAATGAGCTTTCCTTGGCTCAGGCAAATGCTAATCAAGGGGTCGTAAATGGCTTCCTCTTGGAAGAAACTGGGAGGAGCAGTGCCTCTGTGAGCAAGCTGAGCTGGGAGGAAGTGGACTAACCAGAAATCCCACCATGTGCTTCGGTAAACCACACCCCTCTGGGCCAGAGCATAATTTTAAAAAGATGGATAATTCATAGTACGAAATTGTCAAAATTATATAATACTATAATTTATTCTTGTGATTTTTCTGTGCACATTTTAAGAGGTGTTAGGACTCTGTGGTATGTTCTGGGGGTAGTAGCGGAAAATAAGGTATTACTCCAAGTGTCTGTATGTTAAAAATCTGACACTTTATCATCTGAGGCCCATATTCCTTGCGCATGTTTGTGTAAATTCTGGAAAAGTTTAGAGGTTGTGTTCTGGATGAAAAGGGCAGAATTCTGCCAGAAGTGGACACGACATCTTACAAAGACAGGGATCGGATGGTTTGGTGCTACAGGAAATATGTTAACTGGACATATGATATTAGAAAAATTGTACATAGATAAATATGTATTTAGATCAAAAATAGATTTGTGTGCAAATTGATAAGAGGAGGATCCTCTAACCCATAAACCTACCTCATCACGATGACACTCCATTCCTTCCCCGAATCAAGGGAGAGAGGAGAACTTGGCCAATTATAAGTTGTGAGGGGCAGGCTTAGTTATGCCCACGCACACACCCATTTTCAAAAGACATAAAAAGACCCACTAAGACCCACTAAGACCCAGGAAGGGACATTCACTTTTCCATTTCAAACTGATTTCTTGCGAAGCATTTTGCCGGACCAGACAATATCCAGAAGACTCCAGAACCAGAACTTAGAATCCAGACTCCAGAACTTAAAGCAGAGGGGCCAAACCACAAGCTGAATCCTTTTCGGCAGGCCTCAAAATCTTTTGCAATCTGATTCAACAGCCGGGCGAGCTGTTTGATTCTGGCTAGAACCCTGTGCCGAACCCAGAAAGCAGAGCTGTATCCAGACCGCTGTGCAGTGCCGAGACCAGAACCAGAGATCCAGAACCGCAGATCAGACCCAGACCAGATCGCTGTGACCAGAACCAGTGCCAGAGACCGTCCTGTGGCGAGAGAACCGCAGCCAACCTGACCAGATCTTGACGGCCTATTTCAAATTTATAGTGTGAGTACCCAGCCAGAACTGTGCATAGTCATCTATTAGTTTAAAATAAGCTTATCCCATCCAATTCAACCTGCCTAGAACTGCATAGAAATCGTGTGTCCATTCTGTGTTTACAAACCTGTGAAAGTGTCACTGGCCATTCTGAATCATTATTCCGTTTCTGAAAATCTACCTCCACAAAATGATCGGTATCTTTGGAACAGCGTGTGCTAGGAAAGAGATTTAACTTTCCTTTTAAAGCTAAGATCCTGAGCTTTCCAAAGAACCCAGAACCGACTTATAGTTTTTCCGTAAGCGCTCTCGACGCATTCGGAAAAAGTGCCGCCAATTGCAACTAGCTGAATTTGACCACTTGTAAAAAAAAGCTGCTTTTGTTTGCATTACTGAGATTCGTTTCAACCTAATAATCCCTCAGGAATAATTGGTAGTGTTGACCTGAACCAATCGTAAGTAGCTATCACCTACCCGGAATCTCCTATAGGGAATTAAAATCATTTTTAGCATATTTTCACTTCAGTACAAATCACATTCAAAATATTTTTGCATGTTTTAAATGCATACCGGTTGCTCCAAGATTACTAGAATTTGAACTGAATCTGTATCGCATGTTGATTGTATTCCTGAAAACTGTGTGCTTTCCTTCCATCTCCTTATGTTGCATAGGGGGGGAGTGAATTGTCAAAAGAAAGTGATCATATTATCTCCTGTTGAAACCATATCAGTTTATTCCTGCGCTGCATTCTTTTCCATCATTGTTTTTCCTTGAAACCATAAAAGCATTCTCAGCTACCTTATCCTTCCTATACCAACTCCTAAGTGATTACAAAAGTGTGCTAGTATAATATTATCCATTGTTGATCACTGTCATATTCATAAGTGTGCGATCAAATATTAATTTATTATAAAAGTGTGATATATATATATATATTGTTTAATTTTCAAATAAATCTTTTAATTTGCAAAACAAACCTACTTCTTGGCTCAGTGAGGTCAGGGCGATTCAAAGAGAGGGGTGTTATACAAGGGTTTATCATCCAGATCCATGAACTTGTCATAAAAATATATAATTAAGGGCTTCCCTTGGGCATCCCAGACTCGGCATTGACTTAGTTGGAGTGCTGAATTGAAGTCGCTTAACAGAGTGGTGGCTCGAGCCGGGACATCTGGATTAGTTCTACCACTTGTGCAGCTTGATACAGTGTGCTAACTGATAGGATACATAAATCCTGTTGGATCACCACGCTGTATTACACTGTAAAAACACTCCTCAAAGGAACGCTCTAAGGAAACGGTCTGTTTTGCAAAATAAAATACTAACTTCTGTACGTCAGGAAGGAAATCAATTTCCAGAATGACGACCTTGGTAGATATCTGTTACGTTTCACTGACAATCATGGACGCCGGCTTGTATATATATATATATTCTTTATTCATTAAGTCAGATAGACAACGACCCCCGGGAGGGCTTCAACCACCGTCCACAGTCTTCCCTTCACCTTTCTCCTCTATTTTATAATGTTTGTCTAGCTTGGCTAGTGCCTTCTCATATGGGCCTGTGTCTGGTGTGTCTGTAGGCTCTACCTAGAGTACGATGGACAGATTGGAAGGAAGGCTTCCATAAATACGCGTTAGCAGTATTTGGCCCCAATTATTCTAATGAAAGGAAAGAAGCCTTATTGTTTCATTGTCTAGGGACAGCAGGCCAGGAAGTGTTAAGGAAATTACCAGAGCCTACAGACACACCAGACACAGTTAAGACTTGTTCAGGATGACCTGCTTCAAGTCTGATTTTTAGTTCAGCTTGATCACTCCACGATAATAACTCTCCCCCTTTGTTGGCAACATAAATAGTGGTGGTGGCTTCTCTATCTTTAAACTGCAGTTTGGCATCAAAGTATCCTATAATCTCTATTGGTTTGTCACCATATGCATTCACCTTAATTTTGTTTTCTCTCAATGTACAACAATTAAATCTCTCTTTCCATACCTGTACTCCTATTAATGTATAGTCCGCCCCGCTATCCATTAGCATCAATATTTGTATCCCATTAACTAACACCATGGCATATGGCTTTTTCTTCTTCACTTGCCCATCAATGGCATTCACCATGAACACCACCTCTCTACCATTCTCGACATAATCATCCTCCTCATTATTTTCCCTGACATCGAAAACTTGACCTGAATTGGAATTAACGTTTCTACAACATCTAGCTATGTGTCCACGTATACCACAGTTGTTGCATATGACATGTATTGCAAAACACTCCTTGTCCGATGCTACATGTGAGAAACTCCCACACCGGAAACACCTTCTTGTTGGTGCATCTCTATTTGTCGCTGCCTCTTTAGGATACCTGGAAAAATTAGACTCTCTGGAGAAATTCCTATTGTCTTTGACCAACCCTTGACGATTCCAACTTTTCCCCCCTGGTGATCTACTCTCCTGTCGCAGTTCAGAAAGTATCAAAAGTTGAGCCCATCCTCGCCTTAACTTTTGATACTTTCTGAACTGCACCCTCTGTTTCTTCCAACTTGGATTTTTCTATGTTCAACTGATTGTCTGCTTGGAGTAACTTTATGCATTTATCAGTGTGTTCCACCATCTTGGCAATCTCTCTTTCCATACCTGTACTCCTATTAATGTATCCCACCTTCGTCGCCAGAGACGACCCCCGGCACAACATTAACTAAGGATGATACGACTACGAATCGGGAAAAGAGGAAGCAATCGATCACGCCGTGATATGTTATCCAGACGAACTAGATAAGAAAATAACCAACTGAACACAGGTACCGACGATATTCCTTTCAAGTACACAAAGCGACAGTGTGCAAAGTAGTTTTCTTTTAAAAATACCTGCATGCGCAAGCCAACGCCACTCTGCCACACGCATTGATAACGTTCGTATTACAAGATCAAGTGACGCAACGAAAGCAACAGAGAAAAGGACCTTACGGCGTAACGGACGCCGTAACTGACGTCCCCACGCAAAGAAAGGAAACACATAAGCGGACCAGCGATTAGGTAAACAAACAAAGACAGAGCGATCCAGCCGAAGCTCGGCGACTTGGCGAGATGATTAAGGCAGAGTAGCGTCCTGAAGGACACTAGACGAGTGTACGATTCAACGGATTGGAAGGAACAAACGGATAGCACCACACCATACAAGTGGCGGTGAGTTACATAACGCAAGTGTGTACATGCTTGAATTGAGGGAAATTTGAAACCGTGCCACAGCATAGCATCTACAAATACAGGTACAACAGTACACAATGGCAAATGTTCCAGCTCCTGTATTTTTTTTGTCTTCACCTGGAGAACCTAGAGTACGATGGACAGATTGGAAGGAAGGCTTCCATAAATACGCGTTAGCAGTATTTGGCCCCAATTATTCTAATGAAAGGAAAGAAGCCTTATTGTTTCATTGTCTAGGGACAGCAGGCCAGGAAGTGTTAAGGAAATTACCAGAGCCTACAGACACACCAGACACAGGCCCATATGAGAAGGCACTAGCCAAGCTAGACAAACATTATAAAATAGAGGAGAAAGGTGAAGGGAAGACTGTGGACGGTGGTTGAAGCCCTCCCGGGAGTCGTTGTCTATCTGACTTAATGAATAAAGAATATATATATATATATACAAGCCGGCGTCCATGATTGTCAGTGAAACGTAACAATATCAAAATAGCCAGAGAGCACCTCTTCCATAAGCTATTCGTGAGAGGCGAATGGACGGAACAGGACCAGAATGTGTGCTTGCAGGCAATCGCGCAAGAGGTCACTGTAACTGGGTCAGATACATGGAGAGATCAGGGTCCCTTACATGTGGCCCTCAGTGAACTATATATGGCCCCTAATGCCAAGGATGAGCACAACAAGATTGCCAGGGTAGCGGCATATTTATATTTATATATGGGAGCCATACAGGACAAATGTGTTGAAGGCCATGATCTGGCAAATAGGCAACTGATGGCATTAGAGAAGGCCCATCTGACCTGGTCTCTTCCGAGCAGAGGCTGGAGAGGAGCCAGGAGTCAGAAAATCATAGTAGGCAGTACATCATTAAAAATAAAATATGGGTATCCTGCAACAGGAAAAGTCTGACCAGGATACCAGATTTCTGGCCTTGCAGAAGGAGTACCAAGAAGGTTTGGACGCCCTACTGCAGAGCCAGAAAAAGCTGGAGCAACAACTGGACTTCAATAGGGCATGTGCAGAGCAGGTAGTCACCCTGCAAAGCCACCTAGATGGGGAGAAGGCAGAGAGCAACAAACTGATTCTGAAAGACCTGGATACCCAGACAGAATTTGAAGAAGAGCACCAGAAAGCTGGGGCCCTTAAAAGGCAGAGGGACAACATGGCGGCACAGATGCAGACTCTTAGTCAGGAAAGGGACACCTTAGGCCAGGAAGTCTGCCAATTAAAAGAAAACGTTTAAGAAAATCACCTGGCCCTCCAGGGACTGGGTGACCTCCAAAAAGAGCATCAGAACTTGCTAGAGAACACCAGGAGGGGGAAGATGCTCTGGCAAGAAAGGAACAGGCCAGTAGGGATGGGACTCAGGAGGTAACCCTCCTGCAGCAAAGACTGGCCTAGTACTCCAGGACCAACCAGGAAGCACAGAGGGAGAATGAGGCTCTCTGTCAGCACAATGATAGGCTCCAGCAACAGGTAGCCATGCAGGAGAGACTGATAGTCTAGTAAGGCCTTAACTGAGGAACTGAAAGCACAGGCTCTTGCATGGCAACAGGGAGCAGGGGCTGATAGAGATGAGGTTTGCTAGGAAAGGGAACCATCTGAGCATAACCTCAGGAGCCCTAGTACCAGAGCCTTCACCTCTCCCTTTCCCTGGACTCTGCCACCCTGTGTCCCCTGGCGCACATGAGCACAGGGCCACGGGGATGGCAGATTACTATCCAGCCAAAAGTATGGGGCTCATAGGCCAGTACCACCCAGGAATGGATGGGCGGGCATCCGGGAATGGGCACCTAAGTACAGTGCAATTTAGTGGGGAACCCCACGAGAGTAGGCCCACTAAGGGCATCCTGAAAACCTCTGCCCAGTTAGGTCAGTGGGGGGGTACCCATCAAATCCTGGCAGCAAGGAGGGATCTGAAGACTCCTCTGAGCGTCACAGGACACAGGAGACCAGGTCCCCACATTCTGCCAGCCATTCCCAGGCTCGCAGAATCCGGGAAAACCTGGAAGATCAGACGTGCACCTCGGGGAGCAGTGCTTTTGAGTCAGAGGATGAATGTACCAGGGTTACCCGAACCAAAAAGGCCAATAAGGCAAAAAGGGCCCTGCTAAAGGACCCCTTAAAACAGATTAAGGCAATCAGGAGTGTCATCACGCCTTATCACAAGAACGCCAAGTATTCTCTTAGGGAACACTTGGAGCTTTATGAGCAAATGATGGAGACTTTCCATTTGAAAGACAGCAGTAGCTGCATTCAATATGTAAAGTGGACATTCTTCCCAGAATAATCCAGTTTCTTTGCGGGGCTGGAGGACCAAAACCATTCAAGATGGTCCACATATAGGGCGGCCATCTTGAAACATTTTTCTGTTCACTGGAATCCCCAAGAGGCTCGCAAGGCAGCCTACAATTTGCAATGTGGGGAGGATCAGGCCCCACAAGAATGTGTGCAGGAATTGAAGCGTGCCTTTGCGAAGACTACCAAAAGGGTGCGCACGGACAGCAAAGAGTTTGTAAATATGTTTTTCCATGCCTTGCCCAAATACATCATGACCCAGCTAGTGAGAGATTTTCATGAGAAAAGGTCACTAGACTGGGTCATTGAACAGGCTACCCGGATCTATGAGGTGCAGAAGTCCATAGAAAATAAAAAATAACGCTCAGAAAAGCCCCAAATCGCCCAGCACCCCTGCTGCTGCCAAGGTGGCAGAGGTAAAGGTTGCCCCCATTTTAGATTTAGAGATGGGGGGCCTAAAAACCTGCCTGCACCGAATAATTCTCAGCCCAGAAGGCCCTCGGGCCAGTCACAGACAGGGAGACAAGGAGGTAGTCCCACAAATGGGGTCCCTCGCTCCCCTGACTATGTAAGTCCCCGCTACAAGGGAAACCGACCCATCCTGGGGTATGTGTGGACACCTCCAGCCCAAGTGGGGGGATCCAAACAGGCACCCAACCGGGGAACCTCCCTCCTAACTTCCCACAGGAGGACAGACATTCACCAAACCCTGGGCAGAACTTTTTCCCCAGGTATCCACCCAACTTCCAGCCCCAAAATCATCCATCCTTCTTTCCCCAATTCCCTGAGCCCAGACCACCTAATCCGGGAGAGGGGAGGTCAAGGGTGGAGGGGTACCCAAATCTTCCCAACCCGGGGTACTACTAGAGAAGAGATAGCTACCCTTCCCGGGATCAGCCCAGGGGAGAAAATAGAACCCCGTATCAGCCTGAGCGGGTTTCACAGTTAGAGCGCCAGGTCCAAAATATGTCACGGGATCTGGGTCACATGCTGAGGGCTCAACAGAACCCTCAGACGAGCATGCCGGCGCAGAATTCCCTAAACTCTGGGCCTGGTGCTCCAGAACAATGACGGGGGCAGCACCCCGATAACCCACCAGTTCCCAGGGAGGAGGCACAAGGGGAAGGGGGGTGTAAAGCCTTGGAGGAAGCTTCCTTCCCCACTTGTAAACAGCCCCTGGAAACCCAGGAACCGGAAACAAAATCTCCTACCCCTGAAAGTCTGCCACCCAAGGAGGAGAGAGGGGGTAGGAGAAACAAAGGACCCAAACAGACCCATTTTTTGGAGGGGGTACAGGTCTTTAAATTTGAGGGAGAGGGATCCTCAGAGGATCCTGGGAAAAGGATCTTCTCCTTCAGAGATGGGGGAACTCCTCCCAAGGAAAAATGGGCCCCAAGGGATTCCAATCCAGACTGGGTAGATGTGGGGATTGAGCTTTCGCCGCCCATCATTCTATCCCAGAACCAACAATACCGAAAACCCCTGGTTCAAATCCATCCTGGTGACTGCTTCCAAAAAGGGGGGGGGGGCGGCCCAGAACCGGAACCGGGGAACCCAAAACCGCATCCATAGACTGGGTAGATGTGGGGATTGAGCTGTCGCCGCCCATCATTCTATCCCAGAACCAACAATACCGAAAACCCCTGGTTCAAATCCATCCTGGTGACTACCTCCAAAAAGGGGGGGGGGCAGCCCAGAACCGGAACCAGGGGAACCCAAAACCGAATCAATATCCAATTGCCAACTTTTTCTTTCAGATTCCCAAAACTCCCTGCCAAACTCTGCCCAAATCTCTTTTCTCTCAATGTCCAAAACCAGAAAATTAGCCCACCAGTTGTCCAAAAATGTGCATTATCTGTGCCCACTTGAGGAGAACAAGGGAAGATACTATGCCCCGGTACAAGTACAGGGGCAGGGTACAATTTTGGCACTGGTGGACACTGGATCCCAAGCTACCCTTCTGTCCAAAAGGACCTTTGATGAATTAAATGCAGGAAGGGGGGAGAATTACCGAATTCCTCTCACCTCTCTTCCTGGACAACTTCAGAACTTTGACGGGAAGGAAATTCCTGTAGAGGGGACTGCAGATTTGGACATCAAAATTGGGCGACACAAGGTGAAGCACCCGGTCATAGTAGTGACTCCAGAGGGCACCCCTTGTTTACTAAGGAATGACCACCTGAGAAGGTTGTCACCCCTAATAGATTGCGTAAACAAGGTCCGCTGGACCCAGGCTAATCGACCAATAACATCAAAACAGAGCATCAACCATGTTAGTTTAAACGACACCTGCCACATGGTTGAACAAAAATCTGACCAAGTAAAATTTCACTTCCAGAACAACCAAATTCCAGAAGTGACGGTAATAGCAGTAGGGCAACAGACTGGTGATGGGGGGTCCTCTCTATTTCTGAAAATTAACCTTCCTTCCAGTTTAAGGTGGTATTCCACACTGGAAGGAAACACTCTGAAATTCTTTACTAATCCACAATCAGACATTCCTACTCCGATAGTCCAGAAAGATGTGAAATCAGCACAGAGCCTGGCTGATATTCAGCAAATTGGAGAGCAGTTGTTCACCCCCGTTCAGTTAAATGAAGGGAAGGACTCTATTCGTGCCCGAGTGTGTGTGAACATCGGTAAGAGCTTCATCAGCGAAGCCTTGTTCCGCCAACTCCCAAAAGATCCAGCGATTCCCACATTCAAACTGATAGACAAATGGGAAATGGATCTGGAAACACCCAATTCCAAACATCTCCTGCCATGCAGGTGTATGCTCAAAATCTCCATTGTCAACAAGAGCATAGTCCATAATTGTTGGGTCGTGCGAGACGACACTGCCGCCTTTTACTTAGGCAGTGACATTCTCACTCGCTTTGCCGTTAGTTTGGACCTAATAAACTTCAAAGCTTGGTCCCGATTAGCGGATAATCCCATGGGCTTTGATGATCCAGAAAAAGCATTTAGGTCAGCTCAATTGCTACCTTATGCAGTTGAAATTCAGATTAAAGAGGAAGTCACCATCCCAGAAAGGACCCAACAATTCTCCCTGGAAGTGAAAGTTAAAAGAAGACAAAAATTGAAAAACCCTGATGCTTATATTCATCTAAATGCTTCTCTCCAACAGCAAGGGTTGGGGGTAAACCCAACACCATTAGTCAACATAGAACATGACACCATTCCAATAGAGGTGGATAACAGCGACATAAAGAGTATTACTCTAGCCGCAGACACCATTATTGGAATGGCGGTTGATGACTGACATTTTTCCATTGATTTAGGAAATGAACTGTTAGGACCAATCTCCAAGGACTGTTTTGACAGTGACAGTGATGGCAACACAACACCAGACAGGATCTTTACCCGGCATGGGGGGGAACTTCCTGGTGTACACTTCCTGCCCTTATGGTAAGGAAGATGTGACTTGTGACTTCAGAAGGGATGAGGTGATTTTCCAGGTCCATGAGGGCTGCCTTTCCCACCTGAAGCCTCCAGTCCAAATCAGCACTCTGACCAGGGATTTCTCCACCCAGCTGGAGGAGGCCGCTGAGATAGCAAAACCAGAAATCTTTCCAGGCTTCAGGCAAATGGTGGAAGAGAAAGTCAACCTAGCTGACGCCTGTGTGACTCTGGAACAGAAGCAAAAGTTGAAACAAGTTTTCTTGGATTTCCAAGATCTCTTTGCGGTAGACTCATATGACTGTGGTCGCACCGACATCCACACAACAACAATTCCCACGGACCCTGGCATGACTCCAGTGTTTGTGAAGCAATATCGCTTGCCTCTCGCATCCATGGAGTCCCTTACTGAAATAATTAAGAACCTTGAGTCCCGCGGAATAAACCGTCCAGTACACAGCACCTTCAATAATCCGGTGCTGGGAATATTGAAGCCAAATGGCCAGTGGAGACTCTGCTCCGACCTTAAGGAGCTCAAAAACGGGTCCATACTTCCCGATGGCCTCTTCCCTACATTGACCAAGGGCTGGCCCAGATGCAGGGGTCTCAGGTATTCACTGCAATAGACCTGACCAATGGATACTGGACTGTGCCTGTCAGTAGGGAGGACCAATACAAGCTGGCTTTTACCTTTTTGGGGGCCAGCAGTACACATGGACCCGGACTCCCTTTGGATATCTCAACTCCGGCAATGAATTCAACATTTTCCTACATAAGGCCATGCCCGACCTGGGTGCAAGGGGTAACCTGGCTTATGTAGATGATGTCCTCATCAAAAGTTCATCTGTGGAGGAACACATAGCGGAGATCTGTTATGTTCTGACACAGTTGAGGGCCGCTGTAGCAAAACTTTCCTTTCAGAAAGCACAGTGGTGTAGAACCTGTGTTAATTTCTTGGGGCATGAGATTACTCCTCAGGGTCTCTGTCCCCAGGAAAAGAAAGTGGAAGCACTCCAGAAACTGAAAGACCCCACAACTCTGCGGGAACTAAGGGGCCTCCTTGCATAGAGCATACATGACCCCTCTGAGGATATCCAAGTTCCGAAACGCTGGGCGACAGGTGTGCCCTAAGTGCAACATGGAAAATGCGGACATGACACACATGTTTCTGGGGTTAAGTGGCACAAAAATTAGCGACAAAAGGGGTCACGCTCGTCATAGATACGGCCTGGGCTTGCTTGCTGGGAAGGTTCCCCAGACCACGGAAACTTAAACATGTTGAGAAACTGAGAAACTTGGCATACGTGCTAGCAAAACGGAGGATCGCCATGGGATGGAAGAAGTGCCACAAGCCACGGGTGGAGGTATGCTGGAAGGAGTTACAGAAGTGGGCGGAGGCCGAAACGGTAGTATGTATGTATGTTTGTTTGTTTGTTTTATTATTTATAATGCGCACATAACCACAAGGATAACAAGGCGCGAACATAGTAAGAGGGTTGTATAGCTTAGTTACATACAGCAAATTAAATAACGTCCCGTGGAGTTACAATAGGGATAAAGTGGTAACATGGGTAAACAGATATCAAAGACATTTTATCTAGTGCAGTCTATATAGTAGCAGGAGGTAGCGGGGGTACAATTGGTGATGCCACTGATAATGGCATGAGGAGCCACCAGGGAGTATTATTTGTCATGGTCCTTCATCCATTGTATAATGTGTGTCCTGAACTGAAGGTAAGGGATGTCTTTCCTTAGAGGTGGCGGTAGTGAGTTCCAGTGAGTAGCTGCTTTAACAGGGAAGCTGTTCCCTCCAGTCAGGGACCGTTTGAATCTTGGGACTAGTAGTAGATTGGCATTGGCACTTCTGGAGGGGCGGTATGAAACCTGTCTAGAGAATCTTGTTATCAGATATTTCGGGGCCATGTCATGAAGGCATTTGTGTGTCAGTGAGACAGACTTAAGGAAAATTTTGTCTTTCGTGGAAAGCCAGTTAACAGATCTTCTGGTATCTGAGATGTGGGCTTTCTTGGGGATACTTAGAGCTGCTCTTAGAGCATTATTTTGAAGGATTTGGATCTTCTTTATGATATGTTTGTTACTGCCTACGTAAAGGGCATTACAGTAATCCAGCTTAGATAGGATCAATGCTCTGGCCAAGGTAGTGCAGTTATTAGGTGTTAGGAGTGGTTTGGCAGCTCGGATGAGTTTACAAGTATAAGCAGTGGCGGAGCCCATTGCGTTTACCTGTATGTTAAATGATAGTGAGGAGTCTAGGTAAAAACCCAAAGTTTTTACCTCCTTGGCCACAGTAATGGTGTTGTTATCAATTACGAATGATGAGTAAATTTGGCCGAGTTTGTTGATATTGGCTGAGGTACCAAGAATGAGGAGTTCTGTTTTGTCATCATTCAGGCATAGTCCGTGTGAGGTCATCCATGCCTGAATGATGAGGTACACTCTGTTTACAAAGGCCAAATCCTTGTCATAATCCCCCGACAACGGGATGAGGATCTGAGTATCATCTGCATAGTTTGTGTAGGTGATACCCAGACCGTCGAGATCATCGAAAAGGGGCTTTGTAAAGATGTTGTACAATGTAGGTGAGACGCAGGAGCCCTGAGGCACGCCACAGGCGATGGGCGTGGGGTCAGCAGCCGCTAATGGTGAGAAGACGCTCATTGTTCTATCACTGAGGAAGGACTGAATCCAGCCTATAGCCTCATGCTAGAAGTGTGCGGCCGACTCGAGATGTTTGCACAGAATCTCGTGGTTGACTAAATCGAAAGCTGCTGAGAGGTCAAGGAGCAGCAGCAGTGCGGTTTTGCCCTGGTCTCTCAACTCGTCAATTTGTATCTTAAGGTCAACCAAAGCGGTTTCGGTTCTGTGTTGGGGTCTGAAACCAGATTGTCGGATTCCTAGAAAGTGGTTATAGTCTAGGTGTTGTTGGATTTGTAAATATGCCAATTTGTCGATGATTTTAAGCAAGAATGGTACTGTGGTGATAGGACGATAGTTCGTGGGTATGGCGGGGTCTAAGTTTTGTTTTTTGAGGAGTGGGAGGACCCATGATTGTTTCAGGTTATTAGGTATTATGCCTGAGTTGAATGATGCATTTATTAGTTTAGTGATGAAAGGTGATAATTCACGAGCTGCATCTTTTATAAGTTGTGCTGGGCATAAGTCCCTGTGGCAGTTCGATGGTTTAAGAGTGAGGATGACATTCTCAACCTCTTTGATGGATACTTTGCGGAAGTTGAAGTGGGGGGTGGTATCAAGTGAGGGGGTCAGTATGGAAGGTGTCACTGTCACATCGTTAATATTGGATTTCGTAATGGCGAGAAGGGTAGCCTTTTTATGGTGGATCTTCGTTTGCAAGGTGGTGATTTTATTAGACAGGGCATTTTGAATGTTTGTACACCAGTTTTTATCCTTAGTGCAGGAGTCTGGGGTTTGGATAGGAGATTCTAACTCCTTCAGAATTGTAAAGAGCTCTTTAGTATTGGACTTAGCTTGGGTGATTCGGAGGTTGTAGGAAGTTTGTTTGGCGGAAATTATTTCTTTTTTATAGAGGGCTGATTGCTTACTTAGGTTGCGCTTATTGGTCTCTGAAGGATCAAGTCTCCATATTTTCTCACAACGACGTTTCTCACGTCTGAGTTTTTTTAGTTGTGGGAAGAACCAGGAGTTCACATGTTTACGTTGTTTGCTTTTTCTAATCTTTGAGGGAGCTATGGCATCAAGGGATGATAGCATCACTTTATTGTACACGTCTACCATGGTAAATGGGTCAGTGTTGTCTGGTATAGAATTGAGGGTGGGTATGATCAGCGGGATGAGGTTGTCTGGCGTGATGTTTCTTTTATTTCTAGTGGGGACTGCTGGGGCTACATTATCAATGAGTAGCGCAGGTGGGGCCTCTAAGGCAAATGTGATCAGATAGTGGTCTGACCAAAGCTGAGGTAGTGTGGATAGTACCGAGATGGGGCAATTGTGCACAGCAATCCAATCAAGTATGAGTAGGGCATGTAATCTTTTGGGTGAAACCTAGTTCCTCTAGGGAGTTATTGATTAGTGTGGCATTCGAGTCTCGGGGGTCATGGAGTCCTAGGTTGAAATCTCCTAGTAAGAGTTTCTGGTAGGCACTTTTCAGATTATTAGATAGGATATTATTGAGATCTTCTTCGAAGAGTACTATAGGGCTTGGTGGGCGGTAGATAAGGTGGATAGTTACAAAATGTGAGTTAGTTATGGATAGCTTGGCTGTGAGGATTTCACAAGAGTTTGTACTAAGAGGTGGATCGAGTTTCAGTGTGAGATTCGTTTTATGTATGATGGCAAGACCTCCACCTCGCAATGTGGTACGGTCTAGTCTGAGGAGGGTGTAGTCATCTGGGATGGCTAACATAATTGCTGGGCCGGCTGCGGGGTGGAGCCAGGATTCTGTGATGGCTAGAAAATCCAGGTTTCCATTATGTAGTATGTCTGCAATCTCCGTTGCGTGGGCGACCATAGAGCGTGCATTTATGTACGCCCCTTTTATCGTTGGTTGAGCTGGTGGGGGCAGTGCCTTGGGAATGGCCTTGGGGGGTGTAACAGTCTCTCTGAAGAGTCTGCTGTTGAGTTGCAGGTGATGTCGATTAGATTTACTAGGGCCAGTAGTGGTGTTAGATACTGTTTTAGGTAAGTAGTCATGCAATCTTGGGAGTCTTGCACGTAGTTTAAGATTCCTTTGTATTAGAGTGCATGGTCTGGTGAGCTGCTTGGCCGAGTAATGTACAGGAGCCAATGGTAGGGTATGTTGAGGCATGGTGAGGTCTTGTAGCGTGATTATGTAAAGGAGGGCTCTTAGGAGTGTTGTGTAGAGTGGTGGTAGGTACATGTTGTACGATTACGAGTATGTGCAATGGACCTGGAAGCACAGTTTCAGTATTCAGGACTGGGGTGGCGAGCACAAAGTAAGCTAGGTGAGAGGAGCAAGGCTTCAGTCTATCGGGTGGCTTAGTGAGGTGCAGTAGGGCTGGAAGCTAGGCGATTACAAGGCAGAGGTGATAAGGGCAGTAATCAATGGCAACAAGCTGTAGAGCACATACGTAATAGCTTCAGTCTAGTAAGACACAGTAATTAGATAGAGTTGATTGCCGAGCTATAGAGTCTGGTGACTGAGTGTTCATATACGTTACGTTTAACAAGGTCATAAACTGTGGCAGCATTATCTATCAGATGCATACATTATTAGTTCACATGCTTCGTACACTTTGCCTACTGTCCACATACTGTGGTTGGTGGCCACCATAAGGCACAACACAATAGTCAGTGTGGTCAATAGGCGACCATAAGGCACAACACAATAGTCTGTGTGGTTGGTAGGCGACCATACGGCACAGTATAATCATTAGTGTGCCTCTACATAAAGAGACCATGCAAAAGTTGAAGTACAAAGGCACAACGTGCAAAGTTTGCAATGGCACGAAAGCTATAGAGAATAAGTTATGCCCTAGTACCACAGGCAATGTTCAAGAGGCAGAGTATGCAGCCCTGACAATGGTTTAGGAAGCATAGGTGCAGAGGATAGTATTAGCAGTGTTGCGCGATGATACGGATTTAGTTGATAAGTCTTGGCAGTGCAGCCAACTAGATGGCCAGATAAGTGTGCATGCAGAAGCCCCGGTCTTACCGTGTTAGTAGGAGGTCAATGGTGCCGCGCTAACGATACTGCCACCTTGAAGCAGATGGATAATTGAAAGGGCCATATAGCGCCTCACGTGCGCCAAACAGGCGCTCAACAGGCCTTTGTATGGCCTTCGTAGGAGCCGCCGGCACATCCGCCTGCGGCGGATGTAAGATGATGGATATGCGAGGCTTAGCCTCGTTGTGGCGCCGCGATGCGCCCGGCATGCGGGGGACAGGCAGGAAGTAGGACAAGGCCAGGCAGGCCTTCGTTGCAGCTTACCAGCTGTTTCAGGGTTCCAGCGATGGGGAAGGGCTCCTGCCCTCTTCCCTTGGATGGGACGACGAAGTGGGGGAGGCGAGCAGCATGAGTGGGGAGGAAGAAGTAGGTACCTTGATGGCATGGAAATTATTAATAGCGGAACTGTTCGGATCTATAACGGACCCAACGGAATCCGAGGATAGTGAGACACGGCCACATGTAGCAGATACTGAATGCGAAGTACAAATAGGCTCATAATGGATGGTGGAACTTGGGGAGCAGTGGCAAAATGGAAATACAAACGGTGTTTAATGGAATTGTTGTAAACTGCACTGCGTGTTGGGTTTGTTTGTATTGTTGTTTGGTTTGAATAAAATTAAGAACTTTTTTTTTTTTAAACTAAGGAGCCTCCTTGGACTGACTAATTACAGCAGAAGGTTCATTGAGGGCTACGCAGAGATCACCAGACCCCTGATTCATCTCTTGAAGGGGAGGTCAAGTGGGAATGGGGTCCAGAACAATCCGAGGCAGTAAGACAGCTCAAAAGAAGCCTTTCACAAGCACCTGGCCTAGCTTACCCTGTCAGAAACGAGGAGTTTTTCTTGGAAACAGGGTTCTCTAATACATGTTTGACTGCAGTATTATATCAAAAGCATGACAAGGTCAATAAAGTAATCTCCTATGCGAGAAAAAGTTTATCCTCTGTGGAGCAAAAATTCAACGACTGTGAGAAGGCACTCCTGGCAACGGTGTGGGCATTGAAGAATTACTGCCCGTTTATCCAGGGGGAACACATCATAGTGGAGACTCCACACCAGCCTCTGCAATACCGCCAAAGTGACAGAATCTGAGCCGGAAATGTGAGTAATTCCCGAATTACTTCCTGGATTCTGTCAATGCAAGGCTTTCCTGTGGAGGTCAGATATGGCCAAAACAAGAAGAGTCCCCTCGCGCAAGGTCTGGCTGACTTGCATGATTGTGCCAGAGAAAACTGTCTTGAGGACGAAAGTCTAAAAATCAAGGACAACATGGAGGCATACCTTAATTCCCCCCATAAAGTTTTTGAAGAAGACAAGTGTGAGGGACTGCCCACTGTCTATGCTTTTACCATGTTGACAACAACGGGGAAAAAGAACTGGTGGCCCGCATAGGGAATGCATGGGTGAATGAGTCCCCAGAACCCTCCGCTGGGTACAAAATTGGTCCCCGAAGTAGTCACATGGCAGAGTTGATGGCTGTGCATCAGACCATCCTCACTGCTGTCCAATATCAACTCCATGAACTGGTCATAATCACAGATTCAGATTATGTACGGAACGGGTTCGTAGAGCACCTGGTTAATTGGAAAACCAGAGGCATGTTATGTGTTAATAACAAACCCTTGAAACATGGGAAGTTAATTCAAAACATTGATGATCTGGTCACCGTGAATGGGATGACCATCTACTGGAAGAAGATCAAGGGTCATTCCAAAGTAGAGGGACCAGACAAAACTGGAAATGACTTAGCCGATCAGCTGGCCAAAACCAGGGCCATCCAAGGGGATCTAATAGAGATTGAGTCCCTGTTGGGGGGGAGATCCAGGTCACTGCTATCACTAGGTCCCAGACGAATGCTCACAATGATATTTCAACTGCACAATGGAGTAAGGAGACCCCAGATGCTGATTTGATTACGGCTCAGAAGGGGGATCCAATAATTGGTAAGTTTTACCAACACATTGAGGACCCTGCGAACTTTCCCCTGACGGATACCGATTACATTGGGAAAGAGGACCTTGATGAAATGTCCAAAAATGTTCAGAGTCCAAGACGGTTTGTTGGTAAGGAAATCCCAAGCTGGCTATGATCAGTGGGTAGTTCCTACCTCATTCCGAAGCCTGATGTTAAGTCACACCCATGATGCGGCCAGGCCGGTCATAGGGGGTTTCACACAACACTTGAGATCTTAAGAGAGGTTGCATACTGGCCACACATGGGGCAGGACCTCGACCAATACTTGGTGTCGTGTGTGTGCACAATTTCAGCCAACATTCTTCACACACCGTGCGCCTCTCCAAAAGAGGGGGATCACACAGCCATGGTCAGATTTGCAAGTCGACTTCATAGGCCCCGTGATTCGCTCCTTTAGGGGGAAATAAGTACATGTTGACAGTGACATGCTTATTTACTAAATGGGTGGAATGTCTCCCGCCCCAAACTGCAAGGCAGAAACAGCAGCTGCCCTAATGATTAACCACATCTTTTCGCGTTTTGGTCTACCCCAAAGGATTGAGTCAGACAGAGGTAGCCATTTTACCAGCGAAGTAATGACTAAGATGTGGGAGATACTGGGGGTTAAAAGGAAGCTACATATTGCTTACTGGCCAGCCTCTTCTGGTGCAGTGGAGAGATATAACAGAACCATTGTGAGCATCTTAAAAAAGTTTGTGGCAAATTCTGGGCCAAATTGGGATATCCGATTACCTCTGGTCCTAATGGCCATCAGATCTACCCTTTCATCTGCAACTAAAATGTCACCATTTGAGCTGATGACTGGACGCAAGATGGTGCTTTCCCAGCATTTGCTCTACAGGACCCAAGAGCAGACATTAATAAATGCCTCCACTTCTCATGAATATATTGAGAATTTAAGGAAACACCTTCAACATGCTTTTGCCTATGCTCAGCGGAATCTAGAAAGATCAGCCGAGAGTATGAAAACTCACTATAATTTGAAGACTACTAGGAAAGAATACAATGTGGGAACCGGGTCTATCTATACAATTTCCAAAGGAAGCATGCCAAACAGCGAAAATTTCTGCCTACATGGAAGGGACCTTTTGAAATTGTAGACAAGATCTCCCCTGTCGCCTACAAGATCCGCATCCCCAAAGGTAGTTTGGCGGAAGGGGAAGACCAGTGTGTCCATATAAATCAGTTAAAGTGTTGCCATCCCAGGCACACTCTGCAGCAACTGGAGGAGTCCTCTGCAATCTCAGAGGGGGCCGCTCCAGAGTAATACAAGTCCAACCCTAAAATATTCCACATGTAGCCTATAAAATTTAATGCAAATGTCTCCTGAGTATAAAATGCATATGTTCGCCCCACCGTTAATAGTGGTGGGGAAATGTCTACGAATATGTTACTGCCGCTTTTCTTTGTCATCCTAGGAGAGATGAAACCGTGGAGACTGACCAAGGAGGACGACCCGGGGAGCAAAGATCTGAGGGGCTCGTGGTACCGCCGAAAACTCCATCAGTACCGGCGAGGAGAACCGATCGATCCACCCTGATGGAGGAAAAGATGCTGAACTGTGCCATCTGCGGAATCGGAAGGAGATGATGCGGACATCCCAGCGCGTGGATCAAAACATCCTTTGCACCCGACTCCCCCTCGACTCGAAATCAAAGTGCAGTCGGGCGGGGGGGCTTGTCAGGTGTCTTGACCCACGTTCAAGTTATTATGCTGCAACATTTGGTGATGTGGGCTTAGAAAATCCAAGATGGCCAAAAAGACCACGTTTGTGCCAGAATCCAGGAAAACCGTGCAGTTTTGCGCACACCAAAATGGTCGCCAGACCTGCCACCCACCAGTGCGAGCGTGATGAGCCAGAAGCGCCACGAGTGAAACGTGGTGCCAAAGGAAAAACAGCAGTGCCGGTTAGCTAAAAAAGTGCTTTGAAATCACATTTGTTTCTCTGAAATGCAAGCTAAAAATGCCTATTTTAAACATTGCAAGATATTCAAAAATCTCACTGAACACCAGCAGACATTTGGCAGAATGTAGTCTTGTGTGCATACAAAATCTGGAAAGATGAAGAGCCTAAAGCAATGTTTATAACAAAACTGGCTGAGCTGTGGATGTCAGCAGTTTAAGTGAAATTGGATTTAAAAACACTAAAACCGAAATGTTTAAAATAAATGAGTGACCTACTTTTGAGTGTCACATAGGTTGCAACTGTTTAAATGTCATAGTTTTGAACTTAGAATCAGCGTTCTAGCTGCATGTGTAAAAATTGTAAGTTTGATTTGAATGAAGAAAACTGGAACAAAAGTGACATTTAGCTGAAGCCTGGCTTGAAGAGATTGAATTCGGCCCGGCAACTACCCCCGACAGGAGTTGAAACTTGCCCAGCAACTGCATTCACAGGCCTGGCTGCCTTCTGCTGTTCCCACCAAAAGGAGATTAAACCTCTCTGATTGAATTAGGGGTGGGGTACCTGGGGCTGCAGGAAACAGAACAATGAGCTTTCCTTCGCTCAGGCAAATGCTAATCAAGGGGTCGTAAATGGCTGCCTCTTGGAAGAAACTGGGAGGAGCAGTGCCTCAGTGAGCAAGCTGAGCTGGGGGAAGTGGACATACCAGAGATTCCACCATGTGCTTTGGGAAACCACACCCCTCTGGGCCAGAGCATAATTTTAAAAAGATGGATAATACATAGTATGAAATTGTCAAAATTATATAATAATATCATTTATACTTGTGATTTTTCTGTGCACATTTTAAGAGGTGTTAGGACTCTGTGGTATGTTCTGGGGGGTAGTAGTGGAAAATAACGTATTACTCCAAATGTCTGTATGTTAAAAATCTGACACTTTATCATCCGAGGCCCATATTCCTTGCGCATGTTTGGGTAAATTCTGGAAAAGTTTAGAGGTTGTGTTCTGGATGAAAAGGGCAGAATTCTGTCAGAAGTGGACACAACATCTTACAAAGACAGGGATCGGATGGTTTGGTGCTACAGAAAATATGTTAACTGGACATATGATATTAGAAAAATTGTACATAGATAAATATGTATTTGGATCAAAAATAGATTTGTGTCCAAATTGACAAGGGGAGGATCCTCTGACCCATAAACCTACCTCATCACGATGACACTCCATTCCTTCCCCCAATCAAGGGAGAGAGGAGAACTCGGCCAATGATAAGTTGTGAGGGGCAGGCTTAGTTATGCCCACGCACACACCCATTTTCAAAAGACATAAAAAGAGCCACTAAGACCCAGGAAGGGACATTCACTTTTCCATTTCAAACTGATTTCTTGCGAAGAATTTTTCCGGACCAGACAATATCCAGAAGACTCCAGAACCAGAACTTAGAATCCAGACTCCAGAACTTAAAGCAGAGGGGCCAAACCACAAGCTGAATCCTTTTCAGCAGGCCTCAAAATCTTTTGCAACCTGATTCAACAGCCGGGCGAGCTGTTTGATTCTGGCTAGAACCCTGTGCCAGAACCCAGAAAGCAGAGCTGTATCCAGACCGCTGTGCAGTGCAGAGACCAGAACCAGAGACCTGAACCACAGACCAGACCCAGACCAGATCGCTGTGACCAGAACCAGTGCCAGAGACGCCCCGTGGCGAGAGAACCGCAGCCAACCTGACCAGATCTTGACGGCCTATTTCAAATTTATAGTGTGAGTACCCAGCCAGAACTGTGCATAGTCATCTATTAGTTTAAAATAAGCTTATCCCATCCAATTCAACCTGCCTAGAACTGCATAGAAATCGTGTGTCCATTCTGTGATTTCAAACCAGTGAAAGTGTCACTTGCCATTCTGAATCATTATTCCGTTTCTGAAAATCTACCTCCACAAAATTGTCCGTATCTTTGGAACCGTGTGTGTTAGGAACGAGTTTTAACTTTCCTTTTAAAGCTAAGATCCTGAGCTTTCCAAAGAACACAGAACCGACTTATAGTTTTTCCGTAATCGAGCTCGACGCATTCGGAAAAAGTGCCGTGAATTGCAACTAGCTGAATTTCACCACTTGTAAAAAAATAGATGCTTTTGTTTGCATTGCTGAGATTCGTTTCAACATAAGAATCCCTCAGGAATAATTGGTAGTGTTGACCTGAACCAATCTTAAGTAGCTAGCACCTACCCAGAATCTCCTATATGGAATTAAAATCATTTTTAGCATATTTTCACTTCAGTACAAATCACATTCAAAATATTTCTGCATGTTTTAAAAGCATACCGGTTGCTCCAAGATTACTAGAATTTGAACTGAATCTGTATCGCATGTTGATTGTATTCCTGAAAACTGTGTGCTTTCCTTCCATCTCCTTATGTTGCATAGGGGGGAGTGAATTGTCAAAAGAAAAAGTGATCATATTATCTCCTGTTGAAACCACATCAGTTTATTCCTGCGCTGCATTCTTTTCATCATTATTTTTCCTTGAAACCATAAAAGCATTCTCAGCTACCTTATCCTTCCTATACGAACTCCTAAGTGATTACAAAAGTGTGCTAGTATAATATTATCCATTGTTGATCACTGTCATATTCATAAGTGTGCGATCAAATATTGATTTATTATAAATGTGTGGTATATATATATATATATATTGTTTAATTTTCAAATAAATCTTTTAATTTGCAAAACAAACCTACTTCTTGGCTCAGTGAGGTCAGGGGGATTCAAAGAGAGGGGCGTTATACAAGGGTTTATCATCCAGATCCATGAACTTGTCATAAAAATATATAATTAAGGGCTTCCCTTGGGCATCCCAGACTCGGCATTGACTTAGTTGGAGTGCTGAATTGAAGTCGCTTATCAACATGGGATAACGCTCTTGCGCTCTCCCTTGAATCATTTGTCTGCCGGAAGGCTGGTGAGTAAGGTGCCAGACACTTCGACACGGTCCCTATGTACATGCCATGTTCGCTACATTGAGTAATTGGCATTTTGCTTAATTAGGCTCTTCTGTGTTTCTCTCTTTCATTATTCTGTGTCAATAATTGCCGCAATGGTTTGGCCATATCTGATGGACTTCATCCACTTGGTCTGAATCTAATTAATCCCAATTAACGTTGGAAGCCCCGGAATTGGCGCAGTTTTTCAAATTTGCAGTTGCAATTGCAATTGGTTATCAGGTAGCATTTTTCCTCCCCTTCCCTTTTTTCCGAATCATTTGCTCTCTTTTTACAATATGCTATATACGTACACTTTATGCACAACTTAACAGCTATACCTCAATTGTCTTTGGTTTAGAATTCGGGATTATATTTAGAATCGTCCTTACTTCAAGGAATTGGTAAGCACGCAACTTTCAATTTTATTGGCATAATTATCAGTTGTTTTCTAAATGGAGTGGTACTTATCTTTCATGCAAAACTTTTTTTTTTTAAATTCTTTATTGGGTTTTTACATAACATTACAAACAAACTAACACATCGTAAACAAACATAAACAAAAAAAACCCCCCAAAAAAACAAGGCTGGCTGTCAGGTATTCCTCCGCCTGTTCCGTCTTCGAGTAAGCAAGGAATCTCTTCGCTTTAAGCTGTCTCTTTCCCCACAGTGGTTTTGAAAGTGTCTTAGTTCATGGCCACCCATGCTTGGAGGTCTGACCTGTGTTTTTCCCTTTACCGCTCCTCCTCCCCTCCTGGCTCTTCCTCTCCACTCTCCTCCCTGTTTTCAAATAATCTCTGCATCAGTGAGTTCCATGCCATTATTTTTTGTCCTATTTCCCCTTCACCTTTCTGTACCGCCCTCATCCACACTGCCGTTTCAGTCATCGCCCATTTCTGAAAATCTGCCCATCATGAGTCTATCCTCGGGCTCTCTCTCGATTTCCAAGCCATTGCTATCCGCTGTTTGGCTAGTATGCATATCAAGTCTTTCATTTTTGCGAGGTGTGACCTATTCTTGCCTCCTCTTGGTTAGAGGCCCAGCAGGTACATTTCGGGATTTCTCGTTTGTATTTGGAGTCCAGTTCCCGCCACTTTGCTTCTGATTCCATCCCAAAAGACCTGTATCACTGGGCAGGTCCAGAACATGTGTATCATGTCCGTGTCCTCTTCCGGGCAGCGGGGGCATGTGTGGGGATCTCCCAGCTTCATCCTACTCATTCTCTTGGGTGTGAGGTACGCCCTACGTGTAGTATATAATTGTGCTTGCTTGAACCTTGCGTTCCTTGATACTTTTTTGGGGTATTTTAGCGCCCTACCCATTCTTGATCACTGAGGGGTCTTCTTAGTTCGTCCTCCCATCTCCCTCTTGTTTGTAGGACCTGTGAATTCTTGGATTTTAGCAACTGTTCGTATAGCCTGGAGGTTGTGTGTCCCCCTTCCGATATATCGTACCATGCATCTAGTTCTCCTCCTGTGTCCTCTTTTTCTGGCCACTCCGGCTACCTCTTCTTGATTGTCAGCATCATTCTATTATACAGGAGGAATTGGCCTTTGTGTATGTCATATTCTTCCACCATCTCTCGGAACTCCGCCTATTGTTCTTCCCTCCTCAAATCTCCTATTTGCGCTATTCCTTTGGCTTCCCAGTGGGATCTATACATTGCAAGTGTATTTGTGTCCTTGCCTATTATTCCTGCTAGTGGAATCTGCGGCGAGCAAGGGTCTTTGGCCCCTGGAGTCTCCACTCCCTCAACCAGAGCTCTGTTATTAACCTAAGCATGTTGGGTAGGGTCTTGAGCAGAGGTTTGTCTATCCATGGGATTTCCCATAGGTAAAAGGATCTCAGTGATGGTTGGAAGAGTATTTTGTCTATTGATTCATCTTCTCCCAGCCATTTAACTACGTATTGCAGTTGCCCTGCCAGGTAATCTCTTTCGAAGTCCGGTACTTTGATTCCCCCCTCCTCGTGGTCCCTCTGCAATGTTGTCATGGCAATTTTATACCTCCCCTCCTCCCCATAGGAACCTCTGTGTCATCGTGTTCAACTTCATGAAGAAAGCTCCGGTATGGCATGGGGAATGTTCGTGAAATAGTATAATAGCCGTGGGAGTACTACCATTTTCAGGATGGCCGCTCTCCCTATCATCCCCAATGGGAGTGTCTCCCAGAAACCCATGGCCTTTCGTAGTCTATCTAGGGCTGCCTGTGTATTATATTCGTGTGACTCTGCAGTGTTGTGGTGTATCTCTATTCCCAGATATCGGAAGGAGCCCTGGGCCCAAGCTAGCCCCATATCTGGGAGTCTGTCTCGTGGGACCTGTTTTAAGTCAGCCAAGGGGAATAAGACTGATTTCTCTCTATTGATGGCTATCCCTGAAAGTCTGGCGTATGCGTCCACCACCTCCAGTAGGCAGGCTAGGCTGGCGCGCGGATTTTCGACAAAAAGAAGGATGTCATCTGCATACAGCGAGATCTGATGGACCACCCCGTCTATGTCTATCCCTGTGTCCCCATACTCTGCCTGGAGGAAGACCGCCCACGGCTCCAAAGCCAGTATGTACAACATCGGTGACAGTGAGCAGCCTTGTTTGGTTCCCCTGTATATCCTCCAAGCTTTTGAAATGTGCCTTCCCCTTTTTACTCCCGCTCTAGGGTCCCTGTACAGCAGTCTAATCCATCTGATAAATCCCTCCCCCAAACCAAAGTGGGTGAGGACGCTCAGCAACCACTTCCAACTCACAGAATCAAAGGCCTTAACGGCATCTAAACACGCTACTGCACATTCCCCTCGTCTCTGGTTCGTCTGTTCTATCACATAGTGTAATCTGCAGAGGTTCCATGACGTTTCGCCCTGGGACGTAGCCCGTTTGGTCTGAGTGGATCAACGTGGATATAACCGATTTCAGACGGTTTGCTAGAACCGTGGTGTCCTGGTTGATGAGGGAGAATGGCCTATATGACGTGCATTCTACTGGGGATTTCCCTGGCTTTAGGATCGGGACTATTATTGTTTCCGACATGCTATTTGGCAATTGTGCTTCCTCGTATGCCTCCTGATATGTTTCTAGCAGTTTTGGGGCAATGGTACTTTTGTATGTCTTATAGAACTCCCCTAGGAGCCCATCCGGGCCCAGGGTTTTACCCGAGGGGAGCTCAGAGATCACCATTTCAATTTCAATTCGGTAATCGGGGCGTCCAATAGTTGGGCCTGGTCTGCTGTTAGCTTCGGTAACCTAATCTCTGCTAGGGCGTCTGGGATGTCTTCCGGCTTCACTTCCGGATTAGGAGCATAAAGCCGCTCATAGAAGCCGGCGAATAGGTTATTTATTTCTTCCTGATTCCTAACCTCTGTTCCTGTATCATCATTTAATACTCCCTCTTGTTTTCCGGTTTGGTAAGCCACGCTAGTAGTCTACTGGGTTTATCCCCTTCTGCGTGCAATCTCTGTAAGTATTTCCCATAATTCAGCTTCCCCAGTTTCTCCCAGAATACTATGCATCTCGTTCTTAGCTCCAGTAGTACCCTGGGTTCCCGACCCGCCCTTTCCGCCCTTCGTTCCTCTGTTTTAACCTCCCTTTCTATTTCGTCCAGCTCAGCCACAATTGCACCCTTCAACCCTGCCATTTTCCTAATTGCCGCCACTCTTATCACTACTTTGAAAGCGTCCCAGAGCGTGGCATTGCTCTCCACGCTCCCCTCATTTTGTTCAAAGTAATCTACTATCACCTCCTGCAGATATGCCTCAAATTCGCCCTCTCCTAGTGCTTCTGCGCGGAGGCGCCATGTTGGTATTGGGGTTTTTCTGTATGTGTGCGCCCATGTTGCCAGTGTCGGGGTCGTGATCTGAAAGTGTACGTGCTTTAATGTCGATTCCCGTGAATTCTATCAGAGAGTCACTGCCAGTGAATAGGTAATCTATTTGTGTAAATACCCCGTGGGGTGTGCTATAATGTGTGTGCCCTCTCCCGTCTCAATGTACCTGCCTCCAGACGTCCACCAACTGCAATCGTGTGAGGTCTTGTGAAACTCCCTGGCAGGGGGTGCTGGCTTCCTGTGCTTGTCATCCGACCAGTCGAGAAGCGGGTTCAAGGTGCAGTTAAAGTCTCCGGCCCAGATGAACGTGGCTCCTCTGTACTGAGCCAGTTTGGGCGCTAGATTCCTGAAAAAAACAGTGGCGTCGTGCTTTGGGGCGTAGGTGTTGATCAAGCATATTTCCCTGCTTTCAAGCATCCCGTGCACCAGCACCATTCTCCCCTCCTGGTCACTTTCCTGCTTTATTAGCTGGAACGGTACTCCCGGTGCAATCCATATTAATGCTCCCCTTGCATAGTTAGAGTATGTTGTGCTGTATACTTGTCCTCCCCATTTCTTGTTCACCCCGGCCTGTTTATCCACTGTCAGATGGGTCTCTTGTAGCATTGCTATCTTGACTTTTATTCTGTTCAGCCAGGCGTACACCCTGAGTCTTTTGACATAAGCATTGAGTCCTCGCACATTCCAGGTTGCTATAGTTATCTCGTCAGGGCCCATATTTGTATTGTTTACATCCGGCTCCGTTGTCCCATAGCCTTCCATTTGTGTTTTCCCCTGTTTCTTCTCTTTCCGTCCAGTCTTCGGGGCGTGCCTCTTTCCCCCATTTCCTTTTTGCCTCTGCGCTTGGGGTGATTTCCTTCGTTACATTGCGGCCTGTCGACCTGGTACCTGCTCACTCGAGCTGTTCCATGTACATATACATTGTTCCTTCCACCCTTGATGCCGTGGGCCAGCCGGCCCTGCCTACAGCCAACCAACACATAAACCATAACTTTCAAACTAACGCCCAGCCACCCTCCCCCTGCTCGGGCCTCGCCGCTTCTCCTGCTCTGTCCCTGGAAGAGGGACTGGCTCGCCGCAGCGTGATGCCTCCGAACTGGCATCCAAATTTGTAGAACTTTCTGTATTGGGGGGGAGGTTTTCCTGTGCCATCCCAGCTGGGTTAGAGCGAGTCGCTCCTTCGTGCTATACATCTGGCCTGGTCGAATCACCTTGACATCTTGTTCCTGGGGGTCGGTGCTCCTTTTCACCGGGGCTGATTCTCATTATTGTTCAGGTTTCTCCGTCTCTGCTGGGGGAGGCCCTGCTGGTGGCCCTGCTGGTCCATCCATATGTGGGCTTCTTCTGTTGAATCAAAGAACCATGATTTCCCTTGGTGTAGTACCTTAAGTTTGGCAGGATATAAGAGAATGTATCACACTCCTGCCGACCTGAGACGCTCTTTGGTTGGACCGAATCTTGCTCTTTGTTTCTGGACCATGACCGTATAGTCAGGGTAAATGGTGATCTTAGAGGAGTTCCTTATAATCTCTCCCCCCGTCTCTTGAGAATGTAAGTATCTTTTCCCTGTCCCTAAAGTTCATGATCTTGGCAATCATCGCTCTTGGGGGGGTCCCCCGGCCGTGGTCCTTTGGTCAATGCCCTGTGTGCCCTCTCAACCGCAAAGCCCTGGGACAGTGATCCGGCACCAATCTCTTGGAGCAGTATAGATTCGACATATTCTGTGGGATCTCTGCCTTCTTCGCCCACCGGAAGCCCGATTATGCGAATATTATTCCTTCGTGCCCTTCCTTCCGCGTCCTCGGCCCTCTGTTCCAGGATCTTGATCTTCCTTACTGCCTCCAACATTTGTGTTTGTGTGGCCGCAACGTCCGTGGTGTTTTGCTGCACTTGCTGTTCTGCCATTGTTACTCTTTCTGTCATGTTTCTGGCGTCCTGCCGAAGAAGGCCCACGTCAACCATGACAGTGTCCAGTTTGTCCTCTAAGGATGCCTTGAGGGCCCCTATCGCCGTATCCATTTTGGCTTCAAGGAATGTTTGCAGAGCGGCTATAGCTTCCAGGATCGGTCCTTCCGTAGTGTCTCCTGCTTGTTGTCCAGTACCTGTGGAGGCCATTGCCGTAGTAGGCTGGGCAGGTTGTTTATTTCCAGGTGGTGTAGTGAACGTTTCTATGCTGGTTTGCTTTGCCTACCCCTCCGTCTTTCGACTTGGCATTATATCGTCGGGGCTCACTTTGGTGCAGCCCGGCCCTCAGTTGATCCGGATCCGACCGTGCCCGGGGTCGTCGATTCCTGGATGTCCCCTTCTGTGCGCACGGATTCCCTTCCTGGGTCTCCAGCCGCTGCTCCGGGTGTTGCCTGTTTTTTGAGCCGGCCGCTCCCCTCCTTCCCGGGCTCTGAGCGCCGATTTGTTCCGGGGAACTCCTTGCTTGTTGTGTGGATGTTCCGGCTTCCTGTCTGCCGAGTTAGAGTCCGCTCTCCCGGCCGTATGTGCGCCTGCTGTCTGCCGCAAATTACTGGTCTATGCGGGTCCCCCTCCTGCTGCCGCCTCTTCCCGCCTTCCGGCTGTGATGCTTGCGGGAGGGCGATACAGTCCGTGCGCCGCCTCGCTGTATCAGGGTGGGGCCCCCGGGTGCTCTCTCCGCTTTCACTGCTTCTGTGTCTTTATGAGTGGCCGGGCCGGGCCGGGCTCGTTGCTGGGTCGCCTGTGCCGATCGTCGATCCCCTCTCCGGCAGACCCTGGGCCAGCTGGATGTTGTTTTATCTCTGGCCCGCAGCTTCGCGCCTGTGATTTCCTCGCTCACAAGGCTCTGGCGTTCTCCCCGGCTGTTCAGCTCCTTGTGCCCGCCATTTTGTTTTGCGCGGGCAGCTTCTTCTTTTACCTTTTCTCTGCAATCCGACCTCCGATTTCCTTCGGGAGACTCAGCGAATGTTCTGCAGATATTCCGACATCTAGTCTGTCATTTTCAGATAAATCACCAACGTTTTGGTACCAGTTTGATCGGATCTTCTTCCGGATCTCGAAGGAGCTTCTCAGTCGTGCCTCCTACCGCATGGCCACCAAGCCACACCCCCTTTCATGCAAAACATTTTATGATTATTTAATGTACAGCTCACCTAATTGGACAAGGAACTCTGGGTAAATATGCCGATTTTAACTATTATTACTATTTATCACAGGCTTATTAGCCACTATTTTAGACTTACCCATGGTTGTTAACCTTCCGCAATAATTATAATTATGGTTGCTGTTTTCTGTTATTTCTTTTTCCTGATTTTGGGATTATTCCGACCCTACTACGGATATGGTAATGGCCTATTTGATCTTTCTTAAAATGTTGTCTATAATTGTGTGTCATGCCAACATGCTTTATTGCTTCAATGTTGATATGCATTATGCTTATATATTTGGTGTCAAAACCGCCCCTTCTTGGTTCTCATGGTTTGGACTGGCATCACGTGAATGTAACATACAATGTAATTTTTAATTTAATTTTGTTTAATTATGTATGCACAGCCTCAGAGGAAGAGCTTTCGCTCGAAACACGTGTCAGGCTGTCCTGTATCAAATTAAAATACTATACAATTTACTTTGCATTTTTTGTAACTTGGCGCAATTCACTGTTTGATCTCACATTAAAAATACAAATAAATAATCACACAGACATACTACAGAACTATGTCATGGAATGTTGCGCAGAGCAGCGGTAGTGGTAATGTTTAATTCAAAGCCTTGCATCTATCACTTTTTGATTTTACTACACTCTCACCTCCACAATAACATTTTTATTACTAACAACCTTATCTTTTCCCTTATACTTAAGTAGTTAATACAGCAGAATATATACATTGAATGTAATTTGAAAGGGCCCCCAGTCAGTTAACGCACCTTCTGCAGAAATGTGTGTTCAAGCAAATTTACCTGTCATTTATTGTTTGATATAGTTAACCATTTTGTTAAGCATGATGTGAAAAACCACTATTTTCTGTTAGCCAGAGCCAAATTTAGTTTTTATTTTTTAAACTCTTTTTATTAATGGTCACAGAAAGGCAAACGGTACTACTGCACAGTTATTTCACAGTTACAACAGAAGTAAATTGTTAAATACATTTTCACAAAACAATATTATGGTGACAAGCCATCATCAGTAATCCTATTGCACAGGTAGACTCTAAACGGGCCCCCAATATCTTTGGGTTCTGCATGCCGAAGGTAGGGTCAAAACAAACTGCTCCTCTGATTCATTGACATGCGTCAATTCTTGTAGTTATTGGTTCATGCTGGTGGAAGAGCGCTTTTCCATTTCTGTAAAATCCATTTTTTGGCAACAGCGCATGAAATGTTAAACAGTCTTCTAATTTTTAAAAAAATTGCTTGCCTATGTCCCCAAACAGGTATTTCTGGGGGGTCAAATCGGGGGGTACCTGAATAACTTTTTCCAACAGTTCTACCACAGCCCTCCAGAACCCCCTCACAACCGGACAGTCCCAGTACATATGAAAGGAACTGGCCTGAGGGGCATTGCATTTAGGACAGGCATCAGAGGTATCTGGTGCACATTTTGCGATTCTGGCCGGTGTGTAATGCAACCTGTTTAGAATTTTAAATTGTATCGACCTCAGGCCAGAGTTAAGCGAGACCTTCTTAGTTAATGAGCAATATCTGACCCATTTCTTCTCTTTGATGGGAACTTGTAAGTCTGCTTCCCACTGCTCCTTTATCTGATTCAATGTGGGGGTATGGGCCTGAATTACTGTATATAACCTAGAAATCCCCAGGCCATTTTTAGCTGTCACTAGTTGTACACATGGAGTGACAACATGGTTCATCCGGGAAGAGAGGCCACCTTTTCTGAAATGCAGATCTCATACGGTAATATTGCAATGTTTTCAGTGGTCCGTCTCCCAGCGCCCTCAGCAACAGGTCTAAAAAAATACCATTAACAAACATATCGCCTGCTTCATTTCACAGTTAGGGCCCCAGTATTCCTGTATGTTCGTGTCATGTGTGGGAGGTATACCCAGAAAGTTCCAAAGAGGTATCTCGGGATTGTAGGGGGCCTCTAATCCCAGCCTTTTGTATATAGCTTCCCATGCCCTGACTGTGCAGCTAACCGGATTGTATTCACATGTGTCTTTGTAGTGTGGATCAAAGATGACTGATTGTATGTTTGTGGGATGTGTAGTGTATTCCTCTATCCATGCGTGGGGTTTACTGTTCTCATCATTGTACCAATATTTTGCAAATTGAGCTTGGGCCACATAGTAGTAAAGCTCAAACTCAGGGGCTGATATACCTCCAGAAGAATAGGGTTCTGTCATTTTTCCCCAATTTATCCTTGCTGTCCTATCGTTCCAGAGAAATGTTACCGATCTGAGTTTGGCAAAGAAGGCTCTGCCAGGCCATATAGGGATGTTGACAAACAGGTAAAGAAGTTTAGGCAGGACCACCATTTTAAGAATAGCAACTCGGCCGGCTAAGGTAATTGGGAGCCGCCCCCACATCTGAAGCTTGGCGGTTAAAGTTTGAAGGGAACTTTCATGGTCATCTGAGTACAGTGTGAGTTTATTTCTGGAGGCCAGTATTCCCAGGTATCTAATGTGGTCTTCAGACCACTTAAGTCCATCTGTCACTGTAGGGCATCGGGTGGCAGGTGTAAGAGGCAGTATTTCCGATTTAGCCTTATTTATCGTGTACCCAGAGTAATTTGCAAACTCCTGTACCTCTGCCATGATGGGTGTTATATTTACTTCAGGTTCCCTGACATATAGCAACGTGTCATCCGCGTAGAGCGAGATTAGTTGGGTGGATCCCTTCATTTTGATCCCTCTATCCACTCGTCTAAAATGGAACGCAGCCGCCTATGCGAACAGCAAGGGCGAAAACGGGCACCCCTGTCTGGTTCCCCACCCAGAAGGAACATTTCGGAAATGGCTTTATTGGTCAGGACACAAGCCTCAGGCTCTGTATAGAGCAGTCTTACATATCTTATGAAGTTGGGCCCCACCCCAAACGCCTCAAGCACCGAAAGGAGATAGACCCACGAGACCGAATCAAATGCTTTTTCAGCGTCAAGGGATATGGCCACTGCGCTCCTCGCGGGATCTATTTGTGCCATAATAACAAAGAGTGGTTGGAGGTTTAGGGCTGTAGATCGAGAAGGAATAAACCCGTTCTGATCAGGATGAACTAGGGATGGGACTGCCGGCAGAAGGCGATTCGCCAGGACCTTTGCAAATATTTTAGCATCAGTGTTGATGAGTGACCAGGGCCTGTAGGGTCAAACGTCCTGTGGTGGGCACCTAGGCTTATGGAGTACAGTTATTATGGCCTCTCTCATAGTTGGGGGTAGCCTACCGCCCTCGAGTGCCTCTTCCCACACATGCAAAAGTATCGGAACGAGTTTCTCATGAAATTCTTTGTAGAATTCAGCTCCCAACCCGTCTGAACCCGGCGCCCTGTCTGTAGACAGTGCTTTGACTGCCTCTACAATCTCTTCCGCAGTCACCGGTTGATCCATCTCTAGGTGTTCTTCGTCGGGGAGCTTAGGGAGGGAGAGAGCTTCAAGAAAATTCTTGTGAATGTTTTCTTGTCTTTGTTTGAATATAATTGCTTATAAAATTCCATAAATTCCCCATTAATGTCTTCATCTCTAAGGAGTACCCTCCCCTGTGCTGTGCATATACTTGTAATCTGTGTAGGTTGTTTATCGTGCTTAAGTATGTTGGAAAGCGTTCTGCCAGTCTTGTTGCCCTCACCATATTTGCGCGCCCGAATAGGGGCCGCCACATATTGGACCTCCCTCAATGCAAGTTTGTCAAACTCTTGAAAGTGCGAGTATATATCGGCTAATACTGCCTTGTCTTGCGTGTTTGTGTATGTTTTCTCCAAAGCATCTAATTTGCTTTCAATAGATGACAACTTGGTTCTCACAGCCTTCAGCATACCCGTAGTTTTGGACATCAACAAACCCCTTATCCAGACCTTAAAGGATTCCCACTCTGTTGAGTATTTGTCAACCGATCGCACATTATTGGATAGAAACTCTGCAATCTCAACATGGAGTGACTCTTCTATCCAGGGGTCACCCAGCATTCCACCTGGCATTCTCCACCTCCTGAAGGGACGCGGGACATTCCGGAACATTAGTTCCAATAACACTGGGGAATGATCTGACAGAGTTCGAGGAAGGATTTCACATCCCTCAACTACAGCCATCATGGGCGTGGAAACAAACCAACAATCAATCCTGGCTCGAAGTCATGCACCGAGGAATAAAACGTGTATCTCCTGCTACCCAGGTGGGTTTCCCGCCATGCATCAACCAGCAAGAGTTGTGCCAGCACATGTCTCAGATTTAGTACTGACCTGCTTGGGGATCTAACAACCTTTGAGGAAATTTCAAGAACCGGGTCCAGGGCTAAATTGAAATCTCCCCCCCCCCATAGAACATTTGGAACATCGAGTGACATAATTATCTGATATATATCCATGTAAAAGGCAGGGTCATCGATGTTGGCCCCGTATGTGTTGACCAGGAGCAGTTGTTGGGTGGCAACCTCCACCCCCAGACCATGACATATCTGCCCAGGAGATCAACCTTGTGACCTTCCACCCTGAACCCAAGGCCTCGGTGAATAAGGGTGAGGACCCCTCTGAATTGGGATGAATAGTCTGTATAAAACCTTAGGGGATCCCATCTGGGTAGTATATGAGCATTACTTGTTCCAACTGCATGGGTTTCTTGTAGCATCAGGATTTGGGGATTATATCTGGAAACATAATTGGAAATTTTCCTTACCTTAACTAGATTGTTTAATCCCCGTACATTCCACGTTAGGAGTTTGATCTTAAGCCCATCACATGGGATCTGAGATGGAAAATTAGCCATTTCCACATCTGACGAGTTTACAGTAGTCGTGCAATATAATCAGTGCCAGCCTAAATGTGACCAAAATTTTACTTTTCAACCAACAAGTTACCTCAACCCACTGTCGACCTGGACATAGCTCCATAGAGTGGCCCCAATCTCCAACAAAATGCCACCATAGGTCAATACAAGAGCTGAAATAACCAGTCTCCTCACCCTGTCCCACCCCCCCCTCATCATCACCCCCAACTTGACGATGTGTCCAACCAAACTTATGGAATATTCTGCGGGTAGCAATGTTGCTTCACATGGCTGCCGATCAGGTCCAACAACTCCACCAACCAAATTGCCTGGTATAACTTAATCAATTGCTTATCTTGACTCTCGAGTGTTTCTTAGTCTGCAGGTCTGGGTCTGTTGTTTTGTGCCGGTCTGCCCCCTCTGGGAGGAAGGGATATGGAAGATTCAATATAATGTGTGGCTTCGGCTGGAGACTCGAAGAAATGGGCCCTTCCCTCATGCTGTATCCTCATTTTCGCTGGGAACATTAAAGCATATGGGATCTGGCGTTCCCTTAAGAGCCTCTTGACTGGCTCGTAGGATCTTCTGCTTGCCTGGACCCCCGAGGAGAAACCCGTATAAATATGTGTGCGACTTTCCTCATATTGGAGGGTGCCCGCCTCTCTTGCCTTAAGTAGGATTGTGTCTCTGTCCCTGTAATTGAGGAGTCGAGCAATTATAGTGCGTGGTGGTGCGCCTGGCTTAGGTGCAGGAGCCAATGTGCGGTGTGCTCATTCTACCAAAAAATGTTCAGAGAATGTCTCCGGTCCAAACAGGGTTTTAAGTAGTATCTCAAGTTGTTTCTCCATTTGGCCTTTTCCAAATGATTCCACTACGCCCACCACACGGATATTGTTTCTCCTTGAGCGCGATTCTAGGTCCTCACACTTATTCTGGAGTTTCGCCATGCTTTCCTTAATTTGGATTATATCGCGGCTGTGGTGTGAGATACGTCTTCATTAGTGCTTATTCTTCTTTCAGTTTCTGTTATACGCAAACTTTCTTTCTCCATTCTAGCCTTTAAGGAGCCGATGGTGGACACTATGTCATCCAACTTTGTATTGACTGCGCGAAAACCATTCTGCACTATTGCGGTTAGGTTGTCTAAATTCTCACTGGGTTCCGTAGTAGGGGGCTCGGTATCGTCAGTGTGGGCGTCAGCCGATGTGGCCTGACTTTGACTACCCGTGTAGGCATCTATAGGGCCTTTCTTTTGCTTCCCCGGAGTCTTGGTGCCTTTTGCTGGTCTCTGTGGTTCCCCCATGATACTGCCTGAATGGTGTTCCGAGGCGGTGCAGTATATTGTCAGCCAAACTTATTCGTCGTCGAAGCTTGATGCTTACCCAGTGCCCCAGCCCTGGGAAGGATCAGAGTAAGGGGTTAGAGGCGTAATAAGCGATTAATCATAATGAGCCCCCTGCCGGAGCCCGATATTCCGAGTGGACTGTATCCCCCCACGTACTGAACTTTACGGTTACCACGTTCACGGTTTTTTATAGTTCTGATTTGTTTCAAGAGGGGGTGGGTCCTGATCCGTTCCGGTCTGGAACCGTTGCACACGTTCAGGACCTGAACCCAGCCTGGTCCCCTGCGCGGGGCGCGTTCCGTATTACAAGAGACAGCGATGCTGGCTTGTGCCCCCCTGGAGGCCTTATGTAGCGTACTGTAGTGAGCATTGGGGCCGGAGAATATCACTGAAATGTGAGCCCACAGCGGCCCAACCAGTGCCTCAACAGGAGGGGCCCTTAGCTGGTATTGGGAGGCTTGTGGGGGGTGATTCCCGAACCAGGGAACCGGTCCAGAAACTCTGACGTGCCACGTACACTGTCGGGATTCGCCAGCCCAACGACGTGGGCAGATAGAATAAATCATCCCAATGATTGTCGCCGGGTCTGCACCAGCCGTTAACCCCGGATAACTATGTGTCCCTTTGCGGCAACTCCTCCTCCGCCCAGCTGTGTCTCCTTACCAGCCGTTAGTGCCAATGTCTCTCCCTCAGGGTTTCTTCGTGGTCCCGTACCACAAACCCGCCGGATGCCTCGCCCTGTGTTATACTGCAGGATCCGCGAGGAGCTCTCTGGGGCTCAGCGGCCACAGCCACCACAACTGGGACCGGGTCGGGGCGCGGGCAGGCCCGTACAGCAGAACCATCCGTGTCGCGGCCAACCCAGAGACCGCAGCGTATCACCAGCAGGGCATTGGGCTCGAGCCGGAATTAAGCTCCTCCCACCTGGGGCCCAGTTACTTCAGCCGCGCCAGCGGCTCTCGAGTGGATTTCCCTGGAGCTCGCGTCCGGATATTTTTTCCCCCGTGCGTCGGGAAATCTGCATATAGCTGTATCTCCGGCGTTCTTGACTTCTGACCCACAGGAGTTCACCCGATCCACAACGGGTGGCTGGGCTATCTTCCCAGAGCGTTTGGAGTGAATAGGCAGTGCTGTGACGGATAAAATGGCTCAGGATTTCTCGGTGGAGTGGGAGCTCTGGAATCAGGCGGCCATTTCTATCGTGCGCAACAGCGCCCCCCGAGCCACATTTAGTTTTAACTGTGAATGTCTCCTTGCGTCACATCTAGACATAATTGTGCATGTTAGCCAGTGCCACGTTTAGTTTTAAATGTGAATATCAGCTTGCGTCACATCTAGATGGGATTATGCATGTTGGCCAGTGCCACATTGGTTTTAACTGTGAATGTTGTGTTTGCTTCACATATAGGCAGGATTGTGAATGGCAGGATTGTGAATGTCAGCCAGTGCAACATTTAGATATATTTTGTGATTATTAGCTCACGTCACATCTGGACAGGATTGTGAATGTTAGCCAGTGCCACACTTAGATATATTTGTTACTATCTCAACACAATCTCAAAACATGTAAATGAAATCTGGAACAGTGGGCTTGTAAGAATAAAAACCTCCACTCCAGACACTCACTTCTCATATCACTATGATATGATATGGCATTTGTAACGCGCCTATACACAAGTGTTTCAAGGCGTGACGAGGCAGGGAGGGGGGAACAAGGGGAAGACAGACAACGATCCTACTAGGCCAGGTGTCATTCAGACCGCGCAAGTGCAGGGGAAGGGGGAAGGGAAAAGTGGAAGGGGAGGGGGGGAAGTGCAGTACAAGTAAGTAGAATAAAGTAAATAAATAGGGCCAGCTGGTGGCAAGTGCACGGTAAGTGCAGACAAGTGCTGGAAAAGGGGGGGGGGCTGTAGGGATACAGAAACAGTCCCTCAGTGCAGGGGTTGCCAGGGAGGCAGTGCAAGAGGAGAGTGGCTGGGCCCAGGACCGAGGTCGGTGAGAGTGGCCCAGTTGCAGATTAGGTGCAGATTCAGTCGAGAATTTAGCAGGGGAGAGGGAGAGAGAAAGCAGAAGCAAAGAGGAAGGTTTTGAGGTGCTTCCTGAACCGGAGATGGTTCTCCTCAAGTTTCAGGGAGGCAGGAAGGCTGTTCCAGAGGGAGGCCCCTGCCACGGCGAGAGATCTACCCCCAGCTCATTGCTTCGAGAAGCGGCTGACCCTGAGGGAGTTGGAGATGGATGAGCGAAGGGCCCGGGAGGGAAGATATTTAGGAAGAGAGAGTTCAAGGTATTTAGGCCCCAGGCCCCAGAAGGCCTTGTGGAAAATGCAGAGGGTTTTGAACTTAATCCTCATAGGCACTGGGAGCCAGTGTAGATATTTCAGTCCTGGAGAGATACGGTCCCTGGGCTTGAGGCCACGGACAAGTCTCGCAGTTCTGCTCTGGATGAGTTGCCGGGGGCGGAGAGTGGAGGCAGGCAGATTAAGATAGAGGCTGTTACAGTAGTCCAGCTTCGAGAGAACCAGGGCTCGGGAGACAGTGAGCTTCTGGGGGAAGGAGAGGAAGGGAAGAATACCTCTGAGGAGGTGCAGCTGGTAGTGTGACTTCTTAGAGACGTCAGATATATGAGGAGAGAAGGAGAGTGTGGAGTCGAAGATGACCCCGAGGTTTTTTGCCTTGCAGGTAGGAGCAGGAGGAGAGCCAAGCGAGGCTGGCCAGAGAGCTACAGGGAAGGAGGGAGTGGGTGTGCCGATGAGTAGAATCTCGGTCTTACTAGCATTAAGGCAGAGGTCATTGACGGCACACCATTCCTGGATGGCAGACAGACAGTCAGAGATAAGGGAAGGAGAGGAGGAGGCCGAGGGTAGCCTGAAAATGAGTTGGGTGTCGTCTGCATAGCACTGAAAGTAGGGGCAGAGAGCGGCGATGCGGTGGCCAGATACTGGTTGAAAAGCCAGGGAGAGAGATTAGATCCCTGGGGAACACCACAGGTGGAGAAAAAGATGTCAGAGAGGAAGGACCGAAGTTGGACCTGGGAGGGTCGATTGGAAAGGAAAGAGGTCAGCCACGCCAGAGCCTGACCAGTGATACCCAGGTTATCACGGAGACGGTTGAGCAGGATGGCATGGTTGACAGTGTTAAAGGCAGAAGAGAGATCGAGCAGAATGAGAACACACGGAGTGTTGGAGTCGAGGTTCAAGAGCAGGTCCTTTCGGATGTTCAGAAGAGCAGTTTCCGTGCTTCTGGCCACTCTGAAGCCAGATTGATGGTCATGGAGACTACCAACAGTTTCAGCATGGAGGTTAAGCTGGGAGATGGCCAGTTTCTCCAGGAGCTTGCTCAGGAAGGGAGTGATGGAGATTGGGCGATAGTTAGCCGGGCAGGAGGGGTCGGAAGAGGGTTTCTTGAGAAGAGGGTGCACAAGGGAGTGCTTGAGGGGGGATGGGAAGACTCCAGAGGCGAAGGAGTGGTTGCACAAGTCAGCCAGGGCAGGAGCCAGGGAGTCGATGTGGTCCTTGATAGTTTTGGAGGAACAGGGGTGAACCTGTTTAGACAAGACTTTCATAGATCGGACTTGTCTGGAAACCTCGTCAGCAGAAAAAAGTGGAAAGGCAGAGAATGAGGGAGGAGGGGTGGCTGCAGAAGGGCCAGAGGAAGAGCCGGGAAGATAGGGAGGGAGGTGATAGGAGGAGAGTGAGGACAGGATGTCATGAGTTTTTGAGATGAAGTGAGAGGCCAGTGCAGAGGGCCTGGGAGGGGACAGGAGAGGTAGAGACTGCAGCAGGGTTGGCAAGCTCCTTGCAGATTTTAAAGAGTTCAGCCGAGTTGTTGGATGCCGCAGAGATGCGGGCTTGGATAAGGGCTCTCTTTTTGGTGAGAACGGAGAGACGGTATTGCCTTTGCTCACTCTCTACTCTACACCAACACACAATAGAGCGCAGCTACACCCCTCGGTCAATTCGGCCTAGCTGCTCACATACGAACAATACTCCATGAACACCTCAACATCCTGCTAGAACGCAGCTATAACCCACAAAAAACTGGCATAGCTGCACACATGAGCGTCCCACACAGGCCTAACGCAGCCAGAATCCAGTCTTGGAGCCCAACCTCCAGACTGCACACATTCAACTGATCTCAATACCAGCACACCTAATGTTAGGATGCAGCTGCCATCAGCCAAATCGCATCAGCTGCACACATATTGAGTGCACCCTATGATACCTTACTCTCTCTTGACTGACCTGGACTGCGGTCCCCGAGGGCGTTCAACCCACAAGCGCTTTGAGGGCATACCAATGATATATAGAGCACTATATAAATGCCAAATAACATAACATATTCCAAACAAAAATAAACATACTTTAAATTACGGAAACCAAAATTGTGATTTTAGGTTTCCGAAAATAGTTGTAGGCAGCCTGCTTGAATAAGTGTAGAGGTGTGAATGGCCCTCTATCTCCCTGGTCATTTGTACTTTTATGGCTGTGGGGCATAAATCATTGTCTAGGGCAAGAAAACAAATCCTCGCCAGGCCTCCTGCAGTGCAGCATCTCACAATAATGTCTCTGAGGTTGCTGCTGAATGCGAAGAGTGACCTACACCCCCCCCCCCCACCACTCCTTCAGTTACCAGTGGTGTACAACACCACTGACATGGCCTCCTTTCTAGGGTGGGGGGGTAGGAGGCTGTCTCCCTCACCCCCCTCCCCCTGCTGGAGCTAGGCCTGCAAAAGCTTTTTAAGATCAAGTGTATCCGGAGGTCTCGAAGAATAGCAGCAGTTATTATGCCTGCTTGTGAAGGAAGTAAGGGTTGGTGGGCATTACTGTTGAGCACCTTGGTTACAAACCGCAAAAGTGCTGCATAGTATTATGTTTGCAGTCCGTTCGCAGGTGGTTCTACTCGTGATGGTGATAGCAGCAGTGACCTGTGTGATGGCTGAAATAGCGCTTGCTTAGTTTCTTGGTTTTCAAGGGACAACCTCTGAATCTGAACCTGGATGAACACTGTTGAGATCCTGTAAGAAGATGAAAAGGTATAAATCAGTGGAGTGGTTATGTCGCCGCCCCTGACCATGTTCTATGTGTGCTATTGAGTTTGGACCCCATTCTATGTTTTAAAGGCATATTCTGGCACCCGTTTGACCTTTCTACAACTCGATTTACCTGCATACTCCTGTTCTTCAGTACCCAGAATCCCTCTTTCTCCCAAATTCTGCATTCTCTGTGTTTCTCGTTCCAGTAGTTTGTTGTTCGTGTTTTTAATACTTTGTCCTTTGTTTAATTACAGTCTTATTTCTATAGCACTTTGATTGGACATTTCTTTATTTTGGTACTTATCTAGTATTGTAGTTTCGTATTCTTCCTTGCTGGCTCACACCGTCAGGAGAAGAATCTAGTCTGCCCTCAGTACATGCTACCTTAAGTGGCGAAAGAGGCATACAATTCATGTTGTGCCTGTTTCGCCTTTGTGACTGCAGTCACTGCTTTCTAATAGTAGTGTGGGGCTGAGTAGGAGTTTAGAAACCATTCCTCATCCCTGTGATACTGCAGGGGAGGAATCATTTTGTCGCACATAGACTCAACAGAGCTCAAAATCTTTCTGCATCCGCAAAGAAAACACATGAAGGTCCAGTAGCAATATGTTGTCCAGCTCAGAATGATCACAGCAGGTGATGGAGGTTCTGGCCATGTGGTGACATGACTGTGAGCGTCCCTATCATGAGATGACGACTCTGCATCCCTTTTTACTTTTACCGTATTGGGTCACCTATAAGGAGCCCAGTCCCAGCGATGCCTCTTAGAACTCAATGTTGGCTCTAGGTTTATTTTGTCTCCAACATTGGTTTAGGGTTAGGCTGGTGAGCTAATATTTAGTTTTGGCCTTTATGATCTCCATTGGGGCACTAATGAGGGGCATTTTGTTTCAGGGGGCTTTCTTCGTTTAGGGAAATCACGAGGCAGGCCTAAAATGGCCATTCTGCTTATGTGGCCTCTTTCAAGATGGCAGCCTGCATAGTGGTTGTGACTAGATTAGACCAGTACCTAGCCCTTGGCAGGCATTTGCACTCCCTGTCAGTGTGAGCCTGGGCGCTGTATGGTTTTTGGGGCCAACTTGATTGGTGGGCTGCCAAAACCTTTGTTTTAAATCCTCACATGGGATTGGTGGGCTGACAGAGGTAAGGCACTGTGGGCGAATGGACATGTAGGGAAAATCCTGTCCGAGAGCTCAGTACAGCTGGATTTTTGGATGGAGAGAAGGTAAGCTTACTTGCTAAAGGTTTGCACACAGTTTCCTTTCCATATTTGCTGGATCCTGTGAATTGGGCATATCTCCAGTTTGGAGTTTGGCTGCGGGGTGTCCTTTCAGAGTCTTCTTTATCATGTTACTGGCCCTCCTCATCTGCTGGGTCCAAATCTTCCATTCTGGGATCATTTTAATGACTAATGTACGGCATGTTAAAGCCATGGTCTGCCGTCTTGCTTACGGAAGCTGCCGCTGCTTGGAAGTGTGCTGGAACCCCAACAGCCCACCAAATCCGCTCTTCTAGGCCATCTCCGATGCCATCAATATTGTCGTGCAACAGGGTTCGTTTTTGCTGTAGATCAACCAGTTTGGCTTAGTGAGCCACCCAGGCCAGCTGTGGCTGGTGCCCCCGTCTTCTTTGAGCCATCTGTCACTGATTATACTTCTGGATGGCAGATCCCACTCCTATGAACCATGATTGCTGTTCGTTTGGGGCATTAGGTTTGTTGTTGGCTTATGATGCAAATCTCTCTGTGCCCGGATCCTTCATTTCACCATTTAAAAAGAAGCCTTTACTTAGCCGGCTGTTTTGCTTTCCTGGAACAGTGTTTTCAGTACCCAACAAAACGTACTTACCTCTTGTCCCTGGGTTATTAAAGATACTCTCCCTCACAGGCACACATGATCTGCGGTCATTGGGTTCTGGATGTCCCCTTCTACCACATTTCCCCAGTGGTTAACATTGTGGGCTCAATCATGCTCCGCTTGTCTGCTCCTGAGGCTGTTGGACTCGAACCCTCCACTGGTGTCCACTGGTGCTTCTGGGTACCTGTGGCAACGAACTGGGACTTGCCCGGCATTTCATCATCACCACAAGGCAGCCTGCAGGCGTCCTGTCGTTTCTTGTAGGCTACTTTCTTCATCTTGGAACTCAAGGTATGTACCTGGATTGGGCATTTTTTGTATTTCTTAGGTATTTTTAAATCTGCATAGGATATACATCGTTTCACTATGGTGCTACTGTTTCCATCCTTGATGTGTATGTAACATGCCCTTCTATGCCTTGGGACTGCAACTAAAATATATTGCATTGTTGATCTTCGATTTGGCAGGATGGATGCAGGGCATACCTTCAAGATGCTGCGAGCAGGTGTTAGCTGCTAAATACACCAATGCTACTATGCCCTTCACAGCCTCTTTCAGTCTACTGGTGAATACAGACTATGAGAGATCTGAGCTGCTTCAAACCTGGCTTGGAGCCAAAAGCCTTCTCGCATGCATATTAAGCACGTCTCCATCACCTGGCACGCACATGTAAGGTCCTCTACTAGGAAGACAAATTACATGCCCAATTTATTCAACAATGTCCGCCCAAGTGATCATTGATGATTGTGGAAGACTCCTAGCTATAATCCCTCATATATTGCGAAGCTGAGAGAGGGCAGCAAAGCCCACGAGAGCAAAAGGAAAAACTCAAAGTGGGGTTGACAGAGGTTTGATGTGTTTACGTGGTGCTTACATCATCCCAATTTTTAAACCAATAATGGAAATGAAAAGCAGTACCAGAAATTCCAAATTGATTGGGGAGGTGGGGCTTGGAACCTTTGGAAAACATACCGATCTACGGCGACACCTAAAAATAGCCCAAACTATTGCATTCAAATACTGAATCGTGTACACATGGAAGAGTGCTTCTGAAAAGGGGTACCCAAGAATGCCATTTGAGGAAGGGCTACATAGTGTACTAGATGTTGTTTGGTTATTGATCCCTCCCATTCCCTGCCTCTATCCATGCTAAACCCTATGGCTTATCTCACCCCTTCCTGCCCATCTCAAAACTCTTTGAGCTCTTAGCACTTCAATTCTGGCGACAAGGCTGAATAAAGTTCACAAATGCACACTGCATGGTAAGTACTGTGCGGCTGGTTACGTAGTTATTTATTTCCAGTATTTGATACAGTAATGAACATTCTCACAACGGAAGACTTATGATGTGTAAAAAAAAAAAAGTCCCGAACATCAGCAGAAAATGTTATTATTGTATTAATTCAATAGGCTTTATGAATTTACTTATTAATAAAATTCTTTGCATCAAAGGGAACAATCATTTTCCAAAAGCCACATGTGAACTTAATCTTTCTGAAGCCCTGTCTTGTGGCAGCTCATAGCATTACTAATGGACACCATCTTGTAAGTACGCTAAGGCCCTATTTGGCGGCAGCAGTATGAGCTGAGCTGAGCTCAGTGTCAGCCACAAGCGCCTGCCCACCTGTGCTGTGTAAACTGGGAGAGAACTAGGTGTCATGTCTCCCCCATGGCTCCTGTTCCCTTGCGTTTGGGAACGGCACCTTCCCGCCCGCCAGCCCTGTGAGGAGTCCCTGCATCACATCTGCCGTGCTCCACTGTCCTCTGGTGTTTGGGAACGGCACCCCTGCCCACCAGTCCTGCAAGGAGTCTCTGCATCACATCTGCCGTGCTCCCCTGTCCTCTGGTGTTTGGGAACGGCACCCCTGCCCACCAGCCCTGCAAGGAGTCTCGGCATCACATCTGCCGTGCTCCACTGTCCTCTGGTGTTTGGGAACGGCACCCCTGCCCACCAGCCCTGCAAGGAGTCTCGGCATCACATCTGCCGTGCTCCACTGTCCTCTGGTGTTTGGGAACGGCACCCCTGCCCACCAGCCCTGCAAGGAGTCTCTGCATCACCTCTCTCGTGCTCCCCTGTCCTCTGGTGTTTGGGATCGGCACCCCTGCCCACCAGCCCTGCAAGGAGTCTCTGCATCACATCTGCCGTGCTCCCCTGTCCTCCGGCGTTTGAGAACGGCACCTCCCTGCCCACCAGCACTGCAAGGAGTCTCGGCATCACATCTGCCGTGCTCCCCTGTCCTCCGGCGTTTGAGAACGGCACCTCCCTGCCCATCAGCCCTGCAAGGAGTCTCGGCATCACATCTGCCGTGCTCCCCTGTCCTCCGGCGTTTGGGAACAGCACCCCTGCCCACCAGCCCTGCAAGGAGTCACGGCATCACATCTGCCGTGCTCCCCTGTCCTCCGGCGTTTGGGAACAGCACCCCTGCCCACCAGCCCTGCAAGGAGTCACGGCATCACATCTGCCGTGCTCCCCTGTCCTCCGGCGTTTGGGAACAGCACCCCTGCCCACCAGCCCGGCATCACATCTGCTGTGCTCCTCTGGCCTGTGGCATTTGGGTATGGCACCACCCCACCCACAAACCCTGCGAGGAGTTTTTGGCATCACATCTGCGGCTGTGCAACTTGTGGCTCCCGCCCTCCCAAACACAATAACTGCTCTAAAAGGTTGTAGGTCAGCCACATACAGTAAACTGTCTGCATGGAGCCCTGCTGTGGGGCTGGAAACTTAATTTTAATGTGATGCCTCCTTTGCAAGTCTGATGAGAACCACGTGCCTGCCACCAACTTCTACTACTTAAAACCGGGACACAGTTTATAGGTGTTGTTTGGTTATGTGCCCACCCATTACCTGCCCATGGCAATGCTAATCCCTACGAGCATTCCCACCATTCCTGCCTCTGCCCTGCCCAAACCTCCTCCACATGGGAACTCTTTGAGTTCGCTTGAACCAAGCCTTACCATTTGGCTTTGCATTCAAAGTACCTGCCCTTGTTTGATCAAAGCAGTCTTCTGAGAATTAGTGGCCACTGCTTTTTGTCTTTATTTTTAGTTTTTTTTTTAGGTACGTTTTTGGGGGAGCAAAAATGTGGTTCTTCGTCCTAGCTGTCGTATTTTCAACAAGTAAAAAATATATTTGAATGTGAAAGAACAAACTGTTGGCATTGCCAATGCGTGTTCCTATTATTTTCAATCCAGAGAATTGGGATACATTGTTATATCGATCTCTGTTGGGAGAAAAATAAATATGTTAAAATACAAAATGTACCTAATCTAACTCGTTTCTGCAGTTAAAAGCATGGAAATAAGCATCTCTGTCAGGACATGGGGAGGCGTGAACATGAGTTTAAGAGGCCACTATGCAGGTCTTTCGGGAAGGAAATCTGGATGTGTGATAGTTTAGCATATACCAAACTAAGATCACAGGGCTGGAATGCTACACTTGTGCTTACCTGACTCGGCCTTGAGGACCGTTAGCGGCCCTACCCTTCCCCTGAAAGTGATAATGAACTCTATATTGTAAACAGTATTTATCAATGCCAGGCAAGAGCCATCTTATCCACCTTAAATTGACAATTTCCCTGTCTACCACAAAACCATACTGTGTATTCAGTCTCAGGCTATGACTTTCCTTTAAGATTGAGAATTTTTTGGTTTTATGAAATCTCTGAACTTCTTCTTACATGGCAAATGATGGGTGAAACATACAGGACCCTGACCTGTGCGACACTGTCCGTTCATGCACCTAACCTTTTACATTTTAAAAACACTCTCACTAATGTCTTACTTCAGCAGTACACAAAAATGCTGGATTGTTGCAAATTTTATGACTTTGGTACAAAAACCTGCTGGTGACATTGAAAATATTACTACCGAATTGCTAATCAAATCAGTTTGTTTGCTAATCAAGAACATTGTAATTAGCAAATTCTGCTAATCAATTTTTGAAAAATAATAAATTCCTTGATTTGAAAGTCAGACAGAGAACCTTGCAAAGTATTGAACAATATAATATGACCTTATCGATTATTCATTCCCATCCAATGTTTTGAGCCTGTGCATACAAGTCTAAGTACTTTGTACACATTTCGTCTTGAATGCTCTTCTTTCTCAAGGCATTGTGTGTACAGGTTCTAAGATGACCTCCTCCTGTTCATGCCCCTGCAGTTTAAAAAAAAAACGTTTTCAAGTAAGAATCATTGCCTTATGATTTTCATCACTAACAATGAATGAAGTTAACATGCTCACACGGAACACAATAAAATAAATTGTAGAAACCTATGACTACATGCATCTTTAACGCACTTAACCTCCTGGTTTCCATAAACTACACTCGCCATCTCCCTATAAACCACAGAGGATTCTCAAAGGGATTTGGAATCGACACAATGAAATCTACAGATTCTTTTTGTATGATAATCAATCCATTTCACAATTAATTGTATGAATCAATTTAATCCCCCAGGTGAATACAATTCTTCAAAGTATTAATGAAACAGAACAATGTTTGCCCTTTTAAAAATCTCTCAGTGGACAAATGGCATAGAAGCCATAGCTGATAAAACTTGAAAGTAAACATTTACAATTATTTATGGTTTTCGAATTAGGCTGTTTTGTAAAATGGCCTACGGTGGAGTACTATCCATTAGGATGTATCGCCCATTATTCATGCAATATTCTTTTTGTGTGTGTTTAGAAATTAAGAAATGCACGACTGAGGAGAAAGCACTGAGAATGTATTTCACAGACTTTGCTGCAATGGCCAGTCCTACTATCAAGCCACGGGGCCTTTTTTTAAAAGGCCCTTTAGTATCTTGGACAGGGCAGAAGAAGTTGAGCATAGATTTCGAACTATGTTGACAATGGTCAACAATTAAGTTTGGAAACATTGGTGAAAGGGCGGAGAGACAAAGAGAGAGACAGCGAGTTGGACGAAGTAGGAGATCGTAATAGGGAAAAGTAAATGTTGGGCAGTTCGGTGTGGGACCGACAACTGACTATTGAAAAAAAGTCAAACATTCAGATCAGAAATAACTACAGCCAAGAATATTGAAGACTTATTAAATCAGAGAAAGTAAAAACTATTTTGGGACATTTAAACACACATATCCGATTATACCCATAATGCAACATTGTTTTAGTAATTCCAGTTTCCCATTAAACAAATAAGATTATTTGTACTATTTTTAAAGAACTCTTCCACTGCTTTCATAAAGCAAAGAAGAATACAATTTCACCAGAGAATTGCTAATAAATGTATGAAGTGAAGCAGTGAAGCCATCCGGACCAGGTGCTTTGTTACGGAGAAGGCATTTCATAGCTATCACAACTTCCTCGTTGGTAATTGCCACTTCCAAGCCTACCGAACCCTCATCGGACACCCGCGGTATTTTTAAGTATTTGCAGTTATATGGGATGGCTGTCTCTTATAGAAGGAACAGAAATAGGAGTGGAATATGGCTAACTTGTCCCCATCCCAAAATCTCTCTCACCTTCTAGCTTCAGTTTTCTAATAAATATTTGCCATGGTTAGGCTCTTAGCTTATTAACGAAAGGTTTATCAGACTTGTAACCCTTGTCAAAATAAATCAACGGAGCTGCTCTTATGTCCCTCTGAAAAGTTGGATAAAAAGACACACAGTTTGCAATCAGTGTTGTACATGAAAATATCCAAGTCAATATAGGAGCATTTTACAAAGGATTTTCATGGTGTCTTTGCCCATACATGTCCATGCAGGCTACACCAATATATACTAGTATTACCATCAACGAAAAAAAAATCCCATGCCACAGCAAGAAAACATGTCAAGACTTGCTGGACTAATGTAGGCCTTTCTACCTATGTAATAAAACGTATGTTTGCTTTATCACTGATACCCAGTAACAAATGCCATGCCACAGCAAGAAAGTATATTTTGACTGACTGCACCAATGAAGGCCAGTCTATCAATGTTATACCACTCCTCATTCTGGCTTAACTTTTCATACCAGCTAGAAAATTGTCACGGCAAAAAAATAAATAAAAATAAAACATTACTAGAATGGTTGCACCAATGTAGTCCAGTCTAACCACATCATAAAACTTACCTTTACTTTACCATTGATTCCCAGTAAAAAAAAGATGTCATGCCAGACTGGCTACCAATGAAGGCCTGTCTAACGCTATCATAACACTTATGTTGGCTTTACCCTTTATTTCCAGTAAATAATACCATGCTGCAAGAAAAAGCAGTAACCAGTGATAATGCTATTAAAAAAGTCATTTTTTGATGGTGTGAAAATAGCGTTTTCCTTTAATAAAGCAAAATATCTTCATTGTTTCATCGCTAACAATAACAGTATCCTATTCAGTAGGATTTGCCTATGGTGTCGGATTTGACATTCAGAGGCTGAAAAGACATATTGCAGTACTGCCCAGGTAGAAGACCACTTGATATACGCTGAATGAAAGCATACTCGATTTAAATGCAATGAACATATATATATATATATATATATATACCATAGCTCTAAAAAATCCAAACACTCATGTTTGTAGTTGCAGCTGTCCTCCAATAGAGGGAGATGTTGCTTAACATAACAAAGCAGAGTTAAACTCCACAATGCAACGCCCAGCCCAAGAGACTACAGATTAACAAGAGTTATTCCTTCTAGCAGTGATACTTCTTTTCGAAACCGAGTGCATGTTTTTTTCTGTACATGCAAAATCTGTTTGAGTTTCTAGGATGCTTTTGTCCGTTGTTACTTCCCTTCTTCTGCATCCAAGAGACGATTTCTAAACATACTGCAGTTTCCGTCCGTGGGGAAGTCAGTGGGATATATTTATGGAACGATGAAACCCCTAACCCCATTGTCTGGATAGGTGCGTGTTGCTTCATCCCCGCTCGTAGTGAGACCCCCAGCACCTTTTGCTGGACTTCTGTACCCTTTTCTTTCAATCCTGAGTGAGTGTAGCCTTTTCCCACTCATTCCTTCTTGTGGACTCTGTCTTTTGGAACCTATTTTTTTTTTTACGCTACCTGTACTATGGAGGTGGTCTGCTCCATAGCTCTTAAAGGCATCTGTATTTCTACTACTGCAGCACACAGCTCCTTATGGGCAGTGTTGTTGGGGACTCTTAGAGCCCTCCTTTAAGACTCTTTTTCTGTATCCTCAAGTAACTACAGTTCTTAAGGATAGAGGGATACTTACTATCTCTCCCAAAACTCTATACTTTGAGAGATTGGCACAAACCACCTTTGGTGGAGTGCCAGAGGAATACCAAGTATCCCCCTTTTAGTCACAGACAACCTTCTAGTTATGGCTGGTGGCAGTGGACGTGTTCTACCAACTATTGTGTATTTTTTATACCGCAGGCTATGTCCATAGCTTCGGTAGTGCACAATAGGTGCACCTAAGTACCGACTTGGAGTCTCCCTTTTTTTTCTCCATTACTAACATGGCTGTTCTTTGTTAGCCTTCTACCATTCTTGGAGGGGGAGGTCTGTGTGTGTGTTTTTCTTTTGGCGGAGACCCTTGGGTGTCCCCACCTAGGCTCCAGAGTGTCTGGGCAGCAGGAAGTGGGGAAGCAGCTTTGCTCCCCCTGTCCTTTGTCTGCCAGCATGCTCGAATAGGTCCAGCTCCTACAGGGGGGTCTGATTGTCATGATTGAACAGCCAAACGCCCCTTTCTGTAAAATGCTGAGAGAGATTGCAAAGGAGTGTGTGTGCTGGAACTATATAAAAGGTGCGGCTTCTGGAAGGAAATGCAAGTCGACCACCGGAAGCTGAAGTAAGATGACCAGAGATGCCTGCAGATGCTTTGCAATACCGTGAAGCGACTATTGCTGTCCTAGACCCATTTTCTGTGGGACAGAGGAGCTTTGACAAGGATGACTCCTTCCCTTTGGCTGGTGGAAACAACCAGTCCCAAGATGAACCTTGAAACGATCCATCTCCCGAGGTCCTAGGAGTTTCCAGAGGTGCAGAACCCCAACACCTGGACAACTGCTGCCCATTTTGAGTGCATCATCATGAAAAGGGTTAATCAATCCAAATCTTTGCTGAACCCAAAAGGACACTCCAGAGATCCGATCCCACTCACCCAGACCCCCTCATCAGAGTGTGGGTCTGCAGGAAGTGAAGAAGATTGACCGGGCGATCCGTGTCCTTTGTTGGTGCTGCACAAAAGGCACCAAAAATGCCTCTTCCCTCGAGACTGCTGCTGAGAGATCCCGTCCATTCTCCTGCCTTCACGTCATCAGTCCAAGGAATCCGGAGGTCGGATCCAGCATGAATACCTTCTTCAAACCGAAGGTAAAAGGGGGGAAAAAGGTATTGCTTACCTGATTCCAAGAAGTCGCTCCAGAGTGTTGGAGTGCAAGTAGAGGTGTCCAGGGCAACTCCCTCTTATCTCCTACCCAACCGACTGCTTGTGTCCCCTTCTTGAGTCCGTTATAAGGTCTCCCTGGTTAGTTAACTTGCTGCTTCAATAACACTAGAAACTAGAAGAAATCAACAGGAACTTTTCATAATTCGCTGCGTGTCAAGAATTCAGCCCCTTTCTGAACCTGCCTTTAGCTAGGGTTTAGATTTTTTTGGACTTAAAGAACTTACTCGATGATGAAACAGTCTCTAGAACCTTGAACTAAGCTTATGTTACACTAACTAACCATTTTCTTCCCTTAAAGTGACTTTACACAGTAAATGCATTACCATATAAACCGTTGAAAACCGCATGAGTGCGCAATAACCGATAATACGGTAACATTATCTTTTCCCTTTCTAACGCTGCTACAAATGTAACTGCGAAGAAGGTTAAAGTGCCCTTTGAAGTGTATTATCAAGTGTTCCAGTATAAACGTCTGATTCTGGTTTAAATATAATAAATATACACTTGTTATATGATTATAAGTGTAAGTGCTTCTTTGTTGTACCTGTCTAGCTAAGATTCAGAGTACTTACCCGCAGCTCACATCTTCCTGTTAAGATAATCCTGACTGCTCTGCCACTCTACCAAGGTCCTGAGCTAGTACAGACTGATACTAAGAGTTGGGGATCTACAAACGACTGGGATAGCTTACTAAAATCTTACTGCCAGTAGGACTTAAGGAAAACTCCCCTAACAGCAATATTTTACAGTTTCATTATTTTTAGAGAGATTAAATCACATATAACCTAAAAAACATTTCCTAAACCCACTCTCATGTGCCAATCAAAAGAACTCTCTCACACACACTTCATTCTCTCATTCACACATGAACTCGTACTGCATTCATACACATTCACACATGCGTATAGCTTTCATACACTCTGATTCACATTTGTACTAAAACATACACCCATTCACAGGTGCACCCAAACATACATGTTCTCATTCCCGCACACATATTTTCTAGGCCTGCAGTCTTGGTCCCTGACACAAAGGCCCTCTGGCTTCTGAGCCGCATGCTCCAGGAAGCAGAATGAAATTCCTGGTTTCCAAGGGCTTAGTGGTGGAGCCGGCTGCCTCCTTCATGCTGTCCCAATGTCCTTGAATGTGCACGGAGGCGCAGGAGCACCCCTTAGGCACGTTAGTGCCTGCAGTCCCTCAGCTTTTACCCCAATGGGGCATGCAGGGCTGGGGAAGCCAAACGCAATGGACATGTGCGCTCCGGTACTGTAAACTGTCAAAGGGGAAATTATCCTGAAGGGAAAGCCTCTATTTTCAGGAACTGAGGGCAAGGTAATCTGTAACATGAAATGTATTTCTGGCATGACTATTTTTACAATTACTTTAAAACGAGAATTGGCAGTTCAATGCGGTTATGATTTCTCAGGCAGTACAGATTAAATATATATTATTTTTGCTTCCTTACATTTTTCAATAATTTAATTTCTTTAGGATACTTATTTTTCACATCTCAATTATTGTATCTTCATGATATAACACACAAAGCATCACATATAACATTAGTACAGCAATAGGCTAAAAATAAAGTTCCTGTGGGCCTACAAAGACATTTTGATCAAAGTGACCATCAGTCTAAAGTCCTTTCAGAATGTAGCAGCTTCTAAAATATTAGTTTCCTTTTACTTCCATTTTTTTGTACCACAAGGAGAAATACAGCAAACAGAAAACACATTGCTATCTATTCAACCATGCTCCACCTGAAATGATTGGAAAATATAAATGTAAGACACATAATCTGAATGTAATCTGCACTGCCAGAGAACTCCTAACAACTCATCTGGCCTCTGTTTTTGAGGCTAGTGATTTTGTTCTCAGGCACTCATTGGCCAGCCCTGCATGGTTCCTTTCAGATTCTTCCAATGCTCGGACAGTGTTACTGGTATCTCCTAATTTCGTAGTAATTGATATCTGTATGTAAGGATGAGATTTTGCTCTACAGTTCTACGAGGAAGGCCTGCATATGTATTTTGATTGCTGGGGCTTTTTCAAAGCAAGTGTTTTGCAGGCTCTGCAGGGAGGCTGCTGTGAGTCTGTAGGTTTTTTGGGATTGTGGGTTCCCACGTTGCCTTGATGTTGAGCTTCTGCCCCGCCCTTAGGGTCGACACTGTTTTCACTCGATCCCTTGCCTCCGCGCGGACGTCTATTGCTTCACTTTCGTGCCCATCCTCACCTGCCTAAGGCTGATGACTGACCAAAGGGCTAATGTTGGTCTGAAGTCTGGGCTAAAACCATATTTCCAGGGGTTTTTAACAAAATCTGGCTCCAGATCCAGACCACGACCCACAAGCGTACACAGGAGAGCATTCATCCACAGTGTTTTCCTTAAGGTGCTAGAGGGTCAAAATATTTGGGTGCATTCAGCAAGACGTCAAAGTACATTGGTGTGATCTGGCCTTTGATTTAAGTGCCATGAAGGTGCTGCAAGGGGGATCAGTGGTGGAGGCCCCACCCCAGACAGGTAAGCCCAAGCTCCATTAGAACCCAGCTGCTGTTGAAGCACGCGTGGCAGACAAAATCCATGATGGCACACAGGACGGCCACTTGTCCCGGTCTGCTGGGGTATGACCGGGCACTTTTCATGTGTGACCGGCACTACTCGGCCACACATCCATGAGCCGGTAGGGACAATGACATAGTAGCAGTGGAGTGGGCAGGCAGTGAGCACCGGCTTGAGATGATTACATTGGGCACCTTGTTGGGAAGGAGCTAGCTGCCTTTCTTCATTCCCAACTGCTTTACAATTAGGCAAGACTTCTGTTGACTGTTTCTAAAGCACTATAGCACTGGGAAAGATTTTCCATGCAAAAATAATCACACACAGGCGTGGCCAGGGACTAAATGAAAATTGTTAGCATTTAAATATAAGGTGCAAATAACTATTTAGTTGAATACACTTGTAAAGGTTATTCTGTTATTTTATGTGGTTTTAAAAATCTCAAACCACAGTGAATGCAGCCTGTACTAAAAATAGACTACAGGCATTGCGTCACCGAAGCTAGCTCTGGCAGAGCACACAAAGGGACTGAGTAGCTGTTTCCTGTCCATCAAAAGCCCATGTATACTAAGAATAGGAGTGTACAGGTTCAATGCACGACATACAGAATTATGAAATCAGGTTTAAAAGAGATTGTAGGACCACATAAAATATGAGTAAGATGAGTGGAGTTTGAATGAAAATTAGTGAAAAACATTTTTAGTTTTTCTTGGGGGCTAGGCCTCAAGGTTTTTAAAAATCGGCAGGGTGTGTCTATGTAAGGTATTAATATGTGAAGTAGCATGGCTGCCAGAAATTGCTGATAATGAAGAAAGGAAGACTTTGCAGAATCCCTTGAAAGGCAAGGACAGTTTTGGATGAGCCATGCGGGTATCCAGTGACCAAGTCAAACAGTATATAAGGTGCCTGCTTGCTATCAGTCTGCAGGAGCCAGCCACGTAAGAAAAACAATGTTGGTTGGGGGAGGAGGGGTGTTAGGCAGAGTCCTCTGCCCCTCCCCCATCCTCATCTTTGTACAGATTAAAGTTTGTTATCCTTGCAGGATGAAGATTTGTGGCCTTAATTCCCTAGTGGGGTGCATTTACTCTGGTGTGAGTGTGATTAGGGGTACCTGTATTTTAGGGGTACCCCTGTAAATTGGCTACTGGGCTACCTTTCAACCTCTTCTCAGCACCTCAGTGCCACACTAGGATCAGCCCCCCTCCAATAGAAAACAAGACTGCTCAGTGGGGTCAGTTCCATTCCTGCCGCAAGCTTGACTTGTTCCCGCGAGACAAGACGTGTCCGAAATGCCTTTCTATATGGATGTTTTCTGTGGACTGATGCATGCAAACACTACACATGCAAAAGACAAACGTATACTATGGGGAAATGACAGAGGTTATTGAATCTGGAATTACAGTCTTGAAAAGCTGAGGTCTGTTTGTGGATTGCCAAAATGGAAATACTCCTAACAATGGGATATAGAGTGGAACAGATGCACTTTTTTTTTTTTTTTTTTTACATGTTAGCATCTACGCTAGAGAAGGGCAAGCACACGTTGAAAGCTTTCCACCAAAGTTACGGACTGAAAATTCTGCATCTGGAGAATGTTTGAGCTATAATAGAAAGAATAATTGTACTGAGAATTTGGAATTTTGGGAACACCGGCTGTTTAGCAATAATTGACTAAAAGAGTGTGAATATCATATCTCACATTTGTAGAAAGGAATAGAAAAAACAACCACACAAACACAACTACCGACCACCTTATCAACAAGGGGAATCATGCATATATTGAGCAGATATGGTTTATTAATCAGGTTAATATACCAAATAGCAAACTTTGCTAGAACATTGACTGTGACCTTCCAAGTGCCACATTGGCAATCATGTGTATCTTGCGCCATCTATATGAACAGTACGTTGCCACCCATTAATGCACAATTGAAGACATGGCTTCCAACTAAATAACACACCTTTCAGATGGGGCGCCTAGCCATCCCCGGCTTAACCCTCCCCACACCCCAACATAATGCCAAGCATAACACTCAGGAATTCAAGTTGAACACATTAATAACACACAGAATATGAGCACCATATAACTATAGAATTATGATCTATATAATCAAGAAATCTAGGTAGGCAGCACTGGGAGGCCTAAAGGCTGATATTTCTGAATATGTTTGAGCAATCAGATCACCACTAGCAATATACTGGCACATATATATATGGGAGGGGGGTGGTTTCAGTTAATAATAAATGAGATGAGTTGGGGGCGCTGTGGGGTCTCCTCCAGCATATATATGTTTTTAAAAACACTCCGAGCCATAGAGTGATATGGTTGGTCGTTTCATCATGTAGGATGAAACTGAACCATGCAATGAATTTTGCGCATATAAACACATTATTAATTCAAACACAGTGTCAGGTTGCAGGATCTGGCATTTGGTAGGCAGCTTCTCCCCTGCGCCTCTTTAATTCTCCAACACTGAATTGAGCAGCGAAGGGGATAGTATTAACTTCGATCTTGGGTATCTTGAATTCATTCATAGACGGCCACGGCTTTGCGCGCTAGCGTGAACAGCCCTTTGCGATCACGTGATCGGAAAAACGAAAGGTAAGGGGAGGAACCTAATACCAATGCCGGTCCGCTTCCTGTTTTTATAAATGAAGGTGTTTTCACGTATATGGGAAGAAAAAAAGCCTGAGGAAGCTTGGAATACAAGCGGAACGCGTGCCGGTTTTCACCCTGGTGGGGTGAGTGTTTTTACAACCTGTATGTCAGCAAGGGAGGCGTGGGAGAGATGCCTACCCTTTTTAAGCCATTAGGCAGTGTTGGTTGCACGAGATTTTTTGTAATGAAATAAAATGCTTTTTTGAGAAAGCGGTTTGTTCGTGTGTGCAGGGATTATTGTGTTACATGTTGTTGTTTTTTTTTTGAAGTGCTACAACCTTCCTCAACACGTGTGTTTTTTTATATATATATATATATTTGGTCAATTAGTGAAATGGGGTAAAAGAAAAAAAATCTGTATTTTCCGCTTCGCAGCAATGGATTCAATATTTTCACAGAGATCCATCGCCATTGAGATGGGACAGTCTCATGAGGCAGAACAAGGATCAAGCATTGGGTAGTGATGCTATTACATGGTTTTTAAGAGAGCGTGAAAGAGGTGGCAGAGCAGATATGGGGAGGGCTCAGGAGTTTGGGTGCAATAAGGAGACCCAGCAGAAGCGAGATGGGGCACGTGGGGGCTTGGGAACAGAAAGGGGATGAAGATGCTCTGAACGGAGAGCAGGAGTGGGGATTAGAGAGAGATAAGAGAAGCAAGATAACGAGCCAGACCGTGCAGGCATTTATAGACCGTGCAGAGGAAGTGAAATAGAAGCGGGTTGTGAAATGAGAAGACAGAAGCAGAGCATGGATGAGGGGTAATGGAGGCATGAGTGGATAGAGGGAAAACAGGACGAATAATCATAGTTGAAGCGAGAGCGGAGAGGGGTAATATGGGTGGCAGAATGGCCAACCAGTACAGAGGTACAGTAGCTGAGATGGGGACATGGTGTAAAGATGATAGCAGCATTTGCGAGTAGTAGTGAGAATGCGGGTATAAAAAAGGGAGAGATGAATGAAAGGTGACCTCAAGATTTCTTGCCGTGGAAGAGAAAGGGGGGGGAAAGAAGGTGGACATGTAACACCAGAAGGGTAGGTAGAGGATGAGAGGGCTGAGGCAGGAAAGAAAAGAAGTACAGTTTAGAAGGACTTAATGGAAGAAAGTGGGTGTGCATCCATTGTTGGATGGCAGAGAAGTTGGCATAAAGAAAGAAAGAGAAGAATAGTTGGGAATCATGAGTATAGAGGTGAGTGCAAAGATTAAAGGAAGATATGAGTTGGGAGAGTGGAATAGTATACAGGGAGAAGAGAAGAGGACCTATTACAGAGCCCTGGGGGACACCACATTGAAGAGGACGGTGCAGCCGCCCAAGAGACTCTGAAAGATGAGAGGTGAACCATTCAAGCACAATACCGGAGAGACTAAGTTCAATTCGTATGCATATAAAAGCATATCACTAAAGACCCATGTTTGGAACAATAGTATATGATTGTCGGGTTTGCAGATTCATAACTTATAATACAATGAAATCTAGAAACATGATTACATTTACTTTTATGAACAACTTCTCTATACAGAAAAGTGTATTGTAGGACTTGAAGACTGACCTTCTGCAACGGTTTCTTGGTAGTGCCCAGTACAGCACTGCAAGAAAAGGGACAGAGTTACGCTGCACCAGTGCGCGGACGATCTGTGAAAGATTTCTTCCTTATACAAAAAATAAAAATGGTACTAGGTCACAACGCCTAAATGTTTTGACCGCTGTCCGCCGACCCACTTTGGGAGAGGGGAGTGTTGGAATCTACTGACTGCACAACTTTAAACAATTGCCTACTCTACAACTAATCTTAATTATTTCTAAACTGCATAATGGGTTGAGGGAACACGAAAATGCACTCTGAACGTCCTGAGTTTTCGTAATTCCAGTTAACCATTATATACATATGATGACCTCTTCCAGGACTTGTCATGTCCAAGAGCCAATAAATGACTCCTGCAAACCCCAAGGTGTAGAGCAAAGGTCGGAATCATAGGAGCGATTCATACTGATGAATCAGTGTCGTCACCATTGCCAAGCAATTGGCGAAGGTCAGAATCATGGCGGGGATGCACACTGATGAATCAGTGCCGTCACCATTGACAAGCAATGCGCGAAGCTAAGAATCATGATGGGATGCACACTGATGAATCAGTGCCGTCACCATTGACAAGCAATGTGCAAAGCTAAGAATCATGATGGGATGCACACTGATGAATCAGTGCCGTCACCATTGACAAGCAATGTGCGAAGCTAAGAATCCTGTTGGTATGTACACTGATGAAACAGTGCCGTCGCCATTGACAAGCAATGTGTGAAGCTAAGAATCATGGAGGGGGTGCACACTGATTAATCAGTGCCATCACCATTGCCAAGCAATCTGCAAAGATACGAATCATAGAGGGGAGTACACTGATGAATCAGTGCTGTCACTATTGCAAAGCAATCTGCAAAGACAAGAATCATCGAGGGGTTCACACTGATGCATCAGTGCCATTGCGAAGCAATCAGTGTCGTCACCATTGACAAGCAATGTGCAAAGCTAAGAATCATGGAGGGGCTGTACACCGAGGAATCAGTGTCGTCACCATTGCCAAGCAATCAGCGAAGCCAAGAATCATGGAGGGGATGCACACTGATGAATCAGGGCCGTCACCATTGCCAAGAAATCTGCAAAGGTAAGAATCATGGAGGGGAGCACACTGATGAATCAGGGCTGTCACCATTGCCAAGAAATCTGCAAAATAAGGATCATGGAGGGGTTCGCACTGATTAATCTGGGCCGTCACCATTGCCAAGAAATCTGCAAAGGTAAGAATCAGGGAGGGGAGCACACTGATGAATCCATGCCGTCACCATTGCCAAGAAATCTGCAAAGGTAAGAATCATGGAGGGGATGCACACTGATGAATCAGTGTCGTCTCCATTGGCAAGCAATCAGCGAAGGTCAGAATTATGGAGGGATGCACACTGATGAGGACACCATTGACAAGCAATGTGCGAAGCTAAGAATCATGATGGGATGCACACTGCTGAATCCGTGCCATCACCATTGCCAAGAAATCTGCAAAGGTAAGAATCATGGAGGGGAGCACACTGATGAATCAGGGCCGTCACCATTGCCAAGAAATCTGCAAAGGTAAGGATCATGGAGGGGTTCACACTGATTAATCTGGGCCGTCACCATTGCCAAGAAATCTGCAAAGGTAAGAATAATGGAGGGGAGCACACTGATGAATCCATGCCGTCACCATTGCCAAGAAATCTGCAAAGGTAAGAATCATGGAGGGGATGCACACTGATGAATCAGTGTCGTCTCCATTGGCAAGCAATCAGCGAAGGTCAGAATTATGGAGGGATGCACACTGATGAGGTCACCATTGACAAGCAATGTGCGAAGCTAAGAATCATGATGGGATGCACACTGCTGAATCCGTGCCATCACCATTTCCAAGAAATCTGCAAAGGTAAGAATCATGGAGGGGAGCACACTGATGAATCAGGGCTGTCACCATTGCCAAGAAATCTGCAAAGGTAAGGATCATGGAGGGGTTCACACTGATTAATCTGGGCCGTCACCATTGCCAAGAAATCTGCAAAGGTAAGAATCATGGAGGGGAGCACACTGATGAATCAGGGCCGTCACCATTGCCAAGAAATCTGCAAAGGTAAGAATCATGGAGGGGATGCACACTGATGAATCAGTGTCGTCTCCATTGGCAAGCAATCAGCGAAGGTCAGAATTATGGAGGGATGCACACTGATGAGGACACCATTGACAAGCAATGTGCGAAGCTAAGAATCATGATGGGATGCACACTGCTGAATCCGTGCCATCACCATTGCCAAGAAATCTGCAAAGGTAAGAATCATGGAGGGGAGCACACTGATGATTCAGGGCCGTCACCATTGCCAAGAAATCTGCAAAGGTAAGGATCATGGAGGGGTTCACACTGATTAATCTGGGCCGTCACCATTGCCAAGAAATCTGCAAAGGTAAGAATAATGGAGGGGAGCACACTGATGAATCCATGCCGTCACCATTGCCAAGAAATCTGCAAAGGTAAGAATCATGGAGGGGATGCACACTGATGAATCAGTGTCGTCTCCATTGGCAAGCAATCAGCGAAGGTCAGAATTATGGAGGGATGCACACTGATGAGGTCACCATTGACAAGCAATGTGCGAAGCTAAGAATCATGATGGGATGCACACTGCTGAATCCGTGCCATCACCATTTCCAAGAAATCTGCAAAGGTAAGAATCATGGAGGGGAGCACACTGATGAATCAGGGCTGTCACCATTGCCAAGAAATCTGCAAAGGTAAGGATCATGGAGGGGTTCACACTGATTAATCTGGGCCGTCACCATTGCCAAGAAATCTGCAAAGGTAAGAATCATGGAGGGGAGCACACTGATGAATCAGGGCCGTCACCATTGCCAAGAAATCTGCAAAGGTAAGGATCATGGAGGGGTTCACACTGATTAATCTGGGCCGTCACCATTGCCAAGAAATCTGCAAAGGTAAGAATCATGGAGGGGAGCACACTGATGAATCAGGGCCGTCACCATTGCCAAGAAATCAGCAAAGGTAAGAATCATGGAGGGGAGCACACTGATGAATCGGGGCCGTCACCATTGCCAAGAAATCTGCAAAGGTAAGGATCATGGAGGGGTTCACACTGATTAATCTGGGCCGTCACCATTGCCAAGAAATCTGCAAAGGTAAGAATCATGGAGGGGAGCACACTGATGAATCAGGGCCGTCACCATTGCCAAGAAATCAGCAAAGGTAAGAATCATGGAGGGGAGCACACTGATGAATCGGGGCCGTCACCATTGCCAAGAAATCTGCAAAGGTAAGGATCATGGAGGGGTTCACACTGATGAATCCATGCCGTCACCATTGCCAAGAAATCTGCAAAGGTAAGAATCATGGAGGGGATGCACACTGATGAATCAGTGTCATCTCCATTGGCAAGCAATCAGCGAAGGTAAGAATCATGGAGGGGAGCACACTGATGAGTCAGGGCCGTCACCATTGCCAAGAAATCAAGAAAAGGTAAGAATCATGGAGGTGAGCACACTGATGAATCAGGGCCGTCACCATTGCCAAGAAATCTGCAAAGGTAAGAATCATGGAGGGGAGCACACTGATGAATCAGGGCCGTCACCATTGCCAAGAAATCTGCAAAATAAGGATCATGGAGGGGTTCGCACTGATTAATCTGGGCCGTCACCATTGCCAAGAAATCTGCAAAGGTAAGAATCATGGAGGGGAGCACACTGATGAATCCATGCCGTCACCATTGCCAAGAAATCTGCAAAGGTAAAAATCATGGAGGGGATGCACACTGATGAATCAGTGTCGTCTCCATTGGCAAGCAATCAGCGAAGGTCAGAATTAGGGAGGGATGCACACTGATGAGGTCACCATTGACAAGCAATGTGCGAAGCTAAGAATCATGATGGGATGCACACTGCTGAATCCGTGCCGTCACCATTGCCAAGAAATCTGCAAAGGTAAGAATCATGGAGGGGAGCACACTGATGAATCAGGGCCGTCACCATTGCCAAGAAATCTGCAAAGGTAAGAATCATGGAGGGGAGCACACTGATGAATCAGGGCTGTCACCATTGCCAAGAAATCTGCAAAGGTAAGGATCATGGAGGGGTTCACACTGAATAATCTGGGCCGTCACCATTGCCAAGAAATCTGCAAAGGTAAGAATCATGGAGGGGAGCACACTGATGAATCCATGCCGTCACCATTGCCAAGAAATCTGCAAAGGTAAGAATCATGGAGGGGATGCACACTGATGAATCAGTGTTGTCTCCATTGGCAAGCAATCAGCGAAGGTCAGAATTATGGAGGGATGTACACTGATGAGGTCACCATTGACAAGCAATGTGCGAAGCTAAGAATCATGATGGGATGCACACTGCTGAATCCGTGCCGTCACCATTGCCAAGAAATCTGCAAAGGTAAGAATCATGGAGGGGAGCACACTGATGAATCAGGGCCGTCACCATTGCCAAGAAATCTGCAAAGGTAAGAATCATGGAGGGGAGCACACTGATGAATCAGGGCCGTCACCATTGCCAAGAAATCTGCAAAGGTAAGGATCATGGAGGGGTTCACACTGATTAATCTGGGCCGTCACCATTGCCAAGAAATCTGCAAAGGTAAGAATCATGGAGGGGAGCACACTGATGAATCCATGCCGTCACCATTGCCAAGAAATCTGCAAAGGTAAAAATCATGGAGGGGATGCACACTGATGAATCAGTGTCGTCTCCATTGGCAAGCAATCAGCGAAGGTCAGAATTATGGAGGGATGCATACTGATGAGGTCACCATTGACAAGCAATGTCCGAAGCTAAGAATCATGATGGGATGCACACTGCTGAATCCGTGCCGTCACCATTGCCAAGAAATCTGCAAAGGTAAGAATCATGGAGGGGAGCACACTGATGAATCAGGGCCGTCACCATTGCCAAGAAATCTGCAAAGGTAAGAATCATGAAGGGGAGCACACTGATGAATCAGGGCCGTCACCATTGCCAAGAAATCTGCAAAGGTAAGGATCATGGAGGGGTTCACACTGATTAATCTGGGCCGTCACCATTGCCAAGAAATCTGCAAAGGTAAGAATCATGGAGGGGAGCACACTGATGAATCCATGCCGTCACCATTGCCAAGAAATCTGCAAAGGTAAGAATCATGGAGGGGATGCACACTGATGAATCAGTGTTGTCTCCATTGGCAAGCAATCAGGGAAGGTCAGAATTATGGAGGGATGCACACTGATGAGGTCACCATTGACAAGCAATGTGCGAAGCTAAGAATCATGATGGGATGCACACTGCTGAATCCGTGCCGTCACCATTGCCAAGAAATCTGCAAAGGTAAGAATCATGGAGGGCAGCACACTGATGAATCAGGGCCGTCACCATTGCCCAGAAATCTGCAAAGGTAAGGATCATGGAGGGGTTCACACTGATTAATCTGGGCCGTCACCATTGCCAAGAAATCTGCAAAGGTAAGAATCATGGAGGGGAGCACACTGATGAATCAGGGCCGTCACCATTGCCAAGAAATCTGCAAAGGTAAGGATCATGGAGGGTTTCACACTGATTAATCTGGGCCGTCACCATTGCCAAGAAATCTGCAAAGGTAAGAATCATGGAGGGGAGCACACTGATGAATCAAGGCGTCACCATTGCCAAGAAATCAGCAAAGGTAAGAATCAGGGAGGGGAGCACACTGATGAATCGGGGCCGTCACCATTGCCAAGAAATCTGCAAAGGTAAGGATCATGGAGGGGTTCACACTGATTAATCTGGGCCGTCACCATTGCCAAGAAATCTGCAAAGGTAAGAATCATGGAGGGGAGCACACTGATGAATTTGGGCCGTCACCATTGCCAAGAAATCAGCAAAGGTAAGAATCATGGAGGGGATGCACACTGATGAATCAGTGTCGTCTCCATTGGCAAGCAATCAGCGAAGGTAAGAATCATGGAGGGGAGCACACTGATGAATCAGGGCCGTCACCATTGCCAAGAAATCAAGAAAAGATAAGAATCATGGAGGTGAGCACACTGATGAATCAGGGCCGTCACCATTGCCAAGAAATCTGCAAAGCTAAGAATCATGGAGGGGATGCACACTGATGAATCAGTGTCGTCTCCATTGGCAAGCAATCAGCGAAGGTCAGAATTATGGAGGGATGCACACTGATGAGGTCACCATCGACAAGCAATGTGCGAAGCTAAGAATCATGATGGGATGCACACTGCTGAATCCGTGCCGTCACCATTGCCAAGAAATCTGCAAAGGTAAGAATCATGGAGGGGAGCACACTGATGATCCATGCGTCACCATTGCCACTTCATTTCTCTGCAAATTCGGAAATGAGTGCAGTTTGTGTTTAATACACGCTGAACGCAGAAATATTTTCTGTCTGAGGTTTCGCCAAAGGCTAAAAAAATGTTACCATGAAATAACTGCTGCTAAATGTACACAGACGTGATTGAGCTTCTATTATAGGAAGATATTCCGGGTCACGAGTCTGAGACCCCAGTGAAAAAAGCAGCATCTTTAAAAATGTATTTATAAATGCAACCTGGGACAGCTTCAAGAGATTGTGGCAGGACTGAGGCAACTTAGAGGCGGCCTGCATGCGCGTGACTTTGTCATAACAGGTGCTCACCCATGTGTCATGGAGTTGGGGGATTAAAGGCGTGTTTACTTTTATCCTTCTGTACTTAACCCCTTAAGTGCCAAGGACGAGTATGCGCGTCCTTTTAGCATAGACTTGCTTAATAGCAATATTCCATATGCTAAAATATATCGGCAAAGGCTTTTGTTATCTTAGTGAATCCTGGGTGCAGGACACCAAAATATATCAGGTAACAGAATGCTCCGTTTAGCAGACGTCTACCTCCTGCAAAGCTTTGTTCTGCAGAATGTTCGTTTCCATTGCATCACCTGGAATGCTACTATTAAGGCACTGACTGGTGCAGACCAGTAGAGCCCCTTGCATAATAGGGCGTTGGATTACACATCTATTGCTGTACACATACATCGCTTGAAAGATGGTATTGTAGCTTTGAGACAAGTCATTTAAACATATTGGAAATTGATTTGTACTGTAATCGACATCATATTTTCATTTCAGAGCCAAAGTTTCAAGAAATTGAAGACAAAAAAAAAATAATCCCATCAATCGGCGAATTCAAAATATTCCGGGGAAGCAGCTCTCCATGAAGCACGGGTGAACACAGCAGTCTACTCTAGAGCCAGAGCACCATTGCCTGAAGTTGGGAGTAAACTAGGCCTTAGAAACCATAAGGAGACAGTGCTGTCCTTGTGCGACCGCAAAGTGAACCAGAACATTGGTCGTCTTTTCCTCCTCTAGCGTCAACTATCCAAGCAGGAAAGATCTGATTAGCAAACTAGACCAAATGTCACAGTATTAGGAAACTCACAAAACATGTATCTAGAAATCTGTAAACTTTAACTAAATATGGAATGTTCTTCATTGAGGCCTGAATTGGGCTTTCAGGGGTTAGTCTGTTTGGTAACTGAAGTTATCAAAAAGAGGAGTGACTGTCCCATCCTTCCACTCGATGAGGATCTCTCCGTGCTTCAGCGATGGGGAGCGAGAGGCCAGACAGCTGTTTTGGGCAGTGCCCACCTTCACCGAAAGTGGTGCTTGCTCCTCTGTCGAATTTACCCCGTGCCAGTTCTGGGGATAACTCTTCAAAGCACAGAGTGTCTTCCTCTTCCTAAAGAAGCAAAGGGAGATTTATTGCACATATATTATCCTGGTCAAGCCTCAGTTAGTCTTGTCCTCTCTTATTCAAGGCCACGCTAATCCCTGTACACACACACTTCAGAACCACAAACAGCCATGTATATATTTTATGGACTTTCACAAAATGAAATACATTCAATAACACACAACATCATATGTATACTTAGTTTAATTTCATTATCAGACCCTTACACAGTGCCCCTATAAAGTTCACTAAGTCTTATTAAGGTAAACGCTGTATTTACTTGTATATGGTACTGATCTTGCCTTATTACAATGACCCTCTTGCTCAAAGGAAAACCCATGGCCGACAGGAATTTGTCATTTAAGGAGCCATCTGCGTTATTCCTTAATTAATCAAAGGACCATCTTGATTTTGGATGGATTCTTTTGCTGATCAGCCCAGCATCAAATCCAAAATGTACACTTACCAACTATCATAGATGCCCAGTAAAAAATGAAGGCTAAAAGAAAGGATGGTGTGCTATTACATGACTAGACTGCCATTTTGGGCCAGCCAGCCTAGCCCATTCTTACTGTGGCATGGCGTTTTCATCTGGGGATCTATAATCAAGCTTCTTAAGTGTTATTATTTAGCTAGATTGGCATTTTGAGGGCAGCCAGTCTATCCCTTTGTTACCGTGTTGATAATAAACCAAGTACGATACGTGTTATTACTTTGCTAGTCTGACATTTTTGGGCAGCCAGTCGAGCCTTTTCCACCTGTGGCATGGTATTTCATTCTGGGCATCTATGATCAAGCATGTTAACTGTTATTATTTGGCTAGAATGACATTTGGTAGCAGCCGCTGGAGCAATTTGTTACGGTGGCATGGCCTTTTTTTACTGGGCATTAAGGATGAAGCAAGGAGGATGAGTGTGTAGATTGGACTACAATGAGCAGCACGTTTAGACAGGTTTTCGTATTGTGGCATGGCATGTTTGAAGGTTAAGCCAACAGGAGCATGTCCTTATGTGGGGATATTGCCATATGCTGGCAGAGACGGTGTGGACATGTTTTATTATAATATGATTACTAGCATTATGTGCTAAGCAAATATAAGTATGTTCCTAGATAGGAATTCTGGCATATATTGGTGCAGCCAGTATTAAAATGTATGGGCACAGTCAGTGTTATACTGTTATATAATGTTATCATAAAAACACATTGGGAAATGCCCCAGTGCACTGTTGGTGACTTCCATCTATTGCATGTTTGGATTGCGTTTACCCCACAAAACCAACTGCGACCTGTCTGGCTTTTTACCCAGTGTTTCACAGAAAGTGTTCTGTATAATGCACCATTTTCACCAAATATTATAACCATTTATTGTGGGGAAACACCCCCCCCCCTCAACCCCCAAACGTGCCTTGGTTGGAGCTCCCTCGGTATGCTCTGTTGCTCTAGCATATTTGTGGCAACTATTTACGCCCCTGCAATTAAACAATTCACCAGCCACCACTGCCGGGTCCACTTGGTGCTAATGGCCGACAGCTATTCCCTGCTCTCTGCAGTGAGGTTTCTCTGCCCCTCGCCACTATGTGGGCTCCAGGCTTTCTTTCAACTCGGAATCCACAGACCCAGGTATGCAACCGAATCCCTACCTTCCTTCCCCTAGCACCTCTCACCATCTTTGCATTATTCCTCAAAGGTGGCCTCTCAGCTCTTCTCATCATGGTACAGACTTCAGCTGAGAACCTGCCGAATGTTTCCATCAGTTAATTTCACAAAGGGTTCAACTGGTGTGCTAAATAGAGCCTAAGGCATTGCTTTTGCCATGCATGGTAATAACCGCCTGGCAGCAGGGATCTTGCAGAATGTGCATTGATCAGTGCCCCTGCATAGCCACTCGTCATTGTCTTCATTCTATATAGTGCAAGTACAGGGACAATCATATTGTATCAAACGTTTTGTTTGGCCCTCGCCACGTCGTTACCCAGCTGACAAAGACTCACCATCTGTGGGTACGAGCTCCGCGTCCTGCACAGTTCCTTCCCGTTCTTCGCCAGGCCACCAGAGAAAGGGAGAAGGGACTATGTGTAGTCCCTTTTCCCTGTTCCATGGTGGACTTTTTCTTTGTTTACTTCTAGTCCCTTCTCCCCGATTGCGGTGGCCATTCATTTTGCTTCTTTTGTCCTCGAGTTGAGAAACGGTCACAACATGCCTCAATTCGAGAAAAATTGCTATTAGTACCCCGGTACAACGGCCGGGGTACTAATAGCAATAGAACCCGAGGCGGGGGCATTACCAGTCAGGTAATGCCCACTGGACTGCGTTAAAGCTCTTGCTTTGCTTGGGCTTGTAACTCATGACCCGGCAGCATTACCAGACCAGTAATGCTCCCCCTTCCCGGGTTCTATTGCTTTATTTAGATATGCAATGGCAGGCACATTTCAGAATCAGAATGCCATATAGTTACTGCAACTTTAGAATCAAAGGGGCAAGCTCTGTAATGATCCCATAGGTCCCCCTTTTTAAATGCCCGGTTCAAAGATAACGAACGCCCTAAAACATCCATCGCACTTACTTGTTACAATGAATGTTCAGAACCAATATGAGCAGTCCAATGGTGAAGGCCAGGGGACTCAGGATAAGCATTCCAAGCTTCCAGTTGGTCCCTAAAACAGGAAAGATCATGTTAGACAGTGGAGGTGATGGGGTTCAAACTCATAATCTGTGCAACCCGCAGTCTACAAACCCCAAAGACATGGCCCATTGGAACAGGCGCGTGAATGCAAAGGGGGCAAGGCATTAATGGCAGCAAGAATTGCCCTGAGCATGGGTATAAATAGAAAGGGTGGTACAAGCAGTGGCACGGGTGTGGGTCGTAGTTATGGGGGATATGATATATTATTTATATCGCGCTCATACACAAGTGTTACAGAGTGCAACCAAGCAAAGGCAGGGAACAGGGGAGAAAAAAATAACGGTCTTACTAGGACCAGTGACATTAAGAACGTGCAAGTGCATGGAAAAGGGAAAAAGGGGAAAGTGCGTGGAAGGGGAGAAGTGGAAAGTGTGGAACAGTGGAGAGAACAGAATAAATAATACGTGAAATAAATAAATAAATGCAGTGAAAAGAGGTAGTGCAGCCAGACAAGTGGTAAGTGTATGATAAGTCGGATAGGGTATATCTGATAAGTGCAGAAGAAGAGTGGGACACTGTATGGGTACAGATACAGATCCCAGTGCCAGGGGTGGCCCGGAGGCACTGCAGGAGGGAGTCAGAGTGAGCAGGTACCTGGGCCTGAAGGACAGAGGGTGGCCTGGTGCACGGTGCAGAGATAGAGAAGCAGATCAGTAAGGGGGAAAAGGGGCAAAGGCAGAAGCGACGAGGAAGGTCTTGAGGTGCTTCTGGAACTGGAGATGGTTCTCCTCAAGTTTCAGGGTGGTCGGGAGGCTGTTCCAAAGGGAGGCACCAGCCAAAGACAGAGATCTGCCCCAACTCGTTTCTTTGAGAAATGACCGACCCTGAGGGAGTTTGAAATAGAGGAGTGAAGGGCTCGAGAAGGGAGGTATTTACTGAGGGATAGTTGATGGTATTTTGGACCCAGGCCCAAATGTGTGGGGCAGTACGAGATCCATTCAATGGATAACTGCTTGAACCACAGGACAATGATCACAACACAGGAGATGGGTCAATTTGTTCAATATAAAAAGTTTAATAATTCTGTCCATAAACAACATGATCAAAACAAAAGCAACCAATGGTTACTTTTACAATATAACAAAGAACAATGAGAGGGCTTTGGTTTATGTAATTTCATGGCACAGCAGGTTCATGTTGTCGCCACCTGAAATGGCATTAGAGGCGAGACGGTCATGGTAGCTAGAGATTTACTGTGACGCTCATGAAAGATGGGAGCATGAAGATCTTGCACAAGAAGGATGTGTGGGTGATGGCCCTGTGGGGATTGTTATAGCCTAATGTGCCCTGCTAATGAGGTAGGGGGCCGCAGGGGACATCAGGACAATCCAAATGGGGAAAAAGATGGAGATTGAATGGATGGCAGAGGAGAAGCTACGGGCTTGACAGATGACAAGCATTTTAACTGAGTTTGAGCTCCTGTTGAAACCGGTTATTTGGTGGCAATTTACACTGCACACATTTGCTATCTGCAGAGCCTCCAGGATCTCTAGCGGGTCTGAAAGAGGAGGGTAGGTTACGTTAGTGGGGAATAAGGAAAAATATAAGACCGCTTTGCTTCTATGTCAATGCATTCAGTACAGTACCTGGGAACTGTGGGGGTGGTCTGTGTCAAGAGCATAGACCAGTGGTGGGCACGGCGAGATGCTCAAGCCCACAACTCCCATGATCCCCACCAGTAACTGTGCTGAGCTAGAGGCAAAAGGACAGGTGGTTGCAGATCACCAATGCATGCAAAAAGCCACTTGTGTCCAGATTGGTGCCACGTGTGCCTGTAGCAGTGCTAGGGGGCATTGGCCTTGGTGGTGGTATGTGCGTTAGTTGTAAAGTTGTAGAGTTCTGTTGGATGCCAGTTTTAGCTGTGTCCGGACATTGTGACTTTCCACCAATCTGTTATCAGTCAGATACACACCTTTCCGGCATGTGGGCAACATTTTTAAAATCCCCCGGCTGCTTCACCAGTGATGACTGGGTGGAGGAGCTGCTGACTCTGTCCATGTACGAGAAGGCTATTTTTAAATACAGAGGGGAAACTGATAAATTCAATGATCTCTGGGGCCTGTTCTTGGATACATATGGTTGAATGATGTGTTACTTCAATGCTTCATGAAATCTTCATTAGTTAAATGTCTCCTGATGCGTATCGTCAATATGACTTGGTTGCATTGCTGTTTTTACATTAGTATCCTGTTGGGTGGGCAGTACGCGTGACACTGATACAACAGGTTATGTGATCGATGTTTAGTTTGGTTGGTTTTTTTCTTCTCCCTTTTCACATACCTTCCCACTTTATGCTCGCAAAGGTTTTATAATACGTATGGATTATCTATTAGGTTTGTAGGGTTCTATCATTGATCTGCTTTGATAGTATTGACTAAGTATATATTTTTGCTTTTTCCTATTGGTGTTAAATAAAATAAAAATTGTAACCCTTTTTTTTTAAAAAAACATGCATTTCTCTTCTAACAATAATAGGGATTCTGCATATTAGTGGTTTCTACCAATGGATCTACTTTGATGCTGCGTACAGTAAAACTCCTAAAAGCTGCAAAAGAAAGATTTATTTAAAATCATAGTTTATTTATTGTGATTCACTTCACATAGAGCTTTACACAAATCGTTCTTAAATAACAATGTTACACTTTTAGCTAAAACAGAATATATCAATTCTAAGAAAAAACACATACATAGTCAAACTATGCATTAAAATAATTAAATACCTTCAACAAAATACCAAATAGTAAAAGTAAATTTTCACAGATTCGAAGTAATCGCTCCCAATTGCAGACTAACTTTCATCCATACTCTGTAAAGCACAAGAGGGAGGGCTCCACTATATGAGATTAAACCAGAACACCAGAAATCCTCCCCTTTTATTGATTCATAGGAGTGAAGAAAATGACCATAAATAGCCATATGGGTCGCTCCCATCCTAGGACATTCTGTAATGACATGCTTTGGAGTTTCTAGAATGCGCCTCATTTGACATATTCGACAATATCTCCCATTAGTCGGAACACCGAAGCTGAGGCAAAAATAAAGAGAACGGGTAACCGTCTGATATGGAGGAGCAATACTACAGTCAAAAGATGCCTTTTATCAAAATAAATCACTACAGGATCCCACATATAATGTTTATCCAATACAACATTAAAATTCAACAACATAACCCTATTTTCACAGGAATCAATTTCATATTAAAAGCTAAAATATCGATAAGAACCAACAATTTAACCCTATTTTCTCTGGAAACCCAAATTCATGTTAAGATCCCATTCAACATCAGGAATTCACTGCATGGTAATACCTGTAGATTCCTTCCTACAACACACCAACCTCATACTATTTTCCTCACAATTCCCTGAGATAGCGACATGGTCTAAATCACCACTTAATATAAACCGCTAAATGGTTTTCTTATGGTAATCCAATACCGATTGAAGTGGTAAATAAGTTGGATATTATTACCCCTAACGTAGTCCACCCACATGTCCTCTCCATCTATGCTAGACAAGGTACCAATTCCCTTTGCCCTCAGGGAATTAATCCTGAGTTGAGCGAAAGGAGCTGAATAACAGAACACGTTTTAGAGTCTCAAGTAGGCCCATCCTGCAAACTCTACAGGAGTGCTCACACTTAGGTAACCTGCATCTCGCTCCTACCTCAGGTGAGTTGACTAGATGCAACTTAACTCAAATGTATTCTGTTTGAATAGAAGTGTTAGGAAACTCTTTGAGGTACAGAGCTCTTCCATCATGGGGTAAATATTGCGTCAGTCAATTTCTGCTACTGCATTTTGTTGACAAATGTACCCAGTTATGCATTCTATCCATGGTAACGATCCCTTCCTTCCATTTAATCTAGCAGATGCAAAGCACCGTATATCAAAGCTTAACCTACGACTCCAAGAGTCACCTACAAGCCCTACACCCGTTGCTTGAATTTAGTGGCTTCAATATCTATAAGAGCCAGAAGAAGATGCTCTTCTATATTAACCACCTTCCTATTGTACCCAACTCTCCTATAGAACAGGAGCGATTCCACTGAATTCATATTTAACTCACGCCTTAGGTATTTTATGGGTAAACTCCTGGATCAGTTTAGTAAAGACCTAATACCACCCACCCCTGTTTTCTCAAGCTCTTTCACTTTCTTAGCCGCCCACATTTCTGTGCCATAGAAGAGCTTGGTGACGATTTTTTGCTTTATAGGTCGTGATTACTGAGTAGATGGTATATCCCGCATGCAACTGTTCCAGTAGTGACTCCCACGACAATTTATTATAAATGTGCTTCCAGTAGGCAGAACAATTCTCATTCATGTTCAGTACACGTGTCATGTGAGTAGTAATACGTGGCAAACGGCACGTTTGCTCACAGGCCTATTTGCAGGTCCAATCACTTAAAAAAAACATTTTATTTACACATTTTTCCGCAAAAGTTGATGTGGGGTTAGGTATACGAGATATATATATATATATATATATATATATATAACCAGACGAAGCCCTCTCTGGTGAAACGCGTAGTTGTTTTTGTTCTCTCCTGTGCAACTTGTCCACCATGCTTTACAAATAAAGGACGTTTGATGGAGATCCTTTTTTGAAGTGTCTGGAAGATTTTTTAATGATTGAGGAAGAGTGCCGTCCAGGAAGCGATATTCCGCTTTCTTTTTTCCTTCTTTTTTATATATATATATATATATATATATATATATATATATATTGGGGTTGCAGGGATCCACTGCCACTTTTTTTTTGGCAGATCTTGATCAAGTATTCTCGTGCAAACATCGTAGAACCAATGCGGGTTGTTAGGCTGTTGGCCCATATTCCATTGAAAGGAATAGCCTAGCTACCAATGGAAAAAGTGGTTGGTGTTTTCCCACGATTTCACAATTTGTTGATTAGGAATGCAGTCTACCGGTTTTTGCAGCAAACTAGGCCATAGCTCCTTCACACCCTTGAAGGTATTTTACAGGGATGAGAACCGGGTGCTGAGATATAGTGCTAATGCATGGTGTGTCCTTGTGTGTGAGCGAGAGCGCAAATTTAATCATATGTATATCATCCTAATTAAGTACCTATGAAAAAGACTGGACCAAGAATCCTGAGAAATTGCGCGCCCTCGCACAGCTTGATCCCGATGTCCACCAGTGCGCATGAACCCTTCTCTCCATGGTGAGAGGCATGTACAGATCTTAGGGCCTTCAGCCGCTAGGAGGGCTGCATACTGGAGGGAGCTCAAAAGGTAGCACTTTGATCAAGTGGAAAGTGGGAATTGGCTCAAACCCGTTAAAACATTTCATTTTCGGCCCTGCGGTAGGTCAAGACTTTGCGGTCTAATCACCCGAAGGATCTCACTTCCTGTGACCAGCTGTTACACCATTCTTGCGGTACCATCAACATGGCAAGTGTTGACAAATGTACCACAACTTTCTAGATCATGATCAGTCAGTACAGACTTTTTTTTTTTAAAGGAATTCATAATTGATCCATTTCGATTCTGAGCCAACTTCTTTCAAATCCCCTGCCTGCCTAACACGAGTGAAGCAGATCTAATGGATCCAGAAAATAAGTCTTACCATCTTCTCCAAAGAGGTTCTGGATGCTCCCCACCATCGCGGTGCTGTTGCGGTCAGGTGGTGCAGTGGCGGTGGCAGTCTCCGCGCCTGAGCTCCTGGACATTGCGCTCATCTGTTCAGAAGAGTTAACAACCTCGGCTTGGAAAACAAAATGAAACAAAATTTATTGGTTTCAGTAGCAAAGCAAGAGCTCAACCACAAGGGGCGCCGTTGTGAGGAGGTTTTAAAAAGTGCCACCTCTTATGCAACATTACAGCATTTATAACACTCACTCCAAGTCCTTCATAACCACACAAATTCATTTTGAATAAAGAGAAATTTGTTAAAATGCATATTGAAATGCTCATGCCCCACATCATACATTTCATTTATCCTTCCCTACTTTTGCTTTGGAACTACGGAAAGTAGTGTTAAGTGATTGAGCACATTCATTCTTATAAAGGATGCAGATAACTACTCTGGAGGAGACCCTTTGCCTACCCCTTATTAGTTAAAGGTTGCGTTATACCCTTACCTACCTACAAACTCTGAGCACAGTTGTTACTTTTTACTGTAGAGTAGGATTCTAGAACACCCAATCAGATCCAGCTTTACACAGCGATTTATGAACTAAGCAACATTAGGCAGTCGCGCTCACTGCTAGACAACGCCTCCTGGCTCACCACGTTAAATATCTAGAATGTTCTTTTGGGAAAGCAGCCACACTTTCACGCTCTTGTCTTGGCCCACTTGATCTGAGCGGGTATCTAGTTAATTCATCTAAACCCATTCCATCGAATTATAAGCATCAAAAAGCATTTCCATTGAAATGCCTTTCCATTGACTATAATTCGATGGTATCATCGAAACTGGGGTTAGGGCTAGGGTTAGATTAAGGGTTACATTAGGGTTTGCGTTGGGGCTAGGGTTAGATTAAGGGTTATATTAGGGTTAGGGTTAAGGTTAGAGTTGGGGTTAGGGCTGTGGATAGATTAAGGGTTACATTAGTGTTTTGGTTGGGGCTAGGGTTAGATTAATGGTTATATTAGGGTTAGGGAGGCTGGGGCTGGGGCTGGGGGACTCCCCCACCCAATAGACAAAAAAAAAGAAAAAAAGTTACACTGAGCGGCCAGTGCCGCAATTTCAGCACTGGACAGCTCCATGCGACGTTTTAACATTACAAAAAAATGCATTGAAATGTAAAAGTGCATTTCCTTTGAAACCAGTCCATTTATATTTTCGATGGACTGGTTTTGATGGAAAAGCACTTTTACATGTTGATGCTTTGGTTTTGATGCAGTGGCATTTCGATGCTACAGTTTCGATGAAATGACTAGGAATCTTCTGAGCGTAGTAATGTAATGTAAAAGTTTCTGTTCTAGCACAGTTTTCTCTTTTGACGACTGCTCACTTGGTTCATGGTTCTCGAAGAAGGGCAGAGGAAGATGAGTGGAAGGAGAGGGAAAGGCAAGGTGAGAACACTACATTGCTGATAGATGCAGGTTGGTGAAGCAGTTTTCTGTGAGCTGGCTTGTTTCTAGGTGGTTACTAGTGAGGACACTTGGGCTGTGTGTTTTGTGACAGCATCTCATTGAATAGGCCAGAAAGTGAGATGAGAGGGCAACTAACACCCTGATGCTAACCCTGGTGGTGGTGTACGAAGGATCCCCAGACCTCTTTCCCATTCCCGACCTCATGCTCAAGGCTAATTAAGGACACTATTTTGCACAAGCATATCCAGGCTATCTGGGAGCCACAACCCCAAGGGTGATGGAACTAGCCTGCCCACCAAGGATACTAGATAGGACTTGCTACCACTGAGAGGTCAGGCTCAAGAGTGCTCATTGACACTCGGAGGGCTCATCGCCACCTAGAGACCCAAGCCAGGAGACCTCATGGACACCGGCACCCGCCCAAGTAGGCCTGAATGACACTGTAATTAGATCCAGGAGGGCTCACAGACACTGAGTGACTAGAGTTTGGAGGGCTTGTGGGGACTGGAAAGTCTCTTGTGGAAACTGAGCCTGAGGCAGTCTCCAACAAGACAGGGGCATGTAGTGGTCTTGTGGTTGGTCAGAAGTCAGCCAGCTCAGACTTTGTGATATTGCCTCCGATTTCCAGCTCCAAATTGTCCCAGGACAGATCGGGAATAAATACACTGTCGCAGGCAAGCTGAGCAACTACTTCCCACGTGGGCTGCCATAATAGCAGCCTTAGGAGCAATTTCTAGAACTTCCCCACTTGTAGTACTACGAGTGTCTATTTTAATGCTTTTTCTCAGAAGGCCTGATCCTAACTAAGACTTCACTTGGGCTGACGGTCCTATCCAAATTATCGCTCTGCAGGCCACGACGACTGTACCCAGTGATTTGGTTTCCATTGGACTCCACTCTTTTTACACTGAACTCTTCCTGTATGTATTCAGATCTACCCATAATTGCTGTGTGCGAGTTCTCTGTTGAGCCCTTGCCCGTGAGTGAATGCAAAGGAGAGCACAAGGTTTAGTGTCCAGCCTGACTCCTGCCCAATACGATCACCAGAAGAAGTTCTGGGAGTTGTGGGATGGTTGCGCAGTCGGGCTTCGCTCCGATCGTGGTAATGACAGGATTTTAGCAATGTCGGATGAGTCATCGAAGATATTCTGTTGGCAGATCTGAACACTTGGCAACAATATCATCCCCATTAACCAAACAGGGTTCAGGAAGTGCTCTTCCCCTTTAGGGAACACTCTTGCTTTGATCAGCATTGTTCATCAGGCCTGGAGCAGCCGGAAACAATCAGTCTCTGTGTCATTCAGTGACTTCGGTTCTGCGTCTGACACAGGTATAAACTCATAATGTGTAATATCCCCCTGGGCCTGCTCAGCATGACCAGAATGCTGCATAGTTCCAGAGTCTGCGTTAGGCTGAACAGGAAGGCCGAGGCCACGGAGTGGATTCCAACTAATGTAGGACTAACGCAGAGCTGCATTCTTGCCCCCACCTTCTTTAACCTGTTCCCCTCTAATCTGCCATCAGCTTTTTCCTCTCCAGCCATCGGTCCTCCTAGACGTGGTCACTCCGCTATCAACTGGCTGGGATATACCGATGACCTTGCCTTATTAGCACATCAAATGGTCTACAGGAAAAAGCTAGGCTTGCTCTGTAACTATGCCCATCCCAATGGTCTTCCAATCAATAGCAGCAAAGCCAAGACTATGTGTTTCCATCCCCCTCGTCAAAAGAAAAAGAAGGGTTATACGTGGAGATTAAATGATCAAATTGTGGAAGAGGTGACGCAGTTGAAATATCTAGGAATCACTATTGATCGCCAACTGAAATGGGTTCCGCAACTCACCATTACTAAGCGCGCAGACCAGAAATATCTTGGGACACTCAGAGCATTTGCATATATATATATATATGAATTCTGGCCCCACAAATTAAGGCAAGAACTGATTTACTTGAAAGCAAATCCTTAAAATCATTATTAAAGCTTCCAGTTAGCACTCTGTTGGAATTTACTCTCTTTGAACTTTATTTGTGTAGGGCGAGTCCCACGTTAACTATAAGATAACTTAATTATCACTTATAAATTCCTGGCTGCTGCAGAGTCTTCCTTGCCATCTTGGATAGTTAATGGGTATTTGGCTCAACTTCCGCATATGAGAGGCAGGGTCAGCAAACAGTACTGCATTTATTCAATATTGAAGGGCACATTTACCCTCTCATATTTGCTTTAATTTCCCAATGATAAATGCCTATGGTTGCATGAAAGTCACATTTAAGCAAGTCAACTCTTGGGAAGCTACTGGTGCTAGACTTGACATACCTAGAGTTCGCTTTTGTAGATTCTGCGGTAAATATATATTGGAAAGTGCTAAGCTCTTACTCAGAATGTGAAAGTCTTGACCATCCACGTATGAGGGCCTTTTTGGCCTATGGCAATTATAAACAGGATTCTGTTCATTGTGCTGATATTTGGGACAGTTATAAGTCGGGTAATGATCCAAACAAAGCTTTGGGCTCTATGTGCACAATTAATTGATGACATCTAATTGTCTTTTGACTAGTGATTGTTATATAACTTTTATAAGGCACAACTCGCCCAAGGGCCTCAGTGCGCAGAAAGGCATAGGTGAGTCACAGCCAGGAAGACATCTGTGGGGAAAGAAAGTAACTAATCATTGGAATTAAAAAGTAACGTTTTAAGAGATCTCTTAAAGGAGAGTATTTCGGAACCAAGTCGAAAAGAGTAGTAGGTTCCACATGCGAGGAGCAATGGCGTCAAAGCTGGTACCACCAAAGCGAATCAGATTGTATCTAGGTAGCTCGAGTCTGTTCGAGTTGCTAGAGTAAAGTGAGCGGGAAATACACAGACGCTTCATCCTATTCTTGAGATAGACTGGCGCTTTATCAGTGAGGCGCTGGTGAGTGAGGAGCAGGACCTTATAAGTGATACAATGTTTAATGGGAAGCTAATGAAGGAATATACGTGCCTCAGTGACGTGATACCTTCTAGAGAGGCCACACACAGCTCAAACCACATTATTTTGGGCAACTCTGATTATGTCCAGATTGGACTTTGACGTGCCAGCAAACAGGCTGTTACGATACTGAGGTTTGGAATTGACCAGGGCAACAGCAAGGGCAGCAGTATTAGACTGACAGAAAAGGTGTCATGTGCCTAATAAGTCTCGTAGTATAGGCACACGATGCCTTTATCCGACTAGCAGGTTTTCTCATATTTAATGAGGAATCAAGATAAATGCCAATGGTCTTGACCTAGGGACTAGTTTCACTAGAGGATCCAGCTATGTCAAAAGCAGCATATCTGGGATTCAGCTTTAAAAGACACTGAGTGGTACCTACGACCATGAGCTTGGGTTTATTCCCATTGAGTGCCAGGGAATTGTTAATCATCCATTCTCCTAGTTGAGCATAGTAAAGTGTGATTATTTTTTCATGGTCCATCTCACAGTTGCCAGTTTATTTAATCAGTACCTGAGTGTCATTGGCATAATTTGTTTAATCTACGCAAAGAAAAAGGACAAGAGTATAGATTAAAAAGAGTGGGTGAGAGACAAGCTCACTGCGGGACCTTGTATATTAGAAGTTCTGTGGGAGATTTGAATCCACCAGAAGCAGCGTGGGCGGATCTAGGGCCCAAAAAGGAGGCCAGGCAGTGGAAGGCGCTACTGGAGCAGTTCACGATGACCCCCAGCCTCTCCAACAACGAGTGATCGACAAGCTCGAATGCTGAGGCGAGGCCCAGGAGCATCAGCAAGGCAACCTGACCTGCGTCTACGGTATGACATAGGCTAGCCTTCAAGTTTAACAAGTCCATCTCAGTGCGATGAAGGGCCCAAAAGCCAGATTAAAGGGAACCCAATAGTGTATTGGCTTCAATGTGTTGCCAAATCTGGGTATAACCAACCCTGTCAAGAATCTTCAACAGAAAAGTCACATTAGTAATCGGGCGATAGTTGCCTACAGAAGCTGGATCAAGTGTAGCCTTTTTTTGATCACAGGGGAGATCCAAACATTTTTCAAAGAGGTTGGAGCAATAGAAGTGGCGAAGGAAGAGTTAACCAATTGCGTGACAAAGGGAACCAGGCAGTCAAATGATTCTTTCATTTGGGAGGGAGAACAAATATCATTGGGACAGGAGGAAGGCTTAAGATGTGAGACAATATTAGAAAGATCAGCCTCCGTTATCTCCTTAAAGTTAAAAATAGCAATCGCAGAAACAGAATGCTGGGTGTAGAAGCCAGCACTGGATTTGTCATTAATAGAGGTGAAGGGGGTACACAACGTTGCAATCTTTTTACGATGGGAATTACGTTTATCAGCAAGTCCCTGTTGAATATCCAGGCACCATTGGTCACGCTTAACAATTGCAGGGTAAAGATTGTCCTTGCCTTCGAACTCCCGAAGGATGGTAAAGAGATCTCTTTGGGAGGATTTAGCAGTTTTAATACGATCTTCATAATAATCCTATTTAGCAGTCACAATGGCAGTCTTATAGTCATGGCTGTGGTATTTTTCCGCCATGTCTCTTCTTTTTGTCTCTTCAGAGTTCTAAGACCTAAGACCTCCTCAGAGAACCAAGATTTGCCCAGGGTTTCAGTTTTTACAAGCTTAGCAGAAGGGGGGGGGGCATGTATGTTCACAATAGAGGAGATTATCTCATTATATTGATCAGTAAAGGTAGCCCGTTCTGTCAGAGTCTGATAGATTAGCTAGCATAGGTAAAGCTAGTTCTCGGAAAACAGCAGGTGTGATCTTACGAAAATTCCTAACGGTCATTTCAACTTGCGCATTGGTATTAAGCGTAGCGAGTTTACCAGGAAGTTCCAGGTAGAAGGAGATACAACTATGGTCAGACCAGGGGTCAGTCAGATTGTGAAAATGTTTCAAGGCTAAGCGATAGGAAAGTACTCAATCCAAATATGTCCATCTTTATGCACAGGAATCTTTATAAGTTGTTGGAGGCCAAGAGCCTCAAGAGATTGAACAAGATTGGAGGCGTCATGATCATCAAAAATTCAAATCACCCAGAACAATGCCATAATAAGTAGTCTTAATTTTTTTTTTTTTGATGTTTGGTTTGCGCTTTAAACCTTTCATCTGACTTTCATTGTGTTTATTGCTCAGATTGCAAAGTGTGGGCCAATGAAATTTTGTCCTTATTCTTGTTCTTTCTTCTTGTTTTGATCCCGCGTGCTTATATTTTACGCTGTTCCTTTATTACACATGATGTTGTTCCAGAACGATGTTAGTGCGAATACTAGGTTTTTTTCGTTTCCAGAGAGTATTCTTGCCCAACGATCTTCTGGTGTTAGAACAGTTTGTGTGTTCATGAACCATTCTCTCGATTGTTGTCGTTTTTCATTCAGTGCCGGGCATATCTTAATTATATGATGAAGGCTCTCGGTCATCTGAGGGTTCTTGCAAAATCGGCAGTATTGTTTGCATTCGGGTATTTGTTTTCTGGCTGCCATTATTTCTCGGGTCGGGAGGATATTTAGCCACAATCTCATAAATGTGTCTCTTGTTTTAGACGATTGAAATATTTGTAAGTATGAAGGGAGTTGATCGAGTCTTCTGTTGTCAGATGGATTTTGTATGTTGTGCCGGTATTTGTTTTTCTCTAAGTAGTCTTAATAAGATCACCAAGCAGCATAAGGTGCTGTTCTTCAAACAGCAGCATAGCCGTAGGATGATCGATGGTAAGGACACAAATATTAGTGTTAATGTCAATAGTGATTTTAATAACAGTGTGTTGACAGTCATCAATAGGCAAAGAGGTGTATTTATATGAAGTCAAGGTGTTTCTAACAAGAACTGCTGTGCCCCCACCCCAGCCAGAGTCCCGATCTGTATGGAAGAGCTGATAATCAGTTGGGGTAGAGGCAGCAGCAGAGTGATTAGTAGCATCAGAGAGCCAGGTCTCTGTAAGACACAGTATATCAAGTCCTTGCGTAAGTATGAGATTAGAGACCTCATCAGCATGTTTTTGCAAGGAATGAGTATTAAGGAGGCCAACAGGCAGGCAGGAGGAAAAAGCATCATTCTCCCCAGCATTGGGAGCAGAAGGAGCATTCATAGCGGTAATATTTATAGTTTCAAGTCCCGGAGAAGGCACAAAAATATCAGAAAAGAAATCTTTGATATTGATGTTACCAGCAATAAGATAATATCAGTCAATTTAGAACACGTAAGCAGGAGTAGGTCGGAGAATAAGTTCCATGCTCCAATGATACTCTTGGGACAAAGAGCTCTTACCTATATTATTCTAGCATGATCTGTAACAGTGGGCAAGGGCGAGATAACAGTAGCCTGTCTGTAAGTATACGGCGGATGCGGAAGTGCGATTAGACACAGACCAGCTAGTTACACAAGCGCTGGCGCTCACGCGCCTGGTCTGTGAATAAGAGGAAAGTGAATAACTACAATAAGGATGGGAATTGTAGTTCTAGGAACAAAAAGCTAATGTAACCGCGATCACAGTTCATGAAGAAAATGCACTTTAAAAGACCCCAAGTTCAATGGATTCCTACAGAAATGTAAAGTTTGAATAGTCAATGGGCTAATTAATATTTAAAAGCAAAAAAATCTAAAAAAAAATGGTCATTAGGTTAAAAGTAAAATCTAACTGCAGATTCATATCATTAGAAGCACATTAATCAATCGAGCTGCAAATACGTAATAAAAAGTACATGAGGGATAAGACTATAACCAAAAATGTGATGGGTGTTCGGTTTTAAATAAATAAGAACCACCGGCATTGCTCCCGGCAACCTCCCACACCACCATCTTTTAGCCAGTGTGCGCCATTGCAAAAGGCGTCCATCCATATGCAAACCAGCCAGATACTGCCACCACCCAAGCCGTTAGGCTAGGTCCCCTCTGCACGGAAACACAAACAACCCCAGACATGTTTCAGCCTTGTTGGGGCTCATCAGTGACGTGACACTTGTTTGCAGATGGCGCAGCAAGCAAGGTAACTAGGTCTGGGCATACCCTCTCTCACAGAGGGAGACAAAGTATAAACAAAAAAAAAGTGATGGGTGAAAAGAGTTAAATAAATCTGAACCACTGGCACTGCTCACGGCAACCTTCCACACTACCATTTTTTAGCCCATCTGCACCATTGCAAAAGGGGAGGTGACGAATAGTCGGATTTTGTCATTTCTCCCAGAAGGGAGCCCTTTTTTGTGAGGCTTAGGAGGTGTGTCCGCTACACAATATCCCCCCCCCTAGTGGTGGCAGAAAACAGGACCTCACACAGAGAGACTCCCCTCTTGGGGACAAGGACTACCATTCCATCAAGGAACTCCCCAACCCTCTATCATATGAGCCCCTCACACCATCAGGGCCTCAGGCAATCCATCTTGAACAAACAACTGTTTCCTAATGTGACATTACTTCTAAAGCGCACATGAAAATCAACCATACTATGAAGAAGAATAGGAGTAATGCTGATCACTCCACCACTGAAAATGGACACTACTGTGAATAGTAGAGTGATGAAGGATACTTCATGGACAGTGAAAGAGGACTATAATCCTCTGCTGAGGGGGACCCAACTAAGCAGCTTAAAAGAGAAGGACTCCTTTCAAGGAGTCAAGGCCGGGAAGGAGAAGCACAGGATTTTTAAACCTGCGTTGCATGGACAGCAGTACAAAACGAGTAAGACTTGTTCCCCTTGAAGGCAACCAGCTGGTTTACGGGGGATGTACTGAGGGAGCTGGAACCAGGAGAAGTGTGTGGTGGCTTGACCTAAGAAGGAAAGACAGTGCCATGCGTGAACAGCGCGAACACATCCATGCGGAATGAATGTCGAGAGAGCAAGAGTGTCGGAAAAGGCTGTGAAGCCAACCTGACCAGGAGGAGAAGAATTTCCTTCCTGATAGCAGGCTCGGTGGCACCAAGCCCCTTGAGAGAAGGTAACAGGGACGGCGGGAGACCTAGGAGGGATGTCAGAACTAACAAACGTGAAAATCATACTCGTCTCAATGAATATGCTTATTGGAATTCAAGAGTAAACCGTTTCTGGCTCGAAAGGCTGAAATTCCAATGATAAAGAATTAGGAAATATCAAGAGGCCTGTAGAAGAATACGTGAAGGATACTTGGGGACACAGCCTACTCGTCCCAGTACAATAATAAGTAAAAATATGTGGGGACACAGCATTATTGTCCCAGTACAAGAATAAGTGAAGAAAACGTGGTGATTTAGTGTACTGGCCCCAGTAGAAAAATCAGTGAAGATTGCTTGGGAACTCAGTCTATTTGTCCCAGTATATCGATTGGTTGTGCCCCAGAGCTTATGGGAGCAAAGATCCTAGGAGGGACATTAGTATCGTAGGACACGTTGGAAAAGATTCTGCACTGCTGGTAACAACAGCTGGGACGGCTCTAGCAACCAGTTACCTGGCAGCGTGACTCGGGGAGAGAGAGAGAAAGAACTAAAGAGAAAGAGAGAGAGCTAAAGAGAGAGAGAAAGATACAGAGAGAGAGCGAGAGCGAGAGCGAGAGCGAGAGAGAGAGAGAGAGAGAGAGAGAGAGAGAGAAATTGCAAGATCTAGATTGGCATTTGATACACCCAGTATAACTAGTATCTAATAGAAATGTTAAAAACTATCTTGGCGGATCAATAAGTGGTAAAAACAAAGTGGTCAAAATGTCTAATTCATACAGTTACCAAAAGTCATTTCACATGAATGAAGCAAAAATATATAGGGCCTCATTACACGGATGGCGGTGAACCAAGGTGCTATTAGCGCCATGGTTCATGCCGGTAAAATACTGGCACCACCTTGGTGGAAAGGGGAATTACTGCCCCATTCCAAGGTTGGCGGGGCGGTAATTCCCCCTTCCACCATTGCCCTTCCCCATTTTTGCCCCATAGGGCTCTATGGGAATGGCGAAGGCGCTAATTACGGTACCGCAAATTGCGGTACCGTAATGAGCTCCACTGGTCCCTTTGCGGGTTGGTTTTTAACGCCTGGCAAAAGCAGGCGTTAAATTCCCAAACCCGCAAAGGGACCTTGTAGTAAGGCGGTAAGGATTTACCGGTACCGGTAAAATACCGGTACCGGTAAAACCTTACCGCCTACCGTGTAATGAGGCCCATAGTCTACTTATTTGCAAAAACAAAAAAACAAACAAAAAAATAGAAATTCTGTGCAAATAGTTGTACTTGTTTGAAATCTCTTATTGGTTTGTGTTTGAACTGGTAGAAAACATCCCCAGCTAATCCCCGCAACACTTTTCTGCAGTTGCATATTTCCATGCTTGGAAGGAACCTTTCAAAACTGGGAGAGGACATGGAAGGCGCGAGGAGTCCCCCATAGCCTCAAGATTCTACCCCTCCCAGGCCCTCACCTACTCATAGACCTAATGGCTTCAGAATTTGATTTATTTTTTATTAATATCTGCTTCGTTTTGTTTGCTTTATTTGTAGCTCGATTGCTATTTTGAGTAAACTATGCATTTAACTCCTTTCAGTGTATTTCATTAACTGCTGAACCCATATGCATGCATCATAGTACTTAGCCGAAACCTACCCTTACCCAGAATAATTTGGCTCACACATTGTTTTTCGAGTGTTGGCAATAAAAGGCCGTAGGTTTTTATTGTACAGATATGGTTATGCCAATAACAATCACATATCATAAGATAATACACAATACTTTTGGGCACCGGGTCTTGTGGTTACCCCCTCTGGCCTGTGCCCGCCTTCTTATGTCCCACGACTTGTTGTGGACACCATAAAGTGTCCTGTACTTCTTTTCCTTTGTTCTTCTCCCGTTTTTTTAGGGTGGGAGGGTTTTGTGGTAAAGAAGCAAATGTTTTGAAAGGCACTGAGTAAACAGTGCACCTCCTGTGTGTTTGGGTCCCCGTTCAGGGTCCACAAACTAGTTGTGTTTTCTCAGAACGTGCCGCTCTGTATTTATAAGATCCAGGGGAGCCCTGGGTCTTTGATATGTATAGTAGTGGGGGCTGTTACGTGTCAGCCCCTGGCTGGATAGCCGACTGTCTGGCCCCCCGGGGGGGCAGGTCTTTGAGTCTGATCCCTGCCTGCCTGTTGGCTTCCTTGGGTGCTTAGCACCTAGCTGCATGAAGGAAGGGTGAGGTGATAGCTCACACCTCACTCTTCCTCAGCATTGTGCTTGGCAGACTGCGCGTCTCTACAACAGGTGGGAGGAGGAGAGGAGCAGAGAGGGGGGGGGGAAGGATGTGTTGCCCCTCTCCAGGCCTGCGGATGGTAACAGCAGTTACCCTGCCTCGCTTTGTGAGGCACTACAGCATTGCCCAGAATGTGGGGTTATTTGACTTCAGTCATTTTCCAGCTCTCGCTGTGAAGGACTTCACCTGCGTAGAAGCGCAATATAAATACACAATAAATAAATAAATAAATCGCCCTCTGTAGCTTTGGCAACTTCTAAACCTTGCACAATATTGTCCAGGGGGAAGGACAGAGTATCAGAAACACGTGATGTGTCCCTCAACCAAAGGGGTGAACCTGCAGAGGCATGAAACGACCGTCCTAAGTAAAAATATCATGGAACCTAAGCATTCACCTAAACAGGGGCGTTGCTAGGGGGGGCTAAGGGGGCTATAGCCCCTGATCTTTTGGTTGTAGCCCCTGATAGAATCTCAGGACCTACAGCCAAAAGACTAGCTAGCCCCGAGTCCCAACAGTTCAGACATCAGCTTAGCCCCGGGTCTTTTCCAGACCTAGCAACTCCCCTGCACCTAAATCAGCTTTTTCACACAGAATCACGTATTTGTCAGTGCTACCTGCTCAGGATAACTACAAACATATAATGTACTGCAGTGATCTGTGCAGACCTTTTAGGTGAAGTTTAATAATCCATGTGAGCCATTAATCAGCATACACATATGTACTGTCACACCAGTGACCGGGATCAAAATACTAGTCCAACTTGCCAACTCAAATATTAAGTCAATTATCAATGGATTCTTATACCCGTGTGTAAAATAATAAACACGTTGAGAGTAAAGTGTCATTAAGGTGTCAAGCTTGGCTCAGTGGTTATAAAAACGAAAAGTTCAAGAATAACTAAAGTACCAAATGACTTCTCTCCATCCTTCGGTTTCTCCCAGGGCCCCCTTCCCTAAAGCGATCGAGTAGCAAAGCCTTGAAATAAAGTTGCTTAACTTCAAGAGGATATCTTCCCTTTCTTTCTCCTCCTTTTTCCGCAACGTGCTCTGTCTTTTTAGCCATTCGTCGTTGTGGTTCTCGTAGATGGTAACAGTCTTCTCCTTGTGGCGTTGATTCCAGCAGTGACGAGTTATCCGCAAGCCAGAGATTGGGGGCCCGGGGAGGAATGCAGGATGCTTGGTAGAGGAAGGGGATGGCCAACGCACTCCCACTTTCCTTCCTCATGCCCCCATGTCACAGAAGCTGCTCGCAATCTCTTTCTGAGAAATCTTTCCCTGACTTGCCACTTCTCCCATTCGCTCAGTTTTCTTTTCTCCTGATGCACCCATATATCTCTTGACTTAACTCCTGCACCATGTCATCATCCTGTTCTTCACAGCCGTCATGCCCTCAACAACTCCTCTTCCGTTATCAGCCCCTGTTACCAACTCCTCATCCCTTTCCTTGGTTATCATTGTTTTATATTCCTCTCCACTCTTTGATCTCTTCCTTGCCTTCATGGCCCTTTTGGGCACCATCCATTGCCCAGTCCCAAACCCCATAATATCCACTGTTACAACCTCTGCTGGAACCTTCGATTCTACAACGAATATTCTCCAGGTTTGCCCATATCTCTCCCACATTCTCCCTTCTGGGTGCCACCCAACTTCTCAACACCACTTTTCAACTCACAACTGTCTTTTGCACCTCCGCCACTGCTCGGGACAGGCATCAACCCTCTACTCAATAACCTTGTCCTCATAATTATTCTCCAGATCACACCTTATTCCCCCTCTGCGCACCACTCCTCACTTCCATGATCTTCTGCAATTCACAATTATCTCTTGCACCTTCTTCACCCCTTTGAGCATGACCCTCTCCCAATTCATTCTTAATATCTTTGCCACCCTGCACTCTCCTTCCTTACCAGCAGCTCCAGGTCTCTTGACTCTTTGGTTTCACCTCCTAGATCTCTCTTCCAGCTCCAAACTCTGGGAACCTCCTCCAGTCTCAGACTCTGCTCCCTCTCCAGTGCCTCCTGTTATTTCATCAGCTGTCTCCTAAACGGTTCCTGTAGCCACTCACTTGTCGCCAACTCCTACTCCAAAATGCTTCCACTGCCAGATTGAGCTTGTGGGCCTTTGTAGGGGTTTGGCCCTGCCTCCCAACTTCTCTCTGGTGAAAGAGGATGCAGGAGTGCCTGGCATGGGGGTTAGCAGTCTGCCTCCTAGCCCTGGGATAGCAGACAGTCCTGTGGGATGTCCTCTCTGCCTGCCACTCCCTGGCTCTGTCTTTCAGCCTCCCTCTCTTCTGAGAGCTGGTGTGGGGATTGACTGTGGATACCAGCCCCGGGAATGGCTTTCCTTTCTAATGTGGGAACTGGGGCTAGTTAGACACTCATCTTTGGTGGCCTCTCTTTGAAATGCATACCCTAAGCCGGTCCCCAGTGCAGACTTCCTGAGCCTATGCACTCCTAACCGTGTGAGAGATTAAGACCTTGTATGATGGATATTTAATTGACTGTTGAATTGCTTTTCTAATTCAGGACAATCCACCATTTCCTTAAAGGGCATTAGCTACGGAGTCCCTTGGCTTCAGTGGAAGCAAAATCAATGAGCTTTGGGGTTTGGAAGAACACTCTTTCTCTTCTCACATGGTCTCCACTTCCCTGATATATGTGCTTCCCTTTTAAAAGAACCTACTTGCCAAGCTTCACTGTCCTGAGACAGGCACTAAATAGGGGGTGACCAGGGCTTTCTCCACACACCATCACCGGGCTCATTATCCTCTATCTGGACCGTTGCACTAGATATCCTCGGCTCAAGGTAGGGGACTTTTCCCACAGTACTCAAGTACATATGTACTGAAATGTTCACTTCAATGTTTTACTGTTCCAAGAGTTTCACTATGATCCCAATGCTGGTAAATAGGTTATATAACTGTCCATGGCATCTCCACTTGGTGCTATTCCCTACACACATTGGGCACTTATCATTGAAACTGCATAGGTCCTCCATTCTGATGGCACAGACTTTGCGAGAAATGACTTGCCGTCAACCATTGCTCTTGAATGTATTGTTTGTTATGAATACAGGTCTGAGTCTTTCTATGGCACATCGATGATTAAGCACCTTCTAATCAAATCCCAAACTGGGAGCAGTGGACTATAGTGGATGTCGCTGTCTGAAGGACCAATATAATACCTTGATGATGGAAAAGCGTAAAGGGGGATAGGAGTGTTCTCCATAGGGTGGGCTCCCCGAACAGTAAAGGAAAGATTATCAAAGGCAGCACTCAGGAACCTACGAGAAGCTGGTGCCACAGGAGATACGGACTCAACGCTAGGCATTCTCTTAGTTCACAAGGATAGAAGCCAAGGAGACTTGTAGACTAGTGCATGGGTATTCAAGATGGAACTCTCTCTGGAAGGCACGAGGGGTCTGTCCACGCACTGCCCACTTCTGGCAGATAATTGCTAGAGGGTGACAATCAATAATACCAGACTTAAATACATAGAAGCGCCCGCGGAATGTAAGTTTTGCCAGAGAGAATCTTTGAAGAGTTGGTCGCCAAAGGAACGAGTAATAAATAGGGCTTGCTGCAGCCTTGCTGCAGCCTGAGGGGAGGCTGACGGGGGCTAATACATGTGACAGAGAACATTGAAAATTATACAGGCAAAGAACTAAGAATAGAAAGAAGGAACATGGGATAATCGAAATAGTAAGGATGAGCGATGGGAAAGAAAACAGGAAGTTAAGTGTGAGGAACAGGGGAGGGGAAGAAGGATGAAAACTTCTGCTCCACCTGAAAATTAAAGGAAGATTAAACCCCCCACAGGAATGTAGAGAATCTGGTTACCGCTCATATCCTCATGAGGGAGGACAATGAGGCAGGTCTCCTCGAGTGGGAGATGTTGAACATATTCAAGGTTTATTTTGAAGGAGTTGAAGGAGGACCCCCGATGCCCGCCAATGGCTTTAATGAAAGGGTTTCTCGCAGACTCTCATTAAGCAGGACCTAGCAGCAGGTCTCCCTGAGGGGGAGAGGTAGGACAAAGAACTGTAAAAGGGCCTCCATACCGGGTTCCAGGTCCGGGTTCCTTCAATGAGGAATTACCGGACCATTCCAACCTTGGAGGACCCGGTAATTCCTCATTGAAAAAACCCATCCCCATTCCCATTTGAGCCCCCATAGGGCTCAATGGGTATGGGGAGGGAGCTAATAACGGGCTAGTTATTAGCTCCCTGGTCCCCTTGCGGGACTCGCTAAGGACCTCTGGTCTGACCAGACGTTCTGAGCGGGTCCCGCAAGGGGACCTCGTAATAGGGCATCCCATAATGAATGGTGCTGGTCTCGGGAGTGCCAGGGTCGTAATGAGGCCCTAAGTCTCTTTACTTGGTTGGATACCCCTTGCAGTGGTCAGCAATGAGCATCTTGGGGTTTCCCTGGAGGGAAATGAAGAACTCATACTGGGTTGTTTTATTTTGGAGGAAGCAACCATGGGCCACAGATGATTTTGGGCCTCCATTTTATTGTTTTTTACCTTTTTGCTTTCTGTGTATGCCTTCATTTGACATGTCCCAGAAACCGCGTGCAGCATTGGGTTTGTCTTTCCTTTCCTGTTATTTTACTTTTATTCCTTTTTCCTTTTTTTCCTTTATTTCTTTTAGTTTCTTGTTGATCAGGTGACACTGGGTTTGTCTTTTATTTTATTTTACTTCCATTGTCATTTTCCTTTTTGCTTTTCTTGCTGGCCCTGCAACCCGCTGGTGGCATTGGGGTCACATTAGGATTCATCTGCTTGTTTATGGTCTTATCTTTTTCACTTTTTCTGCTGCCTGGGAGGGGATCCATAAGCCCAGAGGAGGCCCCTCCACTTCCTTCTAAGAACAAATTGTCCCAACAGACACATCAGAGATAATTAACTCAGTCTTGCAAAATTCCTTCCACATTTCATTGTATATCTTTGCTTTATTCATAGCACCTGGGAGACATTCAATAAGCCCCATTTCATATTCAATTTTTTACCATGGCACCTAGTACTTTTAAATTAGGTTTTTATTTTTTTCTTCATACTGTTTCTCCTTTGCATTCATTCTCTTCCTCCTGCAGGCCGCAGGTGGCACACTATGGGCCCTGTTTTCTCTTTGCAATGTTGTCCATTATGCGTGAGGGTACGTTGGCAAGTTTTAACATATTAAACATTAAGTCTTTGCTTGGTTTTCCTCTTAGCGCCAACATGCTATAGTCCTATTTTCCATACACTTGTCAGCAGCAGGACATTTGCTCTTTGCACATGGGAAATTGGCCCCACTCCCTCCAAGATGCTCTGATGGCACAGCCAGACCCTCCTGTCAATCTGGAAAAATGAATACCCTTCATTTGAATGATAGACGTAACTTGATGGCCGTGGGCCAACCGTCTTATGCACCGAATTATAGAAATATAAAATGCTATGCTTGACCAACAAGCTGCCATTTTAAATGTAGCAAGAATCGCCATTTTGCTTGTTAACCATTGCTCATTGCTTTCTGTCTAAAACTGCTTTGCAGCTTGCAATTCATGTGAATTCTGCTTAGTCTGCTCAACTGTTAACATTGTTGTCTGAATATAGAAGGACAAGGTCGCGGGACTGAAGAGTTCGTTGAAACTCATGAGTAGCCCAGAGAGGAATGCCCACACTCCCTCTCTGTAGCCTTGGGAAAGAGCTGCAGGGCATTTAATCACTTCACAGCTGCCAGCCAGTCTTGTACGATGGTAAAATATGTTAGAATGAAAACAGCTAAAGGCTTGAATTATGCTCTTCCTACGGCCCCACCTCGCAAAGCCCTTTAGAACGTGTCGGCTCCCAGGACACGTATAGTACCTCATAGATAGCAAAGCTTGGAATGTGGCTCTTCCCCCGTGTGCAGCTTGCTTCCAAGAACAGAACCACCGTGTTCTGTTCAACAACTAAAAGATGCCTCCGCACTTTCTAATTGCACATTGTTACTAGAATAGACATCGAAAGTGTCATAATCGTCATACTCGTCGGATATGTCCATCGTCATCCTGAGTTCAAAGGAACTTAATAAAGAGGGGTGTTAAACATGACATTTCTGATTGTATGATATGCATTTTGTATATATGTAACTGATGTACGTAATTCGCTCTCTTGCGTCCCTCGATGTCTAGGAAACTCACGTCGCGGGCCGTGAGATCAGAATTGGCCAATTGATACTATTTTTTGGTTGCAATAAACCCTAGCATTGGGAATTTGAACCTCGTGCCTGGCGCATCTTTTCGTGTATGGTTATTGCCTTGTTTCCATAGCACGAGGGACCCCTAGGGGCTCTTTTCAAGATAGCGCCCGAATAGGGACCCTCCCCCACTTGCCCCATCGTATACATTGTAACGGAGTAAAGGCGGAAGAACGGCGAGGACGGGACGGTCGAGCCGGGATCAAGAAGTGTACGGGGCGCCCTGTAGAAGTGAGGAGAGATTCCTTCCGCAGATCTGCACACATCTGATCCCTGATCGACGTACCGGGCCAGAGGGCAAAGGAGGCGAGGGTCCCGAGACGAGTCAGAAGCCAGAGAAGCGCAGACACGACGTTGGGAGAGGTTGCATGAGGACAGGCGACTTGTTTTATCAGGTGAGTCATTCCCCGATTCAAAGAGAAACCTGATTTTTGGTAGAGTGTTGATTTTGCAAATTCAAACGTCCAGGTAAAAGTTAGCAAACCAAAGGGGAAGGTTAAAGAAACATGCCTGGAGTACTGTCCACTTTAGCGGTGTTTTTCAGCTGCGGTAGACAGTCCTTGGAATATGGCCAAAGTGCACCTGGGGGAGTGCCGGCTTATGATATGTATGCAAAATATGGTGTGGGTGCGATAATATTTTGTGAAATTTGGCATAGGCAAACTAGAAAGCAACCCGACCATCAGTGGCCGATTAATGGTAGTTTTGAGATTGGGAGGACAGATAACCTAGAAAGGGTGCTAATTAGAAAGAAAGTGCGACCTGCAGCTTTTGAGACTGTCAAAGATTGGAGGAGGGAAGCAATGCTCCGACTTAGAAGTAGAGAGAAGCATGCGCGTAGGCACAAAACTAAGCTTGAGGTAGCAGAAGAAAAGGAAGAGGAGGAATGGACGGCAAGTCTAAGATGGGAAGGGAGACGTGACCAGATGAACATAGAAAGAATATACCCGCAGCGGGAACTACACATAGCAGCCGAATTAATGGAACATTTTTTAACTAACACGGGTCGAGGCCCAAAACCAGAATCGAAACCAAACACGCCAGCAGTGACTGTGCAGACCCAACCAGTAGCTCTCATACCCCCTCCCGTAGCCCAAGCACTTCCCCTCACGCAAGCGTTAACCCAAACCCCACCCACAGTGCGAGCACTCCCACAAGTGCAGACCGCGGACACACAATTTCCCAGCATCCAGGAAGGCCCTTCACAGATGCCACCTGTGTCACTTGTCCCATCCGCACCTCCCACTCCAGAGACAGATTCAGCACCATCCGCCCCTCCCGAAGTCGAAATTGAGACCGGGGAGGCGAGAGGCGGGGCTGAAGGAACAGGATTTGGATGGGTAACTCGAAGCGCGATCAGCAAAGAAAGAAAGATTGAATTACGGCAAGAGGCAGAAAGGTACATAGAAGGAAAGGATGAGACGGCAGCATTGGCCTCATTGTATGGGTACCGAAGAAGCGACGAGAGACAGGTAGTGTTGGAATGCATGGGGGAAATTTTGGTGGGAGAATGGAAAAAGAAACTCTGGAATTTACCGCCACAGCGATTGTTAGATTTGAATAAGTTAGCACGCAGGGAGCAAAGAGATGAGGATGAAAGAAAACATGTGCGCAAACTCATTGAAGTAAAAAATGAAATGGAAGACAGATATGCTGAGATGTTTGCTACACCCGAGTATAGTAGAGAGTTTATTAAGAAAGGTAGGAAGGAGGCATCAAGGATGAATAGGAAAAAATCATGGCCGAGAGTTTTTCCAGGTAGTACAAAGCATTTGCCGGTACCGGGACAAATAGGTGATAAACCAAGATTGCAGGAATGGGTAGGGGAAACAATGCGATGGATGTCGAACAAAAGAACGTCAGTAAAGGAAGTAAGTGAGATATGTAATGGGTACCCATTGGAGATGAGAAAAGAAGCGGTGCAAACGATAGTAGGGGTGTTACTGCAGCAGGTCATTGGATACAATAGAGGTAGAGGAAATGCACAAGGCAGAGGAAATTTTAATAATATGCATGGGGTGTCATTGGGATTAAATCAATGTGCGTATTGTAAGGAGGAAGGACACTGGCGAGCGCAATGCCCGCACCTACAGAATAGAGGTGGGTTTGGTCAGAGAAGGCCTCATAGAGGACATCAGGAGTCAAACGGCCCAAGCAGAAATAACATGCAGCAGCAGCAGCAGGGATATACCAATGGAGGTACTCAAACCCAATCCTATGGTCAAAACCAAGCGCAACAGAACCAGGCATTGAACCAAAGTGTTTCGAACCAAAATCAGGGCGGACAGGGCCAACAGAGAAATGATCAGAGTGGAGGACATCGAGGGGGAAATGGGAATATTTTTGATACACAACCAAACACGTATTATAGCAGTAGCGGTGACTACACATCGGACGATGTGTTATTTTCGCGATAGGACAGCCCATGGCAGGGGTCGGAACCAGTGTCTATTCCCGTGAATCAGAGAGGACCCTACGTAGAAATGAGCGTCGGGAATAAGGAGCACCGTTTCCTTGTAGATACAGGGGCACAGAAGTGCTCGATAGACCACCACTTGGTTCCGGAGATACCACTGTCGGGGCAGAAGAATGTTTCTGTAGGGTTCGCAGGTACACCAGTAATTAACCCCATGTCCGAAGCCGTCCCAATTACAACAGGACCATTTACGTAACAGTGTCCATTTCTTTTGACAGAAAATTGTGGAGAGAACTTGCTAAGATTAAATTTGTTGAGAAAAATGGGGGCAGTCATACATTGTACGGCAGACGGGGTGTTCCTCACGATGTGGCCTCACGATGCACTGGTGATGGAATTTATGTCAAAAGAGTTGCCAGAAGAGCTAAGTAGAGTACCAACCTGTCTGTGGGCAATGCATGATAACAATGCAGGGTGCTTGAAAATAGAGCCAGCAAAAATAACTTTGAAAGAAGGTGTCACACTACCACGAATTCCCCAGTATAAAATTTCTGTTGAAGGTGAGAAGGGATTGAAGAGCATTGTTACTGACCTGGTGATATTGGGGGTGGTTGAGGAAATTGCAGGTAGCACGTGCAACAGCCCGATTCTTCCAGTTTACAAGAAAGGAGGCAATGAGGTACCCTATTGTTTCATAATTGATCTGCGCGCATTAGACAAAGTGGTAGACCCGCAATTCCCTTTGGTCCCAGATGTCACAACAATACTGGCAATGATACCGGCCACTGCAGAATACTTTAGTGTAGTCGATTTGAAGAACGCATTCTTTAGCATTCCAGTGGATAAAAGCAGTAGATATCTGTTTGCGTTCACTCTAGGTGGTCGATCATTCACATTTACACGCATTCCACAGGGATACACAGAAAGCCCGAGCATTTACAGCAGAGTGCTAAAAGAGCAGCTAGACATGCTAGAATTACCCGAAGGTTGCGTACTCTTGCAGTACATAGATGACTTATTATTAGCTGCTGACACGAAAGAGATCTGTAAAGAAAGTACTATATTACTATTGACACACTTAGCGACCCATGGTCATAAGGCAAGTTTGAAGAAATTCCAGTATAATCAGAAGGAGGTGTCTTATTTGGGTTACCTACTTTCGAAAGAAGGGAGAAGATTAACACCAGAACGCATAGAAAGTATTTCTAGTATGCCTATTCCAAAAACTCAAAAAGGAGTGAGAGCTGTAATAGGCATGGCCTCTTATTGTCGGCAGTGGATCAGTAATTTTGCGTTGATTGTGAAGCCGATGATCAAGTTGACTAAAAAGGATGCAGAGATGCCTTTACAGTGGGATGAGAAATGTCAGAAAGCGTTTGAACAATTGAAAGCTGCATTGTGTGCTGCGCCAGTTTTAGGCACTCCTAACTATAAAAAGATCTTTAGACTATTTGTGAGTGAGAGTGAAGGATGTGCATTGGCGGTTTTGACACAGGAACAAGGTGGAAGAAATAGGCCGTGCGGCTATTTTTCTTGCGCATTGGACCCTGTAGCGCGCGCACTACCACGATGTTTGCGATCTGTCGCAGCGGCTGCTGCGTCACTGAAACAAACGGAAGGAATGGTATTGGGGCACACTTTAATTCTGATGGTGCCACATGCTATAGACGTTCTATTAAATAGGACACAGACGCAATACCTCACCTCAGCTAGACTGACAAGATATGAGCTCATCTTGTTTGCACCCCACATCCAAATTATGAGGTGTAGCGCATTGAATCCTGCAGAATTAATGCCACTGCCCATAGCAGAAATTGGTGACAACGAATCACCACCCCATGATTGTTTAATGATCACTGAAGAAGAAACAAAGGGAAGGATTGATTTGAGCGATATCCCACAGAAAGAGCCAGATGGGGAGTTATTTTGTGATGGCTCTTGTTTTAAATTACCTGATGGCACATCAACGGCCGCATATGCAATTATTACCCTAAAGAGTGTTGTAGAAAGCAGAAGAATCCCCTACAATTCGGCGCAAGTCGCAGAAATAATAGCACTGACCCGAGCCTGTGAACTCTCTGAGAATTTGAACGTGAATATTTATACTGACAGCCAGTACGCCTTTGGCGTGGTTCATAACTTTGGCCGACTTTGGGCTGAGAGGGGTTTCTTGACATCACATGGGGCCAGGATTCAGCATGGCCCTTTGATTGTGCAATTGTTGTCTGCACTTGCGTTTCCAAAGCGCCTAGCTATAGTCAAGTGCGAGGCGCATAAGAAAGTAACATGTAGAGTGGGAGAGGGAAACGCATTTGCAGACAGGATTGCGAAGCAAACAGCCACAGATTTGGGGAATAAAATGATGACAGTACAGACTGAGGAAGTACCTTGTATGATAGAGAATGGAGTTGCCACAGTCAAAGAAATGCAGGCTGAGGCTACGACCGAAGAGATTCAGGCTGAGGGCTCTGCTGAGTTAGATTTGGAAGGATGTTGGGTGGACAAGGAAACAAAGAACTGGATGTTGCCAAATTGTTACGTGACTGCAATGGTTATAATGGCGCATAGCCCTACCCACATTTGCGCGAAGAAGATGGTACAGCATTTATCCACAGTATGGAAGAATGAGCACATAAAAAAGAATGCAAAAAGACTAGTGCAGAATTGTATTACGTGCCTGCAACACAACGTAGGGAAGGGAACCATGACTCCAGCAGGTAGTTTCGGCCCACCCTCTATGCCATTTGAGGTGGTCCATTTTGATTTCATAGAAATGGAAAGGTGCCAGAACTACAAATATGTGTTAGTGGTGATTTGTGCATTCAGCAAGTGGGTGGAGGCATATCCTTTAAAAGATTGTACTGCCATGTCAACAGCAAAAGTAATGTTAAAGGAGTATTTCTCCCGGTTTGGGTTGCCCCGTGTCCTCTGGTCAGACAACGGCCCCCACTTTGTGGGCGCAGTAGTGCTACAGATCTGTGCAGGTCTGCAGATAGAGAAGAGATTCCACAGTTCCAGGCATCCCAGTTCTGCCGGGCTTGTGGAGAGACATAACGGAATCTTGAAGTCAAAGAGAGCAAAAATCTGCGCTAGGAGCAAGTTGAGTTGGGTGGATGCATTACCCCTAGCGCTGTTGTGTATGCGCACGTCTGTGCAGGCTAAGACTGGGCTCTCCCCCTATGAGATTATAATGGGGAGACCAGCAAATGTATGGTGCGCACCGCAGCCCAAAAGATTATGTGAGGTCGAGCATCCTATGTTAAGCACGTACTGTGGGCTTTTAATACAGAAGTTGCGTTTGATTCATCAGCAGGTGCAGGAGGCGTTACCAGTGCGATATACCAGACCGGGGCACTCGCTGGAGCCTGGAAGCTGGGTCCTGATTAAAAACTTTGAACGGAAGACAGCATTAGCATCTAGGTGGCGCGGCCCCTACCAAGTACTTTTGGCGACGCAAACGGCCACCCGAGTAGACGGACGGAGGCATGGATCCATGCAACACATGCAAAAAGATTCCCAGGACTGCTGACAACTTCCGACGACCAGAGAAAGGAAACGGTCTCGGAAACGAAAGAAACTGTTGCCAGTCCAATGCCACAGCATCAGCCTGAGCGAGAAGTGAAAGTTGAAACAAAGCGCAAGTGAGAAGTGAAACTCGAAACAGAGCCTGAGGAGGCTGCCAGTAAGGGGAAAGGGCGAAAAGTGCCCCAACGGTGCTCAACAGAAACAACATCACTGCCGAGCGACACAAACTCTGCATGGCAAACACAAGCAGAAACAACGTGTGTACCCCTTTGGCGCCCACCAGTTTCTGCAAATGCACCAAAGCCAAAGAAAGAAACTACATTATTGCCACGGCGCTCATCGCTACCCATCATTGTGCCACAGGCTGACTCTGAGCCTAATACTGGAAATGCAACGGCACTATTCACGGATCATACAATACCAGGAGTGAATCGGTATAATTTGCGGCCTCGACAGGCAAAGTGACCGACAGATCTTTGGTGCTTTTCTTTTGCCTTTCGTTCCACTCACGGACAGAGTAGGAGCCAGGGGCGTAGAGGAGAGAAGTGTGAGAATTGTGCAAGTCGGACAATTCAAGACTCACGGCTCCTCGGTGCACTTATAAAAGTACATGTGTCAGGAGCCAGAGCGGGACAAGCTGGATGCACATAGTACTCTATCAATAACGAACTGTTCAAAAACCGTCTGAGTAGTGGGAGAAAGAACAACTAATCTTGCTCGGAGTGGATAAATGATTTAGGCTGTGAAAAGGCTGGCAGAATTGAATTGTGACATTTTTCGTTGAACTTTTCTGGCATCAAGAACGAGAGACATTTGCGAAGAACTTTGCCAGCAAGAAGAAGGACGATGAAGAACAAGTCAAGACCGGTTTCAGCCTCCTCCTGCACCCCTGCTGAAAAGATAATAGATTTAGAGACTGTAAATTTAGGGAAAAAGCATGGTAAAAGGAATAAGGTACTGATTTGGACATTGGTCCTGTGTTTCTTAAGTATGGTAGTACCAACAATAACAGCTATTACACTATGGTTCCTGGAGTACGTACACCCATTAGAAACACTCTTGCCAAAAGCAGCTACTGAAAGCCCGGTTCATGTAATCACTGGTACTTTGCCCTCAATGGAAGAGAGACATAGAGAAGGATACGGCAACAATACATTGTTGCTCATCATGAACATGACCCATGCGGTTTTAAAGAAAAAATATTGCTGGGCTTGCGCCCATTTACCACAGCACGGTGGGAAAGGGATAGGCTGGTATGTACAACCGTTGCCATTGATTTATTCATGTGAGGTAACATTAAGTGCAATGTTCTTTGGGAAATGGAACAAGAGTAATACGGGTCAGCTAGATGAGACCAATATGAATGAATTTGAGGAAGCGATCATGAGACCTGTGGGTTGTTCCATATTCCAAAAAGCTCGCGTGTTTGCACTAGAACCCATGAGAAAGAATACACGAAAGATAACAAGACTAGATAGATTACATAGGCAAAATTGACCAACCCCGCCAGCAGAAAAAACATCAGTAATGACATTTCGAATGAGGGATGAATGGAAGAAAGATGCTGTGCCCCCTGCCTATACAGTGGATCACAGCCCCAAAACTGCTCCCGTATGTCTACAGAAAAAGGGTTCCTATAAAGTAGGAAAGTTTAGCAACTGCCTGAACACAGTGGTTTTAAAACACGAAATAGAACCCGTGTACGTCGGAGACCCTGTTTACTTTATATGTGGAGAAAAAGCATATCCATGGTTACCTAGGAACTGGGGAGGTACATGCTACCTAGGTCTACTGTTTCCAGGAGTGTTCCTCTTGGAGACAGCAGAAGTAGCCAAACGAACAAAAGGTAGAACTCAAAGGAGTAGCGAGGATGGAATGATAGCAATGGATATAGCCAAATCATTTATACCGTTCTTGTCCCAAATAGAAAATTCTTACAATATAAGAAAACGGAATAAGACTAATGGCACTTCAAAACAGGATGGCTCTCGATATAATATTAGTTGATCGTGGGGGAGTTTGCAAACTCGTAAAAACTGCATGCTGTGTGTATATAGATGACTACTCCCCTACGATATTTAAAGCGATCCGGAAATTACATGTCATAAGTTCCACACTCTCTACTAAAGAAGGGGGTTGGGGGATAGGATCCTGGTTTTGGGGAGTATTGCGGTCTTGGGGATGGAAGTTAATTTCAATATTAATGATGGTACTTGGGATATTCATAACATGCTGCTGTTGCATACAATGCTTACCAATAGTCTGCACTCTCTCCCTCTCTCTCTCTATCTCTATCTCTCTGTTTTTTTTCCTTTCGAATGTAGTGGTCAGTTCCACATTTCTCCATGTTACCAGGGGTGAATAACTCAAATGCTTAGGGCACAATGTCCTGAAAGAGTCCTATTCCATTGAATACCATCTTCCAACTGAAGGCGAGTGTCATGTATATACAAAATGGCAGCTGTTTGTTTACATAATATATTTCGATTTACAGATTATTATGTTTTACTCAAAATAGAACAGGTACATGTTAGAACACCGTGGTAGGGAACACTTTAAACTGTAAGATGTCTTGCTCACTTAAATAGACAACGCGAATCACAAGATGTCACACAAAAAAAAGAATAAAAAAAAAAAGGTCTGAGTTATATTTATGTATGAAATGAGAAAGTTGGTGGACGGAAGGGTTTGTGAATTTTGTTCTGGAGGGAATTAGTAACCTGGGCAACAGAGCTTAGAATTTGAACCCGGAGTAACAAATACATGCATGAATCGAGTGCTGATAAGGCTTTGCATGTATAAATAAAGGAAGGAGTTGATAGGGCTTTACATACATTAATTAAAGTATTGGCTGACAGGGGTATCAGGTAATATTATCCCCACCAATAATATCACCATATATATGGTTGCGGGGTAAGGCCATAGGCAATATTATTAGTAGGGATAATTTATGGGGTTATTAGGACCGGGGTAGGTGGGGGTGTCCCCTGCTCCATTAAAAAAAATTATGGGGGCTGCAGAGGTGTCCCACGCAGGTTCCATGGCTTAATATCGCCACACAAATATGGCAATATCTTTGTATGGTGATATTTTTGCGGGGATATTAACACACAGGGCTGTATGCGTATGATTTATGAGGCCAATAGGGCTAGGAAAACATGAATCAGTGTCCAGGTGACGACTGATGGGGCTAATACACCTGTGAATCTAGTTTTGATATACCCATACATACATCTTTTAGTTTACAACTGCCTTTATCAAGCGCCAATATCCCATGCATGTGCAAATTAAGGGCTGGTAGATCTATGCATGTATGTGCAATCACTGCCTCGTCTGTACATGATATGATATGATATGGCATTTGTAACGCGCCTATACACAAGTATAGGAGCAAGGGCTGATAGGGCTGTGCAAGAAAGAAGACCTATAGGGGCCCGGGGGTATAGCTCAGGTGCAACACGCTCGCCTTGGAAGCAAGACGTCGCAGAGCAACACAGGTTCGATCACCGGGTCCGCGCAAAGAAACCTCTGGTTATTACAATTACAATAGCTTAAACTATCATACAACATGCGTTCACAGCCCCATCAGCCTCAGTTCATGCATGAATCAAGGGCTGGCAGAGCTACACATACATGAATAAAACTCTGTAGAATCATCTAGGGTCTTTGTGAACTGCATCGGCCCTGTTTAAATAATCTAACCTCCACACACCCTTTGCCCCAAATCCCACCAAACAAGTTTTAACACGAGGATCACTGCATGACACATTGCCCTCATCCAGAGGCAACAGTGGCCACTGTCAATAGCAGTATATTTAGCCTGGCAGAGAAGAATATTACACAAAGCACAACATTGGAAATTGACATTAGTGAGATTGTCTAATGAAAGCATATTGCAGGCATATGACCATCACATGGGCCGCAGGTAACCGTCTCCGCAAAATACGGATATTCCACTAACACATAATCCAGATGCTGACCAATGGGATGGCGATGATGAGAAATGAGTAAGTTGTGCAGTATTAGTTTTGGCGAGGAGTGGTATGGAATGGGATCTATTACTCCAGCGTATACCGCCTCGTGTCCTGTTAGTCCATGAAATGGTTTTTAGGTGGAAGTCTCTGATGGCAGGTGAACTTCTATAGTGAACGCTTGCTCTTACGTTTATAGAACAGGACCGGTATCTCGGCTATCTCCACCACTTCGATCCGGCCATGCCGCTCCCGGCCGGCCATGCCGTTGCCGCAGATTGGCTCGTTGCTCATGGTCTTCCACTTGCTGAACTTGTCCTTTTCTTGGGACACAAAGATCTTGTTGGTTCCGTGCTTTGCATTCAGGTGCAGGCTCTTGCCGTGCAGGGTCACGTGACTCTTCTTGGTGCAGTCCCAACGTTGCCACGTGTTGTCCCCGCAGGGCGTCAGTTTCACCGCTGAAAACTCATGCATCCTATTGACGCCCAGGCACCTACTGCTTTTCAGGCTAACGATAGACCTGCCGTTGGAGTCCCAGCTCCAGCGCTGCTCCGGAGAGTGAGGGTTGCACTCGGACAGGGAAACCCGGTCATTGCTCACATGAATGCATTTTTCCAGGTGGACATTCCTTATCATGAAGCTCTGTCCCTGCGCCACTGCATGACACAATTAGAGCAATAGTTTAGTACAAAGAACACAAGAGAATTCAAATAGCATTTTCCAGATACTATATTCATGGGCAATTTGTAAAAAAATATGACCATCAACAAAAAGCCAGAATCTTGACACCTTACTGAAGCAATGCATGACTTTTACTAACACACAAACCCATGCACCTTGTTCCATACAGAGCACCTCACTTATTACTACTGGTTCTCCTCGGGACTATCAGAACACAGAACATGTCCACACTAAAGCTTCATACACAGCTCCAACACTTGCCCCTGGGCGTCTGCTGTGTAACGGAGGACTCGAGTCTCCAGGAAGCCCTTGCCAACTACTGTGATACGTCACTGGTCACGTGCCAACACTAAAACGTGAATGAGAGGCCGTTGATTAGTCCTCGACATGAATTTCTTTTCCCAAATGTCTCTGGATAATGGCCAATCGCCAGGGGCATGCCAATACTGCGCTTTGGAGATTGATGGTGATCTGTAACCGCAGTCATTAAACAATGTGGTTACCAATGAGATAGAAGGGATGAGGTCTATTCAACCTGCCATAAACCAGTGGCTTCCGGAGTTGCTCTCCCAGTGGTTTACTAAATGGTTACAGAACAAAGAGACACAACCGTCCTTGGAAAGTACAACGCAAGATGATGTCATCTTTCATATTGATACAACGGAGTGTCAATACACCTACATTGCCACCATTGGGTAGAAATCAAGGTGGTTAACCTTAAATCTTGTCCTTTCACTATTTGATGAATCGAGGTATTAGATCAGGTAAGATTTGGTAGATCTTGTGAACCTTCCCATCCAGAGGTTCTTTAGGCTCTAACTCTCTTTTAGTTATGCTATGTTATTTGCCATTTATATAGCACTCTCTATATCATTGGTATGACCTCAAAGCGCTGGTAGGTTGAACGCCCTCGGGGACTGTTGTCCAGGTCAGTTGCGAGATTAAGGTGTCGTAGGGTGCTTGGTGCACCATTTATGTGTGCAGCTGGTGTAATTGTCTTAGGTGTGGTGGTATTGATATCAGTTGAATGTGTGCAGTCTGGCGGTTGGACTTCAAGACTGGGTTTTGGCTGCATTAGGCCTGTAGGATGCTTATGTGTGCAGCTCGGCCAGTTTGTAATGGGATAGAGCTGCGTTTTTTATTAGACCGATGAGGTGTTTATGGGGTAATGTTCGTGTGTGAGGAGCTAGGCTGAATTTGATCAAGGGGTATAGCTGTACTCTAAGTGGGTGATGGTGTAGAGTAGAGAGTAAGCATAGTTATATGGGGGTGAGAGTTTAGGTTGAGTTATAATCTAAAACATAGGTAAGTAGGGCGGCCCTTTCTAGTTGTGAGTCGAGCGAGTGAGAGCAATTCTAATTGTGTGACGCATGCAAGTTAGTCACAGTGCTATGTCAGGGGCACTTCGAGATGTGAGTTAAAGTTGCTTTCTAGAAGTGAATCAGTCTAACAAGAACAATTCCTAAACGTGTTAATAAATGACAGTACCTATGCCATGCAGTCTGCTTCTGTAATCGTAGGGCTTCTTGCAAATTAAAGGCCTTCGCTAGACACCAGCCATGAAATGTGACTGAATGTCTTGCAACGGATTGATGGAACAACTACACAAGTTCATGAATCCCTTTGGCTCTTGGTTTCTGAGGGGAGAGGGATCTGTGTGCGTTGAATTACCCAACGATCTGCAGATGATACTGAGCGCCTATTTTATTAGACCTATCGGGGACCTTTAATACAATCACCCCCCTCCCTTGCTGTTCAGTCTCGGGTGTGATGGTCAGAAAATGCCATGATTCCAACTTGGTGCTGTCGGCTACGCTCAGCTGCAAGCAGAACCATTGCCCTTCAATATTATTCTTTCATTACGTTTGCATATGGTCTTTGGCAGGCTGAAGAATCATGGTCTGGAGGGTTGCCCAGAGCAATGCCAGAGGGCAAGATTCATTATAAACCTTCCAGCCATCATCTCTTTCGTTGTTTTGATATAGTCACCCCGAGTGGGACAGGTATGCTCAGACGTGGGTCCCGTGCCTGCTGGGCCTAGAGACCCAAGCTACTCCTCACTGATGAAGCCCAACAAGTCAGAAACAAGTCTGGGGATGCTTGTGGTCTCGTGCAGAAGGGATGTGACGTAGCAGTTTGGGCTGGACTTCACCTTCTGGGGTGACCCAAGCCTGATTTGCATATGGTCTTTCCCCTTCTGTAATGGCTTGGCAGGTGAAGAACGATGGTCCAGAAGGTTGCCCAGAGCAATACCAGACATTAAGATTCATTCTAAACCTTCCAGCCATCACACCTTTTGTATTACTTTGAGATGTCTGGAGGCCCATCTGACTCCCCTTTATTTCTTAATGTTATCATCTTCACTCTCTTGCTGCATCCCACTTGGCTTTCTACTCTTTACATATGTAGACCGCACCCTTCCACAGCTGGATTCAGGCACTAATATGGGGGGCTTCCGCGAGTGGATAAGGCATCGGTTGCTCCAAGTAAACCCCTATTCAAGGCTAAGGCTCTTGATATGGAGCATGTGGGAGATGATTGGGTCCTGGAGTTATAAGCAGGAGGCGCTCACTGTGATGCCAGGAGTCTTGGTTTAGTGATTGATTTGCACACGTCCCAGGCGCTTCTCCCGCTCCTGTTGCTGCCAAAAGAAAAAGAGTTTCTGCCCCCCTTACACCCACTGAGTCTATCTTGAATGGGCTGGTGGGTGCACTTTTGGGCAATGGTGGGCGTCTTTATCTGGAGTTTTCTGTCTCTTTGTCCACAGATTATGTCTTATGCAGGTTTTATGATGAAGTACGTGGCTTTAAGTAGGGGCAGCATCAGGACATTTCAACCTTTTCAAATGAAAGGGGCCTCGGGGTACCCCCAGCAACTGCCCACATGTTGCCAGTCAGCTGTCTTGTCACACAGCAATATTTAATTTCTCTATTTTCAGTCTGGGGCTTAAAATGTGCATTTTGCTGTGCTCTCATTACAAGCTGCATTATCTCTTCCCATGGGATACACAGAAGTGCTATCTCCTCATTGCCTTCTAACACTAGTTCCTCCTCATCAGCCACTTGCTGACAAAAAAGAATTTAGAGCTCTTCAGTGGGCATTTAGTGTTTAAGGCTGGCAGGCGGATATTAACCTTATATTTGTTGCCATTGTAATGTATGTACCCCATTGGTGCCTCAGACTGTTTTTGCTCTGAGCAGGCCCCCCCCCCCCCACCAACCATCAGGTTGAAATTTGCCCACACACATCTTCAGCCAGGCCTGGTTTCAGGTTCCTTTGAAGATCTAGCAGATTCCCATCTAAGACCCCTGGTTAGTAGGATTGCCACCTTAGGATCAGTGCTATCAGTTTGCAGACATTCACCTGCAGAGGTCCTCCCTTTTCATATTCTGCTGTTTGATTCCCATCACAGCTAACACCTCCTTGCTATGCCTAGCCTTCCATTTAAGTGGGGTACGGCACTGCAAGCATGGACTGGAGAACGGTGCCTTTGGCATTGCTGTTAATTCCTGTAATGTTCCCATGGGTTCTCCTCTTACTCCTCTCCTTTTCAATCTGTATGACTGCCCTCCAGCCGAGATCATGCTGTCCTTTGACTTTCTTATTTACACACAAGCAGATGACACACAACTCATTCCTTTGAATGGTGAATTGTAACCAGTGGTTGAAGTGGGGGGCGGGAGCGTTGCTCCTCTACTTTTTAAAATGACGTTTTACTGTTCCTATACTTTTATTTTTTAAAGAATGGTTTTGTTTCAAAATAAGTATAGGAAGCAGCTGAAACTTTTCTTCTCGGGGTGCACCTAGGCTAACATTTTGGGGCGGGGAGGCTAACCCATCAAATGTTGGGAGAGGCGCTATCTTCAGAGACTGTGGGGAGGGGCAAACTTACTTGTGGGGGGGCATCTAACTTGTTTACACATTGTAATGAGACTATTCTGGTGCCGCTTTAATGTTACAACACCCCCCCCCCAAATTGATTAAACACTCTGCACCAGAGTTCGGTAAATCTCCTTAACGCTATGCCTCTGAAATCTGCACTGCCATGACATGCAACATTTACAAGCTGCATCCTGAAAGTCACCCTTTGTTCACCAGGACAACCTAAACCACTTCTTCTTCTTAATTATCGGAGGCGTGGGCGGACCCACGCAGGCGCTTCCCCATCCTAAAGGATGATGTGCACCAGACCCACCAATCGATACTTAGCTCACATAAACTCACAACTCCTCCCACCGCCCCGTCTGCCTCACAAAATCCAACATCACACTTTTCCTCCTCCTGCCTCTCTCCCCGACACCTCCCAGCAAAGCCTTCCCACTCAGCTCAGCCACACCCAGCGCAGACAATCGAACCCTCATCAATTCTCTCTCCTCAACATGTCTCTCACACCTAAGCAGGAAATGTCCCACAGTCTCAGGCACCCCACAAACCGCACAATCCCTCAACTCACGCCTCCCCACTCGAAACAAACAATCATTCAGTCCCGCATGCCCTATCCTCAACCGATTCAGCATCACCTCCTCCCCCCTCCTCCATTCCAGACTCCCCGCATACACCTTCACTGACACTGTCCCAAGAACACCAAACATCCACCTGCCCTTCACCCCACTCTCCTGCCACTCATCCATGACCCGTCTCACCACTCAAACAATGAAACGGTCCAAAGCTTTGCACACATCCTACTGTTATGGTGATTATTCAGACCGATGAAATGAGCACCATATTAAGCGATGAAGCATTGCATGGTCAAAATGAATGCACGTTTGAATTACTATTACAGACATGTTTGATAAATTGGTGGCCATTCTTATGTTCCCAAAATGCACTTTGTTTTGTATGCAAAGCAGCCAGTATCCTATATTCAGGGAACCCACATTATTCAACACCTAGCTCTGCCCCTTAAATCCCCCCCCCCCCGCAGTATACACCACCCCCTTGCAGGCAAAGGGTGGGGGAGAGAGGGGAGTTCCCCCAGTAAATGTTGTCAATTTCTCACACTGGGTGCAGGTAACCGACAAAGCACTGACAGCAGGTTTCTGGTGCTGTTCAAACACATGTTAGACCTTAATGATTCAATGTAGGTTATTTTCCAGAAAAGGGTGAGTGGATGGCAGGGGGACAATGTCACTGCTCCCAGGAGCTCCAATCCTGGAAATGTCACAGGGCATTTTTAAAATCTCCTCAGACTTTAAAATGGCCCCTGTAAAACACATTGCTTCCAAGTGCATGGAAGCCAGCCACACCTGCCTGCAAGCTGGGTGGCTCAGCCTTTATAGGGACACAAATCGAATAACTGATACCCAAACACAACTTCATCCCTGCAATATCAAGGGTTGAAATGCAAGAAAGATTATAATGTAGAAAAAGCATTGGTACAGCCAACAGTTTTGACTTTTGTTAATGCACGGAAGAGGCATTTGCCAGGCACTGCCATACTGGTACGACCTGGCTATAAGGTGGAAACAGCTGGAAATGGTGTGAATACCTGGTCATATGAAGTTGTGCCTGGCAAATGCCCATCTAGTTCCTATACAAAGCCAAAACGTTTGGCTTTTTTCAATGCCTGTTTTAACAGGACTTCGTGCAAGGAACAGAAACGAGGACACACATTACTTATAAATTAAGTGGCTGAACTCACACTTGGTTAAGACATTTTTATTACTAGAGGAGCTCAGTTACAACCACAATTAAGCCATTAACTTCCAAAAGATTGCTTAGAAATATCACTGGCAGGCCCAATGCAGCACAACATTTGATATTACTGCATGAAAGCTGGCTGAAAGATCCGAGGAGAGGGGTAGGTAGTGCCTGGCAATGGGCATAAGGAATAGTCATGGGTTTACAGCCAAATAAAACCCGCAAGCTGTGTGTCCCCTCCTCACATCCCATATCCCTCCAATCTGTAGTCCTGTTCGAGTTTATGTAGCACCACCTAATAACTAAAAATTGAAGAAAGTCATTCTTAAGACATGGTGTTCATGTGTCTTTCACATCATTGGTGATGCTGCTCTGCTGACATACCAGAAGGGGGCAGCATTCTCCTAGAACATTACCTGTGAAAATGTTTGTTTTAAAAGCACCCGGTTCAAATTCAATTTCAGATGGTCAATATTGGCATTACAAGTGATACCGGTGGTGCCAAAGTTTACAAAAGACATCAAACAAGTGCATGAAGCACAACTGGTACATGGTGCTTTTCAGCTTTCAAAGGCAAAAGGGCACACCTAAACAAAGATAGCCTGACATGCTTGAGAATAGAGTTAGGACCCGATTCCCACAGCTTAAAATGGGACCACATCTGGACCTAGCTTGAGAATCTCCGAGATGCAATTGCGAACATCTTTGTGAATCACATTTGCACATAAGCATCTCAAAGTTGCTCCCTGCATCTCCTCCGGCTTTAGGCTTTGTATATCGGGTAGAAGGGACAAACCAGCTGCTTGCGATTTGTGCCAGTGCAAGCCTTGGTAAATCAGGACCTGGGCCGCTGCCAGGAGGCCCCAGGCGAAAGGTCATTTTGCCAACCCATGCACCACGGCCACTGCATGGCGAGCCCCAAATGAGCCTTGACTGTGCACATGTATGCAGCATCCCCAGGGCTGGGCTGGGAACCAAAAGTGTCCCTGGACATTTTTTGAATACCCCATTTCAGTCAAAGAAGGCCCAGGCTGCAGATGACCACCAAGAAATCTCCTGAGTCCCCTGTAGGACAGCCTACCATTGAGCACTCGCTCACGTGTGCTGAGAGGATGTCCAAGCCACCTAGGGGGCGCTCGAGCGACATTCCACATAGCAGGAGACCACTCTGGCCGCCCCATCCCGTCGTTAGGTTCTGTCAACCTTCCTGGAGGAAGGGGCGTCTCCAGGGCAGGAGGATACGGCGTGCCTTGGGGACAGTATATAAAGCGGGGGACTGGAGCTCATCCTCTTTCCAGTCCCCCCACCTGAACACCCATCCACCCTCCACCTTCTTGGCCAGTTCAGAACGGCTAGGACCCCGCAGGCGATTGCTGATCAGGATAGCTTACAGAATGAAATCTGATGGTTGGTAAGTTGGTAAATACCGTTGGATGTTTTTCTCACTGTAAATAAATATGTTGAATATATGTACAATTGTTTAATTTTGCTTTCACCGGATTTCAAGGTGTAAGTGGTAAAATTCTTGTTTGCTTCTTGTTCCTTTATTATGTATTAATTGTTCCATTTCTGTCACAGGCGGAGTTAGGGGCAGTCCTAGCCGGGGAGGATGCCGCGGCTTAAACCGTGGGCAGGATTCCCGATGGCCGTACTCGAGCCAAACTAGGACGATGGGAACGGAGTCCCTTAGGGACACTTGAGATTCCTCACCTGCAAGTTTCAGTGGCCCGAGGAGGAAGTACTGCGTGCAGTACAATCTGGAGTGTATATCCGGTGCCTTGCGAAAGCCGTGGGCAGCAAGGGGACACCATGAACATCCAGAACGTTGACATTGCCCTGCTGTCGGGCCACTTTTGAAAAAGTATGGTCGTGAACCATGATGTGTTTAGGGCTGGGACTGCCCTCTTGTTGTTATGCTCTAGTAAATTGTGACCTGTTGTGTTTCCAAAATGTAGAACTATTGTCTGTATATTATTTGGTTAGTAACAGTATGGTCCAGTATCTGGTATCCACCCATGGAAGAGTTGGCTGGAGGGCCAATGGGGGCTTAAAACGCTATGATTCTACTCCTAAAAGCTGCTTTAACAAGCAACAAACATTATCAGCCACAGTAGTCTAATTGTTCCACTCACACATGGTAATTTGCAGCCTGTGCCGCAGGCAGCCTTGGAAGCTTCCCTGCTGGAGGACAGGAAGAGCAACGGACTTGGCCACTAGGGGGCAAAAAGGGCAATTTCTCTAATGGGAACTAGCCTACTCGCAATGAAGCAGCTATTTCTCATCTGAGAAATGGCCCTCGCATCCAAAGTTCCACTTCTCAGACGGGAACTAGTATCAACCTTAGTAGTACATGAGGTGCAAGTAAACACAGAAGAGGGACAGTGTGAGCAGCAGCACCCCAATATTCTAACTCGCCAACAGAAGGTGCTGCAAGTTTCCACCACTCATGGAACAGCTACCGCTTGTGAATGGTGGGGCATGAATATTTTTCCTGAAAGACACATTTTTATCACAACAATATATGCCAGTGCTGGTTGCCCTTTCCTGCTCCTAGTGTGTAAATAATATCAGGAGGCACTACAGGATAGACTCAGGCACCTATCATGCTGTAAAGCCCACCAAATAGCATGCCTTTGCTGCCCTCTTCCTTGTCGAACAAGGCACGACTTTGGTTAAATGCATTCTAACTAGGGGGATTTCATGCAACCATCTTATGATCTTGAAAATACATTGTCAGGCTGCTTTTTCCAAAGGTAGTACACAGCATCAAGCTAAGCTCAGCGGCATGCAGGCATTGTCCAGCCAGAATGTCTACAATTAGCATTTTTTGGCAATATGTACCTTAAAATGGAAAGCGTCATGTAAGGAAGGCATGGTATCAAACAGTAAGATAGATACAAGTGATCACAGTTCAAGGGTGTTTATTGAATTTTCAAATGGGTTGGTAAAACGCCTATCTTATCCTAAATCTAAAGATGGGAGCAAGCTACGACCATCAAATAATAATAACGCAGTCCTAGTGGTGTCTTGTCAAAATAAAAGGGCCTATACTAATAAACCTATTGTCAATCCTTACTTCTAAATACAAATAGTGTGGCAAACAATCTTATGCAGAAGAAAAGTGTTCAAGAAATGATAAGTCAGGATATTCAAGCCATTAACTTCCCTTCCCCATGTTTTCAGCACAGGACAAGGCAGCACACTCGAGCTTAGCACACTCGAGCTTAGCACACTCCCTGGCTTCTCTAGCATGAGGATGCAGTTCAAGACTTCAACATCAGGACCTTCTGTGCCAAAGTCACTTCTTTCTTATTTCAGAGGGACTGATGCAACCTGACAGAACAGTATAGTTCCTTTCTTCTTAGGATTTTCACCTATACAGCTTCTCGGGTGATTTACTGTTCATTCCATGTCCCCCTCCACCGGGCTCAGGCCCACTTTAACACAAAACCTTAAATTGGTCTCCCTCTGCTGGTCTCAGAACAAATTCATGTACTTTTCCAATCTTTCTGTATTTCATCAAAATCGAAGACTTTCGACTGTGCACAGGATTTTGCTTGACCCGTCGCAGGACCGCTTCAATTCATATTTGTTCGTTCTCTTTCAATTGGTCTCCCTCTGCCGGGCTCGGGCCAAATTTATCTACTGTTATTACTTCTTAGCTGGATATCTTACAGAGACCTTCGATTGAGCACCCACGCGGAGCATGACCCCTCCGTCAAAGATATTGTAGCTTGCTTTATAGTTCAATCACTGATCAAAAGTTTAACTTCACTCACGTCTCTTATCACATGCCTTTTAACAATTTTCGTTCCAGCGCTCTCCATAAAACGTCTCCCCAACTCAACGGCTTTGCTGCTTTCACTGTAGCAGCTTTGTTCTTGGAGCCAAGGGCGGAGTCACAGTGGCTAGTGATTCTCCCCACCTTTATTATTGACGCAGGAGAGCCCCGGGTATCTGTAACACACAATGCAGGATTCTTCAGCCTGCTTTCCTGGTCTTACGCTTTGTATCATTTCAGGAAAGAACCTGTTCCTTGTCAAAATGGTCAAGGGAATTTCCCTCCTTGGGATCCCTTTTGGTTTTGCTGCATTTCCTCTCTTGCTCAGCTGCCGTCTCAAAACCTTGTGTGCTTCGCCTCGCTCAGAGTGTGCTCTCGTGCTCAGTGTTTTATCCGAGTGGGGAAGTGTCATGGAAGTCAGGTGTGTGTGATTGTCAATAATTGCCTGACCTCGCCTGACCATAGTATTAGGACATGTCAGGTACACGGCTCGGGTGTTGGTCGATTTTCCCTTAGAGCGGGCTGTCAGTGAGAAAGTGCTTGTGTCGGGGGGTAGAGTTCCTAAATATCCTACTGGGTAGGATGGGCTGAAGGTGTTACAGGGAAGGGGATACCATGTCTCACCATCCAGTGTCCCCCTTCCACTCCCCAAAGACCCCTAACCCAGTTCATCCTCTCACCATGGTCCACCCCCAGGAACTGAATCCAAAGGTGATGGCTGTGTCCTGGCCACCTGAATGAAAGATCCCGGGAACTTGTGGGTTAGACACCTTCTGCTTTCTCACAGGAATTTGTTTTGAAAAAAGTCAACATGTCTGTGTGGCGGAAAGGTGTAGGGGGTGTGGGGTATAGGGAGGTAGAGGCGGTGGAAAAAGGGAGTATGTGCTGGACACTCCTATGTGGTAAATATTGAGAATGGGCTAGGGGGCAAATATCAGTGCTCAGTCCTCATTACAAACATGGGTGGGGGGAAGCTGTGCGTCAGGACTGCTGTTCACATAAGAGCACAGTGAAGTAATGGAGGGACACATGTAAGGGTTAAGTGAAGGAGCTTAATTGAAGCTGTGAACCCGGTGGCTGCACCACCACTTAGCGCCACCAACTAACAAAGTAACCTAGAACTCTGGCCACAGAACGCAGGCCAGAGTTCCATTACAACACTTCTCCCCCCCTAATGATCGCACAATGCCAACAACTGTCAACAGAATAAGGAAGAAGGAAGGAAAGAAAGAAATAAAAAAAGCAAAATAGCACACACTTACTTGTCCCAAAACTTTAGAATCCAATGAACAACTGAGAAATGTATTGTGGAGTGACACCCCAAACTGTAACCTAATACATTAAGCACACACACTCTTCCAGACATAGGGCCTCATTACGAGTCTGGCGGTAACCTGTCGGTTTTTCCGGCTCGGTTACCGCCGGACTCGTATTACCATTCCTCCTCTGTGATTCCCGGAATTACCGGGGCATTACAACCCCGGTGACCCGGGAATTCCGGAGGCAGAATTCGGTAAATGATGGTGCCGGTGTTTCCACGTCCGCCTGCAGGCGGGCGGTGTTAAACCCGCCAGGTCAGACCTGGCGGGAATGACACCTCCACCTGCAGGACTCGAGATCACCCGGTATGGAAACAATAGTGGCGGCGGATTTACCGCCACTGTTATTTCCATACCAGGTGACTCATAATGAGGCCCATAGTCTCTCATTCTAACCGGAGGTACCCAAATCCTCAACAGATGACCACCATCACCACTGCCACCACACTCCCCACTCGGACCCTGTACCACACGCTCCACACTTGGAACTGGCCACTCGCTGCTCCCATTCTCGGGTCCACTTCTAGAGGTGCCCACCCTCTGCTCCACAGAAAAGCTGCTCAAATGAGGTTCCAAGAAAAATTCTTGTCAAACCGATGGCACCACGGTCGTACCCTTCAACAGAGCAACACTTTTCCTGCTCTACCTCATTCTATCATCCAAAACCACATAACCTGCCCCCACCATGCAGGGAGACATGAACACACGCTTGCCCTTGAATGTACTCAGAAGAAACTTGGAATCGGAGTACCTAGGACCGGAATTTACCACATATTTCCCTACTACATCGGCCTTGTGGCAAGGTTGCATAAGCAACTGGGAAGTTTGTTCTGACGATTGCTGCACTAAAATGAATTGTATGTCCTTAAAATGGCTCCCGAACTAACTGTGTACACACGAGTACAGTGTAACATAGACTGAGAGCCGAAACACTTGTCGACAACTTGAATAAGCCAATCTGACTTATTCTGTGCTCTTCAGAATAGAAGAGACACCATGTAGACGAATGTGTCCTGACAAAACAGTAGAAATATCACTACGATGCTAACCCCCAGTCACAACCTTTTTTTGTATGGGAAAATGTTTTTCGCTGCACCAACGCTGTGTTGTATTCAGCATTTCTGTTGTCAAATCATTTGAAATGTCTATGTTGTTTTGTATTTTGTTTTCTAAGTGATAAAGCTGTTTCTTAGGCTTTTTTATGTTTTCTACAAATAAAACTGTTTCTGTAACACAAAATAAATACACATGTAAACGTGCAAGTGGCAAGTATGTAAAGCCATAACGTACGCATCAATGCTTTCCTCTAATTGCTGTGTCTGGAGAAAGAATTATACCGTTCAAGTACCACATTGGGTCTCTTCCCGAATCACGCCTCCAATATCTTGAGAGCTGTTTCATATGCACTCACTACTTTTTCCCCTTCGCCACCACCTGAGATGTATACCTCTTTACCGGGAAAATGTCTAAACGCTCAAGTCCTTCAATGCCAAGACAATTTAGTAGTGCTGCCTCCTTCTCATCGTCTCTGTATCTAGCACCACCAGCTGCCCTCAAGTAAAATCCACCCAAAGGTCCCACAAGACAGGAGAGCTTGCTGTTGCTTTGCTGCATGGCTGCTAAATGCGATGCTGGTGAGCAGTGCAATTTGTGTTTACAGTCCCTCTGTTGCCATGCACCACTACAGTACTTTACCTCTAATGCAGAGCACCACTTGCTGCACCACAGTACCTTATGTCCGGTCACAGCAGAACACCAATGCTGCATCGCCGGCAAAAAGCACTGACATGCGGTTCAGTTGAGCCACTGCACCATGAGGGAGGAAGGGGCAGGCAAGAAATTCAAGTTGTAGAGGGACTGCTAGGCAATCAAAATGGCAACCACATCCGTTGACATTGCTAGGTCTTTTCCTCTAGCGTATTGGATGGCTGAATGGTGCAGCAACCCTCACCCGCCCGTCAGAGTGGGACGTGCACACGGGTAGTGGGGTTTCACTCCCGCGTATCTACCGCTCGGTCCTCCGGGCTCTGGTATGGCACCCACAGCAGACGGCCGCCGAGACTGGGTTAACTGCGGGCCATCCGTAACACTCTCCACAGGATGGTGGCCCACACCGTCTTCTGTGGGAGCTCTGCAACCGCTCCTCACGCGTGGGGTGGGGTCCGCTACCTGCCAATGATCCTCGTCGCCAGTAAAGTAATGGCTGGACACAGGTAAGGGTTAAGCGAAGGAGCATTATTGAAGCTGCAAAACCCATGGCCGTACCACCAATGGGCCGCACAAACTGACAAAGGAATCTGCAACTCTGGCCACAGAACGCAGGCCAGACTTCCATTACAATACACAGTAATATGATTTGTATCCTGAGACCAGAGGTCAAAGTGGGCGGGAACTAAAGGGAACAGTGTTCCTCTACTTTCCAGTAAAGTTAGGGGCTACCCCAACAGTGTTCAGGGTTTGTCTTTTTCATTTAAGCAACCCAACGTGAAACTGTTGAAACCTGCAGGCACAGCTGTGTGTGCAGCTAATGTGTGGGTGGTGTATGACGTCATTTCATCTCCGGATGTTTTTTCGCAGGGTTTTTTACTGCTGATTTTTTTTTTTAAATCATCGAATTTTTTGGGGGGGTTAAAAAAATTCTTTAAATTGGGTGTGGGTGTACGGGGATATATAAAAAAAATGAAAGGGGATGGGGGGTTTGGGGGTGATAAAACACCCAAAAATAAAAAAATAAAAAATTTGCTGAGTTTTTTTGAAAAAAATCTGCGGTAAAAAACCCAGCAAAAAAACATCCCGCTCTGAAATGACATGGAACCGTGAATGGGTGGGTGGGTGTGAGGGGTGGATTTAGACTTTAGCGTGTCCCTTAAGAGGTGTGTATGGTGGGCGATTAGAAATTGGAGGGTGAATAAAGCTGCATGCTGTGGGGGACAAAAACTGAAAGTAATGGGGGTCGATTAAGATGCATTTTACATTTTCTTTCACTGTTTCTTCCAGTCTTTACACACTACTGGGGGTGAAATGGAGGAAAGGCAGGACCCAGCTATGGGGTTAGGATTGCAGGGGAGGGGGGCATGATGTGAGTATGGGGATTGCCTGTGGGGCCTGGTGGGGTGTTCCACCAGGAAACATAGTTCTACTACTTTTGTGTACACTTCAACCCCTTTGTGAGATATTTAAACGTGCAATTAAACGTCTTTCCTGTTATGATCCCATTGTGAATAGCTACATTTCTGGAAGTTCTTGGGGTGAATGTGGGCCAAGTCACGTTGGCATTTCTTAGAAAATGTTTAATTTTGAGGGATATTCCTTAACTCATGTCGTGCCAATACCTGGCAAGAGAATAAGGGGGGGGTGGAGAAAGGGACAGTGGAACGACTATTCTGATTAGTTCGGACCTATATCCCTCTCTCTGCCGACATGCACCAGCATACACATACTCAAATATGTACACACAAACATTTTGTTACACTTATTGTCATTCTGCAGGGTTGCACAGCGTTGCTCCTCCTCCAACTCGCAACGATGGAGAACACATTGCAAAGCAACAGGTTAACTCCTACAAGGCAACCTTTTCTGAGTTTCTCTTGAATGTACCTGGGCCAGACTAGTGCTGGGCCAGGGCTGAACCCCAGGACTTATTTCTGGGCACCAGCACTTATTGACTCAAACTCAACATTATTTTCTCAATGATCAGTCAGATTTAGCCACACAATGAGAAACAACAGTGTGAACCATATACTCCGGTTTCATGAATAACAATGCGATGGAAGGTGACTCACGGGTTGCCTGTGCTCGTCATGACAACACTGGTCTAGTCAGCCCACATGACATTGACACTACTGTAATAACTGGAAGCACTGCTGCAGTAGGGTGAGTGGCTTGGGGTACGGGCAGCAAATAGACAGGCCCGTAGCCAGATGCAGCTCACTCGTTCAGTGGGTAGGCAGGCCGAATTACCCAATTTGACCAAAGGAAAACGATTGAAAAAAAGAAAAAGGGACCCTGCGGCGTCGAATCCGACCTGCGTTAGAGGGACGGATCTGACGCCGCAGGGGTGCAGGTGAAGCAGCGACGAGCAAAAAGTTAAGTAGGGGAAGTGGGGGTTGGTGTAGGGCAAAGTTTGGTTTGTTTGGCTGAAGTAAAAAGCGATTTGCAGCGAAATGGACTGAGGTCAATACCGCCGCAAATTGTTCTACTTTGGACAAACAACCCAAATCCTAGGCAGGCACGTACATGTTTGTGTCAGTATGACGCTGACATTTAGTTTAGTTTAGTTTAGTTTAATCATTTATATTGCGCACCAGACCCGAGGGTATGAGGGCGCAGGAGCAACAAGGTTATTCGCAGCTTGGTTACATGTTACAACGCAGTACAGTAATTACAATGGTTTTATGGATACAGTGCAGTAGATTCAATAGATAATAGATGATTGAAGCAGTCATGAAAAGGCAAAAGTTTACGGATTTACAAATATACATATTTACAGGTAGGTAGCGGTGAGGTGGGATGGATGGAGTTAGCGGTCATTGTTCTTTATCCAGTGTATGTAGTTGCGTCTAAAGTGTGTGTAGGTTTGGGGTGTCCTTAGAGAAGGTGGTAGGGAGTTCCAGTGTTGGGCTGCTTTCACCTGGAAGCTGTTGCCACCCATTTTGGTGCGTTTGAATCTGGGAACTGTGAGAAGATTAGCGTTGGAAGTTCTAGTAGGTCTGTTGGAGGTGTGTGTACTTATTCTGTCGACTAAGTAGCGGGGGGCAGAGTTGTTGAGGAATTTGTGTGTTAGTGAGGCTACTTTGAGCAGGATTTTATCTGTTATGTTGAGCCAGTTATGGGCTCTCCTAATGTTGGAGATGTGTTCTCTCTTAGGGATGCTGAGCGCTGCTCTGAGAGCATTGTTTTGTAGCGTCTGTATTTTGTCAGTAACCTGTTTGCTGGCTCCTACGTAGAGGGCATTGCAATAGTCCAGTTTTGATAATACAAGGGCTCTGGCTAGGGTAATGCAGCTCTGGGTGGATAGGAAGGGTTTGGCTGCTCTTATAAGCTTACATGTGTAGGCTGTGTAGGCGTTGATGTGACTCTGCAGACGGTGGTACTCAGTGGGTACATGCAGGGCCTTGTTAACCTCGGCCCAACCCCTTTTTCTTCTGGTACACCGCCAGCATTGAATGTGCCATTTCACAAGTGCATGCCGCTGAGCCTTAAAGACACACTGACAGACGCCACCTATAGAATCTGAGGGAATCGATAATGAGGATTCTCAATCGGCATGGGAAAACCAAGCCAAGAGCAGATTTACAGCGATTTTCTGTTGTCTTGAAGGACCCACCAGAAAAATGCCAAGACCCAGTCACCCTGTGGTTTCCTATTTCAAGATGTAACTACTATGTTATGGTATCTTACTTATATTGATATTTGTAAATAACACATTTCCCATGAGTAGTGCGCCCAACACCTGCAATGAGCCAGTGGGAATTGCTGATGCAATCCAATATTGCAATATTTAGATTGTGGGGAGCAGCAGCAGTTAGCAGCAGGCTGCCATGCCCAAGTGGCACAGGCATGTCAGAAAATATTTGGGCCCTGGCACTTATTTATGAACACATTAAGCACGGGGTCAGATCATCAGCTGTGCCGGATCTGAGACTCCTGGAAGGGCAGTTTGCTGAGTTGTTTGGATGGATACTTTTCCTCCAGGTTCAAGAATGCCCTTTTGAAGGGACGGAGAACTTTGAAGTCTAGTCTCGGCTGGATGGGAAATCAATGGATGCTTTCCCAGGCTCCTGAGACCAAACACTTGCTGACCTGGAGTCGGGCATTTTCCTTTTTTGGGTAGGCATGGAGGAAGGCTATTGCAGTAGTCTAGCTTGGACGTGAGCAATGCCTGACTCAATGGAACTTTACAGTTCATCTGGCAGGGGATGAACTCCTGGAGAAGGCTCAAGTTGAAGTTGCTGCTGCTTCCGTTTGAGGCGATGGATGCATGCAGTGCAGATGCTGGTCAACTGTTACTCTAAGGTTTTTGGATTTCGGGAAAGTGCAAAGGGCTGCGCTCAGGACTTTGGACCAGCTCCTGGAGGATCATCGCTGCTGAGAGGTCATGACATGAGAGAATTTCAATTATTCCCAGTGGGAGATGGGGAATTTCTTAATTAGAGGAACCTAATTATTTGCCACAAATATGCATGAGCGATCGAGTGTAGCGCGGAAGCCCAATCCAATTTAGGCGGTTTCAGCGGAGACCCCCCTCACTAACCCGAGAACATTTTATCAATAATAGGTCAAAAAGATTACATAGCACACTTCCTGGAAAAAATGGGTAAAAAAAGTCAGACAATTTGTTTGCAATCATTTTCTTCTATATCTATAATAGATACAAATGACTAACATATTTCTCAACACTATATATTTTCATGCTCACTGCACCTATAGCAGTATTCTCATATAGGAAAATACTCATGTTTGCTTTGGGCAGAATGCCAGTAATTATATTATAAGAAAAGAAGTCCGGGGTTGCGGAGGAGTGGGGGATTGGGAACATATCTGGTGGTCTTGCCCCAAACTGAAACGATTCTGAGGGGAGGTGGATGGCAATCTGGAAGAAATGATCGATAGGCAGGAGGGTGGAGGCATGGACCAAGCGATACTGGGCCCGAGAGGTCAGGCTCGGAAAGACATGTCTAAAAGCCAAAGCAAAGATGCTAGCAATCAGACCCGCCACTGGGACAAGACTGGATTATGAAGATATGGAAATTTGGGTCAATGGAGCGGCTGAGATACTCCACCCAAGGAGATCAAGCTCGCTTTAGCAGGGACTGGGGAATGGTCACGTCCTTTTTGCATAATGATTTCAGGCAATCCTCGTGCCAACCGAGACTGCGAATCCTGGGCATAATGTAAATCTTGACATGAAGAGTACAATGTGTCAGTGTGTGGGACCTGTGGACGGGGGTGGGGGGACTGCGGAGCAAGGGCTTGGTTGTAAAACAAACTCAAAGTGTTTAGAAAAAAAGAAAGCAAGTACAAGCTAGCTCTGCCAATATATGCCAGTACCTGCACATAGGAACCCACTCCTGTGGGCTCTGCCATAAAAAATGCCATGCCACACAGTAAGAAAACATGTCCGACACGTCATAACACTTAAGTTTGCTTTATCATGAATGGCCCATTAATGCCATGCCACAGTAAGAAATGGCTAGATTGGTGGCACCAAAATGCCTGTCTAGCCACATAACACTTATCATGCTTGCTTGATCACAAATGGGCAGTAAAAAAGCCATGCCAGAGGCAAAAAGCGTAACCAGGTTGGCTGCAGCAATTCAGTACAGTCTAGCCAAGTAACAACACTTCTCATACAAACATAATAAGTGTCATTACATGGCTAGAGTGGACAGCATTGCTGCAGCCAGCCTGGTTATGTGTTACGTCTCTGGCATGCCATATTTTTACTGGGCATCATGGTTAAAGCACACATGATATCATGTTTGCTTTAAGATTGATGCCCTGTAAAAAAAAATGCACCCCCCTCATCCCCAATCAGTGGCCCACTCCCCACAGCCAGTGGCCCTTGATTTGGGGTATGCAAAATCAGAAGCACATTTACCAGAGTGCTGGAAATGAAAAACGTTTACTGGGGGAACACCTCTCCTTTGTCCTCCTTTTGGGGCCCCCCCAGTCTCGATTCCCAGCCTTCCCAGAGATTCCCAGAGAGGGGGTTAGATATAAGGATGACCACCAATGTATCGAACAAGTCTTGTGGCAGTTTTGGGACTGCTATTTCAATACGCTTTGCTTCAAACGGCAGTGTGAATATAGGGCAATAGTTGGCTGGACTGGAAGAGTTGGGACTTTGCCTTTTAAGGAGCGGGGTAATCACGGTTTACTTTAGGGTACAATGAAGGAAACCTACGGCCAGAGACTGGTTGCACTCTACAGTCAGGGGCCTATAGTGGCCAGCAAAGTTGGAACAAATGCACAGAGAACTGACAGGCTTGACCTTTTGGTGGCTTGACATTTTTGATGATGGCCAAAGTGTCCTCCAGGGATAGGGGCTGTAATTCTACAAAACCAGAAGGGTGGTAGAACCCTGTGTGTATTGGTGCTGGATCCGTGAGAGGTAATCACGTACAAGTTCTTTCGACAAATGAGAGAACAAGCCCACCAAACAACTGGCCATTACGCTCGGATTAAATCAAGACTGAATATACATGAAGTGTCTTGATCTCTCATTTGTCGAAAGAAATGATACACGATTACCTCTCATGGATCCAGCACCAATACAAACAGGGTTTCTACTACCCTTTCTACTACCCTTCTTGCCTCAACATATGGGATTCTGTGAGCTTTTCCCAATGAAACCCCTTACACGGCTTCAGGAATAAAACAGACATCTTCAGTATCGAACGCAGGGATCGGTCTTTCCTACAAGCTTGCAACCAACAATTCTACAAAAACAGAGTTCGGTTTTGGGATCTGGGTGGTTTGGATGTCTCTCTATTTTCTTCGATGTTGTGCTTCTGGTCTTGACTTTTTCTTGGACAGCCTTTTTAATTTGTTACCACATTCAGAAAGTAGGTTTAGCAGATACTTCTGTACCTTGGCCGGTTCATGAGGCAATGCGGTGTGAACCAAAAGGGCACGCGTTCTTAGAGCTAGTAAATACACTCCAATTAACATGCAATCCTAAAGAAACCTGTAGCCCTTCAAAGCACTAGAACATCCTCCTTACTCCAAAACTGCAAGTCGCAACCAGGTAACACCGCCAATGTTTGAGTCCATGGAGATTCCGAGCCGGGCAACAGGTGGCAAACTTAAGGAGTATTTGAGTAGCTACTCTTTATGGTGGATCCAAAGTCTCCATCTTCAGAGCTCACCTTTTGGTGAAAGGCTTCAGAGGCATCAGGTACTACAAAAAAGTCGGTGCTGACCCTTTGATGTTTCTTTGAGTTTCTTGGGATACCAAACGGTAACCACTCCTTTCATTCCCACCCGTGATTTTTGTATTCGCAGCTTTCGCCGCCTCCTCTCCACCGAAGACTAATGTCTGGAAACATTGCTGCTCATTCGGAGGTTGGTGGTAGAGGTAAATCCAGCGTTATTTGCCGAATACCGCCAGATTTACCTTCTGCAAAATGCAGGGTTGTGGGTAATACCGTCGGTGGCATTCCAGTTGGAATGTCCCCTGCATTCTTCTTTGGACCGGTGGAGAAGAACTGGGATTTACCTAGCTTTTTACAAGAACCGCAAGTCAGTCAGGTTATTTTCTATGCAACAATTGTTTCAAAAACAAACTCCTACACTGAAGTACTTACCTAAACAGGGACATTTTTCTAGGATTTCCCTAGAGTCCATGGAGTGCTCCGCCAAGCGCCATATTTTTAAAGACTCCCTCTGATTTCTTAGGGAGTTTTAAATCTATGTATTCCATTTATGCCACAGGATTTATAGGGTATCAAGGTGTTGCTACGTTTTCTCTCCATGGAGTGGAATGTGCCCTGAAGAACCTAGGGGCTGTCTAGCTCAAATATATCCTGGACTTTAGTAGCCCCCCACCTGGATGTCTTGGACATTGCGTTCCTCTGGTTCCTACATCGAAGTGTTACCATCCTATGCTGTGTATATATTTTGGGAACAATACTTTTATTTAGAGTGTAGCAGAACACCAGTAACCAACTTGTGTGCAGGTTCCTGGACCCTGATCATGATGGTAAGTCTGTGCTTGTAATGCCCAGTGGCCTACTCTGTACTCACATCTGAAAATCTATATGTATATTGGCCTCAACCAACTATCGGGCTTGCATATCGGGGTCAAGGGTGATTAAGGGCTCAAATGGACATTTACTATTTTTATTTCTACACTATGCCTTGCTGTGTTATGTTTTCCATGAGCACTTATTTCCCTAACATATATTTTTTGTGTGACCCCATAATTAAAAAAAATAATAATAATTAAAAAAAGAGTAGAATTTTGAGTATACCAGTGTGGTGTATTATTCTGTGGCGACTATTGGGAATAATTGTACTTCCTTGCACACGTCACCCCTCTCGAAGTTAAGCCTGATTACTCTGCTACACTTAAAAGGGTCTGGTCTCTCTATTTAGGCTACACACTGTTGTAATTGGTTATTTATAACACAGTTAATACCCAGAGGTTTCTAAGTGCGGACCCGGGTTCGAACCTGTGTTGCTCCACGTCGTCTTGCTTCCAAGGCGAGCGCCTTGCCCATGAGCTATACTTCCTCCTCTACTATTAGGTCACATGGCTACACAGCTCAAGCGGGCGGGGGCGGGGGGGGCGTTGTGCAAAAACTATATAACCCTAACAGGAACAAGTCATCATTTTAAGATGGTCTTGAAATGATATGGAAATGCACACATTTAGTTCTAAACATGGAATGTTCTGAACATTCTTTCAAAAACAAGTCTTCATTTTAGTAAACAAGTGCACTATGCCCCAAAGACATGCTTATTATTTTCTGAAAGTGAATTTGTTTGGACCCTAAACATGACCTTGTCAGTTGTGTTGGATGTCCTGATGGACCACATGATCCTTTACATTCCACTTTATAGGGTCCTTCCCATGTGCTAACATCACATGCCAGCGATGCACTCTTCCATGACTCTCATGCTAAGGTTTGGCTGCGCGGCCTCACGTGACTAGTTGCAGTCCTCCTCTTCCCAGGTCCAGCCTCCTGTGCCCATGTACTGTCTCACATGGCTGGGTCCATCCTCATTTGTACAAGGATTACCTTAATACCCAGACTCAGCCTTCTACGGCCAGGGCTGGCTACCATGCCCACATCTTGCCTCAATGACTATGCCTCCTATACCCAAGGACTACTTCATACGGTCATGGACCACTTCAGTATCCATGGAATGCCAAGGTTTAGTCTCATGGTCCCATGTTCAGCCGTGCAATCCCAAGGAATACCTCATTTGCCATGCTTCACCCTCCAATTTCCACACCCGGCCTCTATCCTTCGATTCAGCCTCGTGTTCCAAGGGTCTTTCTCAATGCCTAAAATACCCCATGGACCTCCTTAGTACCCAGATTCAATCTAATATACCAAAACAAAAAGGAACCTCAAATGCCCAGAACTCTGTCTCATGTGCAGGGTCTGCCTCAATGTCCACATGCATCCTCATAGACCCAGGTGCCACCTTATATGCCACCTTATGCCATTGGAATGACTTTTGTAAACCTGGTAACTTTCAATTCTCAGATTCATGCGTAAAGGCACGACTAATCTACCTAGGCAGCAACTGTGCACAAATGTAGCCTAACAAAACATAGGCACCTGGTTTTGACCTGGTTGCCCTGGGGCAATCCCATATGCCCATACCCAGTACGATGGGCTGAGAAGCCACCTCAATTCCCATAGCCTAGCACAATGTCTGAGATTAGCCTCTTAAACTTAGGGTGAGCCTCACAGGTGCAGATTCAGCCTCGTATGCTCAAGGCCTGCCTCACATGACCACCTTCTGCTTCACATGCCAAAGGTCGGTCTCATATGCCCAGAATCTGACTCATGTGCCAAGCAGCAGCAGAGACATTGCCAGATTCGGTTCTATGTTCTTTCATTGCCAGTAATTACAACGCCTGGCTTTTAAACGTCTACAGATTATTTTGAGGGGGGGTTACCCACAACTCCCCCCCACCTTTTGTTACCTATTCCCTACCTGTCAAACTCCTTACCTGCCCTTTCCCTACCCCCTAAAAATGTTGTTTACTATTTTCGTAATTATGTACAGGTTTAAAAGCCAGGCGTTGTAATTACTGGTGATTAAAGGACGTTATACTGCCAGATTCAGGGAGTGTGTCAATGTCGGAATCCACCTGTGTGCGCCTAGAGTCAGCCTGACGTGTGCAGACACTGCCTCTCAGGCTATACTGCTGGGGGAGGGGGTGGCGGATGGGGAGTGGTTAGGCTGCCGAAACTAGGAATCGACCCAAAACATATATTGCACTTGGTCATGCCCGGTTTGACTCAGGAAGCCTCACTCTGCAGCGCCAATGGCATCAAGATAATAGCCTCAGTCTGCCACATGTTTCACTGGACAACACATTCCATTTGTTTCTGCGGCTGGGGCCGGCGAGGGAAGCCATAGTGAGCCACGCAGGCATGGCACATTAGCAAAAATTGACTATTATGCCTTCTCTAATCGGGACACGAAGTGATGAATTTGAATTGTTTATTTATTTAGTTGTTTTTGGCGATTGTTCATTGATCTGTTAGCCTGTAAGGCCAGGGAGCCAAGTTAGTGTGTTTTTGTAAGCCACGGCCTGTCACATTAAAGCAACCTTTTCCACTAACGAGTCTGGGTATTTTGTGCAGTCAGCCCAAAAGCACAGTGTCATCTTTTCTCATCAGTCTCGTGATTGTGGACATCAGTACACCACACTTAATTTGTAAAAGAATAAATGCACAGGCTCTAATATGTTCCAGTGTGCCCATGACACATTAGGGAGGGTAGCTTTCCGTTCACTGTTGCCACCTCCCGCGGCTGCTCCCCTCCGTGTCAACATGTATGGTCCATTGGCTCACTGGGGTTTGATGGATGTGCTGACTATGGCAGATGTGTGATTTTGTCACGCCTCAGGGAACCTGGCGGCTTTGGAAGAAGTGGAAGCTGCGCCCGCCATAGCGGGTTCCATCACGTTTTTTGGGAAGCGCGCTGTGCAGGTCTAGTTGTCGTAGCGACGTTCCTGACACCGGTATTTAATCCTTTCACTTCCGGGGTCAGGTGCGTTGTAACGTACAGTGTTTTCGTCCTGGTTCCAGCGCTGCTGTTCTTTCGTGGAGTTTCCCTTTTTCCCACCGTAGTCATTCCTTTCCTTTTTTTTTCCGTTCCTTGCGCTCTGTACCTTTAGCCAGTATTTCTCCTCGCCTTCTTGACTCCTCCTCCCTTGTCTGTTCCGTTCCCGTCTCTTATCCTTCCTCCCTCCCGTCTCGTGCTTTTCTCTCTATACTTATTCTGTTTATTCTTGCTTCCTTCCTGTATTGTACTTACCTCTTTTGGTCCTCTTCTTTTGCCCTCTCCTGTTCCTATCTGCTTACATCTCCGTGTACCGACCATTGCCTGTCTTGTGGATTGCCTCGCCCAGCCCTCATCTGTTTATCCAGTATCGGAACTACTTCCTGTTGATATCCCGGTGTACCGACCTCAGCCTGTCTTGTGGATTGCCTCGCCAAGCCCTCTACTGTCTATCTGTACTGGAACTTTTCCCATTATCTGGTCTCATACCCGATTCTCATTGGAATTTCTTCTATTTTTGGACCGTGTTCATCAGATTCCTCTCCCTCTGCTGCTGCCTCCGGAGTGTGTTTACTACTACCTCTCTGCGTTTGAAGATCCAAATCTTCCGGGTTTTTTTGTGCCACTGGCTTTTTCCCCATTGACCAGCGACCGAGGAGGGTTGCCACAGATCACCCAAAGGGTGTCACTGTGGCGTCCTACCTTGGTCGTCCCTATCTTCAAAAAAAAGGAGTGAAGACTCGAACAAAGGACAATCCAAAGCTGACTCAACGCCGGAGACTTCAAGGTGAGGAGGAAGGGGAGGAAAGGGAGTCTGGAGCATCTCAGGAAGAAGAGGAGATTACAGACCTTCCTGACAGATTTACACATTCCAAATCAGCATAGCATAAAATAACATACTTGTGTGTCTTGATATGAGACAAATGTTTAAGTGTGTCTTTAAACACAATCATTGTTAACATTTTGTTCTGATTGTATAGATGCTTCTTAGGTGACTGACAGTTAAAATGATAAAGTTGACAAAACACCAAATATGAATTGAACTGAGTCTGAGATGATAAGTTTGTTCTGGCCAATTAAATGATGGCTCTGTGCCAAAGGTGTAGAGAAAACTAGGCGCGTAGAAATCGAAAAAAACAACTGACATTCTCCGTCAGCCGAGGCAGAGATGTCAGATGGACCAGTGCGCATCTGTGTTTACAGGTGCAACCTATCTGGCTGATTTTGCATTGCGTAAGATGCCTATGCAAATACACCACCATGAAAAAGGTGCATGCATGCAAGAGCTTAACCAAGGGTTTACAATGAAGGGGTTACCAGTGGTAGGCCCACCTTCAAAGCCCTCTGATTGGCTAAGTGCTGTGTGGGACTGGGAAAAAACATTCTTAAGAAATGTGTCGCGTCCCCCTCACTCCCTGTTTTTTTTAGCTAAGGACTTTAATGTTGATTTTCTGGTATTTATTTCGCTCGCCGGGAAGCGGTTTAGCGTAAAATAAATTGGAGATGTATTTGGTCCGACTTTACGGAATTTGAAATCTTCATTCTGTGTGGCCTCACTAATACTGTTTGTTTGCACGCAATACTATTGCAAGACCATGCTGGGCTTGGTTTGCATTGGCAAAAGTAACCCAGGTATTTGAAAAAAATGAAAATGCATTATTTTGACCTTTGTCACGGAATGTAACAGCAGCATTCTTTTTGTCAACTGCACACTTCATCCTGCTTTTCCAGAATAAATTATAAAGTGCATCCCAATTCCCCAATGCGTACAGTCTCTCCCATAAGCGCTGTGATAACTCCGGGTCTAGGTGCCATCAATACATTCAATAAATAAATAAATAAACAAATAAATAAATAAATAAGAGTTGTTGTGTCCTTATCTATTGTGTTCAGTGTTTAAAGCTGGTTCACAAATGGGGATGTGCTTTTATAAACATTTTTTGATAATATTTGCTATGCATGTTTTGCAATGCATCTTGTGAACATTGTTAGAACAACAGTTATGAGATATCATTTATTGCAATAATACCGCCCTGATGAAGGTTTTATCCGAAATGCATTGGCACCAGAGTATTATGGGCAATTTCAGATGAATACTCAATGTGTAATTCACACAGATGAACTTTACCAGAAAACATTTCAGAAATGTGCATTAAACATTTTCTCTTATGAAAACTCATGACTTTCAGAACTTCTTTGGAATAACATTTGGATACTTTTTACAGTAGACTATATATGAGCAACCTAATTGGGGCTAACTGTGAAGCGCCTTTCCTAGCAAAGTGGAGTCACTTTGTTTTTTGGAGATTATATGGCAGTGCAAATCCCCATTTCTGGAGGCCATAGAACTGCATAGGGTTGTTTGGTGGGTTTAACCTCCAGAAATGAGTGGATTTACCACATGGTATTACTGCTTGCAGTAAAGTGGAGGATTTACCTGCAGTATTTTGCCAGAGTTGAATCCTTCACCATAGGTTAAAACTTGAAAATAATGTCATTTCTTTACCGCCCAACTCTTAATTAGGGCGATAGTGCCTGTAGACAGCCAAGAAACAGGGCTGCAGCTATTAAGCTGCCCACCAGGAGGAAATAGCACTCGGCTCCTTTGAATTTCAAACCCTGCAAACTATTTTCTATTCGAATGATGAATAAAATGATTTTTTAAATTTAATTTTTATTTGCATTTTTAAAGTGCTCACACAGCCCGGGGCATCAAGGCGCTGTTACAGGAATATGTCTTAGTTGCGTATTTATAATGCGCTGAAAATACCCAAAGGTTTCTAAGCGCGGACCCGGGGATCGAACCTGTGTTGCTTTGTGTAGTCTTGCTTTCAAAGCGAACACGTTTCCCCTGAGCTATCCTCTCGAAACACTGTTGTTATCTTCTACTCCCCATAGAGGTTTTCTAATAACTATTCTACGCAAAGACGTTCCATGTAAGACTGCTCAGTGCATTCCTGTTCGTCGTTTCTGCCCCCAGATAGCACTGCCATTTTCAGAAGAGTAGGAAGGTGGATTGCTTGTAGGCCTCCTTTCTGTACTGTTGACTTCTGATATATAAAAGAAATGGCCGAATGAGTATCCCAGTGTTTTATTTGGATATTTATTCACCAGCAAAATACACAGAAACCAAGAGTTTTCCCTTAGTTTGCTGATAAATTCTACAGAAAGAGCATTAATTTACTGCATATTTGTGTAATCTATCCATAAAATGACACTTCATTACTTACATAAAACATTGTACTTTTATGAACAAACCAAACTATCCAAAACACATTGTATGATCTTAAAGCAGAAAAGCGAATTTGCCTCTGTAATGGGTGCTTAGAAAAAGTATTCTATACATTTAAAAAATGTTGTTTTGCCGGGAAAAATAAACTTTTTCCATGGGTTCAAAACTTCCAGGAATGTCATATCCATGTCAATGACATATATTAACTGCCATCAGTAATGGAGGATTGTAAAGGAACTGTCATTCATGCAGGGACGCCTCTCTTTCACATTCCATGTATGATAAGCTATAGAAGCCATGCAATGAGAGGGGGCTCAAGGGACAAGACATAAGTGGGGAGGAATAGGATGAGAAAAAACACGGGTGGGAAATCTGGCCCAGGTGGAAGGTGGGCAGTAAAACAGTTAGGATAGTAAAGGAAAGGGATATCCTTTTAGTCTCTAAAATACATTTTAATGCTAAATGCCATTCCAAGATGGCGCCCGGATTGGGTGGAAAAACAAACAAAGAACTAACCTGGTACGGGATTGGATGAGACTTTAAACTGGGCAAGCATGAAGAAATTGCTTGGCAATATGCTTAGTGGTCAGTCTCTGGTTCTGTTCCAGCAACGTTCAGATTGTTTGATGTTCTCCTTGTTTTAGTTTTCTTCCAATATTCTTTCACCTCATCTGGTCCCTTTCCAGTGCAGACTTGGTTTGCTCTTAAGCTCCCCTTCCTTGTCTACTCGTCCCTCTTCGGCGGACTCCCCACTCCTAGCCTTTCCTTTCCATGCTGCCTCGCTGAACTGCTGTACTCTGACTCTGAGGCTCCCATACTCACTGACTCTCGATCACAAAAGCTCCAGTGGCTTCAGTGTCTGAAAAGTGAGCTTGAGCCTGTGCCAACCTCCATCAGGTGCCCTATCTCACTTCATCTGCTACTCCCACGCACTACAAAGAAAGACAGGCAGGTGACATGGGTGATATTCAACATGTGACCTCCTTCAATATCCAATGTCAGGGCTATTTAGCACATTCCCACTGGTTATCCTGCGGTAAAGTGGGTTAGTGGCTAAGGGCAACTTCTGTTTGGCCCTGTTATAGCAGGAAAGGGCTTACAGACACAGCCTGGGGCCAGGTCACGACACCTGTTCCTGCTGATCTTCGGTCCTACCTGATACAGTATGTACCATGCCCTTGTGCACCCTCTAGTCCTCTCCCCAGGCCAAAATCCTGTTTTCCCAACCCATCTCCATCTCCATCTCTCAGCCGGATCTACGCAAAAGGTTCGTACATTTCCCATACAAACACACGTGCAAAACCCCTACATACCCACACCCCCACCCACCCGCATAACACACCCACGACACCCCCCACAAACCCCCAACCACACCCCCAACATACCCACACCACACTTATCTGTCACTGCGTCGTGCTGTGTCCCTGCAGCACCATCTCCCTTTCACTTCGGTGATTGGGAACCGGCGCCGCAGGGTCCTTTTCTTTTTCATTTTTTTTCAGGAGCTGCAGGGTTTCCCCCGCAACCCACGCTCAGTATACTGCAAAATATAGTGAGCAGGGTGTTGCATTTTTTTTTCTGGGTGTGCTGCAGGGTTGTCCCTGCAAAACATCCCACTCACTATACCACACAGTATAGTGAGCTGGTTGTTGCGGCAGCCCCCCTTTTTTTTATACTTACCCACAATGCTTGTGGTGTTCGAACCTTTGGTGGTAGCATTTTTCGGACTTTTGTACGGTCGGACCTTTTGTTTTCGGTCCGATCGTACAATTCCTCTCAGCCAATGATCTTGTCGAGCCGTCCTTCCCTTCCGTGCATTCTTTTATCTGCCTCCCTCCACCCATCCCTCATTACTATGTAGGTCCCCTCACTCTCTCCCACCCCACATAACCTAGTCACTTGTTTCTGTCTAGAGTGCCCCCCACCACTTTCTTGTTCGCTCATTGAGCTCAGCCTGGACCTCTCAAACACCCAATCTCTGCAAGAAATCCTTCTTTCCCCTCCACCTCCCTTGACTTCCGATACCGCAAACTCTCTGCAATGGCCATCACTAAAACGGGAATCCTCCTCTTGGTACTGCGACACCGTCTGGCTGCCACACTGTCTTTCCACCTTCTTGCCTCTCTCCTCAACTAACAAAACAGGCAATCCTGTTGGTCTGATGATTAGTAATGACGCACCATTGATTCCTCGTCCCCCCTCTGACTTTATTTTTCTTCATCCAGCACCTTTAATCTCTTCATGTCAGCCTCAGCCCATTACTTGAAACCCTCCTGGATCAGGTCCCTGCTGTCATTATAGGGACCTCAGCCCCACATATATGACTATGGCTCAATGACTACAACTGGACTCTATGCTCTCAAACCACTTGCTGCACAACCTTCCAACTCACACTCACAGCAACTCATTACATCTTATAATTAAAATTGTTCTTTTATAATGCGTTTAATACCAGAGACCAGTTTCGAAGCAGGAGAGCAGGATTTGAACCTGTGGTGCTATGCATTGTCTTGCTTCCAAGAAAAATGTGTTGCTCCTGAGCTATTTCCTGTTCTTACTTACCTATACTCCTCTCTTGATGTTTCTGCTCTCTTGATTCTTCACCCTCTGACCACTGAAGTAGTCCTCGGTCCTTGCTGCGTATATGTATGATGCGTTGGTTGTGCTGTTTGCGGATGTGTGTGTGTTTAGCAGCATCAACATGGTTTGTTCCTCCTTACCCACTGCACAAGTTTTTAAATGTATTGTTATTGTGAGTACATTTTATACGTTTTTGTTCCAAAAATTCGAAGCAGACCATTTGGACATGACTAAATAGTTCATTGTTCATATTCGATCTAAAGTCCTCTGCCCACCAAAAACAGGTTTTGTTCATCCGTTATTTTCAGCGTGAAAAACAATTATGCTTCACCAAATGTAACATGAGAATTTGGCTAGACCAGTTGCATACCAAATTTGGGAACTTTCCCCAATGAGCTAAATGTAAAAAGAGTAAAACATTTGTATTTATTTATTTAATTGTTTTTTTATAACGCGCATAATACCTTACCTGAGTTCGGTTTGTAAGTGCGGATCTGAGATTCGAACCTCTGTGTTGCATGTCACCCCCTCCTGGGAGCGTGGTAGCTCCCAGGATGTGTGTAATGGTCACATGGTGGTTACCATGTGACCAACCCAATAAAAAAGGACGAGCCGCTTTTGGCTCGTCAGTCGAACTAAGAACTGACTCCTGTTTCATGGTTGATAGGCACCATGCTACTGCTACAGAGAATGCCAGGGGCCTACCACGTGGCCGGGCATCAGGACGGTGCCCCTGTGAATGGACCTGCCGTGTGATCCCTTTGATGGGACAACCCCGGTTTGGGTGCCCCAAGAGCCTGGAGTGCGGTGTGCTGGGAGATCCTAGTAAAAGTACACGGCCCCGGTGCTCCGGATGCCGCAAGGTGCCCCCTGCGGTCCGCCATCCAGAGGTTGAGGCTCCAGTGATCTGGATGCCGTAGGGTGCCCGCTGCGGTCCGTACTATGCATGTTTGCAGAGTGGGTGTTGGCCTGGTGATCCAGGTGTACAGTGAGGCCTGCCCGAAGGCAATGGGCAGGCCTCTAACACTCAGTTGCTCTGCATGGTCTTGCTTCCAAGAGCAACGCGTTGCTCCTGTGCTATCCTCCTTTCAGTCGTGTACTGGCAGACAGTCTTTGCATGTTCCTATGTAAAGTTCGAAGAAACCTTAGCTGTAATGCTGCAGCAGTATAACATGATAATCCTGGTGATCGGCCTGTTTTGAAATGCTCCAAAAAAGGTGGAATAATTGGATTTGTCTAGGTCAACACAATTTTGAATACATTGGGATGGGATTAAAAATCCAGTCCGTGTGTCTAGAAACATAGCTTCTCTTGAACAGCATAGCCGCAGTTTCCCCATCAGCAGTTAGACATTGGCATACTTGCCAACCCTACTGATTTAGGCGGTAAGATACCGCTTTTTAAGCTGTCCTACCGCCTACCGATTTAGTGGCAAAAAAATACTGATTTTTAAAAAAATAGCCTGTTCAGCCATGGTTGCAGGGTGATATGATATGATATGATATGGTATTTGTAACGCGCCTATACACAAGTGTTTCAAGGCGCGACGAGGCAGGGAGGGAGGGAAACAAGGGGAAGACAGACAAACGATCCTACTAGGCCAGGTGTCATTCAGATCGCGCAAGTGCAGAGGTAAGGGGAAAAGGAGGAAGTGCAGGGGGAGGAGGTGGGGGGGAAAGTGCAGTACAAGGTAAGTAGCGTAAGAAATAATAATTAATAAATAATAAATAAAAAGGGCCAGCTGGTGGCAAGTGCGAGGTAAGTGCAGAGCAAGTGCTGGGAAGGGGGCTGTAGGGTACAGTGACAGTCCCACAGTGCACGGGGAGCCAGGGAGGCAGTGCAAGTGGAGAGTGGCTGGGCCCTGGACCGAGGTTGCTGAGAGTGGCCCAGATGCAGGTTTAGTGCTGAATTCAGTGGGGGGTTAAGCAGGTTTAGCAGGGGAGAGGGAGAGAGAAGGCAGAAGCGAAGAGGAAGGTTTTGAGGTGCTTCCGGAACCGGAGATGGTTCTCCTCAAGTTTCAGGGAGGCAGGAAGGCTGTTCCAGAGGGAGGCCCCTGCTGCGGAGAGAGATCTACCCCCAGCTCGTTGCTTCGAGAAGCGGCTGACCATGAGGGAGTTGGAGACGGATGAGCGAAGGGCTCGTGAAGGAAGATATTTAGGAAGAGAGAGTTGAAGGTATTTAGGTCCCTGGCCCCAGAAGGCCTTGTGGACAATGCAGAGGGTTTTGAACTTAATCCTCGCAGCCACTGGGAGCCAGTGAAGGGATTTCAGTCCTGGAGAGATACGGTCCCTGGGCTTGAGGCCAAGGACAAGTCTCGCAGTTCTGTTCTGGATAAGTTGCAGAGGGCGGAGAGTGGAGGCAGGCAGATTAAGATAGAGGCTGTTACAGTAGTCCAGCCTTGAGAGAACCAGGGCTCGGGAGACAGTGAGCTTCTGGGGGAAGGAGAGGAAGGGAAGAATACCTCTGAGGAGGTGCAGCTGGTAGTGTGACTTCTTAGAGACGTCAGATATATGAGGAGAGAAGGAGAGTGTGGAGTCGAAGATGACCCCGAGGTTTTTAGCCTTGCAGGTAGGGGCAGGAAGGGGGCCAAGGGAGGCCGGCCAGAGAGCTGCAGGGAAGGAGGGAGTGGGTGCGCAAGTACACAGACTCCAAGGAACGTTCTTCCGTGGGGATGTGTCCAAGCTGCTGCTTTTATAATGGTGTGTTCTTACTGGCACAGTTGCAGACCAGTGCGCCAGTGCAACCTCCCCAGACTGTCAAAGACGCCCGTGCGATCCGCTCCAGTACTTCTGGATATCAACAGCCACATGGTTCACGGTACCTCAGCTCCCCGGTGCCAGTCATCTACATGCTGGGGAGAGCCGCTGAAGCAATGGCGAGCCACTCCTCCGAATGAGTTCTGGCAGGTGTGACCTTGCACCAGGTTCCGGGGGGGAAACCGCACGTTCAGCCCCGCCCTGCGTGATTTTCGCCACTTCCACCCACCTGCAAGTGCAATATGCTATTTCTTCAGCGTGGCTGCACAACGCAGCGCCTCTCTCTCAGGCACCTGCTGCATATTTGCCAACCCTACCGATTTAGGCAGTAGGATACCGCTTTTTAAGCAGTCCTACCGCCTACGGATTTAGTGGAAACAAATAGCACATTTTTCTATATTTTTGAAACTTTTTTGATCCCAACAGCTTTTTGGTCACAGAATGTTTGACCAACTGCAACTGGCATGCACTGGGCGCTTTCAGACCAATGCAGCTTTTCATGTGATAGCCGCCAGCAAATCCACTTCTGCCCACACAGAGGAAGTCTTGCTTGACTGGGAGGTCGGAGTGGTTTGGCCAGTAGCGTTCTCATCTCCCACTGCGTCAATTAGAGGCACACACATTCTGTTCAGTAGTCTTAAAAACAATGGAGAAGTTTTTCTTTTAAGTCTGTGTTCGAAGGTCCCCCACCGGCTCCAGCTGGGAATTTCCTTCCGGTTCAACCAGTCGCAGCGACTGTAGGAAAGCCCTTGCTGTGCCTTAAAGATAAGACGGCTGCGTGGCCACGTGGGAGGGCGCCATTGTGCAAGGAGGCTTTCAACAGCAGTAGCCGAGCACGGCCAGGAAGAGCCGCCCATCAACACTGCTGGGATGAAATTCCCCCAAGAGCGAGCCTTTTGTTTTAATCGACGTTAAATTAAATATAACTTGTTTGTATCAAACGTTACCCGTCTTTTTGGGCTTCACATTGTCCATGTTATGTTATTACTATTTCTGGCTCTTGCAAAGCAGGCAGCAGAAAACTGATGGTTTCTCGCTTAATAATAAAACATATTTAAGCACCAAATCTATTGTGCTCATCATTTTGTTCAACATCACAATAATGAAGGCCTGAACTAGCACGAGGAGCCCGCAAGTCTTAAGATTCTGGCACTGGAGAATTTGTTTTACCAGTTATAAATGCAGAACTACAAATTCCTGAATGCAAATTCAAACAAGCATTGGCAATGCCAATAGTTTGGGCTTTTGTGTAATCATGGGAGAGGCCCTTGCCTTAACCCTAGTGGTATTAACTGGTCATTGATGGTAGCAGCTGCAAAATGGTGCGAGTACCTGGGAATACAATACCAGTGCCTGGCAAATGCCTACTACTTATGCACAAGTTAAAACTGCTGGCTTGGTCAATGTTTGTTTTTAACTGGACTTCAGTGAAGGACAAGCAGGTGCTTCTAAATCGAGTGGCTTAAGGTAGACCTGGTTAAGATATTTTTATTACAACCGTAGCAGGTTTACACTCCATTTAAGAAGAGACCTAGGCTATTAGCCTTCGGTGTGGGCCGCACACCCTTGTTACCCACTTAAGGGTAGTTTACTTAATTGAGATATTATTACTATACCAAGCTACAACTGAACATGACTTGACACTCTTCCTGATAGTGAAGTAAAATCTGTTTCTATCTCACTTTATGTGAGTAATTTTTGGTTTGTTTCAAGGTAAATGCGTTACAAGGCTAACAAATTATCCTGCCAATTTATTTTATTTTAATTATTTTGCATTTTTAAAGTGCTCACACAGCCCGCGGGCATCGAGGAGCTGTTACAGGAATTGTTCGTTTTTTTAGTTGCATAATTGTTTTTTTTTTGTCTTAGTTGCGTATTTATAACACGCTTAAACACCCAGAGGTTTCTAAGCGTGGACTGGGGATTGAACCTGTGTTGCTTTGTGTCGTCTTGCTTCCAAGGCACCCACGTTCCGTTAAGCTATCCTCCCTTCCAGATCCAGATCCTTCATAGGGGCCTTACTTCATCATCTTTACACAAAAAAAACAACCGTACACAGTACATGTGAATATTTATACAGGGTACCCACAACATGATACACACAAACATACATGAGAGATAATGGTCAAGAAAGATAAGAAAAAAGCATTAGGGCAAAAAACGTGGAGACAAGTAAGTACAATACAATAACCTTTCAGTGTATTAACTTTCCTTTCATGCAGTTGTGTGAATAAATTGCTCTTTATTCTGCATGTGGCCATGTCTATAATCTCTTTAAATTGTCATCCAATAATTCATTGGTGCCTAGTGCTACACCGTATTTCCATTTGGCTTGTTTGAACACTCTGTGTTCTGTAATATCTTATATCACCGTGCAGTGTTCACGTGGCGGTGTGGTCTATTTGAATATAAGTTTAGGCAGTGCTTCGTTGTATCGTAGCTAGTGTGGTTAATGCTCACTGTGATCCCTTGTATTCCTGTGACGAACTGCTCGAGAGCAGGGAATGTCATTAACCTACAGCGGCAATGGCCACGTAATGATCCGCCTCAACGGTAACGCGTGAAAAAATGATCTGCAATCAGAGCACGTCATATGTTAACTGATGGGTCAAAGGATGTCTCTGTGAATCATAGCAATATTCAATAGATCCTTACCTCTCGAATGAATAATGCGCTCACTCACTATCCAGCCGAACGCCAGCGTTTGTCTGCGGTCTTCAAACAAGTGATACGTTGCCTTGACAATGTATATAAACTGAGATGTGCAAGATGGCCCCTGTCCGCGCAACATTCAGGTGGTAATTATTAGTAGACTACAAACTAAGGAAGGCATTCAGAGTTGGGTGGAATTGTTTAATGACATACCGCTGGAAAAAGTTACTACCTCCCTCCATCATTGGTATTTCTGGAAATCTGTCCAATTCAGAGGTTACCATCAGCTGAGGTGGTACTGGTATTTCTGAAATACCTCCAGGGGTATTTTAAAAATACCACCTCCACCAGTGGTACGTAAAAATATTTTTTTCAGACATTTCTACCTTCAACGTGAAGGTGGACATTGGTTATGTACAGTAATGGTCATAACATTACTGAACGTGTGTTTATGCTCAAAAGGGTGCATTCTGACCCTTTTATGCATTACATGGGTTAAGTAGTTAAGGGGTGTTCAGATGAATTTCTAGAATCTGGCCTGGTGGACAGATTTTAGGAGGCCGCCCTAGTTATGGTCAACAGGGAACTCTGAGAGGCTAGCTAAAACCCAATCAAGGAAGACATGGCAAAAAGTCAAGGCTATTCTCTGGAGAGTGTGAGTGGGGTAATGGGTACACAATGAGTCACATAGTGAAGCACACAATAATTCAGTGTAGACAGCAGTGTATACAAATATAAATGTGTATTCTAGGCCTGAAATCGACACTAAAAATGAAACAAGCAGGTGATATTATCACACAGTTATCAATAATAAACATATATACATTCAACGCAGGTTCTTAAAATGCATCCAATGCCTTCAACACAGGAGGTAAGTAAAGTGATGCAGTAAAGATGGAACCAAGTCCCAAGTGAATTCCCTAATTTCAGCAGCCCAATCCCTAAGAAGAATTGGGCCTTGTGCCCAAAAGTCCCAGGAATGAGTCTTAGGAGGTAAGTTCTAATTTACTTGTGTTGGTGATTGTTACAAGAAGGTATTCAACAAGGTTACTAGGTAAGGAAATTGTGTTCTTACCTTTCATATAATACTACCCAAGTTCGACGACCAAAAGAGGCAGTGGAATTGAATGGCAGGCTGCAAAGAGACTGGTTCTTAATGTTACCCTATGGAGGACCCAAATGCTTTGAGTTTACATAACCCCCTGACTCAGATTTCCCAGATGACTGGATTGGTTGACTGGGGCGCTGGAGGTTGGATTTCACACTGTTAGATTCCGGTGAGGGGTGCCCAGAAGCTGCTGGTGCAAGGATTCTTACGGTCAGATGCAAGATACAAGCCCTTGCGATGAAGAAATGCATGATTCGCCAATGCATGCCTCTTCAGGACACTTCACAGGACGGGAGAAGGAGAAAGAGTTCCAGCAACGGCCATCGCACACAGTCGACGGCAGGCATACTTGCTGTCGCCGCTGAAGACGCTTTTCTAGGACAGGATCCTTTGATGGTGGGAGGCTGACATTTGCAGGCATGGCGATTCGTACCACAAGCTGGTGACCACCAAAGGTCAGGTACAACTGTCTAACCCATGGGTAGCCCACGAGAGAGCTGGCCAGTCCACTGTTTGGTCCAGGGACACTGCAAAGGCTCCGGATGGCTGGATCCGTGATTACACATTGAAACTGGTTGGCCCAACTAGTCCAAGGGTTGAAGCACCGCACAGGACCTTAGCAGATCAACCGGCCTTCACCTGGTCAGGTGCAGGGAGGGATTCCAGGACTCTTCAGGAGTCTTCTTTGGATCTTTAGTCAGCTCTTCATCTACGAGGGATTCTTGGCCCCAACGCCAATCTGAAGAAAGGGCTGCAGGAGTCCTCTTCTGAGCCAAAATCCAGTCTGGAAGCAAGTCCAAGCCCACCAATGGTAAGGATCTGCACCATTCAAACAGCCAGTAGTTGTCCGATCAGGGACAACTATTAGTTTCACTCATGCCCCACATCTAGACTCACTGGCACCATGGCTGTGGAGTGGGACCGGAAAGTTGCGTACACTTCATGGGCCACACACAAAACACAAAAGTAGCAGTAGCCCGAGAAAGCAGCAGCTTTCCCGGGAAATGCATAACCTTATATGGGATTTCCTGACCTAGCAAAGTAGGAAGAAAGCCAAACTACAATATGGCTAAACAAACAAGCGAAAATCTTGTGGCACTAGCCACGTTTAGTAGCCATTTTCGGTAAAAGTAAATGTGAAAACTAGAAATAACTCAAAAATGGTAAAAATGTATCTGCTGCCACCAGCTTGTCTTTAGGCACATATAAAAGTAACCAAAATTCCCAAGTATAAAAGGCTAGGGTGCTACAAAAGTATCCCCATTGCACTGCATTGTAGGATGCTGTGTGCAATGGTAAAAGGTTACAAAAATGTAAAAGATAAAAGGGAAACATATTTTCCCAGTACCCATACCTTGAAGGACTTATCACTTACCCCATAACACATGAGCAAAAGGCTGGGGAAGGAAAGATTGAGGGGTGTATTTGCCCCCAGAAAGTCAGAACAGGCAAAAAAAACAAAGCAAAAAAATTGGCTTTTTACCTACCCCTCTTATTCCCCAGGAATATTGCTGGATGTATTTGATCAAAACCTAAATTATGCCTCAAATGTTATATGCTCTCAACTTTTTTAAACATCTAAATACATCAAAAATGTTTTAACAAGTGATCATCTTGTGTGTGAACCAGAACACCATGCTTTATGAAAAAATATAGTCTTTTTGTAATAAATTACAAATTCATATTACACAACAAACTCCAATTCCTATCAAAGAAACCATTTTTCCCTTTGACAGTTATTTATAATGCAAATAATGGGCGATGATGGTGGGTCGGTGCCCTATCTCCCATTATTGGAGAACGGCTCCTTTTCACCACGGTCATTCATTATCTCTACGTACAATTCCGTCTGATTAATGTTCACTGCCAAATGATCAGTTCTTGGCTGCTACGCCCCTTTTCCTTGTCCCAGCACTTGTGTGTGAAGAACAAGCACTATACCCGACAAAAGCTTATGGATAGTGTGATGAATCGCAGGAATTCATCACTTCTCTCCAAGGGTAACCCCTCCACCCGTGGGGCTAGGGAGGTGAGCCTGCTCCACAATACCCTCACTTAGGGGCAGAGGCAAGCAGGACCTCATCGAGAAAGACTTTCCTTTTGGGGACAAGGACTCCCGTTCCTGTGAGGAACTCCCTTGAGAACACCCAACAGTGCCTCTTCAAACACATCCAGTAAAAAGGTATGTGAAGGAGAACAAGTTACTTTCTTACCTGGTAACTTTCTTTCGATGGGATATTCCTCTGACGTATTCCACATCTATGACAGTAATCACCACAGCTGTGCTGCTTTGGAAACATTTTCTGCGTCCTGCGTCGATGATGTTGATACACTCCCTCGAGGACCTCCTCCGACGGCCGACGTCACTGGATGTTATATGTAGGACGCACAACGCCCGTAACCTCAGTTGTAGTTTTTTCCCCCAGAACGTGTGGCACCAATCTTCTGCCAGTATGACTACAGAAAGCCTTGTGGGAACGTAAGCTGCAATCGCATAAGACATTCTGTAGAGGGGCAGGCTGGGAGGGTGCGATGTGGAATACGTCGGAGGATCATCCCATCAAAAGAACGTTACCAGGTAAGAAAGTAACTTGTTCTTCGAGTGGATTGTGTCCTTCGACGTATTCCACATCTATGACAGACTCCCAAAGCAGTACCAACGTATTGATCTGCCTGCTTCTAAGATGGCGGGCGCATCAACGTGCCAAAACAAGGCTGGCTTACTCCATTGCTAGGAGACTAGAAGCATTCTCCTTGCTCCACATCCGCCGGCAGGCGGAAATGCCGGCGCAGCAGAAGGCCAGCAAAAGGCCCTGTTTTCCCCCTCGTGCATCATTCCATCTGCATCCCTGAGGTGGACAGGTCAGGAGCCCCCACCACCCCGCACTCCAAGCTACAATCAGCAGAATCAGACCCCGGCTCAACTCGGCCTCCTGCAGCTACCCTCGTTCTGCTTCTGATCTATTCTCAAGTCTGGAAGAGGCCCTCAGAAAGCTCATCTATTTTGCCCCAGGTGAATGTGAAATCACCGTGTGCAGCGCGGTGCCCGTGTGCATTTGATTCCTAAGGACCTCCCTGCTTCTAAGATGGCGGGCGCATCACAGCGCCAAAACGAGGCGGGCTTACTCCATTGCTAGGAGACCAGAAGCCTTTTCCTCGCTCCACATCCGCCGGCAGGCGGAAATGCCGGCGCAGCAGAAGGCCAGCAAAAGGCTCCGTTTGCCCCTGTTAGCCACAGGGCGCCAGGAACGATCGCACCATACTCACTCAATACTGCATCCTGTACTGTCGATTGCTGCACCTGTTCAGCATCTATGAATAAGTCACCATTAAGAGTACTCCACCCACATCGCTGTTTCCTCTGATCGTTGTTATAATAGGTCAGTGATTCAGATCTCCTGCAGGCGGCACACCTTAGTACTGTATAACACTCCTCTACAGTCAATGAATATTTGAATGTCTTTTCAGTGACTGCCATATCCTGTTGCATTGCAAACCGTATTAGTAACCCAGTATAGCAGCATGAACGACAACTATTCACTTATTGGGCCCTAGACAATATGTTTTATACACCAATTGCCTTCCCTACTAGCCAAAGCACCTAGATTGTCACACGGCACATTGCCAGTTGTCTATGTTCTTTTCGCCATGCGCCCTGATATCAACCACTTGGTATAGATATGAATATTCGTACCCTGGCATCTACTGCTAGTTAATAATCTGTCTACATCTGCTAGTTAACCTGATCCTAAAGTATCTTTCTCCAGGAATACATACCCTATTGACTTACAGTGCCAAACACCATCACTAGGTCACAATTATGTGTGATTGGCTATCCCTCATCATGTTCCCTTTTGCCATCATTGCAAACTATATACCTTGCACAGGGAACCATTATGTGAACTATGAAGATGGCCTCACTAAACTAGCTTGTCATCGCCACCACCCCATCCCTTGCCCCACCCCCTTCCTGCCCACCCAAACACCCTTCCCTCACCACACTACGGCAGAAATACCAGAAGCTCCATCTCTCGGGGACTCTGCCAAATAAGTCCTCTAGCACACCTCAAACAAGAATGCCCACAGACTCACGTCTCTGCAGTGGAAACTCCTTCCACTAATCCCATTCTGGGGATTACTAGAAATAATCGCCTAAGATTGCGTACTCGGTACCATGATCAGAGTCATTCACCTAACGTCAACACACTCAGCAAATTATCGCCTATGGTAATCACTTGCCCTAGAAAAATTATTACCAATGACCCACCATGCCCAGCTACAGCAGTTACTGTTACACCACCTACTCCCGGACAGAAACCTATCTCGAACTATAATGGCGCTCTCATTAATGCACGGTCCCTAGGAGCACATGCCATTGAAATACACAACCTCATTATTGATCTTAATTTAGACTTCCTGGTAATCACAGAATCTTGGCTCCACCAAGCCTCTGGACCATTACTATCTCTAGCAATGCCTCCAGACTACACCATACTTATGACAGACAGATCCCACTCACATGGCGGCGGTGTAGCCATCATATCCAAAAAAGACTTCAATTTCAGACACTGTCCCATCAAAGACATCACGAGCTACGAATTACTACTAATCAAATTCGCCCCCAATGAGAAAACTACTATTAACATCATAGTACCCTACAGAGCCCCTAACTCGAATAGCAGCACAGAAATAGGTCTACCATTATTACTAACCCCAAAGATTAAACCAAAAACCAAATGTATCCTCTTAGGAGACTTCAATTTAGCATTTATGGACTCTCTAGACACCAAAGCAGAAGCGCTACACTCGGCATTAAAGGATATGAACTTTTTGCAATTAGTGGTTGCCCCGACTCACGCCAAAGGAAGAACTCTGGATTGGATCTTAACCTTGAACACTAACATAACCATAGATTCCATTACTCCCCTTATCTGGACAGACCATCATAATATTACATTTACAATTAATGCCAATGACCCCCCACCCCCCACCCACAATCATAACTACTCATTCCTATGAAACTAGGAACCGTCGCAAGCTTACACCGGACAACCTTATGCCACTGCTTAATGAGGTCTTTAAGACTACATCAATTTCCAGTGAAAATCGTTGCCACTTGGCTAATACCTACTACAACTGCCTCACCTCCACTGTGAATGCAGTAGCCCCCCCCTCACCACCAAAACCAAAAGGACAGAAAAACAATTGTGCTCTTGGTTTAATGATGACATAGTGACTCTCAGAAGAACCAAATGTGCGTTAGAACATGCACAAAGAAAACACCCTACCATAGAATCGGGAAATGCCTTCCAACTGGCTAACACTACCTACAAAAAAGCCATTGGGCCTCATTCCGAGTCGGGCGGTAAGGGTTAACGACCACCGGTAACAAGACTGGTGCCGTTAAACCCTTACCGCCCTATTCCGAGTTCCCTTTGCGGGTTGGAACTTAACACCTGCTTTTTGCAGGCGTTAAAAAACCAACCCGCTAAGGGACCTTGGAGCTAATTACGGCACCGTAATTTACGGTGCCGTAATTAGCACCTTCCCCATTCCCATTGAGCCCTATGGGGCAAAAATGGGAATGGGGAAGGGCCCATGGTGAATGGGGAATTACCGACCCCGCCAACCTTGGAATGGGGCGGTAATTCCGCCATTCACCATGGCGGAGTCGGAATGATAACAGCGTTAACCAAGGCGCTAATAGCGCCTTGGTTAAGGCCAGGGTCGGAATGAGGCCCATTGTCACACAAAGATAATGCTTAAAATACCCGAATCAGCAACACTGCCTCTGATTCCAAAGAACTCTTTTCCATCTTGAGAGAATTGGAAAATCCTACAACCATTATAAATGCCACTAATTCCAGAAAAGAATGGTGCACCACCATTCAAGATGCACTGACTGCTAAGATTCATCTCCTGCAAAATAAAATCACTTCCAAAAGACAACTATTATCGGATAAACCTCTACCCAACCATAATCCAACCACTAAAACCAATTCCAATCCCATATTCCTATTCTCTCCTGAGTCCCAAGAGTCTGTGTTTAAAACTATAACCAAACTCAAAGCACCTAATTGCAAAAGAGACTCTGTCCCAGCACATGTAGTTAAGTTGTGTGCCCTATCCCTCACACCTATCATAACCAATTCTGTTTATGCCTCATTTAAAATGAATATGGTACTGGCCAGTATCAAAGAAGCATGGATTACACCATCGTTTAAAAAAAAAAAAACCTTGATCCTATGGTACCCACTAACTACTGACCAATAACAACGGTGCCATTCTTGCTCAAAGTTATAGATAAAATAGCCTATAAGCAAGTCCAAGCTCATCTAGAAGACAACCAACTTCTTGGCACTAGACAATCAGGCTTTAGACCAAACCACAGCACGGAAACAGCGCTCTTAGATTTAAAAATCCAGATGGATACCTTTAGAGACACAGGCAAACTTTGCATTCTCCTGCTCTTGGACCTGTCTGCAGCGTTTGATCTTGTAGACCACGACAAACTCTGTTCACCCTTATCAAAAGACTTCCATTTTTCCTCTGATGCCACTATGTGGATTACATCTTTCCTGGCAGAACAAACTACTAGAGTCGCCATAGGTAAAGAAGCAGCAGACCCTATCCCAGTCCCCATCGGAGTACCTCAATGGTCATGCCTCTCTCTTACACTCTATAATGCTTATACTAAACTCCTCTTTGCAGCTCTAGACGCTATGGGTGTCATCTATATCAACTTTGCTGATGACACTCAGATCCTCATACCACTTTCAGGGAACTACTCTCAAGACACCTTAACCATCAACAATATCTATGCCATAATTCAGAACTGGCTAGCATTAAACAGCCTGTGCCTCAACAATGAGAAGACAGAGATTCTCATCGTGGGCTCCCAATCTAAATTAGGCACACTCCACCCAGACTACTCCACCATCAACATCGATTGCGTAATGATCCCTGTCTCTAAGTAAGTAAAAACTTTAGGAGTGTACCTGGATGCCAACCTTACAATGACTAAACACATCAACACACTATCCTCATCATCCTCCTACGCAACCAAACTAATAGCCCTAAACTGCCAATTCCTGACCCCAATTAACTGCATTACTTTGGCCAGAGCGCTAATATTATCCAAACTAGACTATTGTAATGTATTGCTACTCGGGACCACGACCACTAATCTCAAAAAACTTCAACTAATCCAAAACAAAGCTTTAAGGGCTGCTCTAGGATTTGAAAAAATCTGATCATATCAGAAGAGATGCTCACTGGCTTCCCATCAAGGCTAGAATCCTTTTGAAGACTCTGTGTATCACATTCAAATGCCATCATAACAAAGCGCCCATTTATCTGAACAAAAAGAATCGGTCAGAACACTAAGATCAAATAACCAACTCCTACTAGGGTTGCCCCGCTTCAAGAATGCTAGAGCAGGAGGGAGTAGCTTTCAATACCTAGCGCCGAAACACTGGAACACCATCCCGCTTAGTATCAAAAAAGAAGAAACACTATCTGGTTTTTTAAAAAAACTGTTAAAAACCTGGTTATTTAACCAGTATTGATAGATTAGATATAGCCCGTTTCTCTGTACAGTGTGATTAATCTGAGATTAGTAATCTCTCCTCATGAATGCAATTGTATATGTCTTGTTTTAAAAGGTTGTCTGTAACCTCGCTGTGATACCTCAGGGTCCTGGCCATGTAATAGATGTAATAAATAAAAAATAAATGGAGGTGGGAAAATAATTTAAAATATTAGAATGCCCAATCAAATTGCAGAATAGAGGACCGCCTTACCAAAGGCCAAATCTTGCCCATGGATAGAATTCAGGGAGTAGTGTTTTACAAAAGTATGGACAGAGGCCCATGTGGCTGCTTCATAGATATTACGAATAGGAACACCCCTCTGCAGAGCATTGGAGGCAGCCACACCACTAGTAGAATGGGCCCGTAAGCCTACCGGAGGGTCCTTACCCGCCAAGCGGTAACATTCAGGGATCGTCAAGATGATCCATCGGGACAAGGTCTGCTTGGTAACAGCTTGACCTAAACACCTTCCAGCATATCCTACAAATAGCTGATCATCCACTCTGACCTGGACATCCGTGAGAGATAGAAGTTCAAAGCTCTCTTCGGATCCAATCTATGGAGCCTCTCCTCTTCCTTACCAGGATGTGGAGGAGGATAGAACGCCGGAAGAATAACCTTCTGGCTCAAATGAAATTCCGACACAACCTTTGGAAGAAAAGGAGGACGAACCCTAAGGTCAACCCTGTCCTTATGGAACACTGTGAAAGGTGGCTTGGCGGAGAGTGCCTGCAACTCACTCACTTCGCGAGCGGAAGTAATTGCAACTAAAAATACAGTCTTAAAGGACAACAGTCTCAATGGACAAGAATGTAAGGGCTCAAACGGAGCTCCCATTAGGAACTTTAGAACTAAGTTCAAATCCCATGCCGGCACCTGGAAAAGCGACGGTGGAAATGCATTAGTTAGCCCTTTTAGAAACTGAGAAATCAAAGGAATCTTAAAATAAGAACACTCCTCAGACGAGTGCTTAAATATAGACAGCACTGCCAGGTAACGCTTAATGGTAACCACTTGCAGGCCCTTGTGGGCTAATGAAAGCAAAAAAGACAGAACCACAGGAATTGAACACCGAAAAGGATCCACATTCTGTACCCTGCACCAGTCGCAGAACTTTCTCCAACGGCAACGGTACAGGGATTTTGTTGCGGGCCTTCTGGCCGAAAGCAACACCTCCATCACGTCTTCAGGGAGGTCCCAATCCCCATACCTCAGCCTTTCAGATGCCAAGCATGAAGGCTGAGAGACTTGACCTCTGGATGGAGAACCCGACCCCCCTCCCATGAGAGCAGATCATCTCGGTAGGGAAGACGGCGTGGAGGGCAGACGGACATGTCGAGAATGTCCGGGTACCACGCTCTCCTTGCCCATGCCGGAGCAATGAGGATCATTCGGGAACCGAACCTCTGAAACCTCTGCAACACTTGCGGAACGACGGGGACTGGAGGAAAAGCGTACAGCAGTGGAAGGGACCACTCCACTACGAACGCACCCCCTAAGGCTCATCTTGGAGGAAATTCCCGCGAGCAGAATCTTTCGCACTTCCGGTTGACACTGGTGGCGAAGAGATCCACTTGTGGGGACCCCAAACGGCGAAGAACTCCAAAAGAAATTCCTGAGCCAGCTCCCACTCGTGAGAGACCATGCTCTGCCTGCTCAGAGCGTGCACCGACGCTTTTTCTTCTCCAGCCAGATGAACTGCCGAGATCGAAATTTCCTGCTGGATGGCCCAGAACCAGAGCTGCATCGCCTCTATGCACAGTGGGAGACCCTGCCCCCCCTTTTTGTTGAGGTAGTGCATGGCCACTGTATTGTCCGACATAATCAGGGCACTCTTCCCCCGCACAGATGGCAGAAAAGTCTTCAGTGCTAACCTGACGGCCCTCAGCTCCAACAGATTGATATGGAGTCTGGACTCCTACGGAGACCAACGACCGCTGACTGTCAGCTCGTTGGCATGAGCTCCCCTTCCCGTGAGGGATGCGTCTGTCACGATCGTTACTTCCGGCCAGGGTAGCCAAAATGGAGCCCCCTTCATCAGATTGCCTTCGACGGCCCACCAAAGAAGGTCCTGGGCGACCGAGGGTGGAATCTGAACGGGGTCCAACATTCTGCCTGAGAACTGCGACCACTGCATCTTGAGTGCCCACTGCAGAGATCTCATCTGCAGTCTGCAGCCTGGCCTCTGGCACCAGTAAAATGCAGGATGCCATGAGGCTGAGCAATCTCAAGAACTCGAATGCCGGGAGACTCTGGGCACGTTGAAACTTGTCCACCATCTGCAGAATGTAGTGAGCCCTCACCTGGGGAGGCGGACACTGCCCCAGGGATGTATCGAGCACTGCTCCAATGTACTGGAGCCGCTGGGTAGGTGTCAAATGAGACTTCTTTAAGTTGAGGGAGAAGCCCAGCTTGCGAAGGGAGTGGCAGGTGATCGACAGATGATCCAGAGCTTGCTCAGGAGAGCGCGCCCTGATCAACCAATCATCCAGGTAGGGGTAGACGTAAATCCCCCCTTTCCTGAGATATGCTGCCACCACCACCATTAGCTTGGTGAAGACCGTCGGGCGGATATGATCTCCTGCGCAGGGACCGGATACGGACTCTTCAAAGATAGCTTCCACGGTGGATTGTCGTGAGGCCTCTGCCGGAAAGGAATTCAGTAGCCGTAGACTATGGTCTTCAGAACCCACACATCTGAAGTAATGGCACGCCATTCTACAAGATGCTGCGCCAGCCTTCCCCCAACCGGTGAACCATGGGACATGGCCTCATGACTGAGCGGAAGCGGCTGCGGCAGTGCCTGAGGGCAAAGAGGCAACTGCCCAAGCAGCTTTGGCACCTCGAGTACCTTGCATTCCACCTCTGGTACTCCTACGTTGGCCCCTTTGACTGGCATCTCCCCTCGATCTACCAAAGGAAGAGTAGTATCGAAAGGAACCTCCCCTCCATCGCTGTCCCCTAGGACGAAAAGGCAGAGGTTGACGCACTGCAGCGCTCAACGACTTCGCTGAAGCTTTGGAGGTCTGCAACCTCTCAAGGCTCTCGTCAGCCTTGCTGCCAAAAAGATGGTCACCATCAAAGGAAATGTTGAGAAGCCGGGACTGTACATCAGGCGCAAACCCAGACTTCCGCAACAGCGCAAACCTGCGCATCACGGTGACACAGTCTGCCACGTCCAGGCCCGACTGAACGGATTCACACATGGCATCCTTACCATCCTGCACGAGGGCAAGAAAACCATCCCGTTCCTCCCCTTCGGGAATATGTTGAGCCACCAAAGATACACAATTCCACAGAGTGTGAGTGAATCTTGCCAAGGCACAAATGGAGTTGGCTGCCTTTAAAGCCATACCCCCAGATGAAAATACTTTCTTAGCCCAACCGTCAAAGGGCTTGTCGTCCCTATCCGTAGGGATGGTACGGTACGCAGCCTGCTTAGCTGGGGCCGTAGCCACCTGCACCACCAAACTCTTCCGGAGTGGGGTGTGTAGACAAGTATCTGGGGTCGCCACTGGCTGGACAGTATTTTTTCGGTAGCGACTTATTCACTGCCGGGAGACTCTCCGGAGCAGTCCAAGCCGCTACCACCCTTCTCTGTAAGGCCATATAAAATGGCAGCACCGGGTCAGTGGGTGGACCCTGGTCCAATATATCTGTCGGGTCATCCTGTAGAAAATCCATAGGCAGCTGTCCCCAAGTACTCTGTCACCCTCGACATGAGACACTTGTACGAAGACTCAGCGTGTGTACCAGGCTCTGGCCTGCCAAACTCAACCTCCGGGGAGGTGTCCAGACCACTGCCGTCATGCAAGGATTGACACAGGTCTTCCACCTGGCTATGACCAGATAACAGGTCATCAGGAATCTCAGGAGGTACAATCCCCTCCTCATCTGACCCTTCTTCCACCTCTGAGATGTAATCCAAAGGCTGGGATAAATCCCTGGGTGAAGGTACAGAAAGGCTCAAACACAGGCCTCACTGATTTACTCAGGGCCTTCCTCGGAATGTCCACGGCCCTCCAGGGCACCTCCGGTAAAGCCTCCTCAAAAGCAATCGAGGGCGTTGATGGAATTGGCGTCGACATCGAGCGAGGCGCCGATGACTTCGACAACGGCTTCGAGGCCCAAGCCCCGAGCGTGTCCTTAGACGGCCTCGGCGCCGACGGCTTCCTCAGAGCCGGAGCCTCGAGAGAGTCCCTCGACGGACATGGCGGCGATGGCGTTGATACCTTCTTAGAAGGCCTCACAGACTCCAACGGTCTCGAGGGCGTCGAGGACCGGGACCTGGACGTGGACCTGGCACGGCTATGGCGATCAACCTTGTCCGATCGGGACCTCGACGGCTCCCGATGATCACGCCGATCGCCCGAGCCCGAAGGCATGCGAGCGGTGGCCCTAGCGCATTCCTTTCTGGCTTCTCTCGAAGGCGTAAACGGAATGGTGCCCTGTGATTCAAAAATCGCCATCATCTCCTTGCGAAATGTGTCCCATTCTGCCGGTGATGAATGCTTGTTGGCACACGCCACCCGCCGTCTGGCGGTGTCCTCGGATGAGGACGGGGAAGGCGACCGGTGACGGCGCTTCTGAGAATGCCTAGAAGGGCAGAGGAATGGCGGGACCCACTCCGAGAACGAGACCCCTTGGACTTACGCTGACGCGGAGACTCACCCCTCGAATCGTCGGTCAAAACTCCAGCGGATTTCGACTTATGGGGCTTGGAAACCCTACCTACAGACAACTTCTTCTTCCGCTCCCGCAAGGCCTTCGACGTCAAGGACTGCCATTCATCGCAATCATCGGTGGCGTGGCTCTCGCTGAGGCATCAAAGGCAGACATCATGCGGGTCCGTCAGAGACATCTTGGAACCGCAGTCCCGACATATCTTGAAGCCCGACTGCATGGTAGAAGAAGACAAAGACATTATTCACAAAACCAAGGTAGAAGAACCAATTCAACAGGAGAAGAACCGAGGTGCACCGAGATTCCGAAGTGAACAGGTTCGCGGAAAAAACTGAACTGAGGCTATGGGCGTTGTGCGTCCTACATAGAACATCCGGTGACATCAGCCGTCGGAGGAGGTTCTCAAGCGAGCGTATCGACATCATTGACGCAGGACGCAGATGCCGAAAATTTTCCAAAGCAGCACAGCTTTGGTGATAACTGTCATAGATGTGGAATACGTAAGAGGACACAATTCCCTCGAAAATACCAGTATGTGTTATTGTAAAAAGGAAACCGACAGGTCCTTTAAAGAGACATTTCCTTTAACTGTGATGAGGAGGAAAAAGAATGACAGAGAAAGCAATATGGGACTAAGCCGGGGAAGTCCCACGGCTACATGATATATGAGAGGGGAGGAGGCTGGAGAAAGAGAGGGGAAGCCTGCGAGATATGAATCGGCTTGTCCGCTCATGCAGGGGTGTTAAGAAGCAAAAGTAGACGTGTGGCTTCTGGAAAGCACGAGAGAGAGAGAGAAACGAAGGCGCATGCAAGAGAATGAAAGTGTGGTGGCGTTACCACAGCCAATACGTGGTGGACCTGGGGTCCCGAGAACAACTTGATACCATGCTGCAAAGGAAAACGCGGAACCCATCAGTAAATACAATACTGGGAAACCAGCCGATTTATTTATTTGTTTTATATAGCGCAGCACAAGCCCTCAGGCATCAGGGCGCTGGAGAGAGTCAGTTACATGAGGCCCAGAGGCACAGAATATAGGCATACACGTGGTTACGTAAAATTGTACATAGTACATCAGCCCAGAACATAATTATAGGAAACAGTTATTCAAGTTATGAGACTGAATTTAGAAGAACAACCACATTTTGAGGGATTTGTGGAGGAATTCCATTGCCACAATAACTGAAAGATGTGACCCCGCCAGCTTTTACACGTTTGAATTTAGGTTGGCAAGTCTGTGTGTGTGCAAGGGGTTCTAGTGGGCCTTGCCAAGTGAGTCTTGGCGTTTCTTTGGGCCAAATAGGGCTGGGCAGATTTGAAGAGATGGCACGAAGAAAAAGCAATTGAAAGAATAGGAGTGGTCAACCTGAGAACACAGAAAGAAGAATCAGAATGGATAACAAAACTGGTGACATTATCCCTCATACCCACAGGTAACAGGGAAAACGGGAGACCCAGAAGGGAAGAGGAGAAACATTCTTGTGATGGTTATACTCGTCCCAATCAAGATAAAGTACTGACATATAGAAGATCAAATGAGAATCAGTATTATAATGCTCATACTCGTCTCAGTCAAGAAGAATGGATTTGCATAGTACAATATAGAAGAGTGAATGAAAATCACTGTTGGAATGTTCATACTGGTACCAGTCTGGATGAAGACGCTCTAATTTACAAGAGTAGACATAACAAAAAAAGGACAGCCTGAAGATAAGATTAAAGCAGAGGATAGGTTTAAAGACCAAAGAATATGAACAGTACCACAATGAAAAGAAAATAGAGGGGAGCCGTTATAAGTATTGGATAACTTTACCTTGGGAAAAGAAAAGAAAAACCACTTGTAAAATTGCTCAAAAAGAACAAGAAAGAAACAGAAATTTGTTACCAAATTGAGAAGATACAAAGAACCAATGATACATTGAATTAACTATATGGCTTGATTAAAAACAGTCACCAGAGACAACTTGAAGATAGTTCATTTAACTGAATTTTATCTGAAGCTAAGCCCTCAGGGGAAGGGAGATGGACTCCTATCTTTAGTTATCACGATAGTGGTAGGGTCACCGTCAGAAAGGGTTAGTTTGGACAGTGGACAGATTCTGTTAAGACATTCACTGATGACAAACGAGCACCGTAGCTAGTTTTGTTAGGTAGGGAAGCCCCATAGTATAGGGAAAGATAGTCCTTTATGCTTTTATTTGAATAAAGATCTCAGTGAAAATGAGTTTCAGAGTCTGTGTGCTCCTTCTAACCCACCACAATAGTCTTATTTCAATAGTGCATACATTACATGCTTGAATACAGATAATTTACCAGTCTCTTACTCCAGTTATGTTTATTTTGCATTTTGTGACTTGTACTACTTGCATTATTGAGTAAAAGTCTTAGACTGGAGATGAAAAACAGCCTTTTATAACAGAGAAACATGATGGAAAGAGTGAGAAATTTAGCATAAGGACAGGGGGCGAAAGAGACAAAATGAGGGAGAATGAGTGTGACAGAGAAAGAGAGTGAGAGAGAGAAAGAGAGCAATAGAGAGAGAAGTGATAGGCAGGTACAGAGAGCAAAACAGGTTTGTTTCTGGTCTACCCGCAGTGAAGCCCACCACTGTATGTAAAACATTTATTTATTGTTTTAGTCAAACATTTGTTCTTTCCTAAATCAAGAAATAAAAGAATTTATGGCCATCTTTATACCACTATAAAAACAAATAAACAATGAGATTACAAAATACTTAAAGAAATTACAATTGATTAAGCGAAAACATGTCAATTACAAACATCTTTCAAATACAATTAATTTACTGATATTTACCGGATTTTAATAATCCTAATTCATCCAACATTTTTACAATAGTAAACGTTAAAAACAATTCACTTTCTGGGCACATTTGATTCAAAAGAGCATCCGATTGTGCATCCTTGTTTTGATAACAAAAACTACCCAAATGCTTTGTTCTAATTACAGCCAATTTGGGGCATTCTGCCAGTAGGTGTCTCAGAGTTTCTGGTTTTCCTTGACTGTGACAATGGGTACATACATTATTAAGTCTATCAATCTCTTTTGCACATACATGCTGGACTTCCCCTATGGGGCTGAGATTAAGGTGAAATCGTAGGAATTGATACCTAATAAATGAACACAGATATTTGATCAAATATTTCGGTTTGGAATAACTCCCAGGGCTTTATCCGAAATTGAAAATGTAGCATGGATTTTATAGCTTCTAGTGTTACTTATTTGGTAATCCAATTCATTTCCTTTAATGTTTTTTATATGTGAATTTTTATATATGCCAGACCGCTCTTTACCCATTCGAGAAAGGAATGCATCAGTGAAGGTCTCCATTACTGTCAAGAAAGGAGAGGTTTTTTAAAATTATACTATCATGAAGATTCACAATTAGTGAGTTGGGTTTAGAAAAATTGATTTTACTGACAATAGATATGACACGCCAATCGAACCAAAAGCGTAAAGAGAGGAGAACAAGTTTGAATCGTGATGACGCCATGTGGAGCGATGGTGGCAGACCCAATAGCCTCTTCTAGAGTCTGCACTTCAAATATATCCCACAGAATGTCATATGCCTTTGGATCTATCTACATTCCATACATTATTTTCGGAATTACTTCTCCAACATAGAATTTTAGCGAGAATTTGAATTTGACTCATTTGAAATGCCAGTTGATCTATTTTATTCTCAATAGTTCGAATTGTCAGCACTTTATTAAACTGTTTACATAAATTACAATCAAAGTAGATAACCGCCTTCCTGTGTTCAATACAGATGTCATGAATTGCCCATTTAACTTTGCTTGTTTCCTTCCTGAGATTACTAAAGGTGATTACATGACATTTCTTTTGATATTTCTTTTGATGTATAATGAAATCATTCATCTTAGAGTAATCGCTCAACGATGTGCGAAGCCTCTGTAAGCCTATCGGTGAGCAATCCAGGACGGCCCTATTATGAGCATAGGATAACCAGCTGATCACTTGTCCCCCAATTTTAGGACTGATCTGCGCAGCACTTCCGACAATCTCTTCCAGATCGGCTAAATACATCTTAAATAAACAAGGTGCAAGTATGCAACGCTAATGCAGTGCTTTGGATGTGGGGAAGTTGTCCTTGAGTGAACCCTTTGCATCTAACCTGACCTTCAGTGATCGGCCATCATGCATGTATTCCCCCCTTCTCCATTTTTTCCAGAGCAATTGGTGGCTGACCATATAAAAAGCCTTGGAGAAATCTGTCGGGACCAGGTTCACTGCCGCAGATGTAGACATCTCTAAAGGCTTAGTTCCATATTTTAAGATTGCCAAAACTAATCCATTCAGTGTTGTCGATAGCCCCTTTCTAAAGTCACATTGGAATTTGGGCAAGATATTGTTTTTGGTTAGCCAGATTTCTAACTTTTCCAAAATTAATGCAGCAACGACTTTGCTCTCAGAGTCTAAAAGGGCAATAGGCCTTTTTAAACACTGGGATAATAAAGGATTCCTTCCAGGAATCTGGCATTTTGTAGTTCTTAAAAATATCCATGAAGAGCAACGTAAGTATTAATGACCACATTCCATTATTCATTTCAAACAGCAGGTTAGTTAAGCCATTAAGCCTGGTGCATTGGATGCTGATGATTTCGTATGAGACGTTCAATGCTGCCTTGCTCAAAGACCACATCCCAAGGAGTATATTTACTATTGGGCTTCTCATTATGATAAGTTTTCTGATACATATCCGCCCAATGTGTCCGTCAATCAGTTTAATTCACCCCATTACTTTGAGATTCAATTTGATCACAACTTAATTCATTTATGATTGACCAAACATTTAGCTTGTTACTTTGTGCAAATGCCTGCAGCATCTTTTCACTATCCTGCTCTCCCAACGCAATTGTATGATCCTGCAGCACATGTTTATAAGCTCATATCTGTTTATGCTTTATTGCTGGTATATAATAGAATCATAATGCTTCAGATGTAATTGTCTAATATGTATCCCATGTTTTTCCTTTTGATCCCAAACCAACCAATCAAAGTGATGTTTGTGTGTTGTTTTATTACTCTGTGGAGCTCTGGGCATTTCCCTATTCCAAATGAAATCTTGTGAGCATGAGCTTGTGCAACCAGCTAGAATTACGACCTTTAGAGCCTATCAAAATAATTTTCCAATTTCCTCATTAGATTGATTCTTCCCCTACTTAACCTTTTGATTCGATTGCCATTAGTACTCATGACCAATTTCTGATATTGGTCAGAGTGTACAATTTAAACATTGCCATGAGTAAGATGTGATCGCTCAAATTTGCTGGCTTGACCTCAAATCGGTTACATATCTTAAAGATTGATCGAGATAAAATAACATAGACAATGTTGAACATCTGATCTCTTTCCAGCATTAGATCACCATGCACATTTCCATTTGCTACCAGCAAATCCCATTATTTAATAAAATGTGCCCTTTTTTATTTACAATGACACTGGAATTTCTACTGGTATTATAGTCTATCATACAACAGGATCTCAGATCTTCCACAATAATCACATGAGTTTCCCCACTTAGCAACCAACTACCTAAGCATCCTGCAATTTGATGTAAAAAGTGATCTATATCTATATTTTTCAAGTTCCAGTATAGATTTGGGATAAGACATTTTTATCACTGGTTTTAAATTCCACAGAGAAGGCTAAAATACTGGGAATAGAATCAGATACAATATTTATTGACTGAAATTTAGAAAATCAAAGTGCAATCAATGTCCCTCCTGCTGGGCGGCCTACCCTGGGTTTATAGACTAATTGCTGTATCATACTGAAACCATCTAACCAAATTGACTTAGTCAGCCATGTGTCTTGTAAAAGAACAATATTGCCTATTTTAAAAAAATGTGTTTTGCTTTTCATTTTTTATAAACCTGTTGGACCCTCTCGGGTTCCATACTATGTAATTATTTATTTCCTGATGCACAGATCAAGCAGCAGACACTAGACAGCATCGTTCAGTGCTTGCGCTCACAACCACAACAGAAAGCAGGCGCCAGCCACAGTTACCTAGATAGATGGCATATGCCTGCTGCCGCCCAGTCAGCCAGCCACAGCCAGGTCACAGCAACAGGACGACGAACAATACAGCACGCCATGTGACTTTACCATGTTTAGGTGCTGGAGTCTTGAGTTAGGGGCCAACCTATGCAAATCAGAAATCTTTTACAAACAGGCAGCACGCCATCATGGGCTGTGCAAGGGGCCCCCTTTTCGCTTTAAATGAGGCACTTTCCAGAGTCTGGGATGTGGGCCAAGGAAGCTTGGCAGTGTAGGGAGGTCGGGGGTGGGGGCGGACTAGTCTCCCTAGGATTGCAGCCCGGAATCTAATTATGTTAGTCTGTCCCAACCAAGGATCCCTGCTTTGCTATCCTTCCCATAGTGTCTCGGTCTTCACCAGCCAATATTCCACAGTTCAGACAGTCGATCACTGCAATCAGACTTTCTGTTGCAATCAGAATTTCTACCAACTCCCGTTCCTTCCTATCCAGGATTCTCTCCTTTTCTAATCACCTCTCCAATGTATTAATTCATATTGTAATCACTCTTCACCCCTTTCTTCACCCTTGTGGACAGCACCCATTTCCCACTCAGAGCGAGTCCTTCACCCCTGTTGGCACACATATCTCCACTCTAATATTTATATTACTGTCTTCACTCTTCACTTTTTGGTTACAACTTTCTGTACTCCTTATATCTCTCCCACTTTCATCTTTAGCCAGGCCTTTCTTACGACTTTTCCATCCTCACCCCCTCCCAGATCCTTAACCCTTTTACATACAACCTTCTCCCAGGCCATATTTATTATCTTTTACCACCACTCCCTCACTCCTTACCAGGAGCTCCAATGCCATTGGCTCCTCAGTTTGGTCTTCCTGGTCACCTACAGCTCACACGCTCCAGTGTGACTCAGACCTCTGGACAAGTCTTCATGCCTCCTGGGCTCTGCTCCCACTCCAGGACCTCCTGTGCTCTCCACTAGCCTTCTTCAAAACAGCTCCAGTTTTCCATCTCTTGCTACCACCCCAACTGCTTCAAATTTCAGACTGGGCCTTTGGGATTTTATAGGAGTTTAACCCCTCCCCCCAGCCTCTCTTCTGTGAAAGGAGACCTAGATATGTAAGTGGGAAGGGGCATTGCCAGTCAAGCTACATCTGATTTGAGGCCTGCATCGATGATGGGACTTGGGGCTGGCTATTGGGTGGTCCTCTCCGGTTGTTGCACCCTATCCCTGCACCCGAGTGGACTTCTGAGCCTATCTGTGTTTAACTGTACAATGGTGCAGGCCTTTTAAGATGGATAGGTGATGGACTCGAGCCTCCCTTCCTAATTCATGTCCCACGGTTTGCCATTGTGGCTTTTAGAGGGAATTCCTGCAACCGTGTCAGGGGAGGACAGAGTGCAGACACAGCCCGTTCTGTTGGACCACCGTTCCTGCATTCCCTGCAACGCCCGGTAGCTAGAGAGTCGGCAGCTTCAAGCGAACTGTGCCTTGAATTTAGGGAAAGACAAAAATCCCTGATCCCATACGGTCTCCCCTTCCCAGGTGCAGGAGCTATACTCCCTAAAGGAACCCTTTTTCTAGTTGTTGCCATGTGACTGTCCCCTGCCCTGATAGGAGGACTAAGTAAGGATGACCAGGGGATCCTCTCTATACAGACCCTGGGAATATTGTCCACTAGCTGGGGCAGGGGGCACCCAGACCTTTTGGTTCCCCTACATGAGCGAGGAAGGGACTTTATCATGCCTCCCATTGACAAAAATTGAAAATATTATTTATAGATGGCAACACACTTTTGCATTGTTTATAGAGAGAAAAGGAGAAAGGTATTTTTGGATGAACAATTTAACTTGAATTACACCAAACAAGGGCGGTATTACCACTTTTCCAATCCACAGTCAAATTTGCAATTCCCCATTTTTCACCTGGCAAGTGGCGGTCTACTGCCCCCCCTACTACTACTACTTTCTCTGACAGCTAAAATGTTGAAAGCACTCCACTGCCAGACAAATGCCACAGTTTCAAATTCTGTCAGTACAAGCACTGGTGTTGCTCAATATCAAGACGTTCAAATGTTTTTCCGGGCCTACCAAATTCTCCTTCTACACAATCACCTGCAGGATGCTTTACCTCACAGACAAGTCTTAAGAAGCACCTAAAAGGAGGCGTGCCCAAGTATATTGCTAGAAATCTTGCAAAGCCAACCCTCATTCATACTTTGACTTCACCAAGTTCCTCCACGTTTTCCATGGTCCTCTTGTACCTTATAGCAGCCGATGTACCACTGAATTGTTTACTGAAAATCCTACCCTCAAGTTAGATGTGGAAACTTTAACTTCAATGCAAAACACCTCTGATAATGATAAAGACTTAGAGACAGCCTTTTCTTTTTTACCAACTCTCTTTTTGCCATAGGTAAATTAAGTAGATGGAATCATAAGCCCGGTCTCTTTCCCAAGGACTGTTGGCGTGTGCTTAATGTTTTTATACAGCCCTTTGGTGATGAGTGTGAAGCAATCTCTCCTAAGAGGGGGGACAGGGTTTCCACCAAGTTGGTCCAAAGCTCTCTCACTGGGTTACACAACAGGGCAATATGGTTTTACTCTTAAGAGGGAAAGGGCTGGTAGGTAGGTAAAGTTGGACAGAATAGATTACACAAGGGAAGACCCTACACAGGTATACTTAAACATATATAGTCTTCATTATAGAATTACACATACACACCATGAAGTTAAAAAGGTATACTGCAGCTAGGCAGTATATTTTAAAAACAATAAAGGGCCTTAAAACCATTCCCACCTCTAGTCCCGTTACCATTGCAACCCTTAGTAGCCCATATGGCTACTAGTGCAGGAGTGCTTTTTAAGTGCCGCATTTGCGTAGATGGGCGATTGTATCACCCTTCAAAAAGTGTTGTGGGGTAGCCTGGTGGCTCCTGTGCCTTAGATCCGGTCACAACAGGTGTAAGGGTAGGTCTACTGAATTTGTATCCCAGTGCACCCATCTGGTAGCCACTGCAGTACTATTTGTCTATGTGGACTGTAAGACTCAGACAAAATGACCGTTTTGTGATGTAGGCACATCCACAGACCACAATTGTACCCTCAGTTTGAGTTTGATCTAGTGTAAAGCCCTCTAGACTTCTCAATCTAATGCCACTGTGCGTCAGTCCCTTTACCATGTTCGTAGGACCTCAGTCCTGGTATATTCTTTTGATTCTAAATCAAGTGTCTCCTAGGTCCCAGAGTGGAGGATTGTGAGGTCCCCCCTACTGCATTTCCCATGGCCTGGATTAGGTTTACCCTCCCTCTGCAACCAGATCTTCATGGTATTGACTTGGGATCTCCTCTTGTGCCCAGTCGGCTGGCAGTCCCTTCCGCTTTACCAGTGGAGCAGAGAGAGAACCTGCCTTGCTTTTCCCCCATAACCTCAGCAAGCTATTTGATTTGCTTAGTTGCTCCCTATAATAAAACTTGTGTGAACTCTGGAACTACAATTAATATCCCAAGATAGACTAGGAAGACAAAATATAAAACTTCCCATCCCAATTTAATAAGGAACATGGATGCAACAAACAGAACATTAATATAGGACATATTGAAAACCTTAGAATAACGAGAAGTGTTTCATTTCCAATGGTTTAATGTGCACATTAGCCGTCACAAAATAAATAAACAGAGGCCAGATCTTACGAAATTTCAGAGGTGCGTTTGTGACAAAAGCGGAAAGCAGAAATCGTATCTTTTGCCATTACTTGCCAAATTCATGCCCACTATCGAATAATAGCGGAGATTTCTGAGATTTCCAGTGTTTTGCAATGGTTAGCCTTGGAGCCACCAGAAAATGTATAATCAATATTGTGGAAATTCCTCCCTACCAATAGATATCACCTTGATCGATATCTTATAGAAGGAGAACTAAAGAATTCCCATAGGCCTCAGTTTTGTTGACTTTCTTAATATACGAGAAGACCTTTTAAAAAGGTTGGATCATACAACGGTTCAACCATATAGGATCTAAGGTTCACCTTGCCAAGAGTTATCACCAGAAAAATTGCAATTTAAACACGTGGGATAAATTGTTTGACTGCACTTAACTGCTCTAGGTTGAGATACCAAACAGAGCAAAGTTTGTATGCATTTTTCTTTTATTCACTGTGCATCAGTAGGAAGTAGGCGTCCAAACCCGAATGCTGTTACACGATGATTCAGATATTTGTGTATTGAGGTCCCATTGTGTCATATATGGGTGTCTGTAGGGTAAGTGGGTGCTATTTGACTCGAGTATCTTATAATGTGTGGAAATCCTATGAAGCAGGGTTTGTAATAAACAGGGGCCTTTAAGTGTAGTTGCATCACTACTTCATCCAGCCCTGACAATAACAAAATCTCCCCTTTTTGGTAAGTGAAAAGGTTCACAAGCCTCAAACTTCATGGAAGGCTCTCCGTTAAATCTGTGCCAATCTTTGAGAAACCCCTTCCCTCCAAGGTTGAGAACAATAATGGATGTAAAACCGGGGAAAACTCTGGGTTACTTGGGGGAGAAGAGAATGAATGGAAAATAAGTCAAAAATCCTCCTATCCTTAGCCAAATACCAAATAATGATTTTAGTAACGTCCAAGGCCCTCCATAAATCAGCTTGCTCCAAGTTGTCCTATAGTAGTTTTAGGTGCAAGGGTTTTAGCCAATAGAATGCTGGTCTTAAGTTGCATGAATGCATTGTAACAGATTAGGGAGCACAACGCCTCCCTTTGTCAGTGCTACATGCACCGTCTTCCTAGATGGGATACATATATATGCATTTTTGTTGTTGAAGCTCCTGAATATCCCCAGGATTGCATTTGATTGGAAGGGCCTGGAGGCATAGGTGCCATTTTGACTCTGATCATTTTACTTACCCAAGAGATCCTGTTTTTCCCCCATCTATCCAAGTCCATCATCAGAGCTGAGAATAAGCCAAGGACATCATATCAGAAAGGAGTGATTTGGTAATATTTTCCCCCACATGCCCAACTGAATTTCAAGACCATTTAGAGGAGAATATACATTCCAAGTGTCATATATGAGCCACAGTCTCCAGCATATTCATTGCTGTAGACTTGTATTTGATCCTGTACCCAGGATTGTTTAAAATTCCTCCAACACCTGCACCTGCACCACACGAGGGAGTCCTGTCGCATGGTATTTCATTACAAAATAACATCATCCACATAAAGTACAACTTTATGCTCATGTATATCATGAGCCATACCTCCAATGTGCTGGCTGGTCCTGATACAATGGCCAAAAGGCTTCTCTGATAATGCCAAAATAAAACGCAGAAACTGGACAGACACCCTTGTCTGTTACCACGATAATTATACATTTTGGAAGATATAATGCAGATAAACCTTAGTACAGGGATAGGAGAAATTATCTATAATCCAGGTTATAATAAGAAGGCCGAAAGTTAAACGGCCCAATACACTGAATCCAAAGCCTTGTAGGAGTCTATAACAAAAAGAGTGAAATGTGTGTTCAATACGTTGACGATATCTACTGCATCCATCATCCTGCGAATGTTATCATGGGTCTCTCATCCTTATATGCACAGTTTGGTCCGAAAGGATACATTTTGTAAAAATGTAGTCTAAGCGTTTAGCCAAGACTTTGCTAGAGATCCGGGCATTACAATTGAAGGCTGCTGCTGGGTGGCAATAGTCATAGTAAATGACTTCTTTATCAAGTTTAAGCTGCAAGGATATCATTGATTCAGTCTTAGAGGGAGTATCCCTGCATGACCTAAAGGAAAAGCATTTCACATTTCCACCAAGTGCCGGGCTAGGATACTTGCACATTTCTACAAGAGAAAAGAGAAGCTGTCAGGGCCAACAGCCTTGCTGGTGGGGAGAGACTTTATGACGGAGGGCACTTCCTCGGGCATGACAAGGCTATCGAGGGCTTGTTCCTCAGAATTAGAAAGGCACAGTAAAGCAACCCCCGACAAAAAATCGCTCTGTTATCCTCCATTAAGTGAGAATAACATCTCGAAAAAAACGCTAGTTTAATGTGTTCATTAGAGTGTGTTTTCCCAAATAGGTGTGGGATTTTTTTAATTATCTTAGACGACCGACATTTACAATCCAATAACTTGTTAGCTTTGTTAGAATGAGAGAAATAATATTGCTCGTCTTTCAGAAGGTCGTTTGTAGTATCCTCTGCTTGTAGTAAACCAAGTTCACTTCTGACCCTTCTATGTTGCCTATAAATCTTGGCGGATCCCGCCAACTGATGTTTCCTCTCTGGGTCTCCGATTTATTTTTCCAGGCACAGAGTAGGAGATTTGCAAGCTTTAGCTCTAGTGGATGACATACTACTTCTAACCTTACACATAGATAGAATAAACGCATTCCAAGGGGATTTGAAGGTTGCAAGGCTTACCTTGTTCTCAGAGAAGAAGGGTTTAATGCTATGCATCAAAAAGGCAGACAACAAAGTGTCTTGAAGTAACGTGTCGGTCAATATCCATTATCTGTTTGTAAAAGAGTTGGGAAAAGGTGAAGGAAATGAGAGCATAATTGTGGTATGGTCTGAAACGCAGTTAAGAGCAAGATCAGCCGAGTCAAAATATTAGCATTGAGAGGTGTCCACTCTTGTAGTAGTGTTTATCTATTTCTCTTCTATTGACTTGTTGAAATCTCTTTCAGTATCAGTTCCCCGGAATACAATTCAGCTACCTGGGGAAATAATGATTTACCAAAATGGCTGCGTTTATCGTTAGGACCATATATGAAGATTATAGTTAATATTTGGTTACTGTATCAGAGTTTGCTTGAGACCCAACACCCGGTCTTGTTCATCTCTCTGCCCCATTCCACTGTTATCACCAACCTATGATCAAGAAGAATGGTCACATTCTGTTTTGGCACAGTAGGAGAGAAGACATGTTTTCTAAACCACCTAGAGTCTAGGTGGTTTCCAAAACAAACAATAAGTGGTGTTGGCCTTACTGCTTCAAATCGGTCTCTTGTAAAAATAAATAAAAAAGAGCAATATTGGCATTCAAATCCTGAAGGTTATTCAAAGTGGTGTTTTGCGTACCTAGAAAATTAAGGCCCTAGATATTCATGTAAAAAATGTTAAGAAAAGGAATTATCAATGTTAGTAAATCAATTAAAAGAGCAACAAAAACAAAGAATTTAATGATCCATGTAACTGGAGCGGATCCCGTTTCTCATACAAAGCTCCATCCCATTCCTTAAGTGTGTTTGGTCCATGTGCACCGTCAAGATTGGCGTAGCAGAACGACAGCAATTGCCATGAATAGACGACTTGTCCCAATACAAGACAAGCAGAAGAGCTGCAACAAGGAAAAAGCACAGGTTGATCACAAGTCTCTCAAACCTAATATATGAAGCCTGAGCAGCTAAATAAATAAATATGACTGGAAAAGCCAAACGTCACACTAAGAGACAGGACACCTAGGAGTGCGGGCTGAACTACGATATAAAGGGACTCTGTGAAAACAACGCAGTAAGAGTGTTTTCTCAAAAATGTAGTGGCCCAATCAGCAGAATTAGAAGCCACCTGTGCCTCGGCTCGATTTCCCAAGTCCCCACACAGTCTATGTATTGCTGCTTCTTCTACCGCTTGATGTTATTTTCCTTAAAAGGGTAAAAGAAGCTTAAATGATAATCCCAATCTATAAACCACGTCAAAGGTTTGCAAACAAGAAGCACTTTTCTTTACGCCACAACGTTTTTGGGTCCTACACTGTGCCAAATCTTGAAAGAGGTGTATTTAATTGCTTATTCATAAAATACTAATTTCGTCTCGCCTTTGCCATGTGAGATTGTGTTTATGGAAGTAAATACCTTGTGTGACCTGTCCAACCAAATCTCTGCTGTATTTTTCCTCTCCCAAAATATGCTCTCAAACAGTGCCTGCAAATATGAAGGAAGCTTTGAAGTCGAAATCTCAGGAGAAATGCAGTGTACTTGGACATTATTATAGCGGGAACGGTTTCCCAGGTTACCGCCTTGTCGGCCAAGTATTTGTGTCGAGATTACAGGCATAAAACCTGCTGAGCTAATTCAGACTCGTCGTGATATTGTTCATGTAAAGCTTTTTTTTTTTTTTTTTAAAGGTTCAGTTATTTATTTGTGCACAGCAGGTTGATTTTTTAACAATAGCCATACCAATACCTAAGGTGTCAAAAAGGTACAGTATAGTCAAACAACAGCCTTCTGCCCTTTGAAGTTCATGTAAAGCTTGACAGAAGAGGATTTAGTTTCTTTTGCTTTCTGGGGTCATAGTAGGCGAGGAAGCTGTGATGAGATGATCCTTGGCACAGCTGGGAAGAATTGATCCCACACAGTTATCCCAAGGTCTCTGAGGAGAAAAGACTTGAGGCCAGGATATAGAAGTATAATCCCTTTGAGGGATATGCTTATTTGAAATGGAAGTGAACGGAGCTTGGATCAGAGAATACTTGTGGTGCCAGAAAAACAGCAGAGTGCAGGCAGAAAGAAGAGCTTCCTTTAGCGTATGGTCATCCTGAGAGGAGGGGATGATCAGTACCACGTCACCTAAAGTTTTGGACGGATGGAAGCAGCCATGCTGAATCGAAGTGCACTCATACAATTCACACAATGAAGGGTATGCCAGCTTCAGGGAGACCACTCTAATATGGCAGCTGTTCCTTTAGGTGGGGACGCTGCACTGAGCTGTGATCAATGATACTCTTTATAGAGGAAAAATGCAGGCATGGAGGCTCCAGAGTGGAGAAGCCACACACCGGATCCCGGCATGATTGAAAGCGCACGAGGGGTGTTGAATCTCCTCCAACCGCAGAAACATTGGAGCGCTGAAGGCTGGCTGATAACAAGGCCCACCAAAGATCAAATGTCACCGATGGTGAGCGTAAGCCCGGACAAAGATAGTGTGCCAGTCTCCGGGCAGTGGGAGGTTCAGGGCAACAGATTTCACAACACTGGGAACCTGGATGACTTCATCTGCTGCAGGTGTGAGGGGATAGTTTCCCAAGCTTGCACACCTATCAGAGGCCCCCATGAGTGCCACTGCCACGTCTCTCAAGACCCGGTGAGCCCCAGGTTTACATAATACTGAAACTTGGAACTCCAGAGGCCCTCAAGGAGATCAAAGTGGTCTCTTTTGCTTCAAGTCTATTTTCTCATCTCCGAATCTCACTGTGGCTCTACAGGTTATGGAAGATGGCAGCGCTGTACCCTGGGAGCTCAGGGAGATCTTGTCGGTCATAATGCCCAGCAGACACCGCCCCCAGTTCCAGTGATTTTGTATTCATTTTTTAATAAATGGAACATTTGTAACTCTTGGCTTCCTGAATGGGGTTTTGAGTAGAATGGGGCCCGTTTTGGCACAGGCTGTTATCTTGTTTTAAGCTATTATGGTCGACCGATGTACTTTAACCCCTTTCCCTTCATAATCTACCAGTTATGTGTAATAGCTAGCCCTCGTTAGGAGTGTTCTTTTATAGTAGGTGTGGGGTAGGAAATGTACACTGTCCATCCTGTTTTGGCTATTAGTCCTCATCTGTCTGCATGTAACTTAATGAGTCTAGACACCACTACTCTCCTCCTCCTTTAACATTATAGGCAGAGGGTATTTGGTCACCAGAGCGTTATCACAATACTGGCTATAGGGGTGGGAAGGGCCTTGCCTAAGGCGGTTCGTTGCTCTCATTGACCCAGGGTACTTCTTGGCCCCGATCGATACACAGGACGCATAGCTTCAAATCCTAACAAGCGAGATGACGCAGGGTATTTAAGATTTTCTTATGGGCAGGTACAGTATCAGTTTGTGGTCCTTCCTAAACGCCTTTTTCAAGCACCTCTAGTCTAGACTGGTAGGTACCCATCATCAGGATGCCATCCAGTTATTCTCTTACCTTGATGATTGGTCAACATCTGCTCCTACTTCTCTAAGCCCTTCAAGAATGCAAAGGTGTAGAATGCTCTCCAGAATAATACATTTTTGATCGATTGGGAGGTGTCCTATCAACACCTCTCCGGTCTCGCTGCTTCACTGTGGCACTCTTCTATACTGTCTGAGAGAAAGCGCTTCAGCCAGGGGACAGGAGGTCGAGATTTCAAGCCAGACCACCAAGCTTCATGTAGCTTAACTCTTCTTTAGCAAGTCAATGGCTGGAGGTCCAGGGGGAGATGACCGCAACAACACAGGTGGTGCTGTGGGTCAAGGCACACCACCCACCTTTGGTCCTCCTTCAATTGGACACTTATTCACCAGCTCTCCTCCAATAGGAGTTCCCCATTGGCTTGTCCCAGGCACTTAGTGAAAATCTACAGTGGTGGTCCACCCCATCTAAGCTACTGGCCAGGGATCCCTTCCACCTCCCAGGATTCTGCAGAGGATGAGAGTCTCCTGGGTGTAGGGAAAGCCTGGCAAACAAGGGAATCCACGCAAATTGTTTTTCGGGGGAGGTGTACAGGGGGTGACAACCCAGTGCTTCAACAGCCATTTAAAAGGCCTATTCTTCCAATTGTGAGTAGGGAGTGGATAAGGAGGTAAGCCAATTAAAAGCGCACGTGGGGTGAAACGAATCAAATGTTAAGAAAAAGACTGAAAAAATAACATTGGGAAAAAGAAAAAGAGGAATACGGACACACAAAGTGTGTAGGGGGAATCGTGCCCTCACAGGAGTCATAAAATTGGTGGGTAAAAAACAAATAAAATAGGCATGAGGAAAAAGATCATATGTTCAAGAAAGGAAGCAATGTTAGGTCCCCTAGTCTTTACTACTAGGAGAAGCGCAATATTAAAGGCCCTGGCAATGCCCCTACCACCCTCTCCATGTCTAAAATCAAACAATCAAGAGGAGGATGGTGGAGAGGGTGAACCCCCACATAGCACAGACTGTGAAATGGTCAAAATGGCAGAGAAAATGGAGGGCGGTAAAGGGGAATGGGCAGATGTGTAAGCGCGGCAATCACAGTTATTGTTTGAGGATGAAGGGGAGGAGGGGGCAGACTAATTCCCATCTCAGGTGATTATCTAGCTGACACCAAGGCCCTCAATGACGTCTACCTGGTCATCCAAGCTTGGATGGCCCAGCACCAGCTATGTCTGAACGACGATAAGACGGAGCTTCTTATCTCGGGTACCTCACAACGCCTAAGCAAACTTGAGCCATCTTATCAGTCATTCACCATAGACGGCAATACCATACAAGTCTCGAAAGACACTAAAACATTAGGCTTCTACCTGGACTCCACCCTATCCTTATCGAGACAAACAAATGCAGTCAGGTATGCCTCTGCCTACACGTGCAAACTTATTTCAGCCTGCAGACCGTTTCTCAACACCCCCAACAGTGTCACAATAGCTAGAACACTGATCATGGCAAACATTGATTACTGCAGTGCTCTTTACTTAGGCACCAGCCAAGAGAACCTGTCCAAACTCCAAACTACCCAGAATAATGCCATTCGAGCGGCCTTGAACATCCCTCACAACCACCACATCTCAGAAGCCAGAACTAGCCTAAAGTGGTTACCTGTGAAGCAGAGAATGTCCCTAAAAACTCTTGCCCTCACGCACAAATGCCTAGCCAACAAGGCCCCGATCTATCTCTGAAGTCGGCTTTCGCGCCACTCTACTGCCCGACCACTAAGAACTGCTCAGACACATTGCCTAACAATCCCCAGGTTTAAGCTTCAAAAAGCGGGAGGCACCAGCTTCCCTGTCCTAGCCTCTAAACTATGGAACACCCTCCCTGCTACCATCAGAGCCGAAGACTCCTTCAACACCTTCAAGACTAAAACCAAATCTTGGCTCTTTGACCAGCAATTAGACATGCACGACATCTCTGTCCTACTTACTCTGCCCGCTTATCCCCTGACACCATTTCCGGCCTGCTACCTATGCTAACCATTTTAGTTCACCCTAGGATACATCCTCTGTTAATCCTAGTTGCACTGTAACCTATGTAATTTATGTAATTAGTAAGATTGTTATTATGTTGGTATTGTTTAATTTTGTAATGTAATCTCCTTGCCTGTATGTTTTTTTTCTTGCAACCCTGTACAAATTGCACCCTGATGCCCCCGGGCCTGATGGTGTGCGCGTTATAAATAAACAAATACAAATAAAGGATGTTTGGACGAGGGAGTAGTAGGGACATTGAATGAAGAACTACAAATCAGTCCTATGTCAGATACCCCGCTAATATTTACTAAAGGAAGAATTACACAACTAGCAATGATGGGGGGAGAAATAGAGGATCCACAAAGAGCGGGGGGTGGGGGAGAATGGCAAAAAGATGAGAAGTCAAATAGTGCAAGTAGGGAAAGAACTTTTATCATACATACCTTATGTGAACTTAAAGAATGGTTACATAAGGAAATGACAGATCCATCGGCTTGCCTGCGACTTATGTCAGACAGGGTAAAGTCACTAGAAACAGGAGGAAAGAACGTGGGGGAAGTAGTACACGAGGAAAACTTGGCCAGTAGGTCGCGGAGAAGGACAAAAGGATAGTAAAGAACATAAGCATAGAGACCAAGACTCTAAGGACACAGGGGGGGATACACAGATAACAAAAGAGTAAGTAGAATAAATTGGAAAAAAAGGATTTTGAACGGGAAGAGCTAAGGGTGGTAATTTCAAAAAATGCAAGAAAAGGGGAAAAAAAACAGAGGGTGCTAAAAGCAACAGAATTAAAGACGGGGAAGGCATCATCATTAAAATTCTTATGAAATATTGGTTAAGGACTAACTGTAGAAGAAGCTATCAGAGAAAACGATGAGGAGGGGGAGAAAGGTGGGACCAAGGAAGGATAGTCCATAGAAAAAGGTTTACATCATGAGTACAGAAATTCTAACATACGACTGAAGGATGCACAAAAATCAGACAAAGCATTGTATGAGGACAATGAAGGAAAACCTATGTACGAGATATATAAACCACCAATACATGTATTGCCGAAACAACAGCAGATAATAATACCACAGAGTAATGGGGGGGGTATTTGGGAAATAAGCGAGGAAGAAGATAAAGAAGAGCAATATAGATATCCGAAAGGTAGAAAAAGAAAAACCAATGAAAGTGCGGGAAAAAACAGAATACACGAGGCAGAAAACTTAGGAAGTGTAAAAGAAGTAGAAAAAATGACAGCGGAGGAAAATATCAGGAACATAGTAAGGGAAACTTTGAAGGAAAATAACTGGAGTGAACACCAAAGTATGAAAAGGAGAGAGATAAGTGGAAAAACGGAAAAAAGAGTAAAGGAAGGTAGAAGATATTCTGAAGGAGAAGGTAAAAGAGGAGAAGAAAGAGCAGCGTGTTTGAAGGATGAAAACTCACAGAAAAATAAGGAGCTCTGGAATGGGGGAGGAGAAGGAAAGCAGGGATTAGAAGGTTGGAATCTCTGCAAATCAAAAAACCCAGACGCACCAGGCCTGATATTGCAGTACTTGTTTGAGGAAGGAGGACCAAATTCATTAAATAGGAGGAGAATATGGAGTTATTTGAAGAGATCCCTGAATTAAGATTAATTATGTCTGCGGATATCCAACTCGTAGATTGTATCCATGAGTGGTGGTTTGACTATGTTAGACTAGTTATACATTCCCCACCGGTGAGAAATATTATAATGAAGGAGGCAGAAAGCCTTCACAAATTTGGGTATGATGTAGGTATTTGGGAGTAACCAAAAGAAATGTTTAGAGATGAAAGTAGGTGGAATGGGAAAAAAACAGCAAACCGGAGGGAAACCAAACAGATATAAAAGAAAATGAAAAACTGAGATGATTAGCTGAGGTTCTAGAAGAATCAATTCTGCAACTAAGAGCCTTAAATTAACCACTTTAGTCCCGTAGGGACGTTAAAAATCTTAAACTGGAAGTCCAGGGGGAATAAGCATTTATTAGGCAACAGTGAGATTTGTGCAGAACTTAAAACATTAGATGTACTGCACATACAGGAAACATGGTTAACAGAGAAACTCATATGGGATGGGTTTGAAACAGCAAGTATAAATGCCATTCAAGGCAAACTGGGTAGACCCAAGGGAGGGGTAACTACGTTAGTAAAAAAAAGACAAGGGATTGCAGAAATGTGAAGAGTGGAACATAGAGGGGGAAATACTGGGAACTGGATGGTTGAGTACAGGAGGGGTTAAGAAAGAGGCACTGCTGCTGTTAAATGTTTATAGATCAATGAATGTCAACCTGCATGGAATTTTGGAAAAATTAGATCATAATGTACAGGATTGGTTTGGTAGATATGGAGATGCTGGAGTAATACTGGCAGGGGACTTAAATGCTAGTTGTAATTTGGAGGAAGTGGAAAAAATGGATTGCTTTTTGACAGATTATCAGTATGTGGAAAAGGGAAAAAGAAAGAAAGTAGAAGGTGGAATATGGCTGAACTGGGCTGCTGGTTGGGGATTTAAACGGCCTGAAAATGACAGATCAGCTTGGGCAGCAAGAGGGGCCAAATCTGAAATTGACTTCATCTTTATGTCTGTTAACATTATCAGAAATGTAAAAAGCTACCAAGTGAAAGAAACAAGGGTTAGCGACCGCGCCATGCAATTATTGGAAATAGATTGGTACAATAATAACTATAAGAGGAGTGATAAGAACTTGAGGAACCTACGTATAAATACCAAAGGAAATTGAGTAAGATGGTCGGGAAACAAAAGTGAGTAACTTTAATATGTGTATGTTAACAGAATTTAATGCCTGCAAGTTAGAGGATAAGATTGTGAGATACTCAGCTAAGGGTTTCCCGGAATATTTGGAAACAGTGATCGAGGGTAACCTGAAAACTCAGGCTAAGCCAAACAAGAGACATAAGCATGAATATTCTATAGAAATAAGAATTTTAAAAAATGAACTAAAAAGGGAGATAAGGAAAATTGTTAAGAGTACGGATATAGGGATGGATAGAACAGAAGTGAGTAGGAAAGTAAAGCAAAAAGTACACACATTGGGTAAAGCAGGAACGCTGCAGAATTTACCAGGACGATGGTGAAAAGATGTTAGAAAGCGTACAGGGAAAAAATGATAGGGCTTTTTGGGACCTTATGAATTAAAAAAAAGGTGAATAACTGGAGTAAAAGGCCTAATCCAATAGCTGAGGATGTGTGGGTAAAATATATTAAGCAAATGTTTACCACGGAAATTTCTGAGAACTACACACAAGAACTAGCAAAATGGAATTTAGAAGTAACAATGGATCAAATAGAGGTAAAGATGAAGAACTCAAATCCACCAAGGGCTCCGGGACCAAACAAATTAACGAATAATGTGTTGAAGCAAGCCCCGCACTTATTGGCAAAGATATTATATATTCAATATCAAGATATAATAGAAACTCAATCTATTCCAGAGTCGTGGAAATCTTCTTACTTGGTACCAATTTTCAAAAGTGGATCGAGGGTAGAACCAGCTAATTATAGAACAATATGCATAATGGATGCGGATTAAAAAAAAATTGCCTTAATTGTTTTGGAAAGAATTAATGAGTGGATGGAAGAGAAAAACATCTTAGACCCCAGATTAATAGGTTTCCAAAAAAATATAGGGACTGACTGCAGGGGCCTTTTAATAAACTGTCTACAGAATACAGCGTGGAAGTCTAAGGATGTCCCAATCTATGCAGCATCCATGGATTTAAGTAAAGCATTCGATTGTGTCAACAGAAATATTTTGTGGCAGAGGTTAGATGGTATGGAATTCCTAACGGTCTGTTGAGCATCATAATATTCTTGCATAATGAATCCAGAATTCAAGTAAGACTAGACTCAGAAGGACTCCTTTCAAGAGAATGTATTACAGAAAATGGAATTAGACAGGGATGTATATTGGGGCCCACACTTTACAATCTGTATGTTGCAGGAGTAGGTCAAGCACTGGAAACAACTGCATTTGTAACTCCCAAAATTGGGAATTTAAAAATCAGCTAGGTTGGTTACGCGGATGGTTTTCTTCTTATAGAAACTACACCTGTGGGTCTACAAAGACTTATAACACCTTTTGGCAATTACATGTTGGGAATTGAGTTAAAGATTAATCAGAGTAAAACTGTGATAATTGAGGTAACCAAAGGAAGAAAAAAGAATAGAAAGAAGAAGTTTGTTTGGAACTGGTAAAATAACGAATTAGCAGTTAAAGAAAATTTCCAATTCGTGGGGTACCCGGTAGTGGTGAATTAGAGTAAAACTTTCTAGGTAAACTACCTTAATTCAAAAGTGAATGGTATGCTAAACCAAATGAAGAGAGTTGACATCAAGTACGATAAATTCTCAATAGAACCATGTAGAGAATTTTACAAAAGCAAGGTACTCCCAACAATTATGTATGGGAGTGAATTCTGGCCAAAAGCAATGGAGGTAGAGTACAGAGTGATAGAAAGCAGAATTTGGAGCTCCATACTGTACTTTTTGCCTAAATGTATTCCAATCGAGGTGATAAGGTATGATATGGGTCTTCAATCATTAGTGAATATGATCCAGTGGAAGAAGCTATGCCTAAGGTTGGAATGTGATGCAATTTTGCAAAAAATAGACATGTCCATGGAAGAGATGGAAAGAAATCCAAATATGGTAAAGAAAAAAACTTAAGGTGATTGACTGGGAAAATACTCGAATGATAATCTGTAATTCAATGTTGTATGCGCATGTATTAACAGCATGAAAAAGGGTTGGAGAATTGGAACATTATTTAAAGAAATTTCCAAGCAAAAAAATGAAAGTTGGTTTTATGAGATTTCCAATAAACGCACTTTCGACTAATCAAATAAAAAGTCTCAGATCAAGACAAAATGGGGAAGACGGATCATGTAGATTCTGTAAAGACAAGGAAGAGTTACAAACTCTAAGGGGGTCATTCCGACCGTGGCGGTAGGGGGTTGACAGCACCGGTAAGGATGCTGGTGCCGTTAACCCCCTACCACCCTATTACGAGGTCCCTTAGCAGGTCCCTCTAAGGGCGGTTGGTTTTAACAGCTGCCCTTAGCGGCTCCCGCTAAGGGACCAGGGAGCAAATAACGGGCCCGCTATTAGCGGGCCCGTTATTAGCTCCCTCCCCATTCCCATTGATCCCTATGGGGGCTGAAATGGGAATGGGGATTGGTTTTCTGAATGGGGGCTTACCGGGTCCTCCTAGTTTGGAATGACCAGGTAAGTCCCCATTCAAGGAACGCGGACCGGGACCAATTTTGGAGGCAGCCGTGGTGCTAATAGCACCATGGCTACCTTCAAACTGGGAATGACCCCCTATGTCACTTAATGTCGGAATGTCCAGAGTTATCAATAGAAGGAGAAAAGTATTTTAAAGAATTTGTTAAGAGCATTCATAGAACTTGTATGTAAAATAGAGTAAAATGCGGATGTGAGATACTAATGTAAAAGAACATTTTATGAAATGTTGTTTTAAGTTAAATATTCTTTTTTTCAAATAGAATTGTACAAGTGTAATGTTTTAATCTTTATTTTTGTAAAAGTTTGTAAAAACTAAGAGCAAATAAAGAAATAAAAAAAGAAAACAGGCAGGGTAGTACTCTGTGCAAGGTCCTGGCTGACAATGCTTCCCCAATCTTCCATTGGGATGACAACAATCTGTTCTCTATAAAGACAGTAGATGTTCCAGGGCATGGAGAATACTGTAGCAGAATTTCTCAGCAGGTCTTTTCCCTCCTTGGCCCATTACACCTGAATCCTGTGATCTTCCTTCAGATCTCCCATATTTAGGGGCCCTCCATTGTAGAGCGCTTTCCCTCTGAAAAGTCCCACCTGATCCTTTGTTACAGCATCTGCAGCCCCCAGGGCATGGATGATAGATGTCCTCCTTCCCATGGACAGAGAGCCTGCTCTATTGCTTGCCCCCATTCTGCTCGTACTGAGGGTGCTTCATAGATCCAGGAGGAGAGGATAGATGTCACAGGCATCATCACATTATGCTCCAGGCATCCATGGCGTCCCTTCCTCCATGCCCTTTCCCAAGGAGACCCCTGGATATTTCCCTTCTTCCACCTTCCCTGAGTTTTATCCAGTTGCCTCTCACAACATTGAGGAACCTCCACCTAAGTCTTAATAACCTCAACCCTTCAGACCTATCAGGGGCACTGGCACAATGTGTCTAGACGCTTTTGAGAGAATTTCTGTTCTCCTGAGCGTCTGCAACCTTTGGCTCTCCAGATGCTTAGGACCGAAACAAACTCCCATCACTCCTAGCCTGTCAATGGTGAGGTCCAAAAGACCAATGTAGTCCAAAAGATTTGGAGAGCCAAATGTTGCAGACCCTAGTGGGCTTATTCAGATTGATTCCTTCAGAAGGTTGGGTTTCCTCAGGGATGGCTTTCGCCTGGGTCTCTCCTCTTCCATCTTGAGGTGTCAGTGGGCTACCATTGGGGGGATTCCAAGTGTGGTGGGGATCCCAAGATTAAGCCATCTGTGGATACACTTTCTACAGCTTTGGCCTGAAGCGCCTGGCAGTCCACAGTTTGGTTCCCCCATTGGACCTACCTCTTATGGTATCGTACCTTTAGGACCCCACGTTCAAGCCCTGCTCAGAAGCACAATTCAACATGCGCTCTGCCAAGGTGGCCGTTTTAGTGAAGGTTGGGCAAGAATGGGATGCTTCTATGCCATGGCTCCTATCTCCTATTTCTGGACGACAGGGTTACCTTAGAACCCAAGATAATGTCTACATTTGATAGGGTGAGAGCCACCCTAGTCTTCCCTGAAAACTGCTTCTCTACTATCTTGGTAGGTGTTACTGGGATATTGACAATTTACGCTACACACGCTCAATCCTTCCAGCAGAATAACTGCTCTGCCATGTTTGGTACAACCAAGAAAGGTCAAATCAGTGTCCTCAAGCGATGGACACTCCCGTCGCTGCACACCGTAATTACTGATCAATAATCAGTCAAAAGTAGTCTAAATTGAGGAGTTAAATCTTCATAACACTGAAATCATATGTTAACACTTTTCCAAATGTTATAATATCTTTATTTCAACAAAGTGAATAATACAAATATATAAATAAATCAAACACAATCTCAATGAGTTTAAGGATTTCCCTACATCAGGAGCAAAATTCAATACTTCTGTATGCTTCGACCATCTGGAGAATAATTACAAACTACTGATGATTCCTTTCTGATCAATAGTAATGTTTCTATTGCATATTATATTATAATTAAACCACTATTGGTTTCTGCTCCCATTTTCCAAGTGTCCTACAGCAACAGTGGTTCAAATTCGCCATTTTGAAAAACAGTCTTGATGGCTCCTCCACCCGCTTCATTCGGTACATGAGAGAGAATGGCTGCTTCTTAGGATAACTTTGGAGAAGCATCTCTTCAAAATAGTTCTGGCTTCAGTGTCTCATTAGACATCACCATTATCTCTATCGTGGTCTCCCTTACTCCTTGGCTGTGTACAGCTTGGTAGGTCCTGAAGTAGCGAGGGCGATTGGGCAAATTTCATTTCACTGGGGTCCCTCCCACCCGTATTAATTTCGGACTTGGTATCTAACAGTGTCGACAAGGTGGGTTTGCCCAGTAACTCCTAAATTACTTTGGGGTGATGAATCAAGGTGATGCTAGCAGGAATTAAATAAGAACTGCTGCAACCTTCATCAGTTTAGAGAAGCATCCGATGTATTGTGGGAGTCAATGTCACAAAAGAGAGAGAGTGGAAATGCATATGAATAACACTTCCCTTATAGTTACCTTCAAATGATGTAACAAACAACACACATTTAGAAAGTCAAAAAAGGGGGTTAATTTAAGCCAACTTGTGACACTCTGCGACCCGTTACACATTGATGGATAACAATGCCTGTGGCGCACTTGCTGGAGAGATAGAGGTAAAAATAAAAACACCTCTAAAAAGCAACGGACATAGAACACACCCCTGCATGTAAATGCGCCACACTTCAAGTTCGGTGATTCCAGAACAGCAGTTTAGCAGACGCGGCAGAGGAGACGCGCTGATACAGGATTTAACCCGGTTACTACTACCTCAACAGACCGCACAACATAAGCAAGTTTATCATAGAGTACAGCCCTGGTTTGGGAAAGGGCAATTTGTTAAAACTATACTAGAACTGTATGTGTTAATAAACTACAGTTCTGGAATCAACGAACTTGAAGTGTGGCACATTTACATACAAGAGGTAAGTCAATTACACATTTAATGTGTAAACATTAAAAGTGACAGTCACATACATGGTCAAAGCGCATATGTGAGTTACACTAAACATTTACAATAACATGGAAGTACATTTAAAAAGCATCACATATATTAAAGAAACCTTTGCGTGTTTATCACAAAATAAAAATATTTAAAAAGAAATGTGCCTATGGATAGTTAGTAGAAACCAGCCAATCTGCATAGATGTCCAAAGTCATAACATTCCTTGATGAAAAAACGTATTTTCTTGTGTGGTTTGCACATCTACCAAGTGGGCCTTGTTACATATGTCGCCATCTGGGGTGGTGGACGCTTCAATTTACAATGGACAGGGTAGTCCTCGTAGTTATTACAGCAGGTGCATGACAAATAGGACAGGACTTAGCCCAGTTTAGCTAGAATGTATTCTTAGGCATGAGTTTACTCCATTCAGTAACCTGACAACGATTCGTCTGGCGCTGCACAAGGACACACAGAAGCATATCTCTTGAGAGCGGGTGAGTTTCTTGACACAGCCGTCTGGCTTTTTTATATGTCTTTTCTCTACTTCATTTGTGTTGGTCCATGGACTTTGGGCAGGTTGCTGTGAAGGGAGTGGTTGGGAATACATGTAATGTAATGTAATTATCATTTGTGTAGCGCCTTTCACCATGGGCCCAATCCGCTGAACGTTGAACACCCTCGGGGGACAGAAATCCAGGTATGGGAAAGAAGTTCAAAATGCGTGTGTGCATTTTAGCCAATACAAAGTTAGGTAGGGGTGGACAAGTACCTGCTAGCCACCCATGACAAGCTTGAATGTGGATGGGTGCCGAGAGGTATTTTGGGGAGCATGCAAGAGCAGGAGAGACATTTTGGCCCTCATTACGGGTCTGGTGGTGCCCCGGACCTAAAAACAATTAACGGCGCCTGACTTCCCAGTAACGCCTGTGGATTACAACCCCGCCGGTCCGGTAAGTCAGGTGCCGGTAATTTGTAAGTCTGATGGGACTCTATGGGAATGGGGACCACGGAAGCAACAGCACAATTGTTAACAGTTTTGGTGCTTCCGTTACGGCTTTCCTACCGCAGCCGCTGTGCCCGGCATGGTCAGCTATGTCAGGCACAGTGGCTCCGGCAAGCAAACCTGTAGTGAGCTGGTCTGGAAAACAACAGTTCTGGTAGGCTTACCGGCACCGTTGTTTCCGACAGGTTCACTTGTAATGAGGCCTATTTCTGCAGCTAGGCCACATTCTTATCGTGGGGGATAGCTGCATTCTTATGGCAGGGGAGTTGTGCATGTAGTGGATGGGTGCTGAGAGATGGTCTTGAGAGTATGTGAGAACAGGAGAGTCATTATGTGTGTAGTTAGGCCAAACCTTTATCGCGGGGATAGCTGTATTCTTATGGCAGAGGTGTCGTGCTATGTGTCTTAGAGTAGTGTATGCAGTGAGTGGGTGCTGGGAGATAGTCTAGAGAGTATGCAAGAACAGCAGGTAGCATATGCAAGTACTTTATTTGGGGCTTATTTTGGTGGCAGTGTGCACTGTATTGTTGTAGGCAAATTTGATTCAACATTTGGTCAGAATCCAAATCAGTTGCCACTTGCTACAGAGTAAAATCATCTCTGGTATTGCTCAAGGACCTGGTTAAGACTTTCGGTCTGCCTGTTGGTCTGGGGGTGATAGCCAGAGGAAGTGCTCTCTTTATCTCTAGGGCCTTGCAGAGAAGTTTCCAAAAAATTGATATGAATTTAGGCCACATTATAACAAAAGGATTTTGCTATGTAGCACAGGTAGTTTAAAGATGTTGTGTAAAAAACAACTTGACATTACAGGAGCTCTTGGAACTGTAGTCGTTGGCCACAGCCAGGGATTACATGCTGTGCAGCTGGTCTCGCTGTATACGTTCTTGTAATTTCACAGAGTTAGAGGAAGGATCGAGGTGCTCATTTCCCAATGCTTTCTATGCTTTCTAGATGGCCATTGTGTTGATGCTTTTCTCCCAACTCTCCAATCAGTAATGGATGCAGAAGAATTGGGCTAGGAAGTGGGTGGTCCAAGGCATAAACATCTAATACTTGGCAGATAAAGATCTTCCTGGCAGGCTGTATCCACCGGTAACTAACCAGTATCAGGGCTCCCAGGACCATTACCAGCTGGTACAACCTGCCAGATAGGTGTGTATTACTATTAGCACCTACGTGTTGGAACAGCTACAGGCTGTCTGGTGTTAATTAACAAGGGGGGTCCTGGGAGTCTCTCTGCCAGACATTAGTCCTGGTTACGAGAGACTTACCCAGAGTCTTTAGCTCACTATCTTTCACAGAGAAGAAATATCCCAAACATATCAGTCTTTGTCCTGCCCTGGGGCAGTCCAGCACCGAAATGCTAGGCAATTCTCCTCTGAACAAGAGTACCAACAGAAACCCCAGACACGTGTTTCGGTCTGGTTGGACCTCATCAGTAGGGTGGATCTGTGCCTCTCTAAGAATAGTGAGCAAGGGGTCCACGTCTGGATTCCCCTAGTAACTTAGGGTGAGACCCAAAGTTACTGAAATATGCAAATTAACAAGGGGGGGTCCTGGGAGTCTCTCTGCCAGACATTAGTCCTGGTTACGAGAGACTTACCCAGAGTCTTTAGCTCACTATCTTTCACAGAGAAGAAATATCCCAAACATATCAGTCTTTGTCCTGCCCTGGGGCAGTCCAGCACCGAAATGCTAGGCAATTCTCCTCTGAACAAGAGTACCAACAGAAACCCCAGACACGTGTTTCGGTCTGGTTGGACCTCATCAGTAGGGTGGATCTGTGCCTCTCTAAGAATAGTGAGCAAGGGGTCCACGTCTGGATTCCCCTAGTAACTTAGGGTGAGACCCAAAGTTACTGAAATATGCAAATTAACAAGGGGGGTCCTGGGAGTCTCTCTGCCAGACATTAGTCCTGGTTACGAGAGACTTACCCAGAGTCTTTAGCTCACTATCTTTCACAGAGAAGAAATATCCCAAACATATCAGTCTTTGTCCTGCCCTGGGGCAGTCCAGCACCGAAATGCTAGGCAATTCTCCTCTGAACAAGAGTACCAACAGAAACCCCAGACACGTGTTTCGGTCTGGTTGGACCTCATCAGTAGGGTGGATCTGTGCCTCTCTAAGAATAGTGAGCAAGGGGTCCACGTCTGGATTCCCCTAGTAACTTAGGGTGAGACCCAAAGTTACTGAAATATGCAAATTAACAAGGGGGGTCCTGGGAGTCTCTCTGCCAGACATTAGTCCTGGTTACGAGAGACTTACCCAGAGTCTTTAGCTCACTATCTTTCACAGAGAAGAAATATCCCAAACATATCAGTCTTTGTCCTGCCCTGGGGCAGTCCAGCACCGAAATGCTAGGCAATTCTCCTCTGAACAAGAGTACCAACAGAAACCCCAGACACGTGTTTCGGTCTGGTTGGACCTCATCAGTAGGGTGGATCTGTGCCTCTCTAAGAATAGTGAGCAAGGGGTCCACGTCTGGATTCCCCTAGTAACTTAGGGTGAGACCCAAAGTTACTGAAATATGCAAATTAACAAGGGGGGTCCTGGCAGTCTCTCTGCCAGACATTAGTCCTGGTTACGAGAGACTTACCCAGAGTCTTTAGCTCACTATCTTTCACAGAGAAGAAATATCCCAAACATATCAGTCTTTGTCCTGCCCTGGGGCAGTCCAGCACCGAAATGCTAGGCAATTCTCCTCTGAACAAGAGTACCAACAGAAACCCCAGACACGTGTTTCGGTCTGGTTGGACCTCATCAGTAGGGTGGATCTGTGCCTCTCTAAGAATAGTGAGCAAGGGGTCCACGTCTGGATTCCCCTAGTAACTTAGGGTGAGACCCAAAGTTACTGAAATATGCAAATTAACAAGGGGGGTCCTGGGAGTCTCTCTGCCAGACATTAGTCCTGGTTACGAGAGACTTACCCAGAGTCTTTAGCTCACTATCTTTCACAGAGAAGAAATATCCCAAACATATCAGTCTTTGTCCTGCCCTGGGGCAGTCCAGCACCGAAATGCTAGGCAATTCTCCTCTGAACAAGAGTACCAACAGAAACCCCAGACACGTGTTTCGGTCTGGTTGGACCTCATCAGTAGGGTGGATCTGTGCCTCTCTAAGAATAGTGAGCAAGGGGTCCACGTCTGGATTCCCCTAGTAACTTAGGGTGAGACCCTCTGGGTAAGTCTCTCGTAACCAGGACTAATGTCTGGCAGAGGGACTCCCAGGACCCCCCTTGTTAATCTGCATATTTAAGTAACTTTGGGTCTCACCCTAAGTTACTAGGGGAATCCAGACGTGGACCCCTTGCTCACTATTCTTAGAGAGGCACAGATCCACCCTACTGATGAGGTCCAACCAGACCGAAACACGTGTCTGGGGTTTCTGTTGGTACTCTTGTTCAGAGGAGAATTGCCTAGCATTTCGGTGCTGGACTGCCCCAGGGCAGGACAAAGACTGATATGTCTGGGATATTTCTTCTTTGTGAAAGATAGTGAGCTAAAGACTCTGGGTAAGTCTCTCATAACCAGGACTAATGTCTGGCAGAGGGACTCCCAGGACCCCCCTTGTTAATCTGCATATTTAAGTAACTTTGGGTCTCACCCTAAGTTACTAGGGGAATCCAGACGTGGACCCCTTGCTCACTATTCTTAGAGAGGCACAGATCCACCCTACTGATGAGGTCCAACCAGACCGAAACACGTGTCTGGGGTTTCTGTTGGTACTCTTGTTCAGAGGAGAATTGCCTAGCATTTCGGTGCTGGACTGCCCCAGGGCAGGACAAAGACTGATATGTCTGGGATATTTCTTCTTTGTGAAAGATAGTGAGCTAAAGACTCTGGGTAAGTCTCTCGTAACCAGGACTAATGTCTGGCAGAGGGACTCCCAGGACCCCCCTTGTTAATCTGCATATTTAAGTAACTTTGGGTCTCACCCTAAGTTACTAGGGGAATCCAGACGTGGACCCCTTGCTCACTATTCTTAGAGAGGCACAGATCCACCCTACTGATGAGGTCCAACCAGACCGAAACACGTGTCTGGGGTTTCTGTTGGTACTCTTGTTCAGAGGAGAATTGCCTAGCATTTCGGTGCTGGACTGCCCCAGGGCAGGACAAAGACTGATATGTCTGGGATATTTCTTCTTTGTGAAAGATAGTGAGCTAAAGACTCTGGGTAAGTCTCTCGTAACCAGGACTAATGTCTGGCAGAGGGACTCCCAGGACCCCCCTTGTTAATCTGCATATTTAAGTAACTTTGGGTCTCACCCTAAGTTACTAGGGGAATCCAGACGTGGACCCCTTGCTCACTACTCTTAGAGAGGCACAGATCCACCCTACTGATGAGGTCCAACCAGACCGAAACACGTGTCTGGGGTTTCTGTTGGTACTCTTGTTCAGAGGAGAATTGCCTAGCATTTCGGTGCTGGACTGCCCCAGGGCAGGACAAAGACTGATATGTCTGGGATATTTCTTCTTTGTGAAAGATAGTGAGCTAAAGACTCTGGGTAAGTCTCTCGTAACCAGGACTAATGTCTGGCAGAGGGACTCCCAGGACCCCCCTTGTTAATCTGCATATTTAAGTAACTTTGGGTCTCACCCTAAGTTACTAGGGGAATCCAGACGTGGACCCCTTGCTCACTATTCTTAGAGAGGCACAGATCCACCCTACTGATGAGGTCCAACCAGACCGAAACACGTGTCTGGGGTTTCTGTTGGTACTCTTGTTCAGAGGAGAATTGCCTAGCATTTCGGTGCTGGACTGCCCCAGGGCAGGACAAAGACTGATATGTCTGGGATATTTCTTCTTTGTGAAAGATAGTGAGCTAAAGACTCTGGGTAAGTCTCTCGTAACCAGGACTAATGTCTGGCAGAGGGACTCCCAGGACCCCCCTTGTTAATCTGCATATTTAAGTAACTTTGGGTCTCACCCTAAGTTACTAGGGGAATCCAGACGTGGACCCCTTGCTCACTACTCTTAGAGAGGCACAGATCCACCCTACTGATGAGGTCCAACCAGACCGAAACACGTGTCTGGGGTTTCTGTTGGTACTCTTGTTCAGAGGAGAATTGCCTAGCATTTCGGTGCTGGACTGCCCCAGGGCAGGACAAAGACTGATATGTCTGGGATATTTCTTCTTTGTGAAAGATAGTGAGCTAAAGACTCTGGGTAAGTCTCTCGTAACCAGGACTAATGTCTGGCAGAGGGACTCCCAGGACCCCCCTTGTTAATCTGCATATTTAAGTAACTTTGGGTCTCACCCTAAGTTACTAGGGGAATCCAGACGTGGACCCCTTGCTCACTATTCTTAGAGAGGCACAGATCCACCCTACTGATGAGGTCCAACCAGACCGAAACACGTGTCTGGGGTTTCTGTTGGTACTCTTGTTCAGAGGAGAATTGCCTAGCATTTCGGTGCTGGACTGCCCCAGGGCAGGACAAAGACTGATATGTCTGGGATATTTCTTCTTTGTGAAAGATAGTGAGCTAAAGACTCTGGGTAAGTCTCTCGTAACCAGGACTAATGTCTGGCAGAGGGACTCCCAGGACCCCCCTTGTTAATCTGCATATTTAAGTAACTTTGGGTCTCACCCTAAGTTACTAGGGGAATCCAGACGTGGACCCCTTGCTCACTATTCTTAGAGAGGCACAGATCCACCCTACTGATGAGGTCCAACCAGACCGAAACACGTGTCTGGGGTTTCTGTTGGTACTCTTGTTCAGAGGAGAATTGCCTAGCATTTCGGTGCTGGACTGCCCCAGGGCAGGACAAAGACTGATATGTCTGGGATATTTCTTCTTTGTGAAAGATAGTGAGCTAAAGACTCTGGGTAAGTCTCTCGTAACCAGGACTAATGTCTGGCAGAGGGACTCCCAGGACCCCCCTTGTTAATCTGCATATTTAAGTAACTTTGGGTCTCACCCTAAGTTACTAGGGGAATCCAGACGTGGACCCCTTGCTCACTATTCTTAGAGAGGCACAGATCCACCCTACTGATGAGGTCCAACCAGACCGAAACACGTGTCAGGGTTTCTGTTGGTACTCTTGTTCAGAGGAGAATGTAGATTACCCCTGCTATCTGCGCAGGGAGTATTAATTCTATTAAAGACTAGGAGGCGAGCATTATGCTTCATCTTCTTTTATTACTACTCCTCAGCAGTTCAACAACATATATATAAAACCATGGAAAATACCCAACAAACTTTTCCATTTTTTTTTTTTTTTTTTTTTTAACTACAACCCCCATGAGTCTCTGTAGTCCGTGCTCATTCCACCAGTCCTGATCTCCTTCCTGTACTTAGGCTCCTCCTCTGCTTTTACTCGCTCTGATATTCACTCCTGTCCATTAACTGATCCTCGTCAACGGTGCGAAGAATCTTCAGAACTCTAACTCAACTGCCGGTGCGCTCCCGGCCTCCTGATGGTCTTCTCTTCTTCAGTTATTCTTCTGCTCTTCCCCTATGAAGACACAATCATAAATCTTAGGGTGGTGCGCATGTACTGTACTCTCACATATAAATTTCTCAACATTTTATACCGTACATCCAATCGGGCGGGAATTTAATGCTCGCCTCCTAGTCTTTAATAGAATTAATACTCCCTGCGCAGATAGCAGGGGTAATCTACATTCTATGACAAGACAGGAGGCGAGCATTATGCTTGTTTAAAGCTTCCCCAAGACTGTACTAGCCAAACCCTCTGCTGGCTTAAAGTAAAATTCCTTAAATGTACGATCGCTCGCCCAATCTGCTGCTCTCATTATTTCACTCAAAGGCACTCCTGCTCTCGCGGCTGATGAAGCCATCGCCCCTCTTACTGAATGAGCTCCATATGTGTCCACATTCACTCCTGCTGCGCACATAATCTCTTTGACCCATCTGGCTATGGTGGCGGATGCCACAGCGTGATAAGGCTTCCTACGCGCTATTAACAACTGAGTAGTGCTAGCTGCTCTGTTCTCTGCTGTCCTGCTCTCGTATTCTTTAATGCATCGAGCTACGCACCATTTCGAGTTGTCCGGAAAATAAGGGTAATGGACTGCGAAGGTGCCTGTCTTAGTCCTCCTCACTATGGAGAACGTAACCCCCTCCGGTCCGAAGATTCGTCTATTAATCTCTAGCGCCTTGACGTCTGACACTCGTTTACATGAGATCAGACACAATAGCATAGCTAATTTACCCGATAGTTGTTTGAGAGAAAGGTATCTATCTGCTGGCCAGTCTGATAGTAATCGTAGCACTGTCGCCACGTCCCATGTAGTACTATACTTAGGCCCTGGAGGCGCTCTAAATCTCGCTCCTCTGATGAGTCTCACTACCGCTGGATGTTCCCCTGCCGGTACTCCCTCAATTGACATATGTCCCGCTGATATAGCCGACCTGTACACTCCTATCGTACGGAAAGCTTTCCCATTCTGCAATAGATGCGCTAGGAAATTTAGGATCTCCACTACAGGTGCTGAAACGGGATGAACACTTCTGTTCTTGCACCAACTTGTCCATTTTGCCCAAGCTGCGTCGTAGCTCCTCCTAGTGGAAGGAGCCCAGGATTCAGCGATAAGCTGCGCAGCCTGCTCCGAAATTCCTGGCAGAGCCCAGCGTCTCCTGATATCCTGCACGCGACTAATGGGAGTGTCCCTCTCACTCTCAGAGGATGACACGACCCAGCTGGGTCCGTGAGCAGTCGCTCTCCTTCGGGAAGGACTCTGGGAACGTCTGCTGCTAGCTCCATTAACGTTGGGAACCACACTTGAGACTTCCACAAGGGTGCTACTAATACTAGTTCTGCCTTCTCCCTCCGACACTTCGCTAGAACTCTGCTCAGCATCGCGAAGGGGGGAAAAGCGTAATGCGGACCTCCTGTCCACTCTTGCAGAAACGCATCCGTCCCTAGAGCTCCCGGATCCAGCCTCCAGCTGTAATATAAGCTCGTCTGAGCGTTGAGCCGGGAGGCGAAAAGGTCCGTATGCAATGGACCCCACTTCCTGTCTAGTCTCTGAAACACTACTGGATCCAGTCTCCAATCGCTGGAATCTGTCAGGTAACGGGAGTTCCAATCCGCTACTACATTCAGTGAACCCGGCAGGTACTCTGCAGTCACTGACGTTTCTGACTGAAGGCAAAAGTGCCATAAGTCCTTCGCTAACTCCGCCAGCATCTTGGACCTCGTGCCACCTAAGTGGTTTATGTACCTCACTGCCGAGATGTTGTCCATCTTCAGCAGCACACAAGACTTCACTCTCTCTCTCGTGAAGGCCTTGATCGCGAACGATCCCGCTAGGAGTTCCAGACAGTTTATGTGAAGCAGGAGCTCCTCTTCGCTCCACTTGCCTCCGGTCTGTAAACTCCCGCATCTGGCTCCCCAGCCCTGCCGGCTGGCGTCTGACTCTATGATCAGATCTGGCTTGTCTCCGAATATGGCACGTCCATTCCAGGCGTCCATATTCTTTAACCACCACTCCAGCTCTGTAATGGAGTCTTGATCTAGAGGTACTTGTTGGTGATATTTCAGACCCTGTTGAAGATGTTTTATCTTCAGCCTCTGCAGTGCTCGGTAGTGTAGAGGCCCAGGGAATATGGCCTGAATGGATGCTGCTAATAGTCCGACTATCCTCGCCAATGTCCTGAGGGATATAAGCCTTCTCTCTAGGCATACTCTGATCTCTCTCTTTATATCTCTCATCTTCCGCGCTGGTAGTTCCAGGGTCGCTTTCTTTGTGTCTAGCACAAACCCTAGGAAGTCTAATCTCTGTTCTGGAATGATATCCGATTTCTCTATGTTCACTAGGAACCCTAGCGATATCAGAAGGTCTTGTACCCATCTCGTTTGGTATAGCAGCACCTCTCGATTTTCCGCTAGCAGCAAAAGGTCGTCTAGATAGATGATCAACCTGACGCCTTTCTCTCTGATTGCTGCTGCTACGGGTTTCATTAGCTTTGTAAATGCCCAAGGAGCCGACGCCAACCCGAACGGCATCGTCTTGAATTGCCAGAACTGTCTGTGCCAGCGGAAAGCTAGGTAAGGTCTGTACTCCTCGAGTACCGGAACCGTGAGATAGGCATCCTTCAGATCTAAACGCGTCAGCCAGTCTCCTTCCCTTAGGGAGTCTCTGAGCTGATGTATGCCCTCCATCTTGAAGTGGCGGTATACGATCCATCCGTTCAGCTCCTTGAGATTTATAACTGGACGCACCTTCTCTTTCCTGTGCACTAGGAACATATTGCTTACGAATTTGGGCTCCCTCGCGCATCTCTCTATCGCCTGTTTGTGCTCTAGCTGCGCGATCTCGCTGTCTAGCCATGCTTGCTCCGCTTGCGCTAGTCTCTGGCCCCGTGGCCTGTGCTGCTGAATTGGGGTTTCTATAAAATCTAGCTGCAGTCCTCTGACGGTCTGCAATATCCAGGAATCGCTTGAAATCATGCGCCAATTTTCTAAAAACATGCGCGTCCTCCCACCAACTGGAGGATACTGAATCGCTCTCACCTGGCGTAAATCCTTGGCCTCGGCCTGATCCCCTGGATCTGCGACCTCTCGGGAATCTTCCTCTGGACGGGAAGAATGTATCCTGGCCCTTGTTCTCCCAGTATTGTGCTCTGGGATTATGGGGTCTTCTTCCTCCGTGACTGCGACCGGCTGCGCGACCCCGACCGCGGCCGGTCCCTCCAAAAACTCTACTCGGAAAGATTTTGCGGATCGATGCTTGGGCTTTCTCCAGGGATGCGTATGTTCCGACGAATCGGCCCATCTCCTTCCCAAAAGTCTCTCCGAATAGAAGGCCTTGCGCCCCTTCTCCCGCTTCATACGATGATAGATCGCTGAGCTTCGAATCAATCTTGAGTAGAAGCCCCTTTCTCCTCTCTGAGGCTATGGCGCAATTCGCATTCCCGAGCAGACAGACCGCTCTCTGCGCCCATCCGGCGAGAGCCTCCGGGTCCACTGCTTCACCAGTGTCCTTGGACCTCTCTGCGAGGTCCATTATCTTTGCCAGTGGTCCTGACAGGTCTAGGATCTTCTCCTGACAACTTTTCCAGGACCTATCGATACCTTTGCGGGGGTCCTTATTTGTCTTTGACACGAAGGTCAGCATTTTCGGGTCGAGCTCGGGGGCCTCTGCTACTTTGCCCGGGAGATCCGGTCGCGGACACTCTGCGCGCAGCCGTTGTCTCACTTCCTTGTCTAATGGCTTGCGCAGCCTAGCCGCCATGTACTGAGCTACTCGGGGGGATGGCTGCCACTCGGTGGACCTTGGATTCCTGATGCTGTCCGGGTCGAACATATCATCTTGGCCCCCAGTCAAGTGTTTCTCTTTCCGAGCTCTCTTGCCCCCACTGGGCTGGACCCAGTCTACCTCGCTCTCCTCGTCTCCTTGTGAGGTCTGATCCTCCCCTTGCTCCTCCTCCGAGCCTGGGTCATCTCCAGTATTGTCCTCCCCTGGAGAGGGGGTCATGAGGTCTGGCACTGCCTGTCGTCGTAGATAAGCTTCCTTCAGCTTTGCGAACGCATCAGGCACCTCTGGGGCCTCATCTTCTGCCCCGTCCCAAGAGCCCCGGGGGTCGACAGAGGCTTTCCTCTTAAGGGCTAACTTACTCCCCTTGTGTCCCTGTATCACGGGATCTGTGGGCGTGCGCTTGCGGTCTGTGGTGCTGTCCTCAGGCTGCGAAAGCATAGCTTCCAGCGTCTCTAGCCTTTCTTGAAGGGGCCTAACGCCCTCCGCCACTGCATCAATGAGGGAGCTCCCTAGCACTTTCTTGAAGCTGGCAGCGAGGTCATGTGATTGTTCCTCCTCGCTCCACTCAAATTCTGACATTTTTTTTTTTTTTTTTTTATTTTTTAAACAGTGCTGTGTGCCAAATTACCTGGATCAGGTGTCTTAGCACGCCCACTGCTCCCTCCTGATGGTCTAGAGATAGTAGGGTCCCCTACTTGTATTCTCTTATGTTTTTATTCTATTTTATTCCAGTGGCTGCACCTTGCTTGTCCACAGCTCAGTGGCTCTTGAGAGGTATTCTCTCTCCTCAGTAGCGCCGGTTATCTGCTAGGAGCAGTAGCGTTATTTTTTTTTTTTTTTTTTTTTTTATACCCGTAAGCTGCCGTGTGATGTCTTTCTTAGGCACGGAGCTCCCGAGCGATCCGATCGCTACGGCCTGGCGCTTCCCTTGTATCAGGGGAAACTTGTCAGAACTAGCGGCGTTTAAAACTGAGCCGAAGTTCGAAGCCGACGCAGAATGTACTGCGCGGCACGTCTTTGATAGGCTCCTCCCACCCGCGGGTGGGGGCTGCTCTGAGAGTGTCGCTCTTCGCGCTCCTCACGCGGTAGCTCCGCCCACCCGCGGGTGGGGCTACCTCTGTGAGAGCCGTCTGGCGGCTTCGTATGATTCGCGAGCGCCGGCTTCCCCTACCCGAGGGCGGGGGCCGGCTCGCGAGTGTCCCGCGGCCTCAGCCGCGTAGTTCGCGAGGCCTGACTGAGCCCCTGCGGTGCCGGGTATGCGACACGGGACCGTCCGCCTCGCGAACCGGCTTGTCTAAGGTGAATCCCTGAATCGGCTGCCCGCGTACGCGAGCTCCCTTCGAAGCAAACTCGCCTAAGCGTGCTATCAACAAACTACTATTTTATACCAAAACATTTTTTTTTTTTTTTTTTTCATAAACTACTATCTCCTACACACTGTCTCAACTTATTTGTATAATCACCCACTCTCACACAGACATTTTACCCCAGTCGTACAGAGAGTGGAGAAAAGGTACTTATCTGCTTGAAGAGCAGTAAAAGAAGAGGAGGAGCCTAAGTACAGGAAGGAGATCAGGACTGGTGGAATGAGCACGGACTACAGAGACTCATGGGGGTTGTAGTTAAAAAAAAAAAAAAAAAAAAAATGGAAAAGTTTGTTGGGTATTTTCCATGGTTTTATATATATGTTGTTGAACTGCTGAGGAGTAGTAATAAAAGAAGATGAAGCATAATGCTCGCCTCCTGTCTTGTCATAGAATTGCCTAGCATTTCGGTGCTGGACTGCCCCAGGGCAGGACAAAGACTGATATGTCTGGGATATTTCTTCTTTGTGAAAGATAGTGAGCTAAAGACTCTGGGTAAGTCTCTCGTAACCAGGACTAATGTCTGGCAGAGGGACTCCCAGGACCCCCCTTGTTAATCTGTCTGGTGTTAATGCCATTTAATAAAGTACCTTTCTTTTTATGTCTTCCTACTTTTCCTCTTTGCTTCTGGGTTATGGTAGTTCTGCGGCACAGGAGCAAAGAAAGAAAACAGGTGAGGAAAAGTATATTTTTCTTTTTTATTTGAAGGAAAAATGGAGACAGCAGTGGAGCAGCAGCCACTAAGAGGCTGCTCAGATTCCGGGCTTGTACTGTTTGATACAGCCCGGGTTCTGAGCTTCCTTATTGGTTGATGCACTCACCATTGGTAGACATGACAGGGTGGATGCAGTACAGTGCAGATAGGAACCAGCAAGCCAAAGCTCTGTGTCCTTATATCCTTATAAGCAGAGGCATAGCCAGAATTGTCGAACAAGCGGAGCCTGAACATAATGTAGTTGGGCTACCACAGTGACATTACATCTGTCAATGCCCCCACAGCGCTGCTGAGTGGGCATTTACAGATTGTGGGTGTTCCTCACCCGGCCAGGCCCTACCGGGTCTACACCTCTGCTTTCCAAGCGAGTACAAAGCTCACCTGCAACATTACTGTACTGAGGACGTTATGGAGTCTCAGGAGGATAGCTCAGGGGCAACGCACTCGCCTTGGAAGCAAGACAATAAAGGAGCAACACAAGTTCGATCCCCGGGTCCGCGCCTACTAAGCGCTTTATAAAAAAACAATTACAATGAAGGCACAATCACCATGTTTCAGCCCATACTGCCAGGAGTGTTAGCCAGACATATGAGGGTCCACTTTTTGAATGGGAGACCTGGTCGAATATTTGTGTGCTCAAGTCTAGTCCTCAAGAGCTAAATGCACTCTGCATTCTTAGGACAGCCACACAACAGATATTTCAATATATGGGATCCATTTACATAGTGCGTTTCCTAAACATCTGGTGCAGTCTGGGGGTGCTGGGTACCGGATCTGGGTAGCCCGAGCATTTTTACTTACTATACTTTGTCACGTGACTATGTTGCTATGACAACACAATGATATCGACGTAGCAGATTTTGAAGGAGGCGAGATGATGAAGGAGACCTGGAAATAGCACACATGTTCTATAAAGTAATGACTACTTGATTTCCATTTCTTGCCAAGAAACACGCAGGAGGCGATTCACTTGAATAAACGCGAAATGGACGGATACGAGTTGTAAATGTGAAGTGCGGTGTGAAACACACTGCATACAAACAACGCCGACGCTGAAAAAAAAAACGGTTTCTTTCAGCATTAGGGGGGCGATTTCTACAGCCTGAGCAGTTCAGCTGCCAGATCACAATTTATTACTCACTTATATATTTATAGAGGTTAGCATGAAATCTCAGAGGACACTTAAATCCCTCTTTATTCCTGCTTTTTAGTGATGTCACTACATTTTATTATGCAATTTGTCACAGCCGTCCTATGATATTTTGTGCAGGCAAAATTACAAGGGAAAACAGAACTTTCTGTTTTGCACTGAAGGCATCCATTTCTGCTCATTTTCGGCCAGACGGATGCTTCAGAACCTATGTCTGCTCTGCGTCGAGCATTAGAAACCGCGCAACACTGATGGCCATACCATACCTTTGAGTAGTCAAGTCATTATTCCGTTACTATGGAACTAGGAGAAGGCAATTCTAGGCTGCCACCTTGGGCACCACCATTGTACCCTAAAAAAGATAATTCCTGGCCCGATTGAAAGGGGCGGAAGGCCAAAATGTCCCTTTGCTTGGGGCCATTAATTCTTGTACTGGCCCCACATGTGGCTCAATGTGCATGGGTGGGCGATCACGCCGTCATTAAGGTTTATGGCAGTTATGTTGCTCTGCCCCAGTGGTGACCATGGGCATGCCATTCTATAAGGGCACCGCTTCCCCACTCCATTAATCTCTAAAAGGAGGGAAGCAGGAACATCTGGAGGCTAGATAAACCACCATTTAATCCCATCACCTGGCCTTCATAAAGGAACTGAATGCAAGCACCTCTTGGCAAGGAAAAGCCTAGAAGTGCTCCAGCTCATGGTGCGGCGCTATACTCGTTGGTCATTCGTCTAACCCTTCTTGTCCCTCCAAGCACTCAGTTGCACTGTGGATCCTCAAATCCTTATTTGCTCCCATAACCCGCTTGCTCACCAATATATATGATCTTTGTGTGCTCTTTACACTCTACATTAACTCTTAATCCAGATTCTGAAATAACCGCGCAAGCTCCTATTGGAAAGACGCGTCACCTCCGGAACTGCCTGCCTCACCTTCATGGCAATCACCTCCAGCACCCCATCAAATCCAAAGAGACTCGCCTCATCTGATGCCACAATGCCTCAAGGCTCGAAACCAAAACAATGCAGGAAACAAAAACATGTTTAACCAGCACCTGGCCTTGCCCCTAGTACGCCCTCAGTATCCGGAAACAATCGAACCCGAACCAAGCACGCTGCATCCATACTACAGGTCAGGAAAGAACTACATTGCCTCTTTCCAGGCAAATACTCACTGCTCCTTAAACACCGTGCCATGCTGCGCCGTATTAGGATATTTATTAGCCCACTATTAATACCGGTCTCTGAGATTTCTTGCCCTCCCTGTCCAATAAGGGAGCTTGGAAATGGGCTTTTTTTTCATTAATAGGTTTTGGGTTATTACCAATAGCCCCAAGCATCATCTTAATAGACTGAAAAAACATCATACAAAATATTAACTAAAGCCATTCTCATTTAAAATCTTTACCCAACCTTCTACTAAAATACATGTTACGCCAAGAACAGTATTGATCAATCTCTCATTCATAACAATTTAAAACATGAATTCATTACCTGTGAGTTGTTATAGGATAGTTTTTAAAAAATTTCTGCCAAACAAGATATGTAGCAAACGTAAATTTCTGGCTACATCCTGAATAAATGTACGACCACAACTGATGACTTTGCATATTCTCGATTAATGTCACATAATTAAGATATTTCAAAACACTCTGGGAGATTCCGGGGACTTTTGTACTGCAGCTAAACAGGTTACCCATGCAGCAACAAACGCACCAACACTTGGCACCTGTATGGACTGCTTAGATTGGACAGAGTGACCACTGATTTTCCTCATACAAAATGTATTATCTCACACAAAACAATGCAACACAGAGGTTCTGCAGTAACAGGACATTACATAAAAACCATATACAACATAAAAACATCTTCAGAGAAGAGCCCTTGTTAAGTGCAATGTGCTCCACAGTTCACGTGTAAATGATCTAACCTTAAACAACTTCTCACCCCAACTTTGGGCAAATGGACAATTACTATACATCATCATATAGATCTGACCATCTATTGTTCACCCCATGAATATTGAGGGTGATCCTGAAAACCCGTTAGGTTTGCACCCTTCATGGCCTGGAGTTGGAGAACCCTGACCTACACCAATAAAAACACTATGAAAATAATATACTAGGATCAAATATTTCCATTGTTAAGTAGAGGTTTTCCAGGATTTGCCCATAGAATGAAAATCCTCTGCTACCATGGTTTATTTACCTTAATTGTGTATTTTCATGTATTTAGGTCATTTATGCATGCCTGAGCAGTGATGATGTGCTTGGCAGTAGGGTTCTCTAGAAGGTATGGTTGTCACACAATTGAAAACCTATTGGTTTGCCAAGGAATACATCACAACTGGCAGGACACTTTATAATGTGCATAGAGCGCATTTTGGGTCAACTTAACTTGTTTTATGATATGCTAAAAATAAATTGTAATACATTTTTGCTAATCTGACCCCGTCATCTTTTTATATTTGCTAAAAGAGATGTATGTTCACTTTGACTTGGTTCTTTGAACGAGCTCCAAAGCCTCCAGTGCCCACTTTGTTAGGTAGCTTGTGGGGTCCCTTTCCTTTTCTGTGTATTATTGTGACTCAGTCCTCTCCCTACGAGCCCCTACATCAAAAAAAAGAGGACACTCAATTGGCTCACTATTTTTCCCTGGGCAGGATACTAAATGCAATGTGGGTGGAAGGACCCAGAATAGTCACAGGGATGAATCCTGCCGCGGCCCCGCGTGTGGTGTGAAAATATAGAGGCCATAAGAAGAGCGGCAAAGAGATTCACAAATAGAGAGGCCATAGTGTGGCAAAGACTGCAATTTTACGCCATAAGACAATCCACATCAGAACCAGTGGAAGAGTACATGATAAGGTTAAGAGAGATACAGCACCATGTGATCGTGGCCAACCAGCAAATTGTCACAGACAGTTACCCATTGCCGAGCATTAATGGGTTGAACCTGCTGCTCAAAGAAGCCAAGCTATTCTCGAAGCTCATTATGCATGTCATCAGATCAAGGTGCATAAGGAATGGGGACCGTTTCCTGCGTTCATCACCCCATGCGGCATGTCTACTTGAAACTACAGAAATCAATGTCTTCGGTGAAGGATCAAGGAATCGTACGCCCGCTGCATGCAGATTACAACAGATTTCTTCTATACAGTCTCCGAAGATGTGGTGGTGCCCGAGTAGAAACTCAGGGACTTTGGGTAGTCGGCAAGCATCAGGGTTTAACCTCTGGTGGCTGTATTCCAAGAAAAGACCTGGGACTGAAATGAGGCCCCATTCAATAGGATGCACTCAATCTTTTTTGGACTTCGCTTTAGAGACACTGTATATACACACACACCGAGAGCGGATTGGACTTTAGTTGCAGACTGATAACAGAGGTAAAGTTAGGTGTATGATAGATGGGGATTTTGGGGATGATGAGCAATACCCTCATATAAATGTTGGAGATCACATGGGAGGGTTAGCTAGTGTTTAAATGCCAAAAGATTACAAACCCATTTTAGTAGTTAATATTACCCAATTTGGCAGTGAAAACATATGGGGTTAGGAGGGGTAAGGTTGTACGGGGTTGTGGGGGGGATGAGTTAAGGTGGAGAAAAACTGGGGGTATGGATAGGACCTACTCATGTATTCCAACCGACATTCATGAAAATGAAGGTATGATGATGGAATTGACTGCCGCCTACATCATATGGGAGTGTATGGAAACGTGAGTGACACTACATGTTACTGGGACAAAAGGAGATTTCTATTAATGAAGAACCTCCTGCTTTAAAAGGTTGCAAACAAGCCAGGAGACCCTGCTGGCATGGCTTGCCTTTGTTCATCATCATCGACATGAGGCCTTTGCAGTGGCGCAGGAGGGGATGGCTCTCAATCGGACAGTGCAGTTGGGTGTGTGAGAAACCTGAAGGGGTCTCACCCACTAGTTCCTGGGAATCTGTTATCCAGGTGGCCAGGACACGGCCATCGATTTTGAATCCATTTCCTGGGGGTGGACCAGTGCGGGAGGATCACCTGGGTGAGGGGACTTTGGAGAGTGGGAGTGGGACACCGGATGGCGAGACGCGGTATCCTCTTACCTGTAACATCTTTACCCCATCCTAGGATATCATAGGATACTTAGGAACTCAACCCTCCCCCTTCACAACATGAAAATGTTCTCACAGACAGCTCGCTGTGAGAGAAAATGGACTAATACCTGAGCCGTATGCCAGACATGTCCCAATACAATGGCCAGGCAGGGTCAGGCAATTATGGACCCTCACACACACACCTGCAGCTTTTTAACATGACCCAGGTGTATAAAGATAGAGGGCTGTGAAGGAGGAGGGAGAAGGCGTTGTACGAGCAAGGCAAAGCACACGAGGAAGCAGCAGTTCCAAGATGGCAGTTTAACATGAGGGGAAAGACGGGGAAACAGAAGGGAATCGCAAGGAGGGAAGTGCCCTTGACATCTTCGACGAGGAACCGTTTCTTTCACGAAATCTCGAGAATAGAAAGCGTAAGACCAGGCAACCAGACTGAGGAATCCTGCATTGTGTGTCAGAGGTACCCCGGTCCCTCTTGCGTCAATAATCAACGCGGGGAGAATCACCTGCTGCCGCGGTGCAGTCCTTTGCTCCTACAACAAAGCAGCGCCAGTGACATCAACACAGACAGTGAGTTGGGGAGACTGATACCAGACTGGTCTGTGTTGAAGCCAAGGTTGCAAGCGGCAACATTGTATGGTGAGCACTGAAGCGAACAGTGTATGAAACGCATGGTAACCAACGGGAGTAAAATTGAAAAACAGATACACGATTGAACTTTGAAACCAAAATACAAAACCTTTGACAGAGTGGTTCGCCACGGAGTTTGTTTGTTTGTTTGTTTATTATTTATAATGTGCATCATACCCTCGGGTAACAGGGCAGAGCAGTTACAAGTATATGAGAAGCTTAGTTACACTACAAAGTATAGAGTTTACAAACGGGTAATAGTTACAATAATTACAGGGTCTATATGTAGGGGTACTTATATACAAGCATAGAGTACAGGCGTAGGATGCAACAACAAAAAATTAAGTTAAGGGAGACCAGTACAAGGCGGCTAGCATAGAGGTTCAGGTATCATATTATATGGTGGATGCCGGATGATGTCCGATCAGTTCTAACTGTATCCTAAGCGAGGGTTATTAATGTTGGTTATTGGATTTCAGCCATATGATGATATTGGATCTAAACTTGTGGTAAGGCTGGTCTATTCTTAGACTAGGAGGCAGCGAGTTCCATAGTTTTGCCACTTTCACTGGGAAGCTATTGCCATGAATTGTGGCACGTTTGAAACTTGGAATGGAGAGACGGTCTCTGTTAGCTAGTCTTACAAGTCTCAAGGAAGTTTGTTTGTGGAATCTCTCTTTGGTAAATGGGTGCGGCATTGTTGAGTGATTTATGGGTAAGTGACAAGGTTTTTAGGAGTACTTTGTCGTGGGTTGGGAGCATAAGGGCATTATTTTGTAGGGTTTGAATTATTTTAATGATGGCTTTAGTCAATCCTAGGTAGAGGGCATTACAGTAGTCCAGGTGTGACAGGATGAGGGCTCTGGACAGGGCGACGCAGCTACTATCAGAGAGGAATGGCTTGCCTGTGCGTATCAATTTGCACGTGTAAGCCATGGAGGAAGCTAGTAAGTTGACCTGTTTGGTGAATGAGAGGTTTGAGTCAAGGTAGAAACCAAGTGTTTTTACCTCGCGTTCTACTTTAATAATATAGCCATCGATTATAAATGAGGCGTAGTAGGGACCTAGTTTTTTTTAGGTTGGACGGGGTGCCCAGGGTGATGAGCTCAGTTTTATCATCATTCAGGGACGGACCATGTGTGGCCATCCACGCCTGGATGATGATATACACTCTATTTATCAAGGCCAAATCCTTTTCATAATCCCCTGAAAGCGGGAGGAGGATCTGAGTATCATCTGCATAGTTGGTGTAGGTGATACCGAGATGATCGAGATCATCGAAAAGGGGCTCAATGAAAATATTGTAGAGTGTAGGCGAGACGCATGATCCCTGTGGCACACCACAAGTGATGGGTATGGGGTCTGCGGCTGCTAACGGCGAGAAAACCCTCATTGTTCTGCTGTTTAAGAAGGATCTGATCCAGGTAACCGCGTCATCAGAGAAATGTGCTGCTGTATTTAGGTGGCTGCATAGAATAGTGTGATCAACCAAATCGAAAGCAGCTGACAGATCTAAGAGGAGGAGTAGTGCTGATTTGCCAGAATCTTTCAGCTCATCGAGTTGGGTCTTAAGATCAATAAGGGCATTTTCCGTACCATGGTGGGGACGGAAACCTGATTGTCTGGCTCCCAGCAAATGGTGTAGTTCCAGTTGCTTTTGTATTTGCATGTACGCTACCTTGTCCAGGATTTTTAAGAGGAAAGGCACAGTAGTAATAGGTCTGTAGTTGGTGGGTGTGGATGGGTCAAGAGTGGGTTTTTTAAAAAGTGGGAGTACCCATGATTGTTTCAGGTTAGAGGGGATGATGCCAGTAGAGAATGACGCATTAATGAGTTTGGTGATGAAGGGGGATAGGTCTCGGGCAGCATCCTTGATAAGCTGTGCAGGGCATAGGTCGCCCTTGCAGTTCGAAGGTTTGAGGGACAGAATAATTCTTTCCACTTTGGGAATGGAGACTTTGGTAACGTTGAATCGGGTCGATTCGTTAGTGTTGGTATTACCAATTATTTTTGGTGCAGGGGGGTCATTTAAGGCGGTTCTTTTGCAGGAGATTTTGTTTTGTAAAGTGGCAATTTTATTGGTTAGGGCGTGTTGGATATCTTCACACCATTTTTTATCTTTCGTACATGTGTCAGGTATTGCTATCGGGGTCTCTATTACTTTGAGAATGGAGAAAAGTTCCTTTATGTCCGATTTAGCGTGCGATATGCGGGTGTCAAAAGATAATCGTTTTGCTAGGCAAATTTCTTTTTTATAAAGGGAGGACTATTTAGTGAGTTTGATCTTATTTGCCTCAGACGGATGTTTTTTCCATGTGGCCTCACAGTTTCTTTATTGTTGTCTTAGATTTTTTAAGTAGGGTGTAAACCATTTTTTCAGGTGCGTTTTCTGCTTGCTTGGTCTCAGTTTGGCAGGGGCAATCTGGTCCAAAGAAGTGGTTGTGATTCTGTTATATTCTTCAACCAATCTTTCGGGATCAGTGTTGTCTGGGAGAGAGTTGAGAGTGGGAAGTAGTGATGGGATACGCCTATCCACAGTGATATTTTTTTTGTTTCTGGTTAGTGTAGGCAGGGGGGGTGGAGGTCTATTAGTAGAGAGCATGAAGGACACAAGGTGGTGGCCCGTCCAGGCTAGAGGTAAGATGGACAGGATATTAGCCTGAAAGTTATGGTCTGCCACCCAGTCAAGTATTCTACCTTTGTTGTGGGTGGCGGTATTCTACCTTTGTTGTGGGTGGCGGTAGGACCTGCCATACCTACAATTTTGATCCATGACTATCCACTGGCTCAAGGAACATGATACCTAATATCCCTCTAGGTTGTGCTTTACCATAACTCATGCAAATTTTGTACACCAATGCTTATTTTGCCTATTAGAGGATACATATTAGATTAATTGTATATACTGTACATCCTGTGTGTTACTCGATTGATTGTCCATTGATGTCCAGGTGCCTCTAGCAATGTAACCTCTGCTGGATCTAACTTTGTTGTTATGTAACTAAGTTTTACAATCCTCTTGCTACTCTTGCGCCTTGCTACCCTTTGGGTTAGGTGCGCACTATAAACAATACAATACAATACAATACTTCTTTGGGTGAATTCTAGTTCCGATAGTGTATTAGCTGTGGTTGTAGCAAGCAAGTCTGATTGGTTATTGAAGCCCAAGTTCAAGTCTCCGAGTAGAAGTACCTGCAATGAACTTTTAAGGTTATTGGTTAAGATGGTATTAATATCATCCACAAAAGTGCGTAAGGTGCGGAGTGCGTGCTCCTTCGAAGTCTCTGTAAGGTATCCAACTGAAAGGTGTCAAAAGTGAACGAGTGGCAAAGGATTGTGAATCGAAGTGGTCCTGTAACGGGCCAAGCAAAATCCTGTGCACAAAAAAAGTCTTTGATGTTGAAGATGAAGTAGATCAAGCTGGTCCAAGCCCGAACAGGGGAGATCAATTGAAAGCTTTGGGTTATAGCAAGTTAGTGTTAAAGCAAATTAAAATTGGTCCGAGCCCAGCAGAGGGAGACCGATTGTACATTGTGTTGAAAAGGATTTGAGCATGGCTGAGGAGGATCCGTGGTGAACCGTGAATCACCCGAGAAATTGAACATATGGAAATCCTATGAGCATTGTGTTAAAGGAGCTCTGAGCCCAGCTGAGGGGGATCCGAGGTGAATAGTGAATCACATGAGAAATTGAGAATGTGTGAAATCCTAAGAGGAAAAGAATGCATTGCTTGTGGCATCAGGCCCTCTGAAAGAAGAGAGTTTGAAAAGCAAAGAGACTTGGGCACGGAAGGCCTTGATGCTAATGTTTGAACTGCACCCTCGTGCTAGAGAAGCCAGAGACTGTGCTAAGCTTGAGCGTGCCGCTTTGCCCATGCTGAAAACATGGGGAAGGGATGGCAACGGCCTGAATATCCTGACATGTAATTTCTTGAACACTTCTTTCTTTTACATAACATTTTTTCCCACACTATTTGGATTTAGAGGTAAGGATTGGCAATAGGTTTTTTACTATAGGCCCTTTTGTTTTGACAAGACACCACTAGGACAGCGTTATTATTATTTGATGGTCATAGCTTGCTCCCATCTTTACATTTAGGATAAGATAGGTGTTTTTCAAACCTTTTCTGAAGTTCAATAAACACCCTTGAACGGTGGTCACTTGTGTGTGTCTTAAATCTTTCCATGAAAGGGAAGTGGGTGATGTCTTGCCGTTAAACGCCTTATTTGGGTTTCCAGGTGGGTTTCTTTAGGTAGGGTTGGGAATGGTTTAGTAAAGGAGGAAGAGAACACAATGTTTTTCATTTCTAGTCTATACAAAGTTTCAGAGATAGATCACCCAGCTGCTTATATCAAATCTCATTTAAAGGTCCATACTGTCCACCTCAGTGATCATCAGCCTCAGGCTCTCGGTAGGACACTCTGAGTGTTTAGCACTTTTAGACTCTGCCTCTGGATAAAGCTCCAAATGTGTCTGTGCACCTCTTCCACTTCACTGCTCTCAGCCCTAGGAGGGTGGACAAAGCTCACAACTCAATTGCGCTAATCACCAATCATTATGCCATTCACTGTTCTGTATCCTTTCTCTCTCAAAGCGGATTCCCCTTCTCATTTTGAAGCCCTCACTTTTTATTGGCCTTGCCCACCTCCACCCTATTAAGTCACAATCTACTAAGGCCCCTTGACTCTGGGCGCGCATTGTCACAGGGCTTGAAAAGCCTTAATGGCCATCTTGGTTTGGGCAAGAATTCCAGCGCTGCTCAGGCAGATTGTGCTCCTTAGATAGCACTCTGGGCTTTGCCATCTTGTTGATTTCCATAGCTCTATTTCTCCACTTTCCCAGATGAGCATTCATGGGATCCCTTTGGCTACACACGCTGCATGCAGAATTCAATTGCTGGATCCTCTCTACTTCTTTCTCAGGTTGCTGGTCTCCTTATTTTACCACAATGGTTCTTCCTGAGCCGTAGGAGCCCCACAGTGGTGTAATGAATTGTACAGTCTCTCGCTCGCTTACCCTCTTCTTAGTCAACAGGTGGGGGTGGGGGGGCTTGTGCCTCTGGCAACAAGACATAAGCAGGCCAGCTTTGCTGGGTTGCCAAGCTCAATCTAGGTTTAGGGACAGAGTCGTATCAGTTCCTAGAAAGCAGCGTTGTCTTACTAAGATTCCCACTAATTGGCATTATGCAGCCTGTGCCTGGTCCGATCACCACATCATTATCTTCCATTTACCAGCCACCATTCCTAGTACCAAACATATGATAGCCCCCTCTATTCCCACTAGTCTTAGTGGACACTTTCAAACAAACATTGCTCAAAGCTATTGACACCATAGCCCCTCTTCAACTTAGGAAAGCCAAACAACGAGCTCACTTGAATTCATGGTTCACTCCACAATTTAGAGCCCTGCGTAAAGAAAAACGCAAGGCGGAAACCCTCTGGAAAAGTATAACCTGCGCATCTCGCAAGCTGAATCCAACACGAAGGAGCTATTCAAAATTCTCAAAGAATTAGAATCCCCTTCGCCTATACCAGATACGAGCAACAAAGATAGCTCTTGGTGCAACAACATCCAAAATGCTCTCCTCTCCAAAATAACTACCTTACAAGCCAAAATCAATGCCAAACAGAACTCTCTCCTTACTAAACTCCATGCACCTAAAACTACTACCACCATCACCCAGCCCCCATTTAGCTTCCTTCCTCTCACTATTCCAGAGGTTGAAAAAATCATCAGTAACCTTAAACCCTCCAATTGCCAAGTTGACTCCTGAACTGCACCTATCATTAAAGAATTTGCCCATGACCTTGCTCCCTTCATTACCACCTTCATCAATTCTTCATTTCACTCTGGAATTGTCCCCAACAATCTGAAGGACGCCTGGGTCATCCCGCTGCTGAAAAAAACCTACACTGGATCCATCCATACCTACCAAGTTCAGACCGATCACCACGGTCCCGTTCCTCCTAGAAATCTTAGATAGAGCTGCCTACCTTCAGATACAGAAGTATATGGAGACTAACATCCTACTCGGCACAAGACAATCTGGCTTCAGACCCAGGCATGGGGCAGAAACAGCCTTATTAGATCATAAAACACAAATAGAGGACTTAAAAGATAATGGCAAACTGGCCCTTCTACTACTCCTGGACCTCTCTGCAGCCTTTGATTTGGTCAATCACCAAATCCTATGCCAACATTTGAAATCAGCTGCCCACTTTTCGGAAAAAGCCACTAACTTGATTAGATCCTTCCTGAACAATAGACACATGAGAGTATTTTCACCCACCGCATCTGCTGATCCATCCCCGGTCCCCTACAGAGTTCCTCAAGGGTCGTGTGTATCTCCTACACTTTACAATGTATTTACCAAACCCTTGTTTGATGTGCTTGACTATCTGGGTGTCACCTGCACCAACTACGCGGATGACACCCAGATACTCATCCCCATCACTGATGACTACACTGCAGACTCTAAAGCTTTGAATGACGTATACCATGTCGTCCAAGCCTGGATGGCACAACATGAGCTCTGTCTCAATGACGACAAGACAGAGCTCCTCATCCTTGGCACCCAACAAAGACTTAACAAGCTTGACCCGTCAATTCTTAATGATTTGTTTAATTTTCATCTGGCAATTTCCATTGCTTTCTTAGATTCTGCCCCATGCGTCTGGGTATTATTTCGATCTCCTGACCTCTGTCTATACCACACAGACCGGTTGCGTTAACTGGGGCAGCCCCTCTCTAGAACCACCTAGATGGTATTTTCTGGCTTCAATACCTCTGATGTAATGCTTTTGCTTAAAGAACCCCTTCTACCATTATTGGCTTGAACTTTACATCCTAAGTGTATTACTAGGTTGTCCTGGGGGTGTCGAACACCTATCCACCAAATCCGCCAACCTATAATGCAAATCATCCAACCACATCTTAGGTGGACCCCCCCACATGATTGTGGTGTTGCGAAAAAGGTGGCCGGTGGAGAGGGAGGCATCTAGACACCTGCTAGCTTCTGCAATTAATGCATGGCCCACAATCCTAGCAGGCTTGGTGGCGGGGCGTTGTGGAAAGACATGGGTATGCGAGTTAAATCTTGTTGTGCCTAACGTGCCCTTGAAACTCAACTTTCAAACTCCCAGCTTTTGAACCCCTCTGGCCCCCCGAACCCCTAACCAGGCCACCTTGACTGCCCCACTCCTGAAGGGGTGGGTGATGAGTTCCGTCTGCTCCCAGCCTGTCCCCCTGTGTCCTATTTTCACATTCGCAGCTTACCTTCGTATTTTTTGTCCATCATGAACTTTCCTTTCAGTGCCTCTTTTCGAGGCGTTAGCTGTGTGTCCATCGCCAAATCTTTACGTATTATTAGTCAATCAAGTAAACCTTATTTTCTTTGCCTCTTTTCGAGTGCGTTTGTCGTAGTTTCCTCTTTTAAATGTTTTAAGTATCTCTTGTGTCCGTTTAGTTGATTAATTTTTCCCCCTAGGGTGGGTGTGAGGGTTATTCTTCAGCACTTGTGTGCCTTGCCTCGTTGGAGAAGTTTGCCGTGCTGCGAGGTAAACTTATGAAAAGGGATTGCAGGCAGTCACCTCTTGCTCTTTCAAAGGACCAGTGACCCCCAATCCGTCCCAATGGTGGCCAGATATTTTCATGCATGTCCTGGTGGTGCCTAATGGGCAGTCCACTTCATCATCCGTACCATATAAGTTAATTATTCTGCCTTTGTCTAGCTTGTCCGTTTCGGACTTTCTTGACCTGTGCCAGCCCTTCTTCAGATTGTGTGTTCCTGGGGCTGGGCTTACTAACCCTGAAAGCCCACCAAAGTATGCTAGGGCAAGAGTATGCACCTAGCATAATGGCTCACCGTTTTGGGTGCCAGCGCTTGTTGTGCCAGTGGCATTACCATTTGTGGCACTCGCTTTGTTACTTCTGGACCAGTGACTGTTATTGTAATCTCTTCCCATATTTTTCTTTTTACCCTTGTCTCCTTTCTTATTGTATTTGTTTGGTGTCCTTCTCTTGTTTTAAATTTGTAACCCTTCCCCTGGTTCTTCTGTTACAGTGGTCATGCCCTGTTCTACTTCCGGGTTTAGTTTCTTACTAATTCTGCTGAAATGGGATAATGCCTCCGTAATCCCATTCCTTTTCCCCTCAATGTGTCGGTCCTTCGTTTCGTTATTCTGTTTCCGGGTCACCCTCGTTCTGTACTTATTTATTTCCTAAAACCCCAGGCTACCCTGTTTAAAACCTGCAGCCGTGCCAGGTTGTGTGACATGTTGTTAACATACCGGGGCTGGCCCCCATACATGGGGCGCGAGCCAAGTGGGCATCTCCAACCACGTGATGTTCCTCTCACACGGTTCCCTATATAACTAATACTTATTTTAAATTTACTCCCTGGTGTATGTGATGATGTTATGGTGAGCCCTGTTTTTCGGTGTACCCCTTTGTGGTAATATTCTGGGTGCTAAAATGTGAATGTGCCCGCTGAGCCAGGGGGTGGCAGGGTGATTCAGGAACTTGCAGCATCCCGCAAGCTCGCCACTGCTTGCTTTCTTTCTTTAATGAATTAAGCATTTCTATGGCTAACTTGATGCTTGGAGCATACGCCATTCATAGCGCTTATTTTTCCTGCGTTGTCACATGACGTTCAGGGCGCATCTTAAACTTCCTCCTTCTCATGGCTGGAATTCAGGGCGCATATTAACTTCCCTTCTCAAATAGCATCACAAGCTAAATGTCGGGTGTGGGTTTATAACTTCAAGCATACATCAAACATAACATTTCCGGGCGCATTTCAGCTTTCTTCCTCCGATTGTCTCGGGTGCATGTGTTGGCGCTTCCAGCATGTATAATACATGAAAATCGGGGGGCATTCTACCTTTCCCCCTTTACTAATATCTCAGACTAAATGTGGTGTATGTGTTTACGCTACTGAAATCCCTCATACTTGAAATACAGGGCACCTTTAAATGTTCTCCTTTAATAATATCTCGGTCTATTAGTGGTGTAAGTGTCTCTGCTTCAAGCATATATAGCATACATGGCCTGCTCATTTCTTCTGAGGTGCCCTGAAATTCGGAGTGCCTGCTCCTACTCCTGGACATATGTACCAGCTAAAATGCTGAGTGACACTGCCCAAGTCCTGTAGACACCTGATAATTCGCTGTAGTTATAACCTGACCCTTATCCGCTAAATACGTGTGGCCACACAAACGCCCAAGCAACCTGTGGTGCAGTCCAACCTCTTAATATTTTCAGAATTTTCATGTGTCTGGATGGCCGTGAACTCCCAGCCTTGCAGATACCCTCCCGTGTATTAACCGGTGGTGCCACAGGGACACGTTAGGCATTCTGCCTGTGTCTTAACTCAAAATGACTCTTTGGAGTGACGACTACTAGCCCACGCCACTCCAGACTGCAGTGAGAAGGGAAGACCGTTTTCCCTCTAGGTCGCTATTAGCATTACTTTGCAAACTGGGGCTCACGTGTGTCAGTGTCGCGTGTGCCAGTGTCAGTGTTGCAGGCAACAGGGTGATACACTTATCCTTTATCATACTGCACGGTACTGCTGGATGCAAAACGCTTGTGAGGCGGGTGCTGGGAGCACCTTGAATGCACCAGGCGTGGGCCCCAACCCGGTACTATCAGACTGTTGATTGACACTATGGCGGCATTCGCTGGGAGGTGCCCAGCGACGCAATGCCCCTTTCTTCGGCAATTGCCGGCAAGCCGTGACGCGGCCCACTGGACCCGCTTGCGGCCCCTGCATTGCCCCATACACCATCACCCTTATCGCAGGCTGCGCTTCTTCCACGCTCTTATTCAATACATGTTGCCGCCTGAGCGACAGTTGACATTGTCCTGACTTTACTGAAAATAGAACGTTATTCTAACTCACGCTTAACAAAAATGTTGTAACTTAGCCAAATAACTTTCCAACTTTGTGTTAGCGATGCAACCTGCTAATGTTCCCCTTTGGAACGTAAAACTGCTCATTAACTATCCCCTTTATTGGCCCAACTTCTTACCACAAGAGAGTTCCCATGAAGTATCCACCAATACTTACCTAATTTCGGTTGTAACCAATCGGTCGATCTCGTTTTGAGCTGGTTTTCCTTTAATAGCCAAGAGGCCCCAACCTGTCCAGCTTGTGGCCTCCTTCTTTATGTTTGACTTGACCTGATGTGGTTTGCCAGCTCGGCCCACTGAAATTCGATTGCCTGCTGCCCGTGGACCTCGTGAGGATAGCTCGCCTGCATCATCTTAAGGCCTCCCTTCCTTGCGCCGACTCAGTCTTCTTCGCCCAATCCGGTAACAGCCTCTCTTTTACACATGGGCCCCTCTGGAACTGGAGGGACCAGGGGCATAAGCTGGGAGGTGAGCTTGGTTGTGGGAATGTGGGAACAGACGTGGGCTGCACCTTTTAGGTGCTGGCCCAATTTCCATGCGGGTGTCAGGGGTGGGCCACCGGGTCCCAACACAAAAGGCACCCAGACTTCTGGGTGCCCAAAACGGCAAGGAGGTGACAGGGGCAGGTGACAACAGGTAGTCTCTACCCTTGACACCCCACATCAAAGGCCCCTTCCCATCCAGACGTATGCAGAGACAAGGGGCCTTTGATGCATCAAAGGGGGCTACCTTGCAATCAACCCAGTTTTGGCCTATAACTAAGGTGGGCAATGTGGCCCCCAGTCATCTGTTCCCCTGTCCTGGCAGCTACTGGAGCTGCCGTACAGCAATTTAAAAACCCTCCCTCCCGCTAAATAGGGGCAAAATAGATGCATAATCGGGAATCAAATAGGACAGGTACTAATGGTAAAATTGAGAAACCCTCAAGATAGAACAGGGTCAAAGGATCCGGCAAACTAAAGAAGTTATCGTAAACCTCAATAAATCTAATTAAATATCTAAATCACAAAGGCAGGTTGCCAAAACTTGGGGAATTTGAAGGGAGGAATGCCGAAGCCTAGGAGTGACCCACCAAGAAAGCAAAGGCATCAGATGACCTAAAAGGCAAACGCCCCATAAAGCAAATCAAGTATCAAGTAAATAACCAAAAAACGAAGTACAGGCTGCCAAACTCGAAGTAAGATGATGAAAGACGGAGCCCAAGAATCCAACACTGGGGATACGAACCAATAACGCCTCACATGGGGCCAGATCCCAAGTGGATCGTGGAGCATAAAGAATGCGGACACAGGCTTCAGAACGAGGAATAAAGGCGCACAACAGTGGAGAACGGCAGAATGCCTCTCCAGGGCGCATGGAAAGGGCAATCCCCAAAAACTCAAACCTATTTTGATGCAAGCTGAAGCTCGAGAACCCACCTCTGGGGATAAAAAGTTAACAGCGCCTCTCAAAGGGCCATATCACAAGTGTGTCAGAAGAGCTATAGGAATGTCTACATATGCCTCAAAATACCTCAAAACGGAATGCCGGTTGGAGGCAAGCCAAAGCTCCAGAACCCACCTCTGATGATAAAATATGAATAGCGCCTCTCAAGGAGCCATATCACAAGTGGGTCATAAGAGCTAAAGGAATGCCGACATATGCCACAAAGCAAGGAAAAAGGACCACAACAGTGGGGCAAATGCCTTCCCGAAGGCCATGGCAAGAGCAATGCCCAAAACTGGATTATGTTGAATGCAGTGGAAGCTCAAGAACCCACCTCTGAGGATGAAAATGAATAACGCCCCTCATGGGGCAACATCACAAGTGGGTCACAGAGCGATAAGAAGGACTGCACATGCCTCAAAGCGTCGAAAAGACGCACAACAGTGGATGAAAGGCATAGACCTCTCCAGTTTGCATGGAAAAAACAAACCAGATTATGTTGGATGCAAATAGAAGCTCAAGAACCCACCGCTGATGATGGAAATTAATAACGCCCCTCAGGGGACAACATCATAAGTGGGTCACAGAGCGATAAGAAGGTCTGCACATGCCTCAAAGCGTTGAAAAAGCGCACAACAGTGGATGAAAGGCATAGACCTCTCCAGTTTGCATGGGAAAAAAACAAGAAGAATGCAAGTGGAAGCTCAAGAACCCACCTCTAAGGATGCAAATTAATAGCGCCTCACCAGGGGCCATATTGCAAGTGGATAAGTGAGCAAAAAGGATGCCTAAACACAGTGGAACAGGTTCACACGCCTCGCCACAAAGGGCTCAAGGGAAGATCAATGCCCAAAAAACTGAAGACAAGTGGAAGGCAAGCCAAAGCTCCAGAATCCACCTCTGAGGATAAAATATTAATAATGCCCCTAAAAGGGCTGCATCACAATTGGGTCACCAGAGCGATAAGAAGGTCTGCACATGCCTCAAAGCGTGGAGAAGCACACAACAGTGGATAAAAGGCACATACCTCTCCACCTTGCATGGGAAAAAACAAGAAGAATCCAGAGGAAGGTCAACTGCAAAGTCAAAGAAGGTACACCAGACACAGCTCACACGCTGGGTCCACCAGATACACCAGGCACAGCTCACACGCTGGGTCCACCGGATACACCAGGCACAGCTCACATGCTGGGTCCACCAGATACACCAGACACAGCTCACACGCTGGGACCACCAGATACACCAGGCACAGCTCACACGCTGGGTCCACCAGATACACCAGACACAGCTCACACGCTGGGTCCACCAGCTACACCAGGCACAGCTCACACGCTGGGTCCACCAGATACACCAGGCACAGCTCACATGCTGGGCCCACCAGATACACCAGGCACAGCTTACAAGCTGGGTCCACCAGATACACCAGACACAGCTCACACGCTGGGTCCACCAGATACACCAGACACAGCTCACACGCTGGGTCCACCAAACGTCACAAGCTTTTGTATGAAGACTAGCAGGGATCATCCTCGAGTTGGCCCTACGTGGGAGTAGGGTCCCCGCTCACCTGATCCCGTTCCCCAAAATATTTGTGTTATGTTTTCTCATTATGTTTTATTATGGTTGGTTGGTTTTCTTGCGCACCATAGCTTATGTACAATAAAGCTTGTGGCCAAAGTTTTCCCACCTTACCATTTGTTTGGCCTCTTCTTATGACACTGTCATTACTGTCACCTGTCACACCATGCATGGCTCCCCCCCACACTAAAACACTTCCAGGCTTATAGGCGGAGCCTAAACTCCCTTGCTCCCCCTCAAACCGGGAAAGCGTGCGGGCAGATCCCTTTCTTGGTTTAAAAAAGGGGTATTTATCTGTGTTATTCCGTGCTGTCGAATCGAAACCGAGCCTTGTTGATGGCAAGCCTGGGTCACCTCACACTGTTATCTCCCAGATGCCCTTTGCTTGCGCTGTCGTAGCCTCATTCGCAGCATAAGGGTTTATTTCGCAGTTCTTGGACCAATGACGAATATTGATAAAAGTTGAGTTTTGCTTGTCCCCATCGTCTTTTAGCGTGTTGTCGTGCTGCCGCCGTGGGAAAATTATTTGCTGGTGTTTCCCTGCTACTCTCCGTGTTCTGGTCTTGCACGTTGGTCTCGTCCCGATTGCCGGCGGGGAGCGTGGCTGCTGTACACCACTGCAGGTTGCTTGCAAATGTAGTGACAGATGTCACTTTCACGGTGTGCTTCTGCTGCCGCTTGTGGTCCCGCAGATGGCCTTGTGCGCCCCCACGACAATGCCTCATTGCGAGAGCTCTCTCTTGTTCACCCAAGGTGTCCGAGGGGCTGGGGCAGGATCAGTGCCGGGCACACTACGCAAGTAAATCCGGGGAAGGGAGCTTTTCTCCCTGGCCTTCCGCCCTTTTTCCTTTGTCACCACAACCCTCGTTTGGTGATACTCGCCGTAAAGCATTACTGCTCTTTAAATCTCACTATTTCAAAGAGCACCTAAATCAGCTGCCGGGGGTCGTTGCTCATTTGCTTCTCTCTGCTTCTTAGGTCTGTTGTGCACTTAAGAGTGCCCGGTCCCGCTCGGTAAATTGTCCCTCACTCTGTTAGAGCGAGACGTGCCATCCCTGGCTTTGTTCCACGGCTGAACCAAATGGCGGCGAAATAAAAACACTGCAGCTGCAATCCCTGTACTTTTCTTTTCTGTCCAGTGTTTGTGGCTTCTGCCACTGTGCTGGTAAGAAAAGCGTTTCCCCTTTTAGGCGCACAGGCCTTGCTGATCGGGCCAAGGCCTGTGCGCCTCTTGATGCGGCAAATATTTTAAAATGAAAACGAAGAGTTTGCTGTGCCCGCTGTATGTCGGGTACCTTTTCCCTTCAGTGCGCCCCCAGGAAATTGTGTAGCCTGTCGCTATGTCTCTCCTACACACTGTGCTGCGACCGTTGCCCAGGTGATGCTGTCACTGGCGTCTCGCACTCCTCCAGGGCATTCTTCGAGCTGCTGTAGACGAGACTCTCCCTCCAGCAAGCAATGCTGGTCCGACACCGCAGATTCCGCCCTCTCCACACGGTTGGGGAGAACGGCACCATCCGCATCGCCTTTGCGGGCCCAGTTGGAGTTGGGCCCGCACACTTTCCTTCCTTTTCCGCGGGCCCAGCTGGTGTTGGGCCCGCCACGCCATTACTCCGGTGCGGGCCCCGTTGGAAATGGGTCCGCACCAAACCTCTTGGGGGTACGCGGGGATCCCATCCTCGTCGCCATTGTTGGGGGCTGTCCCGGTCCACCGGGCAGCCCCATACTCGTGTCGGGTAGCACCCGACACAACACGCTGCAGTGCGGCGATCACGCCGCGGGATGAAGGGTGGGGGTTCATCCCACCCGCTCCGGGACACCGGAGCGCCTCACATGGCCGGCTGGCAACCGGCTTACCGCGGCCCCGGCTCTGGGGGCACCCAGGCCGGGGTCCCACCCTGGCCCGACTCACAGGGCCAGGGAGACACACAGGGACGGCGTTGCCCGGCAGGGGCACCGTCCGGACGGCGTTGCCCGGCAGGGGCACCGTCCTGGAGCTGGGCCCCTTCCTTGGGCCCAGCACACATGGTGGGGCGCCGCCATGACGCCAACCCAAATAACACACACACACCACGGAGTCTGGATGGTCTCGACTGACGAGCCGGAAGCAGCTCGTCCCTTTTATTAACGTGGTCACATGGGAAGCCATGTGACCACAACACACACTGGAGGATACCATGTCCTCCGGGCAGGGGTGACATGCAACAGCCTCCATTTTCCCGCCTTGCATTCGCCGACTTGCCATAGGGATAGCCCAGGCCTCGTGTGCGCCAGGCCCTTGCCTCAGCTGTGCCCAGTGCAAAGGAGAAGGAAGTACTGAGGGGGCTACACTGCCCTCCACAGATATAGGCCAAAAACGGCCTGAGGGCAGGTAGCCCCTTTGTTACATCAAAGGCCCTGTGTCCCCCCTTCTGTCCGGATGGGTGGGGGGCCTTTGATCTAGCTGTCAGGGGCAGGGACCTGTTATTTGTCCCAGCCACATTCCAACATCGCCAAGCGCCCAGTAGTCTGGGTCCCTGTTGTCTTGACTATCATGGAGCCCTCCCTGCACACCTGGGGGCCACGGAAAGGCACCCCCCCTGGGGGGAGGGGGGTTGCTGCCCATTTCCCTGTGGGTGTGGCGCTTCCTTCTACAAGCCCACCTCCCACCTTATGTCTCTGGGTCTTCCACCATGTGAATTTGGCTCACCGCCCTCAGCACTGCCTTCGCGGTATGTTGCACAGCTGTATTTCAATTCTTCACCCGGCCTCACATGGGGCGTCAGGCTGAGATTATCAACATAGAAGGCAGCTACAATGTTCGATTTAGAAGGCCTATCAACGTTGTTATATTTAGAGACAGGACGGCGCTGAAAGGAAGTGGCGAGGCGAGGAGCTAGCTGTACAGGGCTAGATATGGGTAGTCCAAACCCATTCGGTGCAGCGCTTTGATCTTCTCTTTCTGCCACTCGCCTTCAGGAAATCCCCCTGTTGTGGTGCTCACTCGCGCATTCCCCGAATGACATGGACCACTGCCGCACCGCCGTAAAGAGCCGCAAGGATGTTTCTCCGCCTCGCCCTCAGTGTGGACATCCCACCGAGCACTGCAACGTTGTCACTCATGGATCTTATGGGCCTGTCCGCCGTGTGAAGTCCCTCCACGGAGCGGGCTGCTCATTGTACAAATAGCTGGTCATCGGCTTCTGTTTGCCAAGCAAAGTCAGTTTTGGCAGTGGGGTGAGTGCAAGCACCACCTGTTCCCCAGATTGAACGGCTACATGGCCATCATCAAAAAAATTAAGGAAAACAAAAGAAGAAAAAAAACACATTTCACTAAACAAATGCCATAAATAAATAAATAAAAGAAACACAGTGTTAAGCACATTTTCCTTCTTCAAGTATTATTGGACAAGTGACTGGCAAGTGCCACGATGTAGGATCAAGAACCGTCCCCATCTGGACAGGCAGCGGTGGCTGATTCACGTCCTTACACTGTGGCTGATGTGTTTCCCATACAAGCACCACTCCAGTTTGACCTGTCGGAGAACTCTTACCTTGGGTCTCAATGGGCCAGATTAATGCGGGACTTTGAAGTATATGAGGATGCCATGGGGTCCCAAGATGATAGATGCATTAGAGGTCTCCCTACATTATCAGCAGCCACAGCAGTGAGGGATATCATATACAAAATGCCTGAAAAAGTGGACTATGAGCGACACGTATTTCACACCACGACTCAACTACAAGGTGATACAAAGGACAGTTGCCACACGTTGGAGCACACCTGCCAAACATTGTGACTTTTACTTATACTCAAGTGAAGAAGATATCAAATCCCAAGTGATATCCGGATGCAAGTCTCTTGCATTCCAAAAGAAGCTGCTGCAGAAACCTCACACTTGATCAGAAATTCTCACCATGGCCCGCACCAACATGACCATTGATGTGCAAGTCTCCACGATGGAGAAACTCAAAGAGGCCCCAAACCAAGTTGTGCCAATACACAAAATTACAATGCAACGGGTATCAGACAAACACACGAAAAGACTGCGCTTAAGATGTGATATGATTTTCCTCATAAAGGTGATGGTCATGCATTCTTCTGACACGCTACGGCGTGCCTTCTGATAATCAGCTCCAATAAGGGTTATCTCTCGCTTTCCCAGTCTCAGCCACCACTTCTCTCTCACGCGCGCATGCATTCAAGGACCACTCTACACTTCACAGACCTGCTTGAATCTGTGCCTTGGACAGTGCAGCTCAGGCACTGATTCCAGTCTGCTCCTCCCCTGCTGAAGAGGCAGCGTTCTCCTGTGTCTACCACCTTCCTTCACACAGCTGGTTCAAAACTCCCGGGTCTCTCTCCTTCCCGGTTTCTCTCCTCCCACTTTAATGATACTTCTCTGGGGCTTCCTCAGCGTCTCGTGGAAGTCAATTTTCAGTGTCTTCGTCATATTCATTATGACTCTTGCGGGTTTTTTCGTCACAGTACCAGACAGGTACTGATTTTCACATTCAACACCACCATAACAGATGTACAAAGATTTCTCTTGGTCTCTCCCAAAAGGATAGACATGGTTGGGCTGGAATGGGAAGTCCTCATCGGAATGAGAGCCCTTACACCCAAGATTCTGCTTGCCTCTACCCCTAGAGCAGTGGTCTTCAAACCTTTTGGCCTGGGCACCCCCTGAGCAAAATTTGGGCAGGCCGGGCCCACCAAAAAATGCCAAATGGACAATATGTGTTGCGCGCCGTCATCGCACCCTACTCCCAGTATGGTCACTGGGCTCACCCACCTGCTCCCCTCACAGTCGCTGGGCTCCCTCATCCCACTCCTACCCAGGCCCTGGGCTCTCCCCACCCTGCTCCCACCACTATCCCTGGGCTTCCCCCCATCCCATTCCCAACACAGTCTGAGGGCCAGTGGTGGCTAGTAAATGTTTTAAATGGAGGGGCATAACTATTTCCCCCAAAAATGCTAAAGCGACCGAGCGCAGCGAGGGAGCCCGAACCAATCAAGGGTGGTTTGGGGGGTTCCCCCCCTGAATTTTTATTACAATAATGGGTTAAAATGTTGCATTGTAGAGCATACTTTAAAAGAAAATGGGTAAATAGCCAAACGGTTTGCAATTGGTGCTGGGGGGCCCAGGCATGACATTTTTCAGTGGACATCTATGATAGAAATACAGTAAAAAAAACTACCATCCCTGTCCTCCGGGCTCCACAGTGCCTCAGCGCCTCAGAAAGAGAGCTGATTTTGGCAGGTGGGTAGGGGGATTGTGCAACCAAGCCATTTAGGCATTTTTAAAATGCCTTTGTTTTACAACCCTCCTTCCCCCCTCTATATGTGCGGCAGGGGAACTAAACGGAACTGTCATAGGGAAATAGTGGCTCCTTAGCTCCTCCATAATGGGTGAGGCGGCCACTGGATGGGCGCACCCTTGCCATTATGGATGAGCCGCCAGGCTCGGACTGGCCTTTAGGGAAATAGGGCAATGCCTGTACCAAAAATGCAAAATGCTAGTGTGGGCCAGTCAAAATGGGCCACCTTTTTGGTCAATGCGGGCCAGTTTGATGAGTTACTTCACTATGCAGTTAGTAATTTAGACCATTTTTGCTGAATAAATATTCTTTAAAGTTCACAATTTACTTGCATTTTAACACAAAACCCTCCCTTGGGTACTATTCAAACAGTCTGTGACTAAAGGAATGAATATCCATTTACAACTGTGGGACACTTTTTCATTGGTGCCAGAGACAGTTTCATGCTTCAGCCTGCGCCCCACAGTTTGAATACCACTGCCCTAGAGAGGGTTTCGCGGGCTCACCGTCCTAGCCTCACAAGGAAAGGCTCCCCACTGGGGAGAAGTGACTGAATCCCTCGATTCGTCACAGATTCCAATGCAAAATCTGAAAACCACTAAAGATCATAACTCACGCCCCCGCCATGCTTTGATCATATTGTCACACAACATCAAAGATAACGTTAGCTCGCTCCAATTTGCCTCAAGACATGTGAAAAAATCTGCGGAAAATACCACACAATGTTTTTCTGCGTTTTTGTTTTGCTACACAGCACAACTGGACCATAACCAAGATTTGCTGAAATGTGTGCCGTGGTGAGCACTGTGTTGTTTCGGGGCCTTTTTCAGAGACATCAGGCACCATGGATGTTCCCTCTAAGCTGTTTATCTGGGTCTGATCTCTCAACACATTCTTTATTTTTTAAGAAGCATTTGTTTCAACGAACGTCCAGTATCCATAGTAATTCTTCTCAGCATATTGAAAATCCTCTGTCCAAGCAAGGCTTCTGAAGAAGAGGGTAGACCCTCGAAACACGTAAAGCCAAAGTATTATGTGTCTTGGATTTATGAAGAATATGTTTACTTGATGTGATCATTAAAAAACATTTTTGGATATTTTATGAAATCCACTCTCTCTGAAATCCTTCATTTCACTGCGACTTTGGATCATTGAATACTTACATTGATTAATGGCTATTAATTATTGTTTAAACACCACTTTTTGTGGTTTGTCGATAGTGTGCGAGGGACGGGAGGATCCCTATCGTTGGATCTTTTTTGTTCCATAACCAAGATTTCCAAGAGCCTGTTTTCATTGTGAATGAGGTCATTGCTGTAAGGTTTACTGCATTAAATTATAATGAGAGACCTTCAAGTACAGATAATAGTAGTTTGCCCTTTCCCACGCTGTACTCTGGACCTCAACAGCACTCTCACATATTAGGCAAGGGACAGCTAATAATATAAGAGGGAATCCTAATAGCTGAAAACTGGGACATAGCAGAACAGGATTTCCAAACTGCATCTATAGATGTCAATAGTGACATCTGGGATATCGTGCAATGCCACCAGCAGTACATGGCAGCTGTAGTGGCAAACCATGACTGGCGAATTCTAGTATTGTTTTGGTTCTGCATGGCAACTTTTTATACAAGCCAATCTTAACCGCTTGTAGAAATCAATGGCCACATGCACATTTGCCAACATGGGCACAATCAAGAATTAAAACAAACTCTTCCATTGGATGGTGCCCACCCAAGAGGGCTTACAATCATGTTTTAGGTCTCTGTGCCATACCAGACGAGAAAAAAAAAACATTTGAATATTAGTTTGGTCCTCCCACATGCCAAGCAACCCAACGTACTGGCTTCTGCTCGGTTGGGCACAAGCTACCCACACGAGCTGAAAGAGTCCAGCTTTGAAACATGCCACAATATGCCAGGGTATTATTTAACCCAAGAAGTTGCGCATCATAACTCCATGCTGCATACACTCGAAGGCCCTACGCATCGCGCCCAGGATACCCCTTGGCAAGGGCCACCGGTTCACAAAGTGTTAACGGAAGTGACCGACTAACATGCAGCCTCTTGTCAACGTCACACGTTTGGATTGAAATCCCTAGAGTCTGAAAATCCAACCTGGGTCATGCTTTATTTGGGGTTCAGCCCCCGCAAGCAGAGGAACAATATTCTGTTTTGGATCTGTAACTTCATTAATGCCCTTATAGACGTAGCCATTTCCGTCATCCTCAGCTGCACTTAAGGGTATCATGTGCCAATCAATTAGCCAGACACTTACAGGTATTAATAGCCAAACATACCCGCACCACAGGCAACACACCGCCAACTGGAATGCCATCTTGGCTTTTTTTCTCCGTCCCCATTAACCCAACCCACCCCCCTCATATTCAGATCAGGCTTGAGGAGGACACCAGCCCAAATCTTGGATAAAAGGAGGGCTCCTACAACCATTCGACAGATCATCATTAGAGCCAAGTTTCCTATGAAGGAGTGCAGCCTGTTGATGACCAGAGGACACATGGTTTTTACTGACCAGCATTGCCTCATACAATTAGAACAAATGTGGAAAGACGAGTAGAAAAGGGCTAAACAAGTAGAGTGGGGGCTGGGGGCACAGTGGGCCTCCTGCCATGTCTTAAAGAACGTTAGCCTACATTTGTTTTGTAGTGTGTCCCAGCGTTACACTTCCGTTTCATTTACTTTGTTGCATCGCTTACACAATGCTCCTTCCCCGGGCCATGTATAAACTCGGCCCAGATGTTTGTGAATGGTACAAAAAGGCAAGTGTTCAGTAAATGAAGCGGCTGACTCTCAGACAGGCTCAGAATTGAGTTATTGCGGAGTGTGTGTCTGGGGCCTGTGAGAGCAGCATTCGCGTGGCCGGTCTTCCTCCCCGGATGTGGCCACCCCTTACCTTGCTCCTGCATGTCAATCTGAGCCAACAGACAAGGATGTAGAAGGTGAACCAGACCCTGGAACCCCAGGAGAGGCCAACTGGAAGACACCGGCAATCAAGTCCATATGAGGTCCACAGTTCCGCTCTGTGCCTCATGTCCTCTGGGTCTTGGAAACCACAAAGGAATTTTACTTGTTTCAGGCGTTTTCCAAGTGGTGTTTTTTTGCCAAGCATATGAGGAAAAGTAAATAATACTCATGGCCAAGAGATTTCTTACTCAATTAAGGATTAATACCTGCGCCAAATGAACTCAAGCCAAGGACTTAAATGAACCGGCCGGTGCATTGCAAGCTTGTTCGTGCTTGTGTCTGAGTAGGAAGAGCCGTCGGCACTGTGAGACTCTGGACTCTAGGCTGTTCTGGATTCCCGAGTAAAATATTTAAGCAGACATATGTTCCATTGTAGGTCAGATCTCGGTCTTTACTTAAAACTAACAGACAGGTTTGTTGTGGTAGCGAAAGGACCAAACGAAAAAAGGTACAATAACACTACAAGACCCAGAGTTTTGTTGTCTATTTCCTTTTTGTTTTTTTAAAAATAAAAAATAATACCTACACTGTTCCTTTAACTAGTACACCATTGCCACCTCTCCGTTACATATTTCCGCCCTTGCTTGCATCTGTGTAGCGTGCCACCTCATGCATGCAATCTCGCTTGCACCAACTGGCGGACTACCGCTCCCAAGCGCACATTGGTGCGCCCGGTTTTGGAGCGGTACGAATGGTTTGTCCCGAGCAAGGGCCCATGTTGGGCGGGGCAAGAGAGCAGTTGGAGAATCATTTCAGTCTTCATTTTGTCAGACTGCCAATTGGGCCAGAAGACCTAGTGGGTCACAAAAGCTGAAGCCTCCAGTAACCTTGATCTTCTGTCATTCCAGATGACTGGCAACATTTGGCCCCGGGAGGACGAGGACAACCTAGTGACCCATTGCACAGTGGCCCCAGCCCATGCCGCAGGGGCCCAAACCAACAAACAACATGTATATTTGATATTCAAAAGTACTTTCAAAGTACAACACATATGCACATATTCCTTAGTGTTGTTTAACATGTCAATTATCATCTAATGGCAGCATGGCCAGGGATGGCATGACTCCCCACCTTCTACAGGCTTGCAGGAGGAGTAAGCAGATCCCCATGGCCTGCATCACACGACATGTGTTGCTGCACTAATGCGCTGCCCCCATCCCCTTCCCGCACGTGTATCTCTGGCAGCCATTTTGCTCGGCACATGGCGCCCTGCGCAAAGGGCAACTCTGGCAACTATGCATGTGATTATACAGCAAAACCATCAGCTATGTTCTAGGCATATACACTGCATATGGACACTGGTCAGCAGGGCTGCATTTAAACCACACCGCACCCCATGAGGGAAGCTTTCTCTGGTGCCCCCCTTTCTTGCATGCTATTTGTTATGAATGCCTTTTCATGTTGCATGCTACGCTACTCAGACCCAAACCATCAATACATGTGTAAATAAATAATGCTGGGGCCTGTCTAAACCCCCCTTTTTTATTTTTGTTTTGCATATAGTTTTCCCAGGAGGGTACTGTTTTATGCACTCTCGGTGAAATGAAAGTCTGGACAAGCAAGCATTCATGCAGGACCAAGCCAGGGAACACAAAACACAACACACTCCCAATATTGCCAGTGAAATGGACTGAGGTACAGAAGGATAGAGTGGCTGGCCGAGAAGCACACAACTTTTGTCATGCGGGGAATCTGGTATTGTAACCCAGGTTCCTTTTTCCACCTACAACTGTTTTTCACAAAAATACATCTCCAGGGTCACCAAGCGGAATACCAAATCTGCCCCCACAACCCTCCCAAGCAAATTATATCATGAAAAGTGAATTGCAAAGAAATCATTGGCATTATTTTATTTTTTTTTTATTTGTTATTTTCATTTTATTTTTGAAAGCACAGACCTAGCTTGAGAGCAGCGGGCACTGTACAGAGCGTTGTTATCTGTCATTTGAGCTGGCATCTGTTAACAGTGGTGCAGTACTGTTGATGACTATGGGCCGGTATGTGCGTCTATTGGACTTAGCCCTCAGTCTGGTGTTGTTGAAAGAGCCATGTTTTGAGAGATTTGTAAAAATGGAGAATTATGGGGGCATTTTGAGCGGACACCGGGATCGAGTTACAGGGGGTGGTTAAGGAAGGCATGGTATGAAACAGTGAAGACAGATACAAGTGATCACAGTGCAAGGGTGTTTATTGAACTTTAAATGGGTTGGTTGAACACCTATCTAAGGCTAAATCTAAATATGGGAGCTAGCTACGACCATCAAAAAATAATAAAAGGGCCTATACTAATTAACCTGTCGCCAATCCTTACTTCTAAATACAGAATGGTGTGGGATCACAATGTATGTAAAAGAAAAGTGTTCAAGAAATATATCAGGATAGTTGAGAAGTTGGCTTTCCTTCCCCACATTTTCAGCATGGGGCAAGGCAGCACATGCAGGCTTTGCACACACTCTGGCTTCATGGCCACGAGGCAACAGTTCAACACATCGGCATCAGGGTCTTCCACCAAAGTCTCTCTCGCAATGAAAGTCTCTTATTGCAGAGGGCCTGAAGCAACAAACAAAACACAAAACGCTCCTTTCCTTTGTCAGGGTTCTCATATTCATAAATTCAAGATTGGTTTCCCTTCATTCTGGCTCGTACCACGGGTCCCCTTCGTTCGGGTTCAGACCCCTTTTCTACAACCTTCACAATTCACAAGATTGGTCTCCCTCCTTTGGGCTCGGACCATGGATTCCCCCCCTCCGGGTTCAGATCCTTTTTCTACAAGGTTTACAATTTGGTCTCCCTCATCCAGGCTCAGACCATGAATCCCCCTCTTCCAGACTCAGATCCCTTGTTATTCGAATCAAAGACTTTTGAATGTGCGATGGGTTTTGCTTAAACCATCGCAGGACCACATTGATTCACTTTACACAATTATACTTCACATCAAACTTTTACTTTTGTTTCTCTTGTCTGGATAACAACAGAGACCTTCGATTGAGCAGATTCACAGTGCCAGACCACTCTGTCAATGGTATCGTATCCTTCCTTCTTGAGTTCAAATATTCACCAGCAATTTAGCTTTACTCGCGTCTCTCATCACACATGTTTAACAATGTTAATTCGCTTTACAATGTTACCGCTTGCAACCTTGATTTCAACACAGACCGGTCTCCCCAACTCACCCGCTGCCTTGTTCTCTGTCATTTCTTTGTTCCTGGAGCCAAAGACGATACCAACAAGTCTGCAGCTCCTCTCCGCCTTGATCAGTTACGCGGGAGGGCCCTCAATATCTGCGACACACAATGCCGGATTCTTCAGCCTGGTTTCGTGGTCTTACTGTTTCTGGCTTGAAGGTATCTTGAAAGGAACAGCTGAGTGTCGAAAAGGTCAAGGGGTTTGCTCTTCTCACGAACCTCTCGTGCATTGCTGTGTTCCTCCTCTCGTTGAGCTGCCGACTCAAAACTGCTGTACCTTCATGGGCTTTGCCTCGCTCAGAGTGTGCTCTCGTGTTTCTGCCTTTGATCTGTGTGGGAATGTGTAATGGAAATTAGGTGTGAGTGATTGTCGATAACTGGCTGACTTCGCCTGACCATAGTATTGGGACATGTCAGATACACGGCTCGGGTGTGAGTCTGTTTTCTCTCGGAGCGGACTGATTGTGTAAAAGTGTTTGAGCAGGAAAAGGTTGGGGCTGAGTTTCTAAATATCCCATTGAGTAGGATAGTGAAAAAGTGTTACAGGGAGAGGGATAGCGCATCTTACTATCCGGTGTCCCACTCCCACTCCCCGAAGATCCTTCACCCAGGTGATCCTCCCGCACTGGTCCACCCCCAGAGTCTCGATCCAAAGCCGATGATGGGCCCTGGCCACCTGAGAGAGAGAGAGATCAGCGGGGCCAGCGGGTTAGACACCTTCTGGTTTCTCACAGTGGGTGCATGACAAGACATGGATTGTTTGCAGGTCCTGACGTGTTGTGATTCAAACTGGTTGGTTGATTTGCTGCAAGAGGAGCCTGTGCCACCATCTGGTGGAGCTTAGCAGCCAGGTACACTTGTGTGCTACTCAGGAAGGCTTTGTAGATGATACATGCATCGTCTTGAACAGTATCCTGGCTTGGAGTGGGAGTCAATGTAGTTCAAGTATGATGGGGGTAATTTGGTCAAATATCCGTGCTCCCATAATAAGATATGCTGCAGAATGGTTGACTGCTTTTAGGGGCTGCCAAGTGAGCAGCTGGGAGCCCTGTCAGGAGAGCATTTCCCCCTGTTGATGTGTGAGACTACAAGGGCCTACACCAATGTCTGGAAGTCCTGCGGAGGGATGAAGGGTAGATATTCTGAGCTAGACTATTTGGGCCTTCTTGGCTATGTGTTTCTGGTAGGACAGATAGCTGCTAATGGTGATGCCTTAGGATCTTGCTGAGTTGAGAGTTGTGGATCAAATCCTACACAATCAACAATGGGGCCCAGCCTTGGACTCCTCCTACTGCTGGGAAAACAGACAGTGTGAAAACACCACTCCTATGCGGGACTATTCGAAAAACTATATGACACTCTTGCCTTTTCCATGCATCCATAGCTTCCCATCCACAGCTCTACACAACAAAGTTTGGTTGGTATTTTATTACAACCTTCGTACACGAGTGCATTCACTTAATTCGATTCAGTACATAACAAATGACAATACATGAATACAATATATTCATAAAAACGTACTTGTTGAGTGGGCGTTAGTAGTTAAATCAATGCTCTACTCGAGCCCCATTGGCACCCTTTTCTAGGCTCTTATAAGTCACCCATTCTTTACATTGAGGTTTCTCGCACCCATTTATTGTACATGAAAAACTGTTGACATGCTGTCTCTTCAAAAACGAATACATATTTTTTCTCCTGAAAACACGCTTCAGCTCCAGAAACCCTATTGTGGTGCTCATGCGTACACCTTCAAGACAGTGGTTGCTTAATTGTCAGCGTAGAGGAGGAGCCCACCAAGCACTCCTCAAGATTCTCCTCAGCGGTCAAACACTTGCATCAGAATTCATAGAATGCCAGGAAGACAAGATGACATCCAACCAATCGCTAGAAATACCCCGAATAAACAGCCTTTCAAGGAAGCTGCTTCTAAGAGTTTTCACTGCGTGCAACCTGAACATGAATAGAACATTTTGGCGACAAGGTAAACTTGTGCTGCTGTGGGGCTGCAGTGAAAAATGCAGCCATCGCTGCTAGAAGACAGTCCATTCTCCCAGACACACTTATCCTACAGACAGGGGAAGAACTTCGGGGAGGTAGAGGACCCTCCACAGCCCATGAGCAACCTTTAGTACTGCAGGCCTCATTATGATTTCAGCAGTGTGGTAATAAAACAGCAGTAACGCGCTGGTAATTCCGTTACCGCCAGCTTACCGCACCACCGTACTACAGGTTTGTCGGTGGGGTGGAAGATTTTCCTCCAGCAAAAACTACCGCCTAATGAGGCTCTGGGTCCCTAAAGGAACTGTAGTGGCCACGTCTTCCTGCAGATTGACTCTCACTGCACCAGCGGGCAAAAGGAGTGGTAAGTCTACCACTGGGCAACCGATTACTAGATCTGAAAAATGTAAAACACCACCACTACTAAAACAGCGCTCGTTACAAGGAACACCATTTAAAGCGTTACTGCCTTTTGCCTGTGCACCCGGTATTATTTGCATAATTAGCACAGGTTTATAGCTGCACCTGTGATAGAACAGTGCTAATTAACTTTAATACACGGCAGTGTTTTTGTCCAGGAAAGTCCCTCTAAGAAGGCAACAGAAGACACCTACTGGTACATGCAGATCAAAAGGGAGCGAGCAAGCACTAGTATAGCCTTTTCTAAGTGTCATTAGAGACCCCTATATGATCGCACATGGGACATTATACAAACGGCTGACCGCGTGACCTACCTAAAAGATTAACAAGATTGCAAGTTCTTCATCACATTTGTTGCCGGTGTCTGTCTCTCTGTGCACCTGAGCCCCCAAATAAGGACACAGACTTTGCTGCTGTTGCTCGGGGGTATCACGCAAACCCCCTAACAACCTCCCACCCACACCAAAAAAATGGGAGCCCTTCCACCAATCACTGCGAGACACACCCGCAAAGTGACCAAGGAATTATTAGAACCCACCATTCGTACTTCCCTTGATTCGTGGCCTGAAAGAACTGACCCTGAACTCATCTCAAGGCATACAACTCTGCACTCCTCAGTGGACTCGACCAGCACGCTCCCCTCAAACCCACAATACACAAACAAGCTTCCATAACTGCTTCACAGAGGAATAAACGTCCCCCTGCAAATTTAAATGCGCCTAAGAACATCTCTGGAGGAAAAATCCTACCCCCTCCAACAAAGAGGTCTTCAGCAACATTACTATCTCTATATTAGCTATTACCACCACCAAAGCTAGCATCCACAATACCCGAATAAATGAAGCCAGTTCTAATAGAAGTGAACTCTTTAAAATCCTCAAGGAGCTTGAAGTCCCAGCACCTCCCACCGCCAGATTCCCGAAAGACAAAGCCTGGTGCTCACTTGTACAATCTAGCCTGGCAAACAAAACCCTCAACCTAAGAAACATAACTATTCTCAAGAAATTTCTTCTCTCAACCACAGATTCGGACACACCCATACCTATCACCGCCACCACCACCACCCCCTTCCATTTCTCCCCTGTCTCCCCGACGGACGTGCTCACTACCATCCAAGGCCTCAAAGCATCTAACTGCACAGGCGACTTTTGTCCAGACCACCTCATAAAAATGTGTGTAGACCCCCCTGTCCACCACAATTGCTAAATGCATCAATGGCTCCTTCAACGTCTGCTTAGTACCTAACTCCACAAAAGAAGTCTGGGTCACTCCGCTCCTTAAAAAAACCCTCTCGACCCCACCCTCCCCACCAACTACCACCCACGCACAACGGTACCCTACTTCCTGAAAAGTCTTGATCGCACTGCATACGTTCAACTCCAAAACAATCTTGAAACCTACAATCTACTGAGCACCCCACCAGTCTGGGTTCATACCCAGACACACCACAGAATCTGCCCTCCTCGACCTAAAGATTCAGCTTGACCACAAACGGGACACAGGGGATCTCGCCATCCTGCTCCTATTGGACCTCTCGGCGGCCATTGATCTCGTTGACCACAATATATTATGCTACCACCTCACGGTCACATTCAACCTCACCTTCGAAGTGTCCAACTGGATCAAATCCTTCCTGAGTGGATGAACCTCCACGTCTTCCTCAGGACTGAGGCAGCAAACCCCATCCCGTTACCTATGGTGTCCTACAAGGCTCCTGCCTCTCACCTACCTTATACAACATGTACACCAAACTACTCTTTGACCACCTGGATAGGTTAAACATTCCATACACCAACTGTTGATGATACGTAGGTCCTCCTCAAACTCCCAGGCAACCATGAACTTGACTCAACGAATATCAACCGCATCTACAGCATCATCCAGGCCTGGATGGCTAACCACCATCTGTCTGAACGATGACAAGATGGAGCTGCTCATTGTCGGCTCGCCGCACCGCCTTAAACACCTTGACCCTGCAGTCGCCTCTTTCTGCATCAACAGGAACTCTGCATCAACAGGAACTTCACCCCAGTATCAACCCATGTAAAAACGCTGGTTGTCTATCTTGACTCAGAACTAAACATGCATAAACATGCTAAGGCGGTAGCCTCATCCACCACCATACTCTTTAATCCATCTAAGAGAATCTGTACCCCAACAACTGCCTCACGCTGGCCAGTGCCATTATTGGCAGCAAATTAGATTACTGCAATGCCATCCTTGCAGAAACTTCCACTAAAAACCCCAACAAACTACAGCTGATCCGAAACAACACCCCGAGGCAATGTGGGGCATGAAACGATCGGATAACATCTCCCTGGTGAGAAGTGAAGCAAATTGGTGCACATTGAGTTCAAATCCTATCCATCACTCCCTGTTGTCTCCACAACACTGCTCCTCCTTATCTCACTCACTGTATCTCTAAAAAGTCTAACGTACGCAACCTGCTATCGTCCTCCTCCACCTCCCGTATTACCCCCAGATTAATCAGGAAAAGGAGCAGGTGGAACAAGCTTCACCATTATTGCTCCCATGCTCTGGAACAGTCTCCCATCCTCTGTCCTAGAAAAATCCTCCTACCCGATCTTTTGCCAAAAAATCAAAACTGCACTATTTCAACAAATATGCCTAACATTACTGCCTGAAAGGTACCACTAACGCCTGTTACCAAAACTGAACCTGCAACCAAACCTTACCTGTAACCTTGTACCTGTCACAATGCCCATAATGTAATATATTCTACTAGAGCCGTGATTCCTCCTGGTCATGGGCGCTAACAACAAAAAATAAAAAAAATAAATGACACCATTGGTCCACCATCACTAGGAAATAATGGTCTCTGCATGTTGGCCCAAATCCACATGAATGCTCCCCCATGGTTCTCTGATGCTTGCCATGGACTCGATGGGCGGTTCTGTGTCTCTGGGCCATTGCTTGGCAACCAATGCACGCTTTCACAAAAGCATCAACATATTCCTCAATGCCAGGAAACCACACTTGGAGCCTCAAATGCGCCTTCATCTTCCGCGTTCCCTGGTGTCTGTGGTGTGCTAGCTGCAACACACTGGAAATCAGCGCTGTGGGGATCACCATCCTCAGGCTTCGTAGCAGTAAGTTATCATCCGTAAAGGTAAGTTCCCCTTTTATATTCCATAGCTGTACCAGAACCAGTTTAGCACTGCTTGTTCTATTGTGCAGGTCTGCTAAAGCTCCTTTCTAGTCCCCTCGCAACATTGCTTCGCTCATAATCTGAAAGCATTCATCCCTTTCAGATGCTGTTCTCATCTCCTCCAGGGACATGGAGTTTGTAATGGTGTTTTCCGTGACTAGGCGGATGTTCAGCGTCAAACTCCTCATTGGACGGACCGGTAGGCGGGTGCCTGGACAGGTAGTCTGCCGCGTTATCGCTCTCGGGCGGTACACCAAGGCAATGTTGTACTCCTGTAAAGTAAACATCCACTTCTCGATGCGAACAGGTTTTTTTTAGGATGGCCATGCCAGGATGTGAAGGAGGTAGTTTGTGATCTGTTATGACAGACAGGTTTTCCATAAATGTACAAATGAAAATGTCGGCATCCCCATAGTGCTGCCAAGGCCTCTCGTTCATTTTGCGAGTACCATTGTTCTGTACTCGATAGCGCTCTGCTCGCATATGCCACTGGACGTACCTCACCCCTCACATTACACTTTGTGAGGACCGTTCCCAGGCCAACAGGGCCTGCATCCATGACTAGTTCCGTGCTCAGACTTGGGTCAAAAACACCATCTCACAATCAGCTGCGAGTGCTGCTTTAATTTTATCGAACGTGGCCTGTTCTATCAATGTCCACTGCCAAGGGTAGTCCTTCCTAGTGAGCCGTTTTAGGGGCTACACAGCGATGCCAGGTCCTTAATGAACAGCCACAGTTGGTGACCATACCAAGAAAACTGCGAACCTCAGAGACCGTTTCACATGCCTTTGTGTCTTAGAGATCAGCAACCTTTGCAGGATCTGCCGACATCCTGTATTTCTGGAAGATAAATCCCCAAAAATCCATCTTTCTTTGCAGTAACTCGCATTTCTCTTCATGCAAAGTTAGACCCAGAGTCCTTATCCTTTCTAGGACTATCGGCAACCGCTCCAGATGTTCAGCCTCTGAGTGGGCAAACACTAGGATATCATCTCCGATATTTAGCCTGAATGCATGCTAGTGTCCCTCTGATAGCGTTCTGGAACACCTCTGCAGCAGAGGAGATACCAAAGTTTAAGAGTGTATACTGTAAAGCCCCTCATGGGTGGTAAATGTGATTTGGCACGAGTAGTATAGCTCAGTGGCAAAACGCTCATCTTGGAAGCAAGACGACGCAGAGCAACACAGATTTGAATCCCGGGCCGATGCTTAGAAACCTCTTCGTTATTGAACGCGTTATAAAAAAAACAATGAAATTAAATATAGCGAGAGTCCTGATGCAGGACCAGCTGGTGGTAGTGCACCCGTAGATCTAGCTTCAAAAAGGACACTGCCCCCTGTACATAAGCCACAATATCATCAGTCGGCAGGCAAAGCTGGTTCTTTCTATCGGGGAAGGCCACCAGGTAAGGCTTACTGCCTGTGCCTGTCCCCCTACTCCATACCATCTAGGAGTGAGGGGGAGAGGCCTTTCCTCCACCAATATCCACCTGCATCCAGCCCAGGAGCACCGTGGTGGAAGCTCTTCTAAAGAAGGCTGCCACTGTTTCTCATCTCCAGGCACTGCCCGTGTGCCTGAAGTACTACCTTGATATGCTACCAGTGTGGAAGTACTACCACTCGACCTGGGAGGTGATTGGCTGCCTGCTTGCTTATTCCGGGTCTCCACCAGCCGACAGGCAAAGCCGTTGCTTTCCATCAGGGAAGGCTGCCGGGTAAGGCTTACTGCCGGTCTGCTTGTCTGGGCGCTGGAGGGTACGGAGCTCTCCCTGTCTCACCAGTCGCTGTGCCCAACAGATGGCCACCGCACCCGACTGTGACATGGCTGCCTCCTAACCTGATATAGGATCATCTCCACTTTTGCCCAGATGCTGCCTCATCCACTGCTTCCATGACAACCCAGGGGGGTTGTGGCAGCTTGCAATCCCTCTCTTGGAAGGTAAGCCTCCCCCATGGCTCCCACTACCTGCATCAGCCACTAGATACTCGTATTCCTGCACTCTTACCAATCTAATTTGCACAAAGTCAATAACACAGCACCATAATCTGCCACCTACTTACCTACCTGATTGACCCTTGCATATATGTTGTAGCCCCCACCCCGCACTATGAGGACTGGCTTGCCAGTTTATGTAGCTACCTGATTGACCCTGGAATACCACAAGTACCATTTGCATGTTGCAACCCATTTAAGAATGCTTCACTTCGCACTTATTGTAACTAGCGTCCTGATACCTAAGGGTTTGGCGTGCTGCAATAAATGAAAAAATAAAATAAATCGTGAGGGTGAAATGTCTCTCTTTTGATTGCCTTATTAGGAAGGTGAATGTGGACACAAATATGAACTGACTATTTTGGCTTTCGAGCCATGACAATCGGGGACACCCAGGGGGTGGGGCCATCGACTGGCTCGATTATGTCCAGATGGACCAGTTTGTCTAGCTCTTGTTCTGTGTTCTCCCTTAGATGGAAGGGAACACGTCAGTGCTTGAGGGCCAACGGTTGAACAGTGTCATCAATATGCATGTGGACCGGCTCAACTGTCATCTTGCCTAGTCCTGAAAACACATCTTTAAACCTCTGCAGCAGCGACTGCACGTCCTCGACATATATCCCGAAGGCAAAGTTCACAATATGTAGTGCTTCTGCAGGGGCGCAACCAAGTAGCGTGTCTGCACTGACTTTTGTAACAAAGAAACTTGCTTTGATCCGGATACCTTCAAGCTCAGCTGGTGCTAGAAAGAGGCCTCATTACAACACCGGCGCTAAACCATGGCGCTATTAGCACCATGGTTGCTGCCGGTATTGTAACGAGTCTGCCATGGTGAAATGGGGAAGTACCACCCCATTCCAAGGTTGGCGGGGCGGTACTTCCCCATTTCACCACGACCCTTCTCCATTCCCATTTTTGCCCCATAGGGCATAATGGGAATGGGGAAGGCGGTAATTACGGTACCGCAAATTGCGGTACTGTAATTAGCACGAAGGTCCCTTTGTGGGTCCATTCCTTAACGGCTGGTAAAACCAGCCGTTAAGGTGGGAACCTGCAAAGGGACCTCGTAATCAGGTGCTAAGGGATTACCGGTAACACGTGTGCTGTCCAGTTGGGGAGGATCCTGTATTGCTTCATAGTGGGAGGTGGCCATCACAATTACCAACGCCCCTGTGTCGATCAGTACTGGGGTATTCGTGCCATGGAACTGCAGCATGCACCTGAGCAGCTGTTTCTTCTTCGTGCCTACCTCTACGATGCTGGAGATGAAGAACACGTCTTCCTCCATCCTCGTCTCAAGGAAGTTGTTCCGCCACTCGTGCTTCAGGCTTCACTTGTTCAACCGTTTGCGCCTGCTTCTGAAATGGTTGCTACAGCCTTTCTTTTACTCCGGATTGTGTGGACAGACCTGTGGCATGACAGATCCAGGCAAAATGGTTTATGACTCCACAACTGCCACAGGTGTGGCCTTTGGCTGGAAACTCCCAAGTGTGGCAAGTCATACCCACACTGGTGGCATATCAAGGATTGTTCCCCTTTTGAGACTCTCCTGGACCACAGTGGCGTTTGCTGGACTTGCCGGGAGCCTGTTTACTGACAGTGCTTACTTCTAGCTTTACTGCTTTCATTGCAGAATCCATTTTCGATGCTCTGATGTTAGCCAGTTTGTGTGACCTGCCAAGTTCTCGCGCATCTTCGCCTGATTTCGCTTCTTCCATTTCTCATGAAGTTGTTGGAATCTCTAGTTGCCCCCCTCCTCCCTTCTTTCCTTGAGTCGTCTGGCATTTTCGACTCTTACCAGTTGGGTTTTCGGCCTGGGATGGGCACAGAATCATACCTCACCTCTGTGCTGGGTGACATGGACCGCCCGGTTGATCAGGGTGGGGTCGGCACAGTGATATTGTCAGATCACCGCAGTCGAGCATCCCTCCCTGGTCACCCGGCTATCGGCATCTGGTCTATCTGGCCAGGTTTTGGCCTGGTTCTCTGTCTTTCTAGCCGGCCAATCCCAGTCAGTTTCTCTTGCTCCTTTTTTCTCCAGTCCTGTTATGTTATCCTGTGTTGTACCACATGGTTCCGCAATGTCGTCAATTCTGTTAAACATCTATATTAGGCCATTTCTCTGCCTTATTCAGCCCCATAGCTTCAAGTGTTACTCCAGATGCCCACGAAACGCAGATTCTGGTCCGTCTCGACCTCGCTCGGCCAGATACTGCAGCTCGGATTAGGGGTTGCCTTGATGACCTGGGTTCCTGGATGGCGGAGAACTGGCTTAACCTGAATGACGACAAAATTGGGGTTTTGGCAGTTGGGACGCCTAACCCTCTTTCCTTCTGGATGACTGAATTCTGGCCTAGCTCCTTGTGCTCTTTTCCTATGCCAGCTGTAGCTGCTCTTGTGCTTAGTGCAGTTGATTACTGCCATTTGCTCTTTCTGGGTCAACTGCGCTATTTGATTAACCGACTTCGGCTTCTACAGAATGCTGCAGCCAGATCTATTCTCCACCCTCCTTTGGGGGCCCACATGGCCCCTTTGCTTCAGCAATTTCACAGACTCCCGATTGAGAAGCGTGTTCTTTTTAAGCCCCTTTGCATTGTCCATCGTGCCTTCTTTAAAGTAGGGGTGGAATATCTTCAGGAAAAATGTCCTCTTAATGTTCCATCTCATCTTCTCCGTTCTCAATCTGCCTTTTTGATTTCTGTCTCTCGGTTTCGATTGTCTCGTGTGGGTGGGCATGCCTTTTCAGTTTCTGCTGCAAAGGCATGGAATTGCTCTCCCCTTTTCCATGTGAGCTACTTCTGATCACATCGCCATTCTCTCAAAACCTGTCTGTTCTAGGCCGTGAGTCAGTTGCGTTTGCCGGATTAGTGCCATGATGGGGCCCCTCCATCTCCCTGGTCTTGATGCATGATGCCAGCACCCTCACTGAGGCCACTTGAGCCTTACACAGCCACAGGCAAATGGGAGCAACACTGACCAGGCACAGGTGCCACAAGGCACTGACCAGGCGCACAAGCACTCCAGCAGGAGCTGCAACCTGGGAACATCCCCTGCACATGGGCAGAGGCTTCCCTTATCTTGGGTATTCTCACTTCTCTTTTTGTTTTTGTTTTGCTAGACCGGATCATTGAAAGCTGTCATTCAGGGCAAATGGGGCCTCAGGAGACTCATTGCTGCACCCACAGCATGATCACTGGCTTGTCGACCTCAATCTGCCATCTCACAGCTCTGCAGGGGGGCTGAACGCTCTACCGTGCGTCATGCAGGAGCGCGCTGAGTCAGATCAGCAATTGCAACAATGATGCCTGAAGTGTTGTGTCGTTGCCATTGTTGGCAGTGTCTCTCTGTGCCCCCTGGCCTCCAAATAACGACACAGAGACTTGGCTACTGTTACTCGGGTCTCTGCCTGTGCACTAACTGGTGTGTGTCATGCAAGCCCTTTTATTGGATGCGGGCCCTGTCACACCCAGCCTTAAAAGGCCAGGCATATCCACAAGGAGTACTGCAAGAAAGGGATGGTATCAAACAGTGAAGACAGACACAAGTGATGACAGTTCAAGGGTGTTCATTGAACTTCAATGGGTTGATTGAACGCCCATCTAACCTAAATCTAAGAATGGGAGCAAGCAACGACCATGAAATAATAATAACGCAGTCCTAGTCGAGTCTCTGTCAAAATAAAAGGGCCTATATTAATAAACCTATTGCCAATCCTTTCTTCTAAATACAAAAGGGTGTGGGACAATTGTGTATGCAAAAAGAAAAGTGTTCAAGAAATAATATGTTAGGGCGGTTGAGCTGCTTCCCTTCCCCACATTTTCAGCACAGGGCCAGGTGGCACGTTTGAGCTTCATACTGAAGTGGGAGAATGGAACAAAAGACTCCCACCAATCCCCTCACGCCCCTGGCCTAGAGGATCGCGGCCCAGACACCCGCCACGAGAAGAGTTTGCCTATCTACCAGACGACCAAATACTCTGGTACAGGAACATACGGATGTGCCCACCAGCCTGCCCATCAGCCTGCCCTGCCCAAGCCGACTCCTGCGGCATGGATGAACTCGACTGAACCATTCAACAGTAAGTGAACACATCGTTAGAGATGCCATGACGACCTAGCCAACAGTCAGCACACCCGTGCAAACATGCACACTGGTCACTCCCACACCAATCCACACGAAGAACATATTCAGTGCTATGAATGACGGACACACCCACTGACGCGCATCGTTATTATTTTTCACATAGGTTTTCCAAAATGCAGAAATGCAAGACGCACAACAAACTCATCTAAAATGCTTGCTGACGCTTCTCCTAACCCATGCATTGCAATGAGAAATATAACGAAGACATGATACTAGGGATAAAGCAATATGATACCGTAACTCAAAGTGCCGTGCATCAAACATCCCCACCTATGCACCAGGCCCAAGTAGGCCGCAAGCAAGAGTCTCCATGAACATTGAACGAGCAAGAGTACAATTGCTGACCCTGCAGAATGAGCCCGGCGAGAACCGACAGCCAAGGGAGCAATGCTGCAAACTCGCATACCACAAGCCAAAGCCAAGGTCACACCTGCAAACTAAGCCAGACACACAGTGGAAAATACAACATTAAATGTGCAGAATTCTGCCTCAACCACGGTCTCTCCTCATGTGACCAAGCCGAACCTGACAGGGTGCCAGGCCCAGGAGGGAGGAGGCGCCTAGGTCCCACGTCTTGAGACACAGGCAGCAACAATGAAGCGACTCAATGGACATCTGCGGCGGTGGGAGTAGTCTGCTCTCAAGCTTATGAACAAATCCACGCATTATCTGCACAAACACATAGTTATACATTGTTGCAACTGGTAGGTGCATCGCGAGCTGGGAACAACGATGGTCCCAAGCTGGGGGGGCTCGCGAGTGGACCAATCAGAACATGGGGCACTTATCACTGACGCCATTAACATTAGCCAATCATCAGGGGTCTTCATGTAACAATTTTCATGTATCTAATAGAAGGGACAACCCAAGTATACCACCTGACTGACCCTTAACCACTAACAGCGGTCTCTATACGTATGCTATACTAACCCTACCACTCGAGGAACCAATCCAGAGTGACGATAGGTTTTTTTGCTAACTTTCCCAGGTGACGCAAGTAGCGCGTCATACTGAGGTAAAAAGGGCCTGCGAGCCCCACGAATGGCGAGAGAGAGTCAAGACGGACGCGTATGATCCTTGACCCATCCCTGCCGCTGTTTAATAAACAGCAGAACCACCTTGCTTCTTGCGTGTGCCTCATACTCATTTTTGGGATACGCGGGAGGAGTTGGGGCCTCCCTGCCCGGGGGTCTGCAGACGGCCCAGCCGACCCCGGCAGAAATTTCCCCCCGACAGTACACACTCTGGCTTCTCTGCCACGAGGATACAGTTCATAGCATAGGTATCAGGGCCTTCTGCCAAAGGCTCTTTTCCAATAACAGTCTCTTACCACAGAGGGCTTGTCATAACAAATATCAAAGTTCCACTCTTATCAAGATTTTCACATGCACAAGTTCTTGCATCCAGTGTTCATCATGGGTCTCCCTCCTTCAGGCTTGAACCTCCTTTTTAATCACAATGTTTACACTAGATCTCCCTCATTCGGGCTCAGACCATGGATCTCCCTCGTTGTGGCTTGGATCTCTTTTGCACAATATACACCTTTTGGTCTTCCTCATTCGGGCTCGCACCATGCAATCTCACTTTCTACCATTTCCTCTTGATATCAAAATCAAAGACTTTTGAATGTGCAATGGGTTTTGCTTAAACCATCACAGGACCACTACCATTCACTTTACACAATGTTCTAATCAATCTTCTACTTTCATTTCTAACACTTCTTGTTGGGATACCTTACAGAGACCTTCGATTGAGCACATTCACAGTGCTGGATCACTTGGTCAACGGTATTGTATCTTTCCTTCTCAAGTTCAAACATTCATCAGCCGTTTAGCTTTACTCGTTTCTTTCATCACACGCGTTTAACAAAGTTAGTTCCAGAGCTCGTTATATAATGTTGCCGCTTGCATCAGTCTCCCCAACTCACCGGCTTTATTGATCTCTCTGGTGCTTCTTTGTTCAAAGGATGATACCACGGCGGCTGCTGTTCCTCCCCGCCTTGTTTGGTTATACAGGAGGGTCTCCGGTATCTCCGACACACATGCAAAATTATTCAGTCTGATTTCCTGGCCTTACACTTTCTGACTTGAAGGTTTCTTGAAAGTAAGTGTTTCTTGTCGAAAAGGTCAAGGGTATTTCCCTCCTTGGTTTGCCGTCTTTCCTCGTTCAGCTGCCGACTCAAAACTGCTGTTTCTTTGTGTGCTTTGCCTCACTCAGAGTGTGCTCTCGTGCTCTGCCTTTTATCCATGTGGGGAAGTTTAATGTAAGTCAGGTGTGAGTGATTGTCAATAATTGCCTGACTTTGCCTGACCACAGTAGCAGGAAATGTCAGGTGCACTTCTCGGTGCGAGTCTGTTTTCTACCAGAGCGGCCTGTTCATGTGCAAATGTTTGAGAAGGGAAAGTGGGCAGGGGTAAAGTTCCCACGTATGCTACCTGGTAGGATGGGGTAAAGGTGTTACAGGGGGAGTGATACCGCGTCTCACCATCTGGTGTCCCACTCCTAGAATACCCCTCACCCAGGTGATCCTCCGACACTGGTACACCCCTAAGATCTGAATCCAAAGGCAATGGCCATGACCTGGCCACCTGAGAGAGAGATCCACAGGGACTAGGGGGTGAGACACCTTCTGGTTTCTCACACCTGCCAGAGGATTCAAAATTGTAGAGGAATCGTACATTTCAGGGCATCCCAGGATTTTTTTTCCAGCTGCCACTTTCCCAGCAGGGCCCGGCAGTGGGGGGAAAGTGGCCCGGCTGCTCCTTTGGCAGACGTCCTGTGCGGCAAAGATTTCACTATTGTCTGTTTCACAGTGCCCTGCTAATGGGCAGCAGTTTAATGTAATGCTTGCAGCCACCCCCTTCCCATTTTGAAGGGACATACTTGTTCGAACTCGATCCTTTAAGACTGGTTGCATGTGGAGCATCACAACGCACTGTGAATGGGAAGCGCATGCAGGAGCTGCACCACACTAATGACGGCGAGGCGTCCATACCATCAACTTTGTGTGGCCTCCTTCATTGCACCCAACTCTGAATGATGTGCAAATGCAATCTGCACACACTCACTGCAATGCTGTAACCTGCAACAAAGAGTGGGCTATCATGCCTATCCGATAGTGTCTCCTGCACATATCCTGTCGCAACTGTTATCACGATCTGGCCACGGACCAATTGGAGCGATACCCTCTCAAATTCGTGTATACCGCGTGTGGGCCATCTCTCCATGGCTGAATAGCTGCGACAGCTATCTATGTCGCATCTGAATCTGACACTCTCCCGTGGGAGGATAGCAAGCAAGACCAGTCTTACACCAGATTACACCCCAAGTGGGAAGAATCGTTGGCACCCCCCACCCAAAAATGACAACAAAAAGTGTATGTTGTCACGAAAAATGACATACCTAAACATGGTATTGACTACAAACAGAAGGTGAATAAATGTGAGGTGAACGAGCACTAACATCTGTGAAAGGTGGAGATCTGCAAAGATGGGTGTGTTTACATCTTTGTCATTTACTAGAAAATGTGCTGGAGCCCAATTCTCAAGTTGGACTGACCCGTTTTCACACAGCCAGCCGCGGTACAGATGATGTTGAAGCGATTCCCTCAATTAGCATACAAGAGACAACCATGCACCTACTCAGCTCCACATCATCAGGTGCAGGTCATCCTATTTATGAGTGCAAACATAAATGTGGACTGGCCTGGTCATTCCACCTTGTCCCATCTCCCCACTGAACCACGGCACAGGGGTTGGAAAGTGGTGTTTGGGCTGCAATGTTGACAAAGACAAGCACACAACGGCACAAGTATAAAACGGCACATTGATGTAACTATGCAAGATAGGAAGTGCGCCTTCTTGCACCACTGTGGCAGGTGCTCAACGGAAGGCAGTGCGCCTCTTTTGCGCTCTCTGCAGAGGTTCAATGAGCCAGCTTGTTTAAGGTGTCCTGTCATTGCTCCAGGCTCGCACAGTGTGCAGTATCCCCATGGAGACTGCACCGAGGTTGGGTTTGTGATGTACTCACCCCACCACGTCTGCTGCTTCCGAATATAACCACCTCAGCAATGAACGCTAAACCTTCACCAGTTGCGCGCGCACACACACACGTGGATGCACCCAGCGATGTATCTGCTTGTCTTCCAAAAAGGATGCAGTTGTCAGGCAAATGCAGCAGGGACGGATGGTGCACAATGTGGGAAGATCAGAGGGGATGTTAAATGCTTATAGCAGCAATAAAGAGAATTATTGCTGTTGATGAATGCGCTTGTCCAGCCAGCACCTCTTTGCAGTCTGCTGATGTTTTTTTTTTAATTTTTATCCGCGTTCAGATTATGTTCCAAACTATTCTTTCCCAGTTAAATGTTCCAGCTCTGTGCCAGCCGTGGACAAAGCACACTATCTTCCAGTTTGCCACTCCTCTCCCTTGGGGCTGATAAGCAATCCGCCAGATGGCACAGCTCTTCCACAGAACAAGGGAGGCCACAAGCAAACATAGAAATACAGCCATGCACCTTTAAGATCTTTGCTGGGTATTTTGCAAGTCCTCCAGTTTTGGTATTGTGCACTGGCAGACATGGGCAGTCATTTGCATGAGTTTACCGTCGCTACTAGGAACCTGCCCATTAATATGCAAGGGGCTTCAACATGGGTCAGTTTTCCTGTTGCAAGAATTCCTCAGTTCGCGAGTCCTCTTAGGGGTTGGATTTAACACTCCCATTCATTCCCAAGTCCTAGCTGCATCGTTCACACATCGGCACCTGTCACAGACTGTACAACAAGGTGTCCCCCGCAACACACCGCTCACTATACTTTAGAGCATAGTGAGCAGGGGCTGCAGGGGGAAACCCCGCCAGCTCCCGAAACAAAACACAGCCTGAAGAAAAGGAAAGTAGGGTTTGTTTATGTTGGCGGTGTGGGTGGGGGTGTGCTGTGGGTGTGTTGTGGGTGGGGGTGTGGGTATGTAGGGGTTTTGAACGTGTGTTCGTATGGGAAATGTACAAACCTTTTGTGGTTCACACATTTCACATGCAAACTTTTCAGCCGCGTGAAATCAGCCGCGGTCGGATCACGTAGATACTATATTACTGCACACACTTCTTTATTCTTCACATACTTTAATAAACACGGAATCAAACTCTTCTTCCATAGTTCTATGTCCGTTTGAAAGTGAACAACCAAAGATAATTTTGTCTAAGAAAGGTCATCAATTCTGTAAGATACTATGGTGTTGTTTTTTTCCGGCATAGTAAATGGTATGTTTTGGAATTGCCGAGAGACTCTTACAGGGCCGTTTGGCACAGGGCCGTTTGGCATTGAACATCTAAACGGCCGCATGCTCCTGCTTACAATGCACGCTGGTCTTTGCATATGGCCGTGCATTTTTGAAAAAAACATGCAGGATTAAAAAAACAAAAGCAAAAACGGCTGCACCCACCTACGGGAAATCTAGCCTTTCTACTTTATGGGGTACACAATAGTTATCAAAAAAAAGGAAAGCTACACACTTAACTTGTATCTAAAGGACTGCATACTATTATGAAAATATAAAATCTCATTCAAAAGACAAAATATTGATTTTATTTAATATCTATATACATAATTCATGAAACAACATATAAAAGTTATACATTTAAAAAAAATCACTAGAAAAATATTTCAACTTTAAACATCACACACAAATATATAAAACCAAAGCAAGTGTCACTCTGTTGTTCTCAGGTATTGGAGCACTGTGCAAAATCCTTGCTACTTTACAAGCCCTAAAGCACTTCTTTTTTTAATCATGTTCATTTTGACATTTCAAAAATTGCAGAATAAACCCCAGAACACCTCCCTACTGGCTATTTCTGCTGGCAGCGCATAATACACCCTATCATTTTTTATGCTCTTATGGAGTGGAGCGAGGGATCGTGGGAACGACCAAATCTTACCCAAATAAACACTGTATGTAAATCCTGGCACACAGGCAGCTTCTCTCTCACTGGAGCTGCTTGCTTGGCCTCCTCCTGAGTTCTGCCCTGCTGCCTCTGGGGACCTGCTGCTCCTATGCCTGGGCGGCTGCTGTGCTGGGCCTTGATCCACCGAGGCCAAGGATGGCGAATTGGTGATTCATCTCTAAAGCGTTGAGTGTCCGTCTGGTCCCTGCTGATGAGCTGTCTAAACACAGCCCAGCCAGCCCAATAATCAACCACACTCCGACTGCTGCAGCGCATACGCCGAGGAGGAGGAGGCACATTTGGTCAGGCCTGGCCGGGGTAGGACTGACGAGCAAAACCGTTGTTTACTCGGAGGAGCCAATCATAAAATCAAATACGTGGTGCTAGCCTGGCTTTGCTGGACAGCAGTAGCAGGCATCGCACAGTCAGAGCTCTGACTCCCAGACCGATCTCATTTTGAGTAGCACTTTTTTTTTGTACATAGATAGTAATGTTGTTACCCCTGGTAACATATGTGCTACGTTTCAGTATCAAGCATGATGGCAGTGTGCGTTGATTATCTTGGATAACTCAGACTGTGCCTACCAAACTTCTGGAGGCTGGCACGTCAGGCAGCCGCCTGCGCGGCCTTATGCAAAGACCGGCCCTGATAGAAAGCTCGTAGGGCCCCCTTTTCTCTGGAGACGGCCAATCTCTAGTCATGCAACAAACTGCCACTCACTTGCACCTGTCCATCACAAGTTAGTAAATACTATCCGGAATCATGGCCGATGATGCTGGCGTGATTCAATGGCCCTTGGCAGCCGCTCGCCAGCATGGTACTATTGCCCATGTCTGAATTCAGTGTCCTGGGCACACCATCCAGTCAGGGACCGCAGCGGGCACAGTGGGTCGAACGCCTCGGCATGTATTTCCTAGCTACCCAAGAGGACTATGTAGCAAAAAATGTCTACCCTCCTGTATATGGCTGGTCTAGCTGTCCAACGCATCTTCAAGATGCTTACACCCGCGGATGAATCCCATCAGGTGGCAAAGCTTGCAGTCAATCAAGACTAGGACTGAAACCTTGACGAATTCCACGCTTGCTTACGCACTCACTTTTTAATGAGGAAGAGGAGGTGATTCAAGGATGCTTCGAACTCAAATTACAAAAACAAATTTTGAGGGATCCAGGAATCTCGTTGACCCGCATCTTGGAGTTAGGAAGGTTACTCATGGTAGCAACAAGTAAGACAGACACAAGTGATCACAGTTCAAGGGTGTTTACTGAACAATGAATTCTGTATGCAGGTTGGAAAAAAGCTTATTCTAAACCTAAATCTACTATGGGAGCAAGCCTCTGCCATCAAATGAAAAATAAGACAGTCATAGTGGCATTGTGTCAAATAAAAGGGCCTATACTAAGAAACCTATTGCCAAACCTTCACAACTAATACAAACAGGGTGAGGGATAGTTCTCAACAAAAGAAAGAAGTGTTCTTGAATAATATGTCAGGATGCAGTGGCGTGGGTCTCCCATAACCACGTTTTGTACACAGGGTTAGATAGGAGTTTGGAACACAGTACAGCCTTGGGCTTCTCTAGCACAAGACAACAGTTCTAATGGCAGCTCTCAGGACTGTCAATGGACAAGTCTTGTTTCCTTGAAAACTCTCTTGCCTTTGAGGACCCAATGTCTTCAAATAATAAATACAAAAATTCCATTAACAAATGAAAGTTCGGTTCCAATGTTTATTGGGTGATGGGTTCACCCCTGTGTCCCCCCCTTCTCATTACTTTGACTCAAAGTTCTGTTCACACAGTAGTGGGGCGATAATGATTCACCCCATGCAATTATTAGCCTCACCTCCACTTAATTAACAGACACAAAGTTCGGTTCTATATGTCTCTTGGGTGATGGCTTCACCCCTGGGTCCCCCTCTTCTGGGCGCAGACCCCTCTTTGCTTTCAGCCACCCTCCGCCGGGTTCACTCTGGCTTTTTCATTTTTTTTTAACTTTCACTTCTGGCTTTTACCTTCACCAATCTTTAGGGTGACATCTTTTCACCCTCTGCCGGGCTCTGACCCCTCTCGACTGTGAGTCTTCCTCATCTAGGATCACTGCGGCCCTCGATTTGGGTGATAGTGGCTCACCCCTGGTTCTCCCTTTTCTGGGCGCTGACCCCTATATACTTTCACTTCTATGGCAGGATTCACTTCCCTTGTTTTCTCTCAATATGGGATTCACTTCCCTTGCTTTCTCACTGGTTGCAGATCAAAGTCTTTCAATTGTACAGGGATTTTCTAGACCTCCTGTATGACCACTTTGACCTCTTTCAGCGACTCTCCTATGGCCTACTGGTACACATATATTCAGTCTGATGGGAAGCGACCTAAGCCTCTTGATTTAGCACCCAGGTGGTGTCGGTTTCCCTCTACAGCCGGCCTCCCCTTAACAATTTCTACAGTTCTTCCACAGTTCATTAAACTTGGTCCAAACTTGCCACCCTGTGATTCTCTCACTCAACACAGCCCAGTTCTTATCGATCCTCCCCTCGACTCACCGGCTGGGATGAACCGCTTGGATTTTTTGCTTTCCTGGAGTCAAGGCTGGTACCACGGACCCGGGAGCTTCCCTCGCTCCTGTCCATCGGCATAAGCTTGCTGTGTGTACCTTTGACATCTGCTGCAAGACACTCATGCTATTGTTTGCGGTCTTAGTCTCTTCCACGAAGGTTCCACGGGCCTGGGACAAAAAGGGCAAGGTCACTTCTCTCCTAGCCACCCTCTCGATTCCTGCCACCGTTCTCCTTCTTTTGAACTGCTGCGCCTGATTAGCCATCTCGCTGTGCTGTCTGCAGTGCTTGCCTTTCTCGCCTTGCTCGTAATGTCCTCTCTTGCACCACCTTTTATTCCTGTGGGGAAAAGGAAGGGCTGTCAAGTGTGTGCGATTTAAGTCAACTGCCTGACTTTGCCTGACCCTGGGGTTGAAACATGTCAGGTAAATGCCTTTGGGACTAGTGCATTGTCTTTCAGCAATATAGTGTTCATGTCGAAAAGGGGAAGGGTTGGAGTGTCGGATAAAGTGGGTGGTAGAGTCTTGGAAGGTTTGTTAAATGGACAAGAATGACCGGAATGGAGACCAGAACAGAGGGGATTGTGGGAAAGGTAGTGTTCTGTCATAGCGGACTGGGTGCTCAGAAAAGGACAATCAGAGGAAAGGGGATTGGTAGGGTTTGTGGGGCAAAAGGGAATGGCTGTGACCGTGAAATAAACAAGAGGGATTGTGGGAACTGTAGTATTTTACCTGAATAGGTTGGGAGTGCAGAAAGTAATAATCAGAGGGACGGGAAGAAGAATGATTGGGAATATTCGACAGGGAACAGGAAAACAGGGTTTGTGTAGGAGAGATTTAATGGGAGGAAGGGGGGGCCGATGTGGCAACCCCCCATAAAGGTCTCAGATTTCCCTCTCCTCTTTTCTGCGCCTCCGTCTGGGCAGAACCCCGGGTTGCCCTACCCAGGTGATCTTTCCCTGCGTGTTTGCCTTCAAGGTTGGGATAAGAGAAGGCTAGTTGTTTTGTGGCCACCTGAATAAGGTACTTGGGGGAACACCCTGAGGTTTCTCACAGCTATGAGAATGAGCTCCACCCTACAGCCGATGAAGATGGAGGATTCATGCGCTAAATCTAAGTCTTGTGCCAAACCTCAATCAAACGGCAAACGTGCTACAGGGACTCCGGATAACGAGGAGTGCTGCACTTCCTGCGGGAAACCACTACCTCATGTAGGCCTGTGTCCAGCCAAAGGTCCTGTGGCTGTTGTGGTCACATTAAAACACTATGCCGAGGTAGGTAGTGCGCCATTCCCCCTCGACGAAAAAGCAAGTCAAAACCTGTCACTGCAAAACAAAGCCCCAAGATTGCTCAAGTTGAACCGTCACCAGAAGCCCAAATAGCTCCAGTATCAGTAGTAGATGGAGATGTATTCTTTATAACCTGTGTTCTGGGTGCTGGAAGAAGGTGACGGGGGCAACCCTGATGCATGGTGAAAACATCCACTGGATACCCCATTCTCATCTATTTATTTATATATTTATACAACACCGGAGCTCGCATGCATCCGGGCACTCAAGGCAAAGCACTAAAAGGCCAGAGGTGGTTATTCAAACAAGGCTGTTTTCAATAGTTTGTGAAAGAGCACTGGCTCTTTGGTGGTGCACAGTGTGACTGGAAGCTTATTCCACTCTTTGGCCGCAGGCACCGGAAATGAGCGACCATTCCCTTTCATCTGCTTGCTCTTGGGGCAGACCAGTCTCATGGTATCTGCAGACCTCGTATTTCTTGCCAGGTTCTTTACAATGATACATTCTTTAATGTAACGAGGTGCGTGTCCGTAAAGGCATTTATGAACTATTGTGAGGACTTTAAAGAGTACTCTGGGTTCCACAAAAATCCAATGGAGCTCCCTTCTATATGCCAAGATTTGCATATGCCTGTGAATATTTTTTATAATCTTGACGCCATCATTTTAAATGACTTGTGCTTGCCCCAATCAATAATGCACTACAGTATTCAATCCTGGGCATTATGATAGCACGGACCAGAGTAGAGCCGTTTGTTTCCAAAACATAAGGTTTCACCAATCTCAGCAATGTAAGGTGGTATTGGGCCTCATTATGACCCTGCCGGTCCGGAAAGAATGGTGGTGGTAAAACCGCCAGCACCGTTCTTTCCGGACCGGCTGATTAAGAGTCCTGCAGGCAGGAGGTGTCACTCCCGCCAGGTTTGATCTGGCGGGTTTAACACCACCCGCCTGCAGGCGGACATGGAAACACTGGCTCTGTCATAGACGGAACCGGTGCTTCCATGGTCCCCATCCCCATGGAGTCCTATGAGGCTCCATGGGAATGGGGACTTACACAATTCCGCCTCTGGAATTCCCGGGTCACCGGGGTTGTAATGCCCCAGTAATTCCCGGAATCACGGAGGGAGAATGGTAATACGAGTCTGGTGGTAACATGCCGGTTTTTCCAGCTCAGTTACCGCCGGACTCGTAATGAGGCCCATTGAGTTTATCTGAGCCGACATATGTAGTGAGGGTTCCAAGACTATCCCCAGTGGTTTCACTTTCTCGGCTACTATAATATAGTGCTTCTCAATGTCAAAACCTGCATACTGAGATTGAAGCTTTGCACTGGCTCGAGGGGAACCAAAGATTAAATTCTCGGTTTTATCACCATTCAGGCACATTCCATTGATTGCCATCCAGTTCTGAATAGCTCCATATATTGTTGAAATGTTTTCTGCATCTTTTTCATAGTCGCCACTCAGGTCCATAAGTAGCTAAATGTCGTCCGCATAGTTAGCAAAGCGGACTCCAAAAGTGTCCAAGAGATCGCATAGAGGGTGGCAAAAGATATTGTACAGTGCTGGAGAAATGCAAGCCCCATGCGGCACTCCACATTACAGCAATTCCAAGCTCGATAAGGCATTTTACCAAACAATCCTGGACTTCCTGTTGCCCAGAAAAGATCTCAACTTACAGATTGCCTTCTCCGAGCAATTGCCAACCTTACTTAGTCTTGCCAAGAGCTTCTCGTGATCCACGAGATCAAAATCTGCTGACACGTCGAGCAAGATCAGCAGCCCCGATTTGCCCAGATCTATGATTATAAGCATTTCAGTCTTAAGATCCACTAATGCACTTTTGGTTCCATGAAATAAATCCTAATGGGCGTATAATGTATGGTATTTGCGTTTTCCAGATGTTTCTGCAATTGCAAGGTGGCAATTGTATCTACAATCTAAAAGGAACAGTACATACGTTATGGGCCTGTAACTAGTATATGAATTGGGATTCAGACCAGGTTTTTTTGTCAATGTTATAACTGAGACATTATTTTTTAATGTGTCCGGTATCTCATTCTTAGCGAAAGAGGCATTAACAAAGCGCATCAGGAAGGGGACAAAGAGTTAATTACTATCGAAAATTATATTCGATGGCAATATTTCCCTGAAGCACGTAGTAGGCCTCATATTCTTAAGAGTGGCTATCAGCGGCCTGTGAAATATGCTCAAAGGAGAATATAGATTTCTCTTGCTGAGTTAATTCTTCCTTGCTTGCTATTGGTGGCACATAAACTAGATTACGTAATTTATTTTTAATATTAGCCGGAGTATCTTAATTTTCAATGAAAAAACCTGCTGGATTGCTTTGCAGTCCTTAACCGGGGGAGAGAATGTGTCAGATAGAGCCTTGGGTATCTCGAAGCCTCTCAAGATTTCAAAAAGGTTTTTGGAATCATTGTTAGCATTGGTTATTTCATTATCAAAGAACATATATTTTCCTGTATAATCTCTTTATGATATAGCTTTTCAAGAGATTTCCAGACATTTTTTCTTTCTTCTGACTGCTCTTTTCCCACAATTTCTTTCCGCTCTTCTTTTTTTCTTGCTTATGACTGGTCGGAGCTGGAGTAAACCATTTTTGCCCATTAGTCCTTTCCCTGATAGTCTTCCCTCTTGATGCTGCTCCCTTGTCCAAAGGTTTAATAAATTATTTCTCATATTCAGCTACCAAGGACTGTGGACTGTCCTCCGCTGAGGTTTTATTCATAATTTCATCTAAAAAAAAATTCTTAATCCTGGCTGCAAATGTTGTTAGACACAGAGAGAGCTTTCCTCCTCCCTATGAACGTCAGGATATACACTGCAGGTGACGTTTGTGGCCAAGGCAAAACATGAATCACACAACATCAAAGCGAGATTTTATATTACGGACATCAGCGAGGACACTCTTCGTGCCTTGAAACAGTTGTGTATAGGCACGTTTTGAATAAAATATCATATCATATCTTCTAAGCTGGGTTGCAGCCGAAGCTTTGCACATAATGAACACTTTTTTTATGGGGTCTTCTCTGAAGACGTGTCCACAAGCGTCAAGAGGCACGCATAACTATTCACAGGAATAGGCTGCATCAAAGGTGCTCTGGTTAGTAGAGACTGCAACTACCACCTCTAACTTTTCAGAAATTTTAGACCTTTTCTGAAGGAAAAGAATGCTGCCACCATTGGTCGCACCACCATCCTATCTAGGCTGGACTACTGCTTCTTGCTTGGGGCTAATAACACCAGTCTAAAAAGATGTAATTGAATCCAAAATGAGGCGGATCGAATTATTAAAAAAATCCCATGGAAGAAACACATCTCAAAACATCGGAAAGAATTACATTGGCTGGACATTCAGGATCACATTAATTTCAAAACCTGTACCATCGTACACCAGTGCCTCTTTGGCAACGCCCCTTCATATCTCAAATCAGCAATGACCCCTTACACTCCCGGAAGACGCCTCTGCTCCTCCGACCTGGCCCTGGTCTCATGCCCATCATTTAAAAAGGAAAAGGGCCTTGGTCTCTTTCCCTGTTCGGGCTGCCAATTTGTGGAATTCCCATCCCTGCGAACTGAGACGAGAGAACAACCTGCCGAGTTTCAGGAGAAAACCTAAGACTACATTCTTCAAGTAGTAAACCCAGGAACTCCTTGATCACCGGTCACCCTCACACAGTCCCGTGTATCTTTTATTGTCCTTGTGTGCTCCCCGGCGGCGCATTATAAATAAATAAATAATAAATAAGGATATGTATCGATGAACTATCCAGCCTGTAGCGTTTAAACATCGAAGAGCCCCATTCTACCTCAGAGAGACAAGGTAGACCAAGAGCTTGAAGTGCTAGTAGTAGAAGACATCATGGACAAGAGGAAAGTGGGTCGCCTCCATCGTCAGTGCAACAAAACCCAAGCAGCCAGGAGCCATGAGGATCTGTGCCAATAGGGGCATATCCAATAAGACCATAAAGGGCAAAAGTCACCCCACCCCGACAGATGTAATCTCTGACCTACAAGGAGCGTCACTATTTTCAAAACTCAACCTCAAGGCAGGTTACCACCAGGTTGTGATTTCCCCCACCCCCAGATCCAGTAACATCAAGTTTACCACCCACCGTGATCTATGCCGATACAAGAGACTAAACTTTGTCATTTGTTCTCGGCTGCAGACGTATTCCAGCAGATCATTAGAAGCGTACTGGTCAGCCTTCCCGATGTTTGGAACATCAGTGACGACATCTTGGTATTTGTTGCCTCGGAAGCTGATCACCTGGAACACCTAAACAGCGTGTTCACCCTCAATAGGGAGAAATGCAAGTTATTAATGTCCCAAGTTGTAGTTCTTTGAGTGTGTCTTTTAGGCTGAAGGGATATCTATCGATAAGAAGATAAACGACCTACACTCAGCATCCCTGCCAACAAACCCATTGGGTGTCAGATGCTTCCTTGGCATGGTGACATACTGCAGCAGATTCATTAGAAACCTAGCCATGTGGTCAGAGTCCCTGTGACACCTCACAAAGAAGGATTACTCCTGGCAATGGACAGAGCTCGAAGACACTGCACATTCATCAAAATTAAGTCCTACAGCACAATGGCTGCCTTGGACCCAGCCAAATTCACTGAGATCATGGTTGAGGCTAGCCTGATAGAACTCAGTGCTGACCCAAAATAATTCAAGGGGCGAGACCCATGGCATACTTAAGGCACTTTCCCTCACGCTACAACACTACTCCCAAACCGAGAGGGAGACACTAGCCGTCCTATAGGGATACAAGCACTACCGCATCTACTTATATGGAAATCCCATATCCATAGTGACAGGCCACAAACTTCTGTTACTGATCATGCTAGGCGCAGCACTACACCCACCTGCGCAGATTGAGAAGTGGCTGCTCCAACTTTAAGAGTATGACATCACACTATCAAATACAGGCCAGGCATGGACGACCCAGCAGATTTATTCTCGAGACACACATTGCATCACTGACAAAGTCCATGTCACTCAGTGAGAACGCCGACCTCCACCCAAGAAGAATGCCATTAGCTCATTGTCACTGCAGTAAGGTCAAGCGAGTGAAACCGACTTCTTATTTCAGTACAACATTGTACGCCTGAAATGAAATCCACTAATCAAGCCATGTGAAGAGTTAGGCATTTAATTTATTTATTTATTGGGTATTTATAATGCGCCTATACACAATGTGTTTCGAGGCTCAACACGACAGGGTGTGGGGGCACAGGGAGGACAAAACAAAAATGATCCTACTAGGCCTTGTGACATTTAGATCGTGCAAGTGCAGTAAAAGAAGTGCAGAGGAGAGGGAGGGGGGAGTGCTGTGATGAAAAGCAAGTGCCAGGGAAGGCCCGGTGGACAGAGCCAGGGGAAGGCAGAGAGTGCAGGGGAAGGAAGATCCACAAGCTAAGTGCGAGCTAAGAGGCTGGCAGGGCTACAAGGGTGCAGACCCAGCCAGGCTAGTGCAGGTTCGGGACGGGGGGGATCAGGGGAGACCAAGTGCAGGGGTAGACTGGACTAGGGGAGCCTGCTACAATGTAAGACTCTGAAGGAACCAGGAATCCAGGCAAGAGGTAGACAGGTACATTAGCAGGGGAGGGGGAGAGGGTTGGAAGACAAGTAAAGCAAGGGGCAGGGAGGCCATTCCAGAGGGAGGCACCTGTGGAGGAGAGATCTGCCCCCCACTCTCTGCTTGGTAAAGCGTCTGATCTGCAGAGAGTTAGAGCTAGACGACTGAAGGGCTCTAGCAGGGAGGTATATAGGGAGAGTGGGCTCGATGTAGCGCAGTGCCAGGCCCCAGAAAGCCTTGTGGATGACGCAGAGGGTCTTCAACTTTATCCTTGCAGCAACCGGGAGCCAGTGGAGAGATTTTACGGCTGGAGAGATGTGGTCCCTGGGGTTGAGGCCAAGGATAAGTCTTGCAGTCCTAATTCTGGATTAGTTGAAGGGGGCAAAGGGAGGATAAAGGAAGAGGCTATTTGAGCAATGAGAGGACCAAAACTCTGGAGACATTGAGTTTATGGGGAAGGGCGAGTTAAGGGAGAACGCCTCTGAGGAGGTGCAGCTGAATGATAGTGGGCCTTCTTGGCAAGGTCTGCCGAGAAGAAGAGAGCAGAGTGACACCAGGGTGTTTTGCCTCACAGGAGGGTGAGGGGAGTGGAACCATAGAGGACGGTGTAAGAAACCTCAGGGCACTCTCACTCGTATTCCTTGTGTGTCCTCTTGCACAGGTGGCCAGGGAAAGGCCATCGCTTTGGATTCTGACCATGGGGTTGGACAAGCGAGGGAGGAACACATGGGTGGAAGGTATGTGAGGACTGTGAGTGGGATGCCTTTAGGAGAGACGTAGTATCCCCCTTTTTCTTCTACTGATCAACCCAACCCTTCCACCACCCTTATTGGGTATTTTGACTCAACTCCCCTTACTTCCTTATGTTACTGTTAGAAGTACAGGGACAAAGAAGAGGCAACTAGGAGCAGTGAGGACTAGGTGCTTTTACTACTCTGGTACTTGGATGAGGTAGAGGCAGAGGTCAGGCATGTCCCCTTAATAATGGTCAGGCAGGGCTAATTGTACAAACGCACCTGCAGCCTGTTAAAAGGCTGCAGGTGTATATAAGGCTCAATCTAGTGGCAGGAGGGAACAGAGCAGGAGACAAAGCAGGAGAGGGTGAACCTGGAGAAGCTGTGGTATTGAGGGAGCAGAAGCAGAAAGGCCAGAGAAAGCAGCGGGAAGCTGTGTGCATGATGCACATTAACGTTTCACGGGAGTGCAGCCCGGGAGCTGGGGCTCCGCGGAACAGAGCGAACATTCAAAGGGGGGGCCTTGCCTGGAAGCTGCCCTTTATCATGGTGTTCGCAGTGCTCGTTCTCCTGGGGTCAGAAGCTGACTCAGGAGTGCCTGACGGGCAGAAGAAGGGGCCCTGAAGCGGAGGAGCAAACGCCGAGTGATCAGAGCTGCAGGAACGCTGAGAGAACCAACTGGTGAGTTTCTATGTGAAAGGAAACCTGGTGTGCGAGTGTTTGAAGTTCTGCTGAGGATTACTATTTGTAGGAATGGTCGCGTGCTGAGAATACACGTTTTTGAAATTCTCCGAGTGCTGGGCACGCTGCAAAGGCAACTTTCACAAGCTTCTAACAAGGAAACTTAATGAATGAAACCTTTTCTAATTGCAACAAAGGTCTTTGAGTGCTGGGTACATTGTAAAAGCAGCCTACATGACTTATAACACTGAGATGAAATAAATAAAACCTGTGTCAATTGCTACAAACATCTCTGAGCACTGGGCACGTTATTTAAGGCATTATACAGTGAAACATAACAACAAGGCAAATTGTATGAAGATCTGTAACACCTATAAAATTCCAAACTAAATGAATGTTGTACCAAACACCTTTTTATGAATGCAACTTACAGGTGAACTTTAAAACAGAGATTTAACAAATGCAAGGGAATTTATTACAAGTGAAACATTTATATCTTGGGCTCCAGAGTGAATGGAACTTTGGAGAGTAACTGTAATAAATGTTTGAACTTCATCTTTTGCAAACAATATTCTTGTACCAAGACCAACCACATCCAGAGGGCGCAAGTGTGGGGCAGACCTTTAAGAAAGCTGGTAAATATCCTTACATATTGGAAACAAATCTTGGGGAAGGGAGTCCCGAGGTTTAACTTATTTTGTGGTTGGAACTGGGTTTTGGAACTTGGAACCCAGAGTATTGGTTAACTTTATATCTGAATTTAAGGCAATTCTGAGACATTTGTTTGAACTGCTTTATAGTTGGGGAAGGGAGAAGGGAGCTGAAAGAAAGATGTGAGCGGGTCAGAGCTCCGAACTTTGTGTTAAACACTGTTTTGTTGGTTACCGACATCCCTACACATTGTATAGATTAGTTATTAGGGCAAGTTTAGGTTTTGGACACAGATTCCTAAATTGAACTCTAGGACTTTCACTTCCCTTAGTTTTGGTCTGGTAGGGTAATCCTTCCATGATAGGTCTGGAGGAGCAGGGGAGTACCTGTGTGGAGGTGACTTTCGTAGAGAGGACTTGTCTAGAGACTTCATCCGGTGCTATGGGTGAGAAAGAGGAGAGTGGGAGGGAAGAGGAGCGGGGGCCAAGGGAGGCCTGAGAGCTGGGGAGGAAGGAGGGATGGGGAGGCAAGTGAGGTACACAGGGTATGGGATGGTAGGGGAGAAGTGGAGACTGCAGTAGAATTGGCACGTTCCTTGCATATTTTAAACAGTTTGCCTGTGTTGTTAGTGGCCCCTGAGATGCAGGATTGGATATGGGCCCTCTTCTTCAAGCAGATGGAGTCTGTAATGCCTTAGGATCATGCAGCAGGCCAGTCTGTCAGAGGATGTACCTGATGCCTGCCACTTCTGCTCAGCAACTCTGCACTTGCGTTTCAGAGAGGCTAGGTCTGAGGCATACCAGGTGTTGCACTTGGAGGCAGGCTCTTCATGCGGATCATCATGATAGGGCTAAGGATGTCCAGAGTTTTGGTGTTAGAGAAGGGAAGATTAGCAAGGGCAGTGTCAGTGTGGGAGTCAGTGACAGGAGTGTGGGGCGGGGAATGGTGGCAAAAGCAGCAACTGACACCTGCTTCATCGGTCAAATGACCGAGAAGGAGGCTGGCAGTACAGGCACCGGCATCTCCGAGGGACCTAAGAGATCTGGGTGAGAGGATAGGAGAGAGGTGTAATGAGAGGGTTGGAGATGGGGAGGTCTGCTGCGATGAGAGCATACAAGGTATGTCCGGCTGAGAGGTGTCGGTTTGGAGGGATGTATCGTGAAGGAAAGAAAGTCACAGAGGCTGCAGAAGAGTCCAGTGCCTGAATCAGGAGAGTCAAGGTGAATATTGAAGTCTCTGAGAAGGAGAAACTTGGATGTGGAGGCAAGAAGAGGTGAGATCAGACCACTCCGAGAGGAAGAGAGAGACCGGATCACAGGTCCTGTAGATGGTGGCGAGAGTCAACGAGAGGGCTGGCATGACACAAAGCCTGCAGATGAGGCATTCGAAACAAGACTAGCACTGAATGGGAATTATAGTTGCAGGGACCCATTCAGGGAAGATCAAGGCCACTCTGCCTCCAGACGGATAGGTCTGTGCTTAGAGAGGATAGTGCAGCCCTCAGGGAGGAGTGTGTCAAAAGCAGTGACAGAGCTGGCGGTGAACCACGTCTCAGTGAGAGCGAGAACATCAAGGTCAAAGTCTTGAAGGAGACAGATATCAGAGGACTGTTTAACAGCAGAGAGAGTGTGAGGGTAGCTAGGTGAAGCAGGTTGCCACATTTGAAGGTCTTCTGAGGGGGGTACAGGGATGTGGTATGCCCAACAGCGGTGGAGAAGGGGAAGGAGGGGTGGCAGCCGGAGGAGTGTCAGGAGAAGAGAGGAAGGTGATGAGAGATGGAAGACGCCTATCAAGAAGAACGAGGAGGTGGGACTGAGAGCCCTGGACCATGACAGTGCCATTTATGATGCACCTAGAGGAAGAGTAGCATGCTGAGACTACTTCCCATCTGGTGCCACCATTAATGTGTGACAAAGAGAAAGGGGAGAGGACAGAGACCATGTGGGAAGTCCATAGGTCCGGAGGGAGTGCGACAAACAGGATGTCTGTGACAGTCTGTCTGGATGAAGCATTGACGTAGGTGTCAGCAATGGGCCGGCCTGCATTGGAGACCAGGAGATATTTTTTGAACATTTTCCTGTCAGGCCTCGAAAGAGAGGAAAGATAGAGTATCAATTCCAGATACATACAGGAATATCTACAGAACATCAGGTAAGTATTATAATTATAATTGTTCTTTTATAAACTCACTTAATACCAGAGAATGGTTTCTAAGACAAACGTGTTGCCCCTGAGCTATCCTTCCTCCAACATCATCCACTGGAACCCTCTCTCTCAGTAAACCCATCTTCAACTGCAACTCCCAGAGCCTTTAAGAGCGAACATTCAGTCACTCAACACTCCATGTCAGGCACTCTTAACATTCCATGCCTACAGAGCAGGTTGCAAGTGAAAGGCAAGATACAGCAAGGACCAACAAGATCGCCCTGAACTATAATCCCAACACTGGAAGTTTGTTGAAATGAAAGGGTTCATCATAACGGCAGCCAGTGGATGTCAATGGACGACCCAAAATATTACCTTTTTCAGAAAGTCCCATAAAAGGAAGACGCACCTATTTCGAGCAACAACATGATTACTGAGAGCAGCACTTAACCTACCCAGATCTAGCCACATCTCAACACTTAGACGTAATGCCAACTGGCTGTCAGTTTGTGTCAGAACCACTCTCTGTACATTGGTAATCACTCACAAGTGCCTCGCTAACACAGCCCCCAAATATCTGTGTGACATATTCTGTAAGCACCAACCCTCTCGCACCGCCAGATCTTCCCTATCCCATTGCCTCACAGTACCCAGGTTCAACCTAAAAACTGCGGGAGGACTAGCTTCCCAGTCCAAGCAGCCAAACGTTGGAGCTCCATTCCCCCTTCTTACAGACAAGCAGCCTCCTTTCTGAAATTCAAATCTGGATTTAAAATAATGGTTGAGCAATAGGCCACTCCCTTGAGAACCCTCTGGCGGTTTCTGACTGCCACCTAGCCGCACTCCTATATCTGCCTAATGCACTTGCTCTCATGCTATTGTACAAATGCCAATCTTTCTGTAACCTCTGGTCTTCCTAACTGTTATGTTATTCTATTGTACATACGCCAGACCTACCTGTAACCTCTGGTCTTCCTAACTATTATCATGTTATCGCTCTTCTCTATGCATGTAACTCATACGTTTTTCCAGCGCCCAGTTACCTCAGGGTTCGGTGCACGATACATATAATAAACAAATACAAATACCTGTGAGACCTTGAAGCTGCCAGCAGAAAGCTGCCGGAGCATTCCATTAAGTGCACAAGAGGTTCACAATCAGAACAAGGAAGATAGCCCCGGGCTCCAGCCGATTCCTACTCATTTACTGAGACTGGGGAAACCAGACCTTGAAATCCCAGAACATTGGCACGGGCCAGACGAAGACATCTTGACGAGTATGCTGTGTATGAGGGAGTTCCACAACAATGAAGGCACTCCTTTAACTGATTATCTCCCTAAATGTAGAGTTCATTTTGTTTTTTGTTCATATTTTGGGAAGGGTAATAGAACTTGAACCAGCCCCCTTTAAGTTTGGACTGTGAATAAAAGGACCACACCCGAGCTGTACGAAGCAGACCGGGCGCCCCAGTACCATCAATTTAGTGTGGCTAGCCTCATTGTGCGTAGCTCCGAATGCTGTGCGGAAGTTTTCTGCGAACACTCACAGCGACGCCTGGCACTGTTCACCTTCCCAGCTGCCTTGAGCAGGAACAAAATGCAGATGCGAAAAGGCAACTTGCTGTTAGCAGTGCCTTGCATGGAAGTGATCAACTAATCAATTGGCTCAGTGATGGGATATTTCAACATGAAAGACACCCCCCAGAACATCTATCCAGTTATCTACCAAATGTGTGTCTGTCACCAAGACAATTAAAATGAGTATCATAATAAAACATATTTTAAAGATGTATTTATATCCATGGTGTCTGCTAAATTGACATGCAAAAAATTGTTTGCTTGTATGGGGCTAGTCAAATGTTCATAACATCATGCAGAACAGCAAGTTGGAATTTGGTGTGAAAGAAGCTTAATACCCAGAAAACCTTAATATACAATTTATTTTAGTGTACATCTTATACCGAACACCCAGTTAATAGCGATTTTGCTATCACTAAAATAACTGAATTAGGATGTTTTTAAAAATATTGCAAAAACAGTTTTAGCAAATATGTCACTTTTAAGCAATAGGCCCTGAGCAGGGAGGGGGGGGGCATTACCACTTCGGGTAATGACCCAGGGCCCATTTGCGAGGGCCTTAACGAAGGACCCGGGGTAATGGGGTGGTGAAAGTATTTTTTTTTATGTACCAAAACTCTCGGGCAGTGTTCCATTTTCCCTTTCCATGGCGGCCATTGAAAAAAATAGAAAAAAAGTAAACAAAAAAATGGCAGCCATGGAATCGGGAGAAGGGACTGCATTGATATGGTATCACGTGGCGCAACGGCAATGTTCGCCATCACGCGTGTTGTTACAAATAAAGTGGGCATGCCCAGGCTCGGCAGTGGGAGCTGGGAGCCCGATGAGAGAAGTCCTGTGTCACAGTGTATTACAGTACTTGGGGCAAGGCCTTACCACAGGGGTCATGGGGGCTTACAACATCACACTGGCGACAAGGATGCTGCTCGGCAGGGGGATAACATTCCGATAATGTATTTTTCATCGGTAATGGTTTCCGACGCCTGTAAGAGGCATTAACCCTCTCGGGGACAGATCCACTGCTCCACTGCCATTTTAGAACTCTACGGTCGCAGCTCCATGTGTGGAATGCTCGTGCGCCGGAAGGTTAATTTTTGGAGCCCACAAGGGCTAAACTCTCACAAGTAGGCCATAGGGGCCATAAGGAGGGCCGTAGGGGGCCACCTTTAAAAAAGAAAAGAAAAAAAAATAATAAATAAATGATTGTTTTTTTTCTCTTCATGTTGATTCAACGAATAATTGAAGGAAGACAAGACCTTCTCCTCTGAAGCCACCATTTGCAATCCTGAGGTGGGAAACTGGGACAATACCACCATACCGAGGAGGCACACCTGAGAGTGTACACCGTGGCCGTTCTGAGGGTGCATGTGTGGTTGCGCCACCACGACAGTCTACCAGAAGACTCAGATTTGCGGCCTTTGCTAGTGTGAAAGGTGCCTGTGTGATCTGTCAACATGAGCAACGGCAACAATGCCCTCCAAGATGTGGCAACGGCCCCACAAGGTTAAAAGACTCCCCGCCAATAAGTCACTGGCCCAGATGCCTGAATTTGATACCTCAGGTATTCCCTCGAAGTTGGGGCCAAAATGGTTACTATGGGTCGAAAAACTCGACATGTACTTCAAAGCAACCCGCGAGACAGACGATGAGGCCAAAGTGGCGACCCTCATCTAAGCAGCTGGGTACGAAATGCATCGCATTTTCAAATCTGTTGTTCCAGCCAATGAGTCATATCAGGTTGCGAAGGACTGCCTGAAGGAACACTTTATGCTAATGGTGAATCAGGACTTCCAAAGATTTGTCATGTGCAGTGAAAAGCAAAGGGAAGAGGAGTCCCTCGATCAATTCTATAGCAGGCTTCACCACTTAGCGAGCATGTGCAACTGGGAGAATGAGGAAGGTATGGTTCGTAACCAGCTTCTGCAGGGGTGCAGTTCAGGAAAACTACGCAGACAGATCCTCCGTGAGCCAGGACTGACGCTGGCTCGCATTCTCGAGATGCGGACGTCCTATGAACTGGCAGACAGCCGCGCAACCAAAATGGATGCCGCAGTTAAGTCACTTTAAGTGGAGGATACTTATGCAATTGGGCGACCATCGAATGCCGGCCCATCAAGATCTAGATGGCCCCTAAGGAAAGCCGAGGCGCTGCAGCCATGCCCCAAATGTGGCTATGACCTCCCACATGCAGGTGACTGTCCGGCGAAGGGGAGAGTGTGTGGGCGCTGCGGGCTGCATGACATTTTGCGAGAATGTGCCAGTCACCATACCCAGAGGGCCGAGCAGGATGACCAATGACATGCCCCAGCGGCAAAGACAAGTAGCCGTTGGCTAGCAGGAGATGCAGAATCTGGAGATAGCGGAAGAGGAGGAAGAGGTCTTCTTTATTTCGAACCTTGACACTTCCAAAAAGAAAATAAGGCAACCCATGTGCATGCTGGTGGTCTGTGGAACAATTACTTATGTGCTTGTAGACACAGGCGCATCTGTGTGTGCTAGCAACCCACCCCTATGAGGCACTCCCAGGGCCTCCAGCATTAGTGAAGGCACACACCAAAATATTTTTGTTTGGGGGGACTCAACCGCTGCCCTCACGGGGTGCGTTTGTGACTCAGGTGGCACATTAGGACAAAGCTATCCGAGCAAAGTTCTTTGTGACAGACATCAGTACGCACTCCCTCCTAAGCTGCGTTGCATCGGAAGCCCTGAGCATTGTACATTTTGAACTCTCAGTATATGAAGAGGACATTAATTACATTTTGGAGAGGTTCGCTGCAGTGTTCCAAGGAGTCGGGAAACTCAAGGGCAAACCCATTAAACTACACATTGATGAGGCTATGCGTCCAACGGCACTGAAACATTGGCGAATACCATTACAAATGAGACAACAGGTGGAGAAAGAACTACAGAATCTTGTAGACTTAGACATAATTGAGAGAGTAGAGGCCCCACCCCTATTGTGGTAGCTGCCAAACCGAAACAACCAGGATCTGTCTGCATCTGCGTCGACATGAGGCTGCCAAACCTCGCCATCAAGCGCAAGAGACACAATACACGCACTCTAGATGATGTGGTGGGGGAAATTGCAAGGGGCAAAAATATTCTCCAAACTTGACCTACGGTCCAGGTACCATCAGTTAGAACTGCACCCGGACTTGCACTACATCACAACTTTTACGACTCATCATGGGTTGTATCAATATAAACGGCTAAGCTTCAGGGTCTCTCCGGTGGCTGAGGTTTTTCAAAATGTCATCCGGGGGCTCTGGCCGGCCTGGAAGGGGTGATAAACTTGAGCAATGATATTTTGGTCTATGCCACATCTGAAACAGAACATATGGCTTGCCTGGAGAAGACGCTGGAGAGGATTCAAAGTCTAGGGGCCTCATTAAGACCTGCGCAGACCCGTAATGAACGGTGCTGGTACGGGACTGGCACTGTTCATTACCGGCTGCCCTATTACGAGGACTGCTGCGGGACCCGCTAAGGAATGCCTGGTCAGACCAGGCGTCCTTAGCGGGTCCCGCTAGCAGACCAGGATGCTAACAACGGGCCTGTCATTAAAAGGCCCATTGTTAGCATCCTCCCCATTCTCAGTGAGCCCTATGGGGCTCAAATGGGAATGGGGATACATTTTTACTGGGTCCCAGAAAAGGACAATTACTGAGTCCACCAAGGTCGGCATAACCCGGTTATTTCCCTTTTCAGGGACCCGGTAAAAAATCATTACCGGCAGCAGCGGTGCCCTCACCAAGGGTACGGCTACAGCCAGGGTCGTAATGAGGCCCTAGGACTAACACCACAGCGTGAAAAGTGCGAATTCCTCAAGGACAGTATTGACATTTTTGGTTTCATCTTTCATGCCAAAGTTATCGCCCCGGACTCAGAAAAAGTCAGAGACATCCAGGAGGCAAAACCTCCAGACAACATCTCGGGGGTAAGCAGTATCCTAGGAATGGTGACTTACTGCGGGAGATTCATAACTAATTTGGCAACCGTCTCGAAACCTCTCCGGACCCTGACCAGAAAGGACACTGCCTGGGTGTGGGCGGAGGCTGAACAAAGATTTCGACACCATCAAGAAGGCGCTCACAGGGGAAAAAGCAATGGCTTTCTCTGATCCAGACAAGGAATCAAAAATGACTGTGAATGCCAGTCTGGACGGACTTGGTGCAGTACTCCTTCAGCCAGATGCCCAGAGCTAAATGAAACGTATCACCTATACAAGCAAGGCGCTTACTGGCACAGAACAAAGATATACCCAGATTGGGAGGGAGCCGCTGGTGGTTTTAAGGGGTTGCCGGCACTTACGCATTTACATTTTAGGAAAACCAGTCACAGTGATTGCTGATCACAAGCCATTAATCCCACTCATGGTGGGGTACTCTTCCAAATCACCCTTCAGGATGGAGCGGTGGATGCTAGCTCTAATGGAGCATGGAGTCGTACTCAACTACAGACCAGGTACCCACAATCCGGCAGACTTTTTGTTACGGCACCCCAGGTGCGGCAGAGAACATGAAGAAACGACCTTGGTGGACAGTGAAGAGCAGGTTCGTCTGGTGGTGGGTGCAGCAAACCCTGTGGCTCTTACTCTAGTAGAGGTGGCAGAGGCCTCGAAAGACGCCATGATCAGTGGTGAGTGGAGATCGGTACTTTGCAATGACACTCACAGGGGCCGAGAGATTCTAAGGGAAATTGAACAACTGTGGCGAGTCCGACATGAACTATCCATGACTGGAGAGGGATTACTACTACAAGGCCACGTAATTCCGATGGCACTGGTGGATAGAGTATTGGAGTTGGCGCAATGCGGCCACCAAGGCAAGGTGAAAACAAAGGCAAGTCGGGAAGTGCGTCTGGTGACAGGCAACAGCCCCAGTCAACAGGGAACTAAGTATTGAATCCATGGCCAGAAGTGACACTCCCTAGGACACAGTACATGTGGACTTTGGGTCAACAGGTAGGGGAATGTACTCTCTCATACTAATTGACCAGTGGTCCAGGTTCCTGGAGGTAGAGCTGGTGGAGTCGACGTCCTGTGAACAGATCATGCTACACATGGATTCCCGCAAATAGTCTGCTCAGACAATGGACTCCCATTTCATGGAGGGAACTTTGCAGAGTTCATGGCAGACTGTGGCATCATGCATAGGAAGGTGATGCCAGGATGCCCAAGGACCAGTGGGGAGGCTGAACGCTTCATGGGAACACTTAACAAATTGTTCTGCATAGCCCAAGGCCAGGGAGGGATGAGCTGAAAAGATCCATGTACCAGTTCCTCTAGGAATACAGGACCACCCCTCACCATTTCACCAGATGCCCAAGAGGACTCCTTCCGGAGGCAGAAGGCCGACCGCCAGGCATTATTGATGATCACAGGACATCAGAGGACCACCAGCACATAATGAAAGGGAAAATATCAGGCGGCGCCTCAAACCACCGGACATTGAGGTGGGTGACACTGTTCTGGTAAGAAACCACCATCATGAAGGAAAACTGTCCCTCAATTATGAGCCCTCTCCCATGAGAGTGACCCAAGTGAAGGGCTCCATGGTGACTGCCGCTGATCAGAAAGGAACTGTAACAAGGAACTCCAGTTGCTTTGGGAAGGTTGGAGGGGGATATAAGTGGATAGATCAACGAGGGGAATCCTCAATAGCCTGGTCGGCGGGCTGAGAACAACCTCCTGACGAAGATGTCTGTGATCCAGAACCCACACCATGTGACCTGGAAGTAGAGAGAAGGGAGGTAGGGACAGGGGAGCGCTACCCCTGCAGAGAAGGCCGTCAGTGTCCCGTGAGATTCAAGGATTAAATTATGGGCCAAACCTGAAAAGACTGAGTTTCCCAGTATTGCCCACGTTGGGCATGTCATGTTTTCATGTGTTATTACATGTATGTATGTCTGTCATGTTGACAGCAGTTCATGTCTAGCGGCTGTGTTAAAACTTTGTTATGAAAAACGAGGAATGTGATGTATCACGTAGTGCGACGGCAACATTCGCCGTCACGTGCGTTGTTACAAATGAAGGGGCATGCCTAGGCTCAGCAGTGCGTGCCGGGAGCCTGATGAGAGAAGTCCTGTGTCACGTGTCTCATTACAGGTTCTGGGGAAAGGCTTTCCAACTGGGTCCTGGGTGCTTACAACATCATCACATACATGTAGTCCCTTCTCCCTTTCCATGGCACCCATTAAAAAAGTAAACCAAAAAAATGGCTGCCATGGAAAGGGAGAAGGGACCACGTGTAGTCCCTTCTTCCTTTCCATGGCGGCCTGTCGCAGACGCAGATAGGGAGCGGACGCGCTGGGGACAGAAGTGCTCCCAGCGTGTCTGCTCCCAAAATGGACTTCTACGAAGGTAAGTGATGTGGGAATTCTGTGGATGGGGGAGAAGGTAGAGGAGAGGGGAAGATGGCGGCCTCCAGCCGCGAGGCTGCTCGGAGCGGTAATGCCCCCATTCCGAGCTTCCTCATTGGCTTATAGGCTGCGTCCACTCCCCCCCTCCCCCCGCAGGGTACTAATTAACAGAAAAACACAAAACTTGCATTTTAAAAGAAAAATAGTCATGCTACTATGGGGAAGAAAGGGTCAATGTTGTAGGTGAGCGAGGGAGCAGTGGGCCAGAGGCAGCTTTGAACAAGAGTTCAGCGAGGCAATGAGGCAATGATAGGCCAGAGTGGGCCAGAGAGGGAGCGGTGGGCATTGGGCGAGAGAGAGAGAGAGCGAGAGAGAGAGAGAGAGAGAGAGAGAGACTGGGGGAAAGAGGGAGCGAGCAGCAGATTGGAAGAGAGTGTAAAAGACTGGGCAAAAGGACGTGAGATTCAGTAGGAGGAAGCTATTGGGGGACCAAGGGGGAGACTGGGAAAACATGATACTGAGAAAGAATGGAGGACTGCAGAGGGCAAGAGAGCAGAGTGCAAGAGGAACTGGAGAGGCTAAGGTGAGAGTTGGACATGAGGTTGGGAGTGCAGCAGGGACTAGGGCATTCGCGTTGTGACGCGACAGTGCGACAGTGCTAGCAAGTATGTGTATGCCTGGCAGAGTGACATGTTGGAAATGTAAGTTGGGATGGAAAGTTTACGAATGTTGAGGGGTGATGAGTGTGTGAAGGGTACTGGTGATTGGGGGATTGGAGAACATATATAAGCGATAATAAATGTAATAATTAAAAATAGATGTTAAACAACAAAAGAGTTAGAGCAAAATAAACACTGCTCTGTCAATCCAGGAACATCTGGGACTTGTTCCATTAAATTACAAGCCGATACAACATACAACTGGTGCAAACAATGACCACCTGGCTCTATTGTAGCCCTAGTCCACACACAGCCTCCTTCTTGCACACAGGTTCTCACACCCTCCAGTCAATACAATTGTGTTGCAAAAATGCTGCAACAAAATATAATGTATTGCAGTAAAATTAGGGTTTTTATGCCAAAAAAGTTATTTCAGGCTGCCATATCCTAAAGGCCTGCTTAAAGTGCTTTGAGTACAGTGGCATAGAAAAGGCCATTTTAGGCATTATTTTGGACTATGGGACTTGTTTTTTTATCATTTGGGTTGTGCAAATAATACCACAATATTTTTATGTTGGCGTAACATGTTTCTAAAACGATTTGCATATTGCTAGGTTGCTTTGCTGTGTGATCTGCATATTTTCCAAGTAATAGCCATAGGACAGTATTATTCATTGAAAGCGAAAACTTAAATATTTGTACCAATTTAAACTTGGAAAATATGTTGTTAAGTGCTTAGATTGCAGAGTGGGTTAACATCCTGGATTCACTGATTAAACAAAGTGTGTGATCCGGGGCAAAAAAATGGAACATCACTGTGACTTAACAGCAAATATTGTAGTCCTTAGAAGGGGTTAAATTCACACTATTCTGGAAACCCATCCTTACAATGGGGCAGATTTAACGATATTAGGGACATACTGCTTGTGCTCCTCTGTTGTTGTCCATTGAGACAGTCACCTAGAATGGTTATTGTTGAATTGGCTTTCCCTCCATTCCATAAACCTTGATTGGACAGGCAGTTACATAGTCGCACCTGATACCGTAGATTTCACTGAATCCAATTTCACCTACTCAGAAATATTCTAATTTGTGTTTCTTGAATTGGTTAGGTAAGTAAGTACGCTTTAAAACATAGATGGGGTGGGGAAAGGGAATAGGAAAAGAAAGGGGCGTTCAGGGGTCTCCAGCCAGATGATAAATAAATTCGAAGAAAAACAAATTCCAAAATTTCTCCTTTAGGTGAAGTGTATTTGGTGAAATCACACACATTCAGCCTCACCAGCCAATCGGGTCACCCGAGATTCTAGTATAACAGACTTGCTGTAGGACCAAACGTTAATGTCCTCCCATGTTGCTGCCAATCACTGAGGTTGTGTGGGCTGTCCAGACTACTGCCTCACAGGCAACCAAGAGAGCCCCTGATATGCACTGTAATGTTAGATTATAATTTGTTTTTTAAGTCTTGCATCACACACGTTCTGCTGTTTTCACAGGCTTGTGAAGCTTCATGGTCTGCAAAAGATAGGGTAGAAGCAGAGGGAGCAGGGCAAGTCTTTGTTGGAATGTTGATCTGTGCACACCTGAACGGTTAGGGATGTCTGGGGTGTGTAAGACGTAGATATGTTCCGAGTGGTCTGCAATAGTGCTAAACGTACGCTCCACGTTGCTAGTGTAAATTGTTCATGTGCTTGGCTGTGGTGCCTGTCAAAGTGGCATTTAAGGAGTGCCAACAGTTGCATTGGCCATTGTTGATTAGTGTGGTGTACAGGCATGGCTAGTATAGGCATGTGTCTTCAAGTGGTCTACGTTCCATTATTTTTATTTTTTATTTTTTATTTATTTCTATTAATCAAATAAAAAATGATTTTTACAATGTGAACTTAAATTTGTTCTACTCGGTATGTTATCAGTTGGATTGGCCTGACAGGCTCCTCAGGGAGATCAGCGGACGGGGAGACTGTTGCGTTAGGCCTGAGACAAAAGAGCACACCCCAGTTCAAGTTCAAGGTTCTAAGATTGTAGGTTCAGAAATGTTCGCACGAGTTGCCATTATGTGTTGTAAAATTCTAAACGTTGCCGTTTGCCAAGTGGGCTTGTCACCATTCATCATCCTGGCTCACCAGTAGTCGTCCTCTGAGGATTTGACGAGAAATGTTTCATGTATTTGGATCTGACTTTCGTCGTTCCAGGGCATAATAGAAGAAGATGGTGGATGGTCTACTTTTCGTTTCCTGTCTAACAGAGTCTACAATAGTTTGATGTAGAGAGCCCTCTGATTTCCTTTATTTTGTTGGTGGATAAGAGATTAAGCCTTGCTCTTAGAAGACAATTCCGAGTTGTTCTACTAGGGAATGTCCTAATAAAACCCTGTAGTTAATTCAGTTTTCTGATGTTTGGAAGCAGGTGGATTGTCAGTTTGTTTTCTGCTGCCTTAGCGAGAGTCTCGATCCAATCCAGCTCTAAGTTTTTTTAGTACCCTTACTGGATTTTTGACCAAATCTTCCTCGCCACACATGATGGAGTGAAGGAGGGCTGTGTTGTAGTTTGGGCCCTCCATCTCTGTGTTAACCAGTCGATAGAGCAAAGCACTGCTCGTCATTAAGCATTTCCTAAAAAGCATCAGAGAGTTGCAGCTTATGGACCCTCGTAGAGACGGAAGGCTCAGTTTACGACGAATCAATGCCACCGGTCTGGATTTTGTCAATCTAACACTGTCCTCCATTAGTAAGCCTCGAGTTTCGGCCACAAGTCTCTGGGTATTAGAGGCATAGCCTCTGCTCTGTAGATGATGGAAGGAACCACTTTCATTTTGTAGAAGTTTATGCCAGATATGGTTGAAAAACGGCTGCATTTTCTATCAATGGCCTTTCTCTTGGGTTGCCAGTTCCCTGATTTTATTAAAAGGGAGTCTTGCATAGCGGATTCCTCCTTTGAACTCTCCAAGGTCATGCCAAGATACTTAAAGTTTTTGACTTTGTCGATTTCCGAAGTTTGAAGGCACCATCTTAGTGTTTCTCACTTCTTAGTTGGTTTTTCCAGAACCATGATTTTTGTTTTTTCTTTGTTAATTTCTAGATTGTTTGCTGTTATGTAGTGCATTTAGTTGTCCAATTGGCGTTGCAATCCGATGGGTGTCTGGGCAAATTAAATGAGATCATCAGCATATAGTAGTCTGCTGAATTTCCACTGAGCTATTTTAGGTGGAAAGGATCTGACTGAGTCTTCTGTAGATGTGTAGTCCCCTATGTAGGCCAAAAAAAGAGCTGGAGCCAGAGGGCAGCCTGACTCCTCTTAACGTTGAAATACTTTCTGAGAAAGATCCTTGTTGATTTAGCTGAACTCTCATGCTTGTATTCGTGTAGAGAGCTTTTATGGGCTCAAGTAGTTCGCTAGGACAGTCCCAGCCAGGGAACTTGTCCCAGAGTTGAGATCTATCAACCCGATCAAACGCCGCGTTAGGTCGATTAATGCCACAAATAGTCTTGGGCCGCTTTCCATCACCTTGCTTTTTAGAGTACTTAGTAATAGTTTATTGGCTGTAGTTCCCATGTTTTTTTTTAAACCGGACTGAAAATGGTCGTAGCATGGAGCGTCCTTAGCCCAGGTTTGAAACTTCCTCAGGAGAATCGAGCCGAAGACTTTCCCAATTGGGTCCAACAGCATGATCGGACGATGGTTTGAAGGGTCGCAGCTGTTCCCTTTCTTATAAATTGGCACAACGATGGCTGAAGTCCAAGATGCCTGGATAGATTTTGTCTCGGCACATCTTGAGAAGACACTACTTATATATTTTGCCCAGTCTTCCGGGTGCGTCTTTAAGTCCAAGTTTGTGATACCACCTGGACCCGGAGCCCTGGAGTTTTTCAGTTTTATTATTAATTCAGTGATTTCCTCTGTGTCATCAAGTTTCACCCAGTTGGTGTCGGGCTTGGCTGGACTGGCTATTCTCTCGCATTGTTTGGCACATAGATTTTAGCATAGATTCTGCATCTTGTTGATAAAGCTTCCATTGGTGGGATCTTGCCCATGTTTGATAGGTTCTGTTGGCTGCACTAATTTCTATTCTGGCTAGCTCTGAGGTGAGTGCTCCCGCTCTCCATTTGATTTTAGGGTATTCTCGTCTTTTTAGTACGAGGAGTATGTCATAGGTATGTTTCTTCTGAGTAGTTGGGAAGAGATTCTTGCTGCATGGTTTCTTATAGACCGTTAGTAAAGAGCAATAGTCAACCGGTTTATTGTGGCCGACGTTTTCATTTCTATTGCAGTTACTGGTCAGTTCTTTTATACAGTTCTCCATTAGTCTGAGTCGGTTTCCTTGTGCGTTGACTTCTATCTGGAAGTTTGTTCTTTCTACTGTTTGGCTGGTGTTCTTCTAGGTTGTCGATAGGAGGTTATGATCACTGGCCTTGGTTTCTACAACGTCAAAAGACATGATCAATTGAAGCAGAGATCTTGAAACAAAGATGTGGTTGATTGTCGATTGAGATTTGTCGTTCGTTCAAGTGGGGGGACAACCTCGTTTCTCGAAGACAGTGTCCAAGCTTTGCAGGTTTCTCAAATTCATCAGCTTTAGCCAGGGAGAGCCTCTGAGTTCCGCTGTTGAGTCCTTTTTTTAATGTTGCTTACAAGTAGCGTTCAGATCGCCACACACTAAGATGTGGAAATCCTGGTGGGTCGCTAGAATCTCGGTCGATCACGCTCTCTATTAATTTCAAAAAGTGTGCTGAGTCGATTTTTACCAGGTTCCAATAGGTATCAGAATTGCAACAGGAGTTGCTGCTTGGACGTTTTCTGCTATTCCCTTAAAGTTCCAAGACATTAACACTGCCAGTAGAAATTGGTTCGATGCCAGAATTTTATCAACTGTCAGACCCAGTTGACTGCAACAAGCCGTGAGGAGACCTGAGGAGGGGCGGCCCATGTTGCCCTTTTTTGCGGGCGAGAGAATGATTTTGTATCCTTCTAGAGTAGGTTTTTTTGTGAGCCACGTTTCTTGGAAACACAAAATGTCATACGATCCTGGGTTCAAATCTCCTGGTGCTGTCAAGTGAAGGAATCCTCTTGTGTTTCAGGAACACAGGCTCAAGACCGGGTCACAAGTCTCTTTCTTACGGGTCTCCTGTTGGTTGTGTACAAAGAACTTGGGTTGCTATTTGTTGCGCTTCGATGTTAAGGCTTTTAGTAACCAAGACCATAAATATGACATCGCTGACTTGTTTGCTTGTGTTTCCGCCAAAGCTTTTGCTGCATGGACAGCTTATGTGAAGGTTTGTTTAATTTCTGGGTAGATTTGTGGGGCGTGTTGAAGTTGTAGTTGGTCGTTTTTACTTGGGATTGCAGTATTCAGTTTACGTGCGCTTGTTTCTAGAGCCTTCTGTCTCAAAACAGGCTGAGATGGATCCCGCCTGCCAGCTACACTCTTGGGCTGGTTTGGCACAGGACTGTTTTCTGGAATCTCTTCTTCGTAAAGATGCTTTTGACTTTCAACAGTGCGGTTCTTGTCATGGTCTGTGAGGACTTTGTGGTTTGTATAAGGCGCCTCACGTCTGTAGCCCATTGGGCCTTGTGCTGAACTCTGTGAGTACAAGTCCTTTTCCCTAGGTTCCGTCAGGTCGCAGCCTAGTCTTAGCAGATCTTTTTCTTCATGCCTCAAGAGATCTTTCACCGTTGATGAAGATATATGCAAATAGCTAATCGCTTTTCCGTGTCTGGGGCTTGGGTCCACTATTTTTAGGTCATCAGTTTTTATCTGACGTAGTCTCGGAATGTAATGGAGCAGGATCAGAACTGATCTTCTGTTGAGGGTTACTTCATCATGGTTTCCTTGGATCTGCTCAAGTTTAAAGAGCCATTTTGACTTTGATTTAACAGTCACCGACCTTTGATACCTTTCTGTCCTGGATCGGAATGCTCTGTATTGTGTTTTTGGCTACCTGCGTGTATTGACCGTGGGCTCTTGTCTAGATACGTTAGTTTTTCCGAGGCATCAGAGGTCCTCTGCGTTTTAGTATCTTTGGTAAGTCGCGCTTTGTCCATAGGCCTCATGTTGACTGCCCGAAAAGAGCTGGACTCTTCTTTGACGACGTTTTTCCAACGTATAGAAGGGCGTAATATGTGCCTCAATTTCCTCATTTGTTCTAGGGGGAGAGCCTGGAGGAGATAAGAGGAAGTTCACTTTCCTCTGAAGTGGTAGCATTAATCCACTATATTCTAACGAGGGAGGCTCATCGTTAAGATGTTGACTGATGTTCATTAAGGTTTTGTTTGCCAGTAAGTCGTCTGTAGATTTTGGCGATTGTAGTGGCCGAAGTTGCGCAAACTCATTATTGTAGTTCCTTCTTTGGGACTCTTTGTGTTTAGGTGGCCGATGTTGCAGGGAAGTACTTGTTTCAGCTGCACCCTTAGAAGTGAGTAGTCACTAGTCATGAAATTTGTATCCTGTCAGTGTTTATATCTCTATTTTGACGACTATTTCCAAAAATTGAGTAGGCTTGATCGGGACACCGCAGGGTACTGGAGGTTGCGGCTCGTTCCTGGGGCCATTCGTCTACGATAAGCAAACCCTCTTTTGCATGCGTGCCCTATCCACATGTCATGTAGAAGCCCCTTGTTTCCTACAGTTGGTTTCGGTTTTCCTTCTAGCTGGAGAGTGCTGGTCGGATGTTGTCAGATCAATAGTTGAAGGAGTTACTGCAGTAGATTTCAGGTTGGATTTGGCAGTGTTTTGTCCAGTTTCTATTCGCTCATGCTCATTTTCAGGCATCTGTAACTTTGGTTTGGACTGAATTGGATGCAGAGTTGTATGCTTGGATCTCTCCTCTAGTGTTGTTACATAGCCTTCCAGATAAATTAATTTAGTGTGGATCATGGCCTGGATTGTTGTATGGGCCTTTAGTGTATCATTTAAAGATTCGTAAATTTTGGTGAATGGCGCCAACGCTATGGTGATTGCAGACATGATCGAGAAAATATCCGGCCTTTTAAACAGAGTGTCTTTATTTGCAGGTATGGACTGAGTGCTAAGTTTGCTAGGAGATGGGGAAAGGAGCGGGGGCATCAAAGACGATCTCCATTGTCTCTTACTCGAAGGGAAATCCAGAGTGTGTCTATGATGGGAGCCCGGGCGTGGTATGATGGAATTTGATTCTCTGTTATTTCCTATCTGTTGTTTCTCGCCAACTGTGGTCCTAGTTAATGGCGAAGTCCTAGCGTCTTTTATAATCTGGCGGCTTTCACTTAAGGGAAATGGCTGTGAACCTGTTTCGCCCGGTTCTTCACATTCCTCAGGCTTGTTAACATCTGATCTGGTGGCTGAGATCGTAGCTGGGTTTACCAATAAGGGCGAGGAGGAACCTGGACTTAAAGTTGGATTACGCAATGGTGAGCACTCTGGCATTTGGTGTAAATGTGTAGGGCTAATGGCATTTAGGACCCTGTTTGCCAGAGGGTCTTTGGGGTTAGACACGTTGGTTTGGCGATCTCTTGTTGTAAGTTTGTCTCAATAGAGAGGGTCAATGAAGGAGGCTCCATTAAGGCAGGTTCCTTGGTTGGCGCGTGTCTCAAGGATTCAGGTGTCCTTGTGTTCTCCAAGGGCCACACTGTTTGGCAATTTAAGAGCACCTCATTTGTCACCATTTTACTGAGTTTGTCCTTTGGTGCCACAGTATCGCCAAGTCTTCTCAATTAAGGAAATGGCTGAGAATCTAATACAACCTGCAATATTGCGGCATCAGATAGTTCTGCTTGGTTATTAGGGCACAGCTTGGCGTATCTGTTGAAAATTTTTGTCAGGAGATTCGATCGAGCACTTTTACCCACATCACTTATTTTGGTTGTGAGTGAGCTTCTTTCTCCGTTGAGGCTTCTTTTATTAGAAGAATATTTTTTTAATAAGCCGCTTTGACGGACATGTGATTTTCTGGCAGTTTTCAACTCATTAGGTTTGTTAGATCTCAAGGGCAATAGGATTGGCGAGTGCCTTTGTCGCTTCTTTGAGTTTGCTGCAGGAGTTGTTTCTCTGGCTCCCAGCGACTTTGGCGATATGCAGCGTAACAAGGCGTCCCCGTTGCGTATAGTGTTGAGGGAATCTCTTTTCTGGCTCCACAAGGGGGCAGCAGGTGAAAGTGTCAGCGCTGGATCTTTTTGCTTCTGGATTAGCAAGTCTTCTCTTGGGACGATGTGAACCAACGTCATTACTGTTTGGCGGGTCGAGATCCTCCAGTCGAGGGAGTTGAATAGTCAACTGCTGGGGCACCGATCTCCCTTCCACCAGCATTATACGACTCGCCAGGGCTTACGTCGCGGCCGCCCTCTCTTCCATCACCAGTCGCCGCACCTGACCAGACAACAATGGAAAGCTCTGCTGCGGAACTCCTCTCTGGCGCCGCTGACTCTGTCCCCCCTCTGGGGGTAGCAGGTGAGCGGGCCGTGTGAAGGGAGCCCACGGGCTCACGATTTTGCTGATTTTCTGAGCTTTCCAATGTTGATGTAAATTCCGGCTGTATTTCCGATATATCAGCCGGCATGGCCTTCCCATTGCTGTCTGCTGTGTCCCGCTGGCTGGGAAGAAAGTATGTGTGTTCGATCAAGCCCCAAGACTCTTTTCACTGGTTTTGGTTTTTCGCGATTTTGAGTTGAGAAAGAAGGGGCACAGTTTTCCCCCGGGGTCACGACTCAGCAGTCACAGGTTTCTCAGAGTCTAAGTGCAGACGAGTGTTACGAAGCCAACACCTGTCTTCCTCGATGGGCGAAGTTAAGGATGGGTAATCCTCACAGCCCTCGCAGCCTCGACTGCAGGACTGCTACTCGCTGCCACACTGCATCCTCTCCGCGGACTAGGTCAGTCATTTATTGAGGTGGTGAAAACTCCTCCTCTAGGTAGGGAAAGACAGGGTAGACAGACTCCAACAGAAAGGTTTCCCTGCAGGATTGCCACTCGCCACCACTCTGCTTCCATTATGTAACATGTGTTGTTTCAGGTCTGGAGTTGTGAGAAAAGATGTGACGTCTGCTAAGGTGAGAGGTACAATGACTTTGAGGTGGTTATTGTTACCATGTCTTGCCCAAAAACAACCCAATAAAAACGAACAAACCTTTTCACTTTGTAAAAATCAGAGTTGATCATGTTTATTATTTCCACGCAAAACATGATGTAGGAGTATATTCATATATGGGGATACTAGCATATGTTGGTGGAGCCATCATGGAAATGTATGGGCACAGCCAGCATGAATTTCATTTTTTTATACTGGCATACATTGTAGGGACCGTCATGACAATGCATTGGGAAATGCGCCTGTGCACTTTTGGTGACTTGCATCTATTGCACTTTTTTCATGAGTACCCTACGCCCTACAAAACCGATTGCAAACTTTCTGGCCTTCTACCCAAATATTCACAGAAAGTGTGCTGTGCATTTTAAACCATTATTAAAAACATTTGATCATGGGAGGGAAAAGAATCCACCTGCCCCCTCCCAATCCGTTTTCATTAGTTTGGGCCAATCGCATGCGTGTGGGAAATCTTTACACCCTCCAATTAAACATCTCACCAGTCACCACTGGTGGCTGGTATATTTTGGGACCAGGCACTGCCCCCTTTTTCTACGCTAGGTGAAACATTGATTAAAAAAATATTTACTTTTTTCACTTGGAGTAGTGCATGTCCCTACAGCGGCACAATCATCATGGACATTGAGCACACGTGGTGGTCCTGGCAAAGCATTGGGGTGTGGCGTGACCTGTGCTTTGTTAAGAAGCTTGTGGGTGGATGGGCCCTCAGCATGGCTCACAAGGGAGCCCCCATATTTTGTGCTACACCACTGATTGGGCCCTGCTCACCTTGAACGCATTCAAGTGTGATGTGAATGGTTGTGAGGGGCCGCAAACTCGACCAGGACCCTGCTTTGGTGCAACACAGTTTAAGAAAATAAGCGTTGGACGCAGCGTTTCAGAAGTGCTCCTTCTTGGAAAGGGCTTTGTGGAAGCTTCATTCATGGGCCGGTCCTGGGGGGTAAATGAATAACGCACCTCGCACATAGTGCCCTGAAACTCATAGATTCCACTCTTGAGGGAAGTGAAGCACCCCCACCCCTCTTCCCACACCTCACCCCATTAGAAAAGATTGAAGAAGAGTCATGTATCAAAGCCTAGGGCATTAAGGTGTTATGTTCAGCTCTGGCTTGTGGGGGACAATATGTGGTTGCTTGTCACATAACTTAAAGATAAATACACACAGAGACAGATGGCCTCAGCTTACCTCCGCACAATAGGTTTCTTCTATTGTAGTGGTGGCTGACTCATAGATACATTTATGAACAGGCAATTTAGTTGATTCTAAATCCTGGTCAATGATTTAATTTTCTTGCCTTGCTGGGTAAACAGACAGCGCACACCTCCCCAGGTCAGTGCTTTTTTGACTTGTTTAACATATCAATGCCACAGATAACGAGTACCTCCGTGTCCATTGATCTATAGATGTTTCATACACTAGCTGTAGCCTACGTTAGAGATTTTGGTTACCCTGTTACAAGTACTGCATTATGTTGGTTTTATATATAGGCTCCACGTCCAGTCTGGAAAATTACAATCCCCAAATGCGTGATCATGGTCAAATCTCGCCTCCCGCTGTGCTGTGGTTCTTATATCCGGCTAAATGAGAGCACCTGGAAACACAGGTGTTAGATGCATCTAAAGGACGTGTGCCATCACTTCCTGTGAAGTCACTTGAAGCCATACACTCCCCGAGCCTGGGCCACAGCATCACGTTTCCTACTTCAATCGGCCTACCTGTCCTTCACAGCAGCAATAGGTCTGCTCGGCCCTGCTATAACAACCTGCTACAACCTAGCTCAGGCTGTCAGCATTAAGAGTAAGGGTAATAGGGAACTCAAGTCAACGCAAGAGAGGCTCACTCAAGAGCTGGCCACTGGGCGAAGTTGTTTTTCAATCATGGACAGCAAATGATGCCCTCGGATGGCTAGCCTTAGGGCGGCTCTGAAGAGGATTTTTGCCAAAGCAAAGCCGAGTGCTGTACTGCAATTATGAAGGAGATCTGGCAGTGGGGTTGCCTTTCCCAGAAGAGAGAGTGGTAACTGTCCCCTTGTTATTGTAGAGGTTCGGCAAAATGTTCTTCCCCATATAGTGAAGATCTGCCGAGGGGAGCCATAAGGTAACCAGATGTCTCCAGGTCACCGGGGCCACATGGCCTCAAGTGCTGGTCTTTTATTTACCATCTCTCTTCTCTGCAGGTGCCTCCCTCTGGAATGGCCTCCCTGCCTCTCTAGAACTTGAGCCGGACCACCTGAAGCTCCGGAAACAGCTCAAAGCGTTCCTCTCCTCTGCTTTCTCTCTCTCCCTCCCCAGCTGACCTACCAGTCGGCTGTACCGACTGGTTGCTTGGCTACCCTCAGAATCTCACTGGGTACCAGGCTCTTTCTTGATCAGTCACCCTTGCACTGCCTCTGAGCCTACCACACGGTTAGGGACTGCAACTGCAATCCTACAGTCCCTTGTTCTCCTTGCACTACCCAGAGACGCGCTGCCCTGGCTGCCCTTACTCAAAGCATTGTTGCCCTATTTTCCCCCTCCCCTCTCCCTTGCACGCCCCTCTTTTTCCCCTTGCACTTTTCGTTCTCACACTTGCAAGCTCTGAATGACACAGTGCCTAGTAAGATTGTTGTTTTGTCCTTCCTGTGTTCCCCCCTCCCTTGCCTCATCGCGCTTTTAAACACTTGTGTACAGGCGCGTTATAAACAACTTATCCTATCACCTATTGCTTTCTGGATTTTTAGTCCTGGGTCACATCAATGGAATACAATGGAGCTTTAATAAAAGAAAAGGCCAGGACCACAATAGGAGTTCCCAGTGACATGGAGCCATCTGGTAACCAGGCCTAGCTGCGGTCGGCTTCCAATTTAGGATTACGGGGGTTTAGAGCGGTGAGCCGGCTGGAGTCCATGTTCTCACTACAACTGGTGTTAGGGAACAATGGGAGGATAACAAAAGTTTAATAACAAGATCCATTCACCGTTCTGAGGGAGGGAGCAGGAGCATTAAAGTTAGGCTCCATGCAAGTCAAGGTGCAGAAGGATTAAGACCAAGAGTTACTGCAACCAAGAGTTTAGATCAGAGCCATCGTGAGGAGGCGGCGGAGAATTTGGTTTAGTAGAGCGGGGGTTGGAAGCGATTGTCAAAGGTGCCTCCTGTAAAGACGCAGCGAGAACAGATCGCGGTTCGCCAGGAGCAGTATGTGAATGGAGATCCCGCAAGGGCGATATCGCTAATGGAGAGGATTAGTATGCGGCTATAGGAAGTCTAGTGGCAAGATGCATTGTGGGAACGATTCTCTCCTGAGCCCAGCCAGACAATGCTTATATATTCATAGAAGCATGCTTGCATTTGTGAAGATCCTGCATCTGCAGTGGTTTTAATAAAAGGTTGGTGTGCTTTAGTTTTACAAGTTAGTGACACAAAGCCATGCACAGCCAAGCCGAGGCCTCCAAGTCTGAAGCCAAGTGCGAGCGAGTAGCGACACACATTGACCGCTATATTTATTGATTTTAATTTGTTATTTATAATGCGCTTATAAACCAGAGGTATCTAAGCCCAGACTCGGGGATCAAACCTGTGAGCGCGATGGCCCTGCGGTATCCTCCCGATACTACAGCCGCATTTGCACTGGGCCCAGATAATTGCAAAGCCATGAATAATCCAGCCAATTTGCCTTGCACAGATATGGGATCAAGCATGCATAGGAAAAGGATTGAGATACCTGAAAGCGAACATAATGTAGTAACCTTGCCACAGACCTGTATTGTGTTGGACTATCAATGTTGGTAAGACAGATCAGGCCGTTATACGTTGGCCTGAATCTCCAGTCACCGGTTTTACTCCTGACAGGGATGACTAAGTAATACATCCTTTTGACTTTGATCAATAGATTAATATTGAATTGGGTGGCACATAAAATGACAGCTCCTAGAAGAAGCTAATCTGGCATTAAGCGCTTTACAAAAATGCGTTCATTTCACATCTGTGACTCCTCATGGGAGAAAAGGCACAGAATTCTCTGGAACGACCAACATACTTTCTTCAGCGTGGAGGATTGTCAATGTTGGTGCACAGTCTGTTGCGGTTTAGCCTGGAATTTGAGACTTCTTTTACTAGTTACTTCCCCTCCCATGTGCTTTTCAATCAGAGAGAGAGATTATAATGAGTCCAGTCAGTAGACGAGCAGCGAGACATCTGCTTAGCATTTGGCGAAAATGGATGCAATTGTCCTACGAACCATTGGTTGCTCCTTAAAACAAATCTCTGGTTTCAATTTAACATCTTGGCAAGGGCAGGAGCCCCCCACCAGAGAACACTCTGCCGGAAGGCCCCCCGAACGGAAACATTACACATCTCCACACTCTGCAGCTGGGAGGGAGGGAGGAGTGGGGTGTAAGAATTCAAATGTTCTCCAGAGAATTAAGAACGATTAAAAGGTACACATTAGTAATTCACAAGGGTAAGGGAATGGCTGGTACTAATATCTTTGCAAGCTACTACTGTAACCAACCCGCTTAAGCAAAAGTGCCTAGATGCCTCCGGGCTTGGCGCGCTATACAAATGTCAAAATAAATAAATAAATACAAAACCCCCCTATAATAAGTAAACGAGACATCTGTCAAAAATGTAGTTTTCAGAAGAGTACTCATTCAAGCTTGGTCTAACACATGGTGAAGAAGGCCATTTAAATTGCACTGATGTAAATTGTGCACCAACATTTACACCGATTGACTGGGGAAAAATGACATTTGCACCAACTACTTGTGACAAATTGCCGGACACTACAATGTAGGTGATCCGGCTCATGGTGATAATGGTGAAGCAACACTACTGAACCTCAGCTCTGCCAAGGCGCCAGAAGTCATGTGAGACACCTTCAGCCATTCCTAGATTTTTAGCCAACACCACTCTGCGTGCAGGGGGTTTGATGGGAAGCCAGCCCCAGGATAGAGATCGTAAAATGAAAATGAAGCTTGGTTGGCCATTATTGAATTGAATTGTTTGTTCATTTGCCTGGATATGGGAATTAGGGAATATGAGACATTGAGACTTTTTTTTTTTTTATATGTAGATGTTCTTTTTTTTTTGGAATTATAATGTTAAAGGTTTATTATAAATTGATGATTGTTTTATACATATTTGACTTTTAACCAATAAAACATTTATAAAAAATAAAAATAATACAGATCTTCGTATGATTTAGTGATCCCAAATCTTGCGCGTTTCTAAACAGCAATACCCCCAAGTGTATGACCAACTGTGTGCTCCGATGCAAACCTGCCACTCCGATTAAATCCTCCCGTGTAATCAATGACTGGGATTATTTTGTTTTGTTATATTCATTTTTAACCTAGAACAGATTTAACATGCTTCAACTTCATCAATTACTAGTGGGGATGTTATTTTTAGGGTGCCCTATGCACAATAGGATTTTGGCTGCATATAATATAACACATGCCTTGCTTGATTCATATACCTTTATTACAATGTACAAGCTATTCGTTCAACTGCTATGACGTAGAAATGGTGGCCAGCCAGCTTGGTGCACCAGGATAATGATAAAGGCAGTGAAAACACACAGTTCGTTCACATCGGACTTCCCTATTCGCCCATTATACAGCCACAACATCATAGAAATGAAACGGACGCACAGGCCTATTTTACAAAGTAAGCTCATCAGGACTGGCCATTTCAGGGCATCAAATGCCTTCTCAGAGTGGAGGTGAAACACTGACGCCAGCAGGACCTCTCTAATCTGGTTCAAACATCTGAATGGCTTCCTTAGTTTTAAGGGGGAGGGGGGCAGCCAGGTTTGTAGCCAGCTTGATCAGGCAATACCAGTGTCTGATTAAGCAATCAAGTCCTTATGCCAGTACTTTGGCTAGAACTTTGTAATGTAGGTTGAGCAGGGCTAGGGGTCTGTGTCTTTCCCTGTTTTGGGCAGTACCCCCATGGTCGCTTACATCAAGGATTTTGACAGCTTACCAGATACATATGGCAGTAGGTATGTATACCATTAAAATGTTTTGTGCAATTATTTCAGAGTATTGCTTATAAAGTTCGACCAACAGGCAGTCACGCTCCAGCGCTTTCGGGAATGCCAAATCAGGTATCAATTCCTCGATTTCCGTTTCCTTCAGAGAATTGCCCGACTATCCCATTCGTCCACTGGTGGTCCTCTTCGTAGAAATGTCATTGAAGCATTGCAGCCTGTGCTCATGAGCCACTACAATATGAAAGACTATAGGGGATTGTGTTCATTCCAGAATTGCAAATGTAGAGCTAATTATCCATATGCGTCTCATCACTACTGCAGTCTATGGGAAATGTATTTTGCTCTTGATTTAGCAACCGAGGGAGAGAATTCCCTGGATGTTCTGTGTCCCTTTATCACTAGGGGTTTAGAAATGCAGTGGTCTTCATGTTCGGCTAAACGGCCAAAGTCCTGAAAATTGCTACATATCATACCTAGAATAGCATCCTCACGCAATGGAGCGTACTCCGTTATAATTGACGGATTGCGTGTTTGCCCACTGCTAATTCACTTCTAATTGATTTCAATATACCACATTTAGAGAGGCATATCTCCATCAAAAGTACTTTAAACGCTACCCGTACTATACTTGAGTCTTTCACTGAGTTCTCATCAAAGGCTTTGATTTTCCCCACAAGGTAATCGCTGAACACAGTATTGCTGAAAGATTCGAACTTACAGAAGTCAGGGAGAGCCTACACATTTCAGAGTAATTGGTTTACCCAGTGGGATGCCATGCACCAACAAGTAGTGCCCATTTGGGTAATCAAACAATTTGTCAAATTGACTTGTGTATCAGTACGGCTACTCCTCGTTCTCTGCTGGAGAAAGAGGGAAACTAACTATTATCTCACCATTCGCTGGACATCCCAGTTTGCTGTCTAGGCAATAGGTGTGTTGTATAGCATCCAAATCGGTGGATCAGATTGGCCTGAGATACGCTAGGACTTTCCTTGTCGTAGACCAATTGTTAAGCTTACTTTCCAAGAGTCGCGTGTTATGGATTACATTAGCAATGTAACCTTTTTCCACTAACTGTATGCAATCAATGTATATTCAGGATTTGTGCTGTAAGACGCTGGATTTTAGAAACAGCAATATAAAGGAATTTGCCCTATACACTAGCAAAAATTCTAAATTTTTAGCTTCCCCCAAAATACTGACCCCTATCACCTGCACTAGCCACCCCATTTGTAATCGCACCCATCCAGTTCAGATTATCGCCCTACATATTAGGAAATGCAGAGATGCAACATCTTCACCAGGTGAGGTTGTCCTTCAAGGGGCTGCCATTATAAAGCCGCTCAGGGCACTTTTGTTTTAACTATTGCCTAATTCTATTGTTTTTATCCATACTCTAATTGTAACTGTGTGCTACTGCACGGACCGAATAGTCTTTTACTTGGTTGTGTGACAGGCTGATTGCTCTGTGCCTGCCTCCCACTATGAGGCAAGTCAGAGGTTAGTCCTCATTCTTGCGAGAGTGTCAGAGGCCGGCCCAGCCTCGCTTTCATCCCAATTGTGGCACATATGTGCCAGATCGGTCACCCGCTTACTAAGAGGTGAGGTTGTCCTTCACGGGGCCACCTTTGGGTGACCTAGGGAAAGGACTTTTACACACAAAGGAAAGTAACAGCTATCCTTGTCCACTTAAGTGTTGGTCACACTCTTGGCGAAAAGTGAACGAAGAAGCAGAAAATTCCAAGCCGTATTAGGTGCTAGGCGTTTCACTCGAAGGAGCACCCCCGAATGCTATGTTAGCAATGATGTAGGAAGAAGTCTCCTCTGTATCCATGAAGAAGGGAGACTGGTCATTGTGTATAATGTTTAATTTCGCTGGGACCATCTGGTACTTTACGTTGTCTTCTCGAATCTTCTTGACATCTATGAAAGATGTGTGTACCTCATGCACTGATGAAATTAAGTCTGGAAATATCTGGAGGGTGGCAATTTTATTATCGAATCCCGATCGCTGTAGTGAAGAATTGGTGCCATCACTGACCAGAGGTGGGATGAGGGCCAAGAGAGAGAGGTTTCCATTTCACCATAAAGTCCTGGGAGAAAATAGGATTCTCCAAAACAGATAGAAAGCTTTTATTTTTTACAAAAATAGCTCCATCAAGCCTGACAGCGCTGTTTCAGGAGGCCCAGAATTCTGATATTGTTCTGCAGCGAGCTAAACTCCAAGTCCTCATTTTTCTCTAACTTGTTGCAGTTCCTTCATTAATAGTCATTCTGTTAAGCACATCCTCGGTCTTGCCGATTCTGGTCTTGGCTTCCTCCATCCTGGCGCCCAATTTCTCCATCTTCTGTTGTGAGGCTTCAATTTTCCTCAATAAGGTGCCCATTTTCTGATCCGTGGTGTGCACAGAGTTCACCAGCTCCACGCATGACTGTTTGAAGATGGGATGTTAGGTCGATCACCTTTGTGTTTTCTTTGGGTTTCTTTTGTTGACATTTTGCACCGAATTATTTGAAAATGTGTCTAGATTGATTTGCATTTTTAACTACTTTGCATCCTCCACAAAAAACACAGAATCATAAGACGAGATCCACAAAAACCAGTGTCTGCAAAATCACAATGATGGATGCAAAGGATCAGTGCCTCGTGTAAACACATCGCCTTCACTTCACTGTGTATGGACGGTCTCTGACCACTATTGAATTCTGTGTGTTCTGGTCATGCACGTGTGACTATTACTACTGAGGCTGCCTGTTAAACATAGGCCCTCATTACAAATTTGCTGATCCGGGAAAGATTCTGGTAAAAGTGGTGGTAATACTGTGACCAGCACTTTTTCCGGACCGGCTATCTACAGGTTTGCCAGTGGGGGGTTCCCCGAGCTGGAGGTAAATCAGGCCCCACCGACAAAAAACAGCCGTTATTTCCAGCACCAGTATTATCGGTGCTGGAAGTACTGGTATCCCCCTCCATTGAATGGGGATTTACCGCCGCCTGTAACATCCATGTATTTCCAGGATATCAGGTTGCGGAAATGGTAGGTCAGTTTGCCGGTAACCCGCCGGAATTACTGGCGGGATGCCGGCAAACTTGTAATGAGGGCCATCGTCTTTATTCCTCTGCAGGTTCTCCTCATTCACTAGGGAGAAACAGTCCTATGTACACAAGACAATATCAAGCATTCGGTAACTGGATATACAGCAGAAACCCGAACAAGAGAAAGCCAGACTGTACCGTGGTGTTGCTCACCTGCTGGCTTGAGCACTGGTCAATGGAACAATATAGGTGTAGCCGTCTCAGTGACCTGCTGTTTCTGTAGGCATGCAATGGGAAGCCAGGATCCAGATCCCCTGCGGACACTTCTAGATTGGAGGGGTGGGGGAGTGCAATGAAACTAAGTCAAAGTAGGAGGCCTTCTTCTGGTAGAATTCGGCCTGGGAACTATACCACCAGGAGTCCCACCCGCAGGCCGTCACCGTAGCCCCCAACACCCACACTCTCTTATCTCCTCAGGCTGAGGGCTCCTCCCATGATAGCACTCTGCCATATAAGTTTGGAGTGGTGAGGGTGGCGTGGGGGGGGGGGGTTGTCCTCAGAAGCCTCGACTCGCAACCTCAAACTGCAATGCAGGTATTCTTTTTAGTCCAAAAATCTGTGCAACACACTTTTCTTATTTTTAGGTGCGACTATGACATTTAGTTACAAGGTAAAATACGTGCTTTAAACAAGATTTTTGAGCACACACCTATGAAGCAGGTATGTAAAGGGTTGAGACTCTAGAATGAAAGGATGGGCAAGGTCATTGAACCCTGGATGAGGAGAACAGGAGAGAAATATCCGCTTGAAGAAAGTGGAATGTGATGTATGTGCATTTATAATACATCCATCCCGGTATGAGGGATTTGCAAATTCAGAGTAAAAAAAAAACAAACTAAAAAAGGCATAGACCCAGTTGCCAGTTGCGTACATTCCAAATTATGTTGCGCGTCCATCTACTCACAAACCAGATACATTGTTATGTGATGTAAATCACGCTGTGCACCCACACTAGAATGCTCTCTGCAACTGGTGCTGCAGTAAACTCATTCCATGAAAATGAAGGCCAGCCAATTCCTGCAGATACAATTGCAATATAATCACAAACGGGTGGAATGTGACCTAAAACGGCGGGGCAAAAGGGCAACGGTGTTGCTGTGTATCTCAAAACATTGCTGAAAGCCTTTCCAGTGTGGCGTTGCTGTGTATCTCAAAACATTGCTGAAAGCCTTTCCAGTGTGGCTGTGAATCTCAAAACATTGCTGAAAGCCTTTCCAGTGTATCTGCATATCTCAAAACATTGCTGAAAGCCTTTCCAGTGTGGCTGCATATCTCAAAACATTGCTGAAAGCCTAAAACATTGCTGAAAGCCTTTCCAGTGTAGTTGCATATCACAAAACATTGTTGAAAGCCTTTGCCGTGTGGCTGCGTAGCTCAGAACATTGCTGAAAGCCTTTGCAGTGTGGCTGCATAGCTCAAAACATCGCTGAAAGCCTTTGCCGTGTGGCTGGGTAGCTCAAAACATTGCTGAAAGCCTTTGCCGTTTGGCTGCGTATATCAAAACATTGCAGAAAGTCTTTCCAGTGTGGCTGCCTATCTCAAAACATTGCTGAAAGACTTTCCAGTGTGGCTGCATATCTCAAAACATTGCTGAAAGCCTTTCCAGTGTGGCTGCGTATCTCAAAACATTGCCGAAAGCCTAAAACATTGCTGAAAGCCTTTCCAGTGTAGCTGCATATCACAAAATATTGCTGAAAGCCTTTGCCGTGTGGCTGCGTAGCTCAAAACATTGCTGAAAGCCTTTGCAGTGTGGCTGCATAGCTCAAAACATTGCTGAAAGAAAGCCTTTGCCGTGTGGCTGCGTAGCTCAAAACATTGCTGAAAGAAAGCCTTTGCCGTGTGGCTGCATAGCTCAAAACATTGCTGAAAGCCTTTGCCGTGTAGCTGCGTATCTCAAAACATTGCAGAAAGTCTTTCCAGTGTGGCTGCCTATTTCAAAACATTGCAGAAAGACTTTCCAGTGTGGCTGCCTATCTCAATACATTGCCGAAAGCCTAAAACATTGCTGAAAGCCTTTCCAGTATAGCTGCATATCACACAACATTGCTGAAAGCCTTTGCAGTGTGGCTGCATAGCTCAAAACATTTCTGAAAGCCTTTGCCGTGTGGCTGCATAGCTCAAAACATTGCTGACACCCTTTGCCGTGTGGCTGCGTAGCTCAAAACATTGCTGAAAGCCTTTGCCGTGTGGCTGCGTAGCTCAAAACATTGCTGAAAGTCTTTCCAGTATGGCTGCGTTTCTCCAGCTTTTATGAAACCTCGTGGGTAAAAGGAGAAACAGCTGAATGTTGGAACGTGACATGTAATTGATTTCCATTTGCTTTCAGAAGATTGTAAGAACGTATTTTCTTTTCCAAGGGGATGTACAATTGCTTGGTATTAGGGTATTTACAGTTTATTGTAATACTAATTAGAATAATAATATCCAGTTGTTATGTAGAGTTTCGTTCAGATTCCTCCCTCTTCGAACTGCTGTAATTATGACCACATGTAGTGATACTCAATGGCTTGAAAGCACATCGGCATAGGTAACCTACCTATCGCAAAATCACAATATTTATCAACCTTTTAAAACCTTTTGTTTGCAACCGTAACCATTTGTTAAGCATGATGACCTGGAAAAATTGGGGGCCGGTCACTCAAAAAGCAGAGGAGAAAATGAAGAAAAAATAACAACTTCCTTTTCTTACATCGAATGAAGAATGGAATCAATTGTCAATTAAACACAATTAATTAAAATATTAATTATATCAGGGTCTGGCTTTGGGAAAGGGGGCGAGAGTAGAAGAAAAATGCACAAATGCAAACCTCAAACAAAAGAAAATATTTTAAAACGACTTCTACAAAAAAACATCAAAAACAAAAATACAAATGAATTGAAAAACCTAAAAAATCTAAGGTCTTCTCCTTCAAGGAATGGCTCCTCCCTAACACCTTGGCAACACCCTCTCGACACTGGGCGATCTGCTTCCCCAGGTTTACTCCCCTGGTTGCTTGTAGTTACTTTTCTGCCCAATTGCCCCCACCTCCGCCAGAACCCCCAATCCGGTGTAACTTGGTAGCTCCCTTCTCCTTTGTTTTGATTCCTGGCAACTCGCCCTCCTCAGCACGTACTTCTTCCTATGACGTGTAGAGCTCTCCGTTGGCCCACGTTCAGTGTATACTCTGATAATGATACAATAATAATCTTGAAAATAATTACTTCATTTCAGTCCAGGCAACTATAATGTCTCCAGCATTTATAAAAATCCATTATTTTCGAATGTAGCACCTTGGGCTAGTGGCTACATTTTCCAGAGGATGGTGTAGAACAGTGACTAAAGTTCTAATTACCATGCATACACAATCCTTTAGAACAAGCCTGTATTATCCGCAGAAAAAAATGTGTGCGACTTAACCTCTAGTCCATGGTGGTTGGTGAATAATTTTAATTGGAGGGTCGTAAACGTTTCCCACAAATGTGTGCAAGTGACCGAGCATAGCAAAGGGGCCTCAACTAAACAAAGGGGGTGCTAGAGTAAGCACCTCCCCTGAATTGTTGTTTCAACAATGGGTTTAAAATGGTGCATTTAACAGCACACTTTCTGTGAAAAATTGGATAACAAGCCACTCAAATTTACATTAAACAATAAGGATGGGGTAAATGGTGTTAGAGGGAAGGAGATACCGCGTCTCGACATCCGGTGTCTCACTTCCACTCCCTGAAGATGCCTCATCCAGGTGATCCTCCTGCACTGGTCCACCCCCAGGAACTGGATCTAAAAGCGATGGCCGTGTCCTGGCCACCTGGATGACAGATTCCCAGGGACTAGCGGGTGAGACAACTTCTGGTCTCTCACAGAGCATAAAGAATGTCCAATGCAATCTTTTGCCCCCACATCGCCCCCTTGAAAATGGGTAATGTTCCCTTAGCCTCTTCATTCTTCTTCATCTGGACCTCCTCGAGCTGGAGTTCCGGGTCACCAGAATACCCACCCGCCTGCTCTTGTTTGGGACCAAGGACCAGTACATAGGAGTCATTTTCTTTCCCAACAGTCTTCACTCTATACCATTCTAATAATGGCTTTCCAGAACAAACAGTTCATCCTCTTGGTGTGTGGATATATCTCTCTGTACAAAAGTGATCTCTTGGTTGGGGAGTTCAGCCCTTTCACATTCAGCAGGCCTAGCTTAATCACCCGTCCCCTTTGCGCTAGCCATTAGAAGGTCGACGATATTCACTTCTAGGCCTGATGTATCCACTTGGGGACTCCCTTGAGCGATATGTGCCCTTCGAGTCTGCCCCGCTTCCAACCCTCCTCCACGTCCCCATTTCCCCTGTCAACAGCCATAACTAAAAACACAACTGTAAAACAATCAACCACGTTTGGTCAACTCTTGACATACCCAGGCTAAACCAGGCCACCATTTGCAGGCTAACTCCCTGCTGCCCTACCCAAATTCTTCCATGAACAATGCTTTGCATAGCCAACCTCTCCTGTATATCAACCCCTTACTCCCCCCAGCCCCACCCGCCTGCATCTGTACCAGTAGCCACAACAGCAGCGCCAACTCGGTTCACCTCAACAGGTGAGCATCCTCCCCATTCTTAACCTACACCTCCATCGAAGGGGAAGCACTGGTCAATCCCCCAAAGTCTCCACCCATTTATGTAATTTGGACCTTGGGAATACAGGGCATGTACTCCTGAATTTGAGTTCCCAGTACCTTTTGGAACACACTCCCTCCAGCAAATGTCTTGAGGAACCTGTCCTGCTTCTCCTTCTCAGACAGCATGTCCTTTGTAGGCCCCCTGTCTCGCAACTCCTCCAGCAGCTGTGGTATTTCCTCAGAGTCTGCCAGCCTGTAATTGGTCCCTCCATATTCAAAGAACAGTGAGAAGGGGAATCCCGATCGGTATCGGCAACCTTTCTGCATTTGCCAAGCAGCGAGAAGCTTGCACTGGCACCAGTGATTTAGCAGGACGATGGATGGCTCCTGTTATATTCTCACATTGATCCTTTCCAGGGTATGGACCCCTCTCGTTGCCTTGTTCAGTATGTCAACTTTGTCACCAAAGTAGTGGCATTTTGCTACAACCGTTCTGGGCTTTTCTGCCGGTCCCACGCCTGTGTGTAGCCTGTCGAATAAGATAGGCTTTCCCCTGCCGTCTTTATACAGAAGCTGTAGGATCCACTTCACTTTGTCCTCCAACACGGCTACAGTCTCCCCATCCTTGAGAGGAACCCCAAATAAACTAATGTTACGCCGTTCTCTATTTTCTAGGTCCTCCCTCTCCATGCAGACCTCTTTACCTGCATGTTGCAGCACTTTCGGTCTAACATTCATGGAGAGCTTGAGCACCTTCACAGACATATGATTTCTCTCCAGGACTTCTACTCTCTCCTCCACCTTCTCAACTTTGCCCCTCACCTCTGATAGAGACGCTTGAATGTCCATCCTCAGGGTCTTCACCTCCTGCAGGATGCTAATAATGGCACACTGTGTGGCCATTTCCTCCTCTGGCGTTAGAGTTTGGGAGCCAGAGTCCCATCAGAGTGTATAAGTGAAGCGCAAAAGGTAATTTCTCCTTGTTTTAACCTTTACGATTTTGTTTGATAGGACTCCGATAGGGCTACAGAGAGTTATTAGTGCTTTCGATATGTATATAGAAGAAAATGGTTTGAAGATAAATCACAGGAAAATGGTAGTGATGAAGCTCTGTAGGAAGAATAAGAGAAATAAATCTGTGTGGACGGTCAAGGAGGAGGTATTAAGTTATAAGGACAATATGACTTATCTAGGAAATCCAATTATAGCCCATCCATCCGAGATATTTATTAGGAACTACTTAAATCATAAGGATAGGATGCTGGCAATACAAATGCCAAAGATTGATGGAAAATACAGAAAATTATCTTTGTATTCAGCACTGAAATTATATTTGGGAAAGGTAGTTCCTAAATTTATCTGTGGATTAGAGCACTTTCCAGTATCGATTTTACTTGCCCTGCATCGCTATGAGACTATATTATGGAAAGGACTCTTGTTCTTTGTCCCACAGAGTTCGTCTATTGAAACGATACATCATGAATTGGGTCGTCAATATTTATGCAGTACAGTGTGGTGGAGACAACTACAACTATATTTTACACTTTTAACTCCTTCGTTACACTCATTATATTCAGATTTTGGGAAAATAGGTTTTAATCAGAATGTATATTTAAGGAGAAGCTCTTGCGGAAGCTGGAGGTGCCCGAGGATCTCTTTATAACCAATCCTCTGAAAGTGAAAGATATTATAGGAGGGATTGGATTGCTACCAGAGAAAAGATGGTTAACTCTACTCTCTATGCACATTTAAATTAAGTTTAAGCTATAAAAAGTTTAAAAGTTGGGTACTATGAAAAGATATTTGGAGAAATATCCTGAGCACGGTTTTGGGAAATAAACGTATGCGTTTTAGATGCAACGCATTGCTAAGAAGGGACATTTTATGCATAAGAAAGCAACTTCCGGTGGAACAGTTTTTTTGTATATTTTGAAAAGGTCTTAATGAAAAGGAAAATTTGCATCATTTGCTTATCCCTTGCCCTATGCTGCTCCCTTGGAGGGTGATGTGTTTTAAGAACTTTGTTCCCAATTTGTCTTATGTGGAATCAAATATTTTGTGGCAGAATGTTAGCCGGGAATTCAATATCTCTGAGATTGGCTGTAATAAGATTCTTGCAATTGTGTGATTATTTTGATGATTAGGTAAGGTGATGATTATACATAGATTTGTGTTTTATGTCTTACCTGTTTTTTATTCGCCGTTTTATAGCACATATAACTTGAGAACTGTGAATTATGAATTTTGTTTAAGGAGTAATGATACATTTTATTGTTTATTGTAGAAGATTGATTTTAAATGTTCTAGGTGTTTAATTCTCTTTTTGTAAAGGTTTATTGTAGACCATATGCAAATAAATAAATAAAAACTCTTCACTAATTACATTATGCCTTGAAATGTTTAAATGTGTATGCAGGGCACTAACAGCACGTTAAGTGCTAAACGTGGCAGTCTCCTGCATGCAATTTGCTCATAGTAGTGAATAACCCTCACAGCGGTCAGTGATTGAAGGCATAATCCTGTTTTCGTAAAGAGAAAAAGGGAGCTATAAAAATGATATTAGTTATGCAACATGTTTAGCTACATTGTCTTTGAAAGCAGCAGTCTCTTTGTTGTTGAAGCATTTAAGCAACAAAGCAAATACACCTTCAGCGTCTCGTTTACCCTCTCCATCTGGACATAATTATGAGGATGAAAGGATTGTAGTGGGGGCCACTCCTTTCACTAACACCTTACACAGAGCCTCTCCCAGAAATCGTCCTAGGAAGTCCATGAAGGTGGAAAACCACTACCAAAAACACACACATTAATTCAACTTTGGTGGGCAATTTTAAACAATGGTTTAAAATTTGCCAACTCAAATTAAGCAAATTATCAGTGAACATCCCTCAAAAGAGGCACTGCCAGAATACAACCTGCATTTATTGAGTGCCATGGATCTGGTACTAACATTGGCGGACTTTGCAATGAAACCAATAGGAACATCTTCCCACAGAGCAGAACAACATTTAATTCGACTCTATAGTAGACTGGACTCCTTTATATCCTGCAGGTATAATGTTACACTTCTCAGCTAGGTACAAACAAAGCGTGAAAAATACAACCTATCCTTTACTACCTATGCTCATGTAGAAACCGGGGATAAACACTCCAAGATTAACCCATTACACAACTCTGACCTTGGCAAGAAAGGAAACTGCTCAGGGTCAAGTGTTTTCAGATGGGAACTCCGGTTACCTTCGACACAAAACATCCCCAGACATTACGCATACCTGGAAAACAAGTAAAGAAAAACTCTGGCTGCCCAAGAAATGTACGCAGAGTTCGATTTCAAAAGCAAACAAATATCACAGTATTCCATGCAGTGGCCTAACAAAATGTGCCCCACCGCCCGTGAGCAATGCTGAGGGCCCCCCCCCAACACGGGTCGCGCCTAACTCTGGGCCGTCCTGGATTACCACGCTTGCGCAATAAGCAGGAACGTGCTGCTGCAGGGGTACGCCACACACTGTACTAGGTGAAAGATATACATATGTGTTTTAATGCTTTATGCAGCACACTGAGACAAATTGGCTACATTGTCAGAGCATTTGCAATTGTTCTGTAGGGCAACACCAATCTAAAAATCCAATACATGCAAGTCACCAACAGTGCACAGGAATATTAATGCTTTAATTAATATAATGCTTTGCTATTAAAAATGCCATGCCACAATGAAAACATGTCCAACTGTCTGCACAATGTAGATCAGTCTAGACACGTAATAACATATTACAGTAAAGCATGCCAGGCCACATTTGGACATACCTACTGGTTGCACCAAAATGTCAGTCGAAGCAATAACACTTATAGTTGTTTTATCACAGCGGCCCAGAAAAATATACAATGCTGCAGTAAGACGCGGCTAGACTGGCAGCACGTAAATGCCAGTCTAGCCAGGTAATTACACTTAGCAGGACTGCTTTATCAGAGATGCCCAATTAAAAATAAAGTCAAGCCAAACTAAGAAATTACTAGACTGGCTGCACCAAAATGCCTCTCTAGCCATTAATACCATATAGCAAGCCTGCTTAACCTGGGCATGGATGCCCATTATGCATTATCGCAAAATCCCCATCCCACCCCACCCCACCCACCAACATCCCCACACATCAGACCTCTCCCTCCCTCCACTTCCCCAAAATCAGCTTCTCTGCCCAGAATTACCTCCACGTCCCTTTTCCTTGTCCTAGTGCTTATGTATTTATCTTATTCATGGTCACTTATTAGACGCTTATACAAATAGCAAAAACTGTTTCAAAGCGCCCACAGGGCAAACAGGGTGGCGACAGGGGAAGGTAGACAATGAATTATAGCAAGGTTAAATAGTTGCATTAATAGTACAAACAAATAATGAGAATAAGGGAAGGGGAGATTAACCCACTATGCCTTGTGAGTGTTTGCAGAGGGGGGAGGAGGGAGGGATAAGGTGCTTTGATGCTCATGGAGAAGTGCGCAGGGTAAGTGCTAAGAGGAGAAGAACCGTGAGTGCAACCTCCCATGGGTAGGGTGAGCCTAAGTAAGTGCAGCAGAAGACAGCGGCTGGGACGAGAGATATGGTGGCGGGGTCAAGGCCCCCCGAGGATACTTAAGGGCCTTGCACATCAGTCACGCTGTTGTAAGATTAGCAGCGTGCCTGAAGGAAGAGGTAAAAAGGAAAGGTCTTGAGGCTTTTTCAGAACTTCAGGAGGTCTTGCTCAAGACGCAGAGGGAGATGGAGGATGCTCCACAGGAGGGCGCCAGCCGAGGAAAGTGATTGCCCACCAGCTCTCTGTTTAGCAAAGAGCTTAACATGCAAGGAGTTGGTGCCAGAGGAACAGAGGAGTCTACAAGAAGAGTATTTGCTCAGAAAGCGTTTAAGATAGAGGGGTCACTGGGCCCCAGATAGCCTTCTGTAGGATACAAAGGGATTTGAATTTAATCCGTACTGTGACCGGGAGTCAGTGAAGGCTTTGTAGGGCAGGAGAGATGCTGTCCCTGGGCATGAGGCCAAGGATAAGTCTTGCTGCCCTATTCTGGTTAGCTGGAGGGGTCGCAGGGTGGAGGAAGGAATATTAAGGAGGAGCCTATTGCAGTAGTCAAGCCTGTAGCGAACCAGAGCACGGGTAACATTGAGTCTCTGGGGTAGATGAGGAAGTGAAGAGTCCCTTTGAGAAGCAACAGCTAAAAGTGGAACTTCTTGACAATGTCCTGAATATGCGGGATGAAAAGGGAGGAGTCTAAGATGACTCAGAGATTCCTAGCTACAGTGGAAGGGGCAGGGAGGGGGCCCATGGAGGTAAGCCAGAGTGTGGGGAATAAGTATGGTGCAGAGGACCCAATAGGGAGAATCTCTGTTATGCTGGCATTGAGGCAGGGGTCATTGGCAGTGCACCAGGCCCTGGAGGGCAGCGCGGCAGTCAGGTATGAAGGAGGGTGCAAGGGGGAAGTGGGAAGTTTGTAGAAAAGTTGTGTATCATCATTGTAGAACTGGAAGTTGTGGCAGAAGGAGGAAATGAGTTGTGCCAGCAGGAAAGGTATACGTTAAAGAGCACGGCCAAAAGAATGGAGCCCTGGGGGACGCCACAGGTAGCGGAGGAAGAAGGGGAGGAGAAAGGACCCAGAATGGTTTTTGAGGAATGGTCAGTTAGGAAGGAGCTACGTCAGTCCAGTGCCCGCTCCGAGACGTCAAGGGTGTCATGGAGCCTTTTTATCAGGATGGAATGATTCACTGTGTCATGCTATACTTACGTATGGGGCTCCTTGCCTTATAGCTAAGTACTGGGATGACGAAGAGTGGGATTGTGAGTAATGCAGATTACAGGTAACTAAGCCAGGCATTACCTCCATGTCCCTCTACCTCATCCCAGTACGTGTGTATGAGTCAAAGTGCCTAATACACAGTTACTGGGATGAGGACGAATAGGGCTATGAGTAATGAAGATTACCAATAAGTCACCAAGGGATTAAACACAAGTAGTCGTGCAACACCACTGCGTTGGCTGGGCTTCAACCCTCCCCCACAGCACTCTCCTTGGCATTATGGCTATGTTGACTTGACCTGGCTGATCTACAGAGATGTTGCCGGACAGAACAGGACACCGATGTTAGACAGCACCTGGGTTTCGCTGTTAACAAAGGCACAGCAATTACTAACGTAAAGCATTTCACTGTTAATACCTGCATTCAAATGCATAATTTTTTAGGAAATTGAAATCTCGATGTGGGTTTAGTACTTGCATACCAGGGAAGTGATTGGAAGGGTATAGAGGGGACAGGAGACCACTTATTCTCACAGCAGTCCATAAGTGAGTGCTTTCAGGCTTAAAGGAGAGAGTTAACTGCATGTAACATTGAAACTGCACCAGAACAGTCTCATTATAATGCATAAAGAAGTTGGATGTCCCACACCATTAAGTCTGCCCCTCCCCCACCGCCCGTGAAGTTAGCACATCTCCCAACATTCGAAAGGTTAGCACTCCCTGCCCCCCCACCAAAAGATAGGTTTCGTTGCGCCCCTGACCACAAGTACACACACCATTTAACATACACACACATGCGCACACCCAGCCACCCACACACTTAAGTGTGTACCTTTTCACCAGTGTGCACCCTTTCACCATACAGGCACACACAGGCAGCCACCCATACATTTAAGTGTGCACCCTTTCACCCGACACTCACACAGGCAGCCACCTATACATTTAAGAGTGCACCCTTTCACCATACAGGCACAACCAGGCAGTTACGCATACATTAAGTGTGCTCCCTTTCACCCTACACTCACACAGGCAGCCCACTAATACATTTAAGTGGGCACCCTTTATCCATACACTCCCACACACACACACATCATGGTGTTGAGGGGAGCCCTATTACTTCAGAAAGCAATTTTTCTTTTTGTAAAGCAATTATTTCTGTTAAGGACCACACCATAATGGATATGATTTTTTTATGAAGGCAAAGTGACTTCAAAAAGAAACTATTTCTTTTTTTAAGTCCTAGAGCTCCCCCACCTCATGACGTGGACGCCTCCAGTCTAGAGGCTTCCATGTCATGGGGTGGGGGAGCTCTCAGACTTCAAAGAGAAATTGTCTATTTTTGTAGTCACCCTGCCTTCATAAAGAAATTATTTCTTCATGAAGGCAGAGGGACTAAAAAAAAAATCTTTTTTTTTTTTTGTCCAAGGTGGTCCCCCTCCCAGGACATGTGTTGGCACGGCCCCCGCACCGCAGGGAGTGCGGGGCCCCGTTATGCCAGTGACTCAATGCAACTCTGTACCTGCAACAAAACCGCTTCAATAGCGCTTTCATACGCGCCCATCTCTAGGCTACATGTTTCTCAAGATGGGTGAAGCTGCAAAAAGTCTTCTGTAAAGTGATGAAGCGCAGGTGGTTCATCTGCACTAAACTCACATATTAGAATCTCCCCTATTTGAAATACAGAGTGTCTCATCTTAAAAACAACAACAACAAAAAAATGAGAAAATATTCCCAAAAAATTGGCCGATCATCGGTCTGTTTAAGAAAGCTGCAGTGAACAACTGGGAAGTGATTAACACAGAGTAATAGTGGGCATTGTGCACCATGCGGCAGGCGTTTAACGCCCATGAATAGATTCATTGCCTCCATTACAGTGCGCTGTGACCATCTGCTGAATTTGGGGTCTGACAGCAACGTGTGTCTCAGAGAGAGACTGGGAAAGGAAGAGGTGGGGCAGGGCACAGGGGCCCGCCCGCCAAGGACTGATGGTAGTAATTCCAAAACACCTGGCATGTCTTTGACTCGCTAGGCAGTGAAGCGGAAGGACATATACACAGACACAAACTGAACACCTTGATTTTCAAATTCACACTTTGGTGACTTAGCAAATAAACAATTCTGGACAAACGCGCCCCAACTTCAAGACATACGTCAAAATATCCTCTAAATAATCCATGATAAATTGATGTCTAGTACCAGTAAGAAATAGATCAGGAATCTCTGATAAACTGCTGGAGCGTTGCACAGCTCAATGGGAACCCAGGGTTGCCGAAAGGGCAGAGGTGCCTTGTGCACAATAAGACCACTTAACCAAGGGAAAAGGTAGTCTTCCATCAACACCTTACTTTACCACAGACGGTAACAAACTAGTCGTAAATCTAAGCGAGGAAAATTACCACACCGCGAACACTCATTGATCAAGCAGAGTACGCAATGATCTGTTATTGCATTATACTGGGAGCATCTACAATCTATAGTGGGGCTCAATTCTAACATGTTCTTTGGTACTAAAAAAAAGGGAATCTAGTGAGGGATAGACACAAGGAGACTTGCACAGGAAAGTGGAAGAATGCGAGGGAGGGTTAGCGAAGCAGCTGCCGTTGGGGGTGAAAGGTCAAGAGCAAAGGAATTCATGAATCCCCTTGCTGCCAGTTACCCTTCAGTTAAGTCTAGGTATGCCCCCCTCTTCGCCCCTCTCCCCCCCCCATCAGAGCTCGTGGTATTCTTAGACACCATCCTGTACTTACTTTTATTATTTTTATAAATATGTTTTATTGTTTTTTTATAACACAGTAGGTAGACAGTTTCAGTGCTTATATGTCATGCTTGCCTTTGGGTTAAGAAACGCGCACCTCACCAACACCCGAGACTTGGATTACATCATTGTCTCCACATTCCAGTGCATTACCATCCACTCTCGAGCATGGCTATGACAGCCAGATTTTGGGGAGCACCTGGAAGGGCTCTGGCCATGACTGCTCAGTCCACCACCAGACCCACTTAGACAATGCTGCTTTACACAGGGCTATGCACCAGCAATAATTCCCGACAGGCCCAGGCACCGACACATCACCCCCAAGGATCAAACATGGACAGGCAGGAGGTGGAAAAGCCCATTACCTCCACATCCCTCTTCCTCGTCCCAGTAATCACATATGCGGGTCTGCCTCCCATACAGGAGTATATATATATATATTTCTCTCAGTTACCCATAATCACCAGTTCTTTTTTCCTGTCTCTGGCAGGAACTGATAGCTTCTTGAGCGGGGCTCTGGATGACGAAGCTGCAGATCCAATGTGCTACTGTCTCCTGCGGGGCAGTGACTGTGCTGCAGTGAGGTAAGGGTCTCCTGGGTCTCCTGCAAGGCTTGAGGCCAGTGGAGCGAATTGGCGCAATGCCCAGGATCCTCTATGGGGCTTGGGTCCTGGTTGCTTTCTGGAGCAGTTGGGGCCGGCATCGGGATCCCGCATTGCAGGCCGGGGGGGAGCATTTCCTGGCGGTTGCAGCATTGCTCCTTGCTGGTATCCCGCTTCAGTGCGTTTTCACTTTCCTGGCAATGAGGGGGTTGGTATGCTCCCCCTGCTGCCCATTTGATGTTGGTCAGGAATGGCAGGGTCCCACTTTCCGGCCTGTTGGCTGATGCTGCTTTTCGTCATGTTCTTGGCGTGTCCTCCTCGCTGCCCGTTCATTGTCGGGCGGTCTGGGGTTGGGAGGCGGGACCCCAGTCCGGCCTGTTGGCACCTCCTTCGGTGCATATGCACTTTCAGCTTCCTCTTTTGTCTCAGGCAATGGGGGTGGGCCCCCATTTGGCATGTTGGCAGCCGTTTCTGCGTGGCGTAGTTTCTGGCGGGTTGGGTGTGCCCTACCCTCTGCCTTTCTGGTGTTGGGCCTCTGTTTCCCTGGTTGGGGGTGGGCCTTCTTCACCGGCTTCTCCGTTGTTGGGTGCCCCATGGCATGTCGTGGAGTCTTGGTCGGCCTTTTGCGAGGGGCTGCAGTCGTGTCTCTTCTCTGGCACAGGTAGGTGTTGTGGCTGTGTGTGGTGGAGGTCATGCTTTCCAGCTTAGAGCCTGCTGCCTATGGTCGACTTCCCTCATTTCCCACGTGGGCATCCTGGAGGACTATTGGCTTTCTGGTTGGGCTTGGGTTTGCCTTTGGCTGCGTTGCGAGCTTCCGGTCTGTGCCCCTCCAAATGTGTCCCAGGGTACCGTAATAGGGCCAAAGCTCCATCCACTCCCCTGCATGGGAGCAGGGACTAGGAGATCTGGATGGATGTTGTGGTTGATCTGGTGTCTCCCAGCGTCCTGGACCATGGTTCCTTTTGCTGCTCAGGCTGGTGTACTGCTGTGGTGATGCCTGATGACAGTTACTGTTCATATTTGGTGGATCCCAGTGGCCCCATGGGTGGGGATGGTTTTACTCACAGCAAGTTGCAGGGGGATGCGGAACATTTGTGTCCCGCTGTTTAGTGGCTGCTGGGTTGCATCCCCCTGGACTGTACTGCTTTGCATTTCTGCCTCTTTGCTTTACGGACCTGGCTGATTCTGAGTGGGCACGGGCTGTGCATCCCCCTCGGGCTTCTGGTGGGGCTTGCTGGTATTTTGGGCAGGCTGTTTCTCTTGTGGCTGTTTTTCAGCCCTGCCGCTGGTAGGTCGGTGGATCTTTCCCACTCGTCTTTCTGCCGGTTGGGAACTCTAGCCAGTGTCCTTGCATGGCTCCCGGCGAGGTCGCATTCGGGTTCCGTCCTCACTCGCTTGTCTTTCCTTGTAGGTCCCTGCGGCTCTGGTGAGCTCCCATCTCCTGGGCCCTTCCGACTTCTCTCCTCCCTTTTTTCCTGCTGTATGGGTCATACCTGCCTGCATCCTGGGCGTGCGTCTGGTTGTCTACCCCTCTTGCCTTGCTGATGGGTGTTCAGGGCCTTCCCTCATGCTGCTGTGATGGATTGGTTGTGCCTCCTATTGTTCTGGGGTTCAGGTGGGTGCCTGTCTCCCGCAGTCTGAGGTTCTGGACGCTCTCTCAACTTCCTGACTGTGGGGCGGTTGGAGGGGGTGGTGGCCCTCCCCCTCTCCTCTGCTATCTGCCCATCGGCCTTGGTGGCCCTGCCTGGGAAGGGGACTTCTGAAGCGTTTCTTTGTCTCAGTCCCTGGCTTGCTGGTTGCCGGTTCCCCCTGCAGATTTGGATTGGGGGCGAGGACGCTCAGGGGGCCACTTCGGTCACTGCCTGTCGGTTTTGGTTTCTTCTTTTGGGGTTTTGGCTGTGGCCTACCTGTGTCTCGCTCCACTGTGTCCCTTCTCTTGCTGTCCGGCTGGGGACTTGGCCAGCTTGCGGCATCGGGTAGGCTTCGTGGCAGTCTGTTCTGGGTTTTCATCCTCCTCCAGGTGCGCTTCTGCCTCTGGGGTTCCCGCTTGCTCTGTTGTTCAGGGATATGGGTGCCTGGCCAGTTCTATCTCCTGTGTGGGGCTCCAGTGCTCGGGTCCTGTTGTGGGGGTTGTTTCCGCTTCTTGTGGGTTCTGTTTGTGCTCCTCCACCCTCTTCTTGGCTCTTCCACTGGGCTCGGTCTTCCATGCCGTGGGTTGTAGTTTGCAGCATGTCTCCTCTCCTTCCCGCTCCTCTGGTTGCTGTGTGCCCCTTTGGCGGGTGGTCCTCCATGGCTGCTGGGGCAAGTGTTACTGGCCTGGTGATCTGAGGGGGCCCTTGTCTGGTGCCCCATGCCCTTGTATATGGCTTTTGTGGGGGCCTTTTCCTGGCTGGTGCCTGCGGCTTTCCATTCCATGGACTCTGGAGGAGGGGTTGTCTTGTGCGCTTGTTCTCGGGGCATTCAAACACTCTGCTCGAGACACCTTGTCACTTGGCTTCCTCTCAGCTAGGGCAGTGGGTTTTCTGGTGTTGTGCTTCCATCGGTCCTGTGGATCTGCCCTTCTTCTGGCATGCCTGGTCCCCTTGGGCTTATTCGTCTTTCCCCATGGGGACGGGTGGGAGGCATTTGGCTGGTTTTCTTGTGCCTACCCTGTGGGCTTTGGCTCTGGTTCAGGGCCTCCCTTCAGGGGTATGGGTCTTCGAGGGGGTTTGCCCACAGTGTCTGTTGGTGCGGGGTGGCTTGGCCATTCCTGTCTGTTCCGCGTATGTCGGGTTCTCGGTTGGGTGACCCGCCTGTTCGTGCACCTGGGGTCTTCTCATTGCTCCAGGCTGGTGTCGGTTCCCTGGTGTGGGGTTTTCATTTTTCATTTGGGGGGCCCCCAAACTCCTGTAGAGGAGCAGCTGAATATCTCTGCAGGAAGTCCTGCCCCCCTATTTCCGGTATGTTGGGAGCCTGAGATTGTGCTATGCCTGACACCAACGGTTGCGACCATACCAAAGAGAATATTTGATAGAAGATACCCCCTGAGAAAGCCCTATACGATTTATTCCCAAAGAGATGTTAATTTGAGGGAGGAAGTCCCCGAAGGGATATGAGAAAGCGAAATAGGAGCTAGTGATGTCACAAGAACCGAGTGTGATGCACTAAAAAGAATAGCTGAAGAGAATGAACGGGCCATATAGAAACTGATGACAAAGTTAAGAATTGCATGAACTTTCATATGCAAAAAAAAGATTGCATGTGTGTGACACACTGTAGAAAAAGCAAGCCGTTCAATAATTGTACAGATGCAGCAACGCAAGTAGATTAAGTGACTTTAGAAGCTGGCGGAGCAGCCATTGTATATAACCTGGACATCTGTTTCATTATTTCAGACCCATGGAAAAGAAGGACCTGGAACTGTGTCGCAGCAAGAATTAGTTGAGATTGTGGATTTGAATGAGGAAGCTGTCTGGCCTTTTATTAATGTGTAGCAAGCCAAGGCCAGTTATCTATTCTCAAGGCAGTGAACGTAAAAAGCTGAATCATCCCTTGTTAAGGTGCAAAGAAAGAACACCAACCGTGCCAAGTTTTATACATTTAAGACATTTAATTACTGCAAAATGGTCCAAATCGTGGTCTCCTGTCATGTGAGCCAAGGATGGGAACAGAGTTGGACTTGGAGTTCTAGAACAATCGATAGTGCGTGCCCGCACTCCCTTCTATTCTCACAGACAGGAATGCACTGAAAGGTCAAGTTCAAAGACAATCTTCATGCAGAAGGCATGGGTGATGAGAGACGTTGGGCTAATTGGGTGGGGAGGTAAAGTCATGTCCACCTCCTGGCACCTGGGTATAAATGTACGGGCTGCTAAGTGAGCTGAATGTTCCAGACATGGCACAAGTGTGCCAACCAATTGTAGAGGGTCGTATAATGAAGGGCCTTCTAGTTTGAGAGCCAATGATATACTGTGTACTTAATAATGTTGATGATCACTTGTAACAGAGGTGGGCACAAGTTGTCCACTTGGCAGTAGGCACCCAATCACAATCCTACCCAGTATAAAAAGTATACTTAGATATTCCCCTTGAGTGTATCACAATCCCGTGTAGGTTTTTCTTATTTGCCACATAGTATGACGTCACGTAGGACGAATTTTTACTATATAACTGTGATTTTTTATGAAATGTACGAAAGACTTGAGCGAACGTCTGTTGATGTCCGTTGTAAATGCCCGTTTTAGACTATTTAGTTTTTTTAATTTGTATAGCGCTGCCAAGCCCATGGGCATCAGGGTGCTTTTCATCCAAGTTACAGAAATACAACCAGTAATACAGAGAGGAATACAATAGGAATATTTACAGATCTGCATAAGTCAGTAGTAGGTACAACAGACATAGATGTTTAAAAAATAATTACATTACATATATACAGTGTTCAAAGAGTACTTCAGGTAGCGATAACCACAGTTGGCCTATCAGATTATGTAATCAGATTGAGGTCTTGCTCATGTAGCCAAAGTTTCGCTTTTTTTCGGAAAAGGAGGAATGATGGTTCCTCTCTTAGAGATACTGGTAAAGCATTCAATTTTTTGGCAGCGAGGACTGGGAAACTAACCCCACCTGCACGCTGTTGTTTAAATCATGGAATGGTAACGCAGTGAGACTTGGCTGTTCTGGTAGGCCGTGTAGATGTTTATTTGGATATGGTGTTGGATAGGTAGGTGGAAGCTTGGTTGGAGAGGCACTTATGGGTGAGGGAGATAGTTTTGAGGTCAATTCTTTGCTTAATGTTGAGCCAGTTTATGGTGTGCCTACTTACAGAGATGTGTTTTGTCCTAGGGATGTTTAGAGCTGCTCTGATAGCATTATTTTGCATAACTTGCATTTTGTTGAGGTCAATTCTTTGCTTAATGTTGAGCCAGTTTATGGTGTGCCTGGTTACATAGATGTGTTGTGTCCTAGGGATGATTAGAGCTGCTCTGATAGCATTATTTTGCATAACTTGCATTTTGATGAGGTTTTGTTGTGAAGTGCCCAGATAAAGTGCACTGCAATAGTCGAGCTTAGATAAAACAAGTGCTCTGGCTATTGTGATGCAGTGTTGTAGACAAGTATGGGCGGCAGGCAGTGATGAGCTTACATGTATGTGTAAGCTGTGGAGGATGCCAAGGCGTTTGTTTGTCTTTTTAGGGTTTGTGCAGCATCTATGTAGACTCAGTGTTTTCACGGCATTGGCAACTTTGAATATATTGATATTGAAGGAGGTGAATATAGCACCCAGCTTGTTCAGGTTGACGCTGGATCCTAGGAAAAGCAACTCTGTCTTCTCGTCATTGAAACAGAGTTTGTGCTTCGCCATCCACGCTTGTGCAATGAGGTAGATGTCATTGAGGGTCTTACTGTCTGCAATGTGATCACCAGTAATAGGGATGAGTAGCTGAGTGTCATATGCGTAATTGGTGTATGCGACACCCAGATATTCAAGTTTATCGAATAAGGGCTTGGTGAACACATTATAGAGAGTAGGGGACACACAAGATCGTTGTGGAACCCCAGAGGCCGATGAGGTTGGTGAGGCAGAGGATGAAGTTGCAAAGACCCTCATGGATCTGTTGTTGAGGAAGGACTCAATCCCAGCATTAGCTTGGTCTGAGAAGTGTGCAGCAGATGAGAGGCGTTTACATAAGATTTTATGGTTCACCAGATCAAATGCCACTGATAGGTTGAGTAAAAGTAGCAGGGCAAGTTTTCCCTTATCTTTCAATGTCTGGATTTCAGTTTTGAGATCAATAAGTGCTGTTTCTGTCCCCTGTTTGGATCTGAATCCAGATTGTCTCAGTCCTAGTAGGTTATTAGATTCCAGATAATGCTGTATCTGCAGATACGCTGCTCGGTGCAGTATTTTTAACAAGAACGGAACCGTTGTGATGGGTCTGTAGTTTGAAGGGTTATTAGGGTCTAGTGATGGTTTCTTTAGCAATGGAAGTACCCAGGCGTCTTTGAGATTATTAGGTACTATGCTAGATTTTGATGATGCATTGACGACAGAGGTGATAAATGGAGCCAATTCTTTGGCGGCCTCTTGATGAGAGGAGCTGGACAGGTGTCTCCCATACAGTTGGAAGGTTTGAGTTTCAGGATGATGGTCTCCACTTCTTTAATGGAGAGGGGAGTGAAGTTGAATTGGGGCAGTCCCTTCCTATTGTGAGGAGGTGGGACCTGAATGGGATCAGTGTCTGGGAAAAGATTTTTTTTAGTTCCAATTTTATTTTGCAACAAGGTTATTTTGCCTTGTAATGCCTTCTGTATATTGGTGCACCATACGGCATCTTTGATACAGGCATCAGGAGGTGGAACAGGCGATTCCAATTCTTTCAGAATGTTAAATAGTTCCTCTGTGCTGGATTTAGCTTTGGAAATGTGGTCATTGAAGCTATCCTTTTTGGCTTGGATAATTGCTACCTTGTAGTTAAATGAGGCTGCAATGAAAATGTCCTTATTTGCTAATGAAGGTGTGCACTTCCATAGTTTTTCAGCTGATCTTTTTAATTTCCTAAGAGACTTTATGTGCGGGGTATAACAGTTATTAAGATGTGCACGCGGTTTAGCTTTATGTAGCTTAAGGGGCGCTATGGTATTGATAGCATTAAGCATGGTTTCATTGTATAGGTCTACTAGTGCTGATGGGTCAGACTGGGCTGTAGTTGGGTGAGTAATAGGTTGTAGCAGTGGTAACAGTTTTTCTAGGGTTAGATTGCGTTTATTTCTGGTTGACATGGCACGTGCTTTGGTTTGAGGATTGGGTGGTAGTGCTTTAATAGTGAATGAGATTAGATAGTGGTCGGTCCAGTTACATGGTGTATTAGAGAGTATGTCAATATTGCAGTTTAGATCCGCTAGCCAATCTAGTGTTCTTCCTTTATTATGTGTGGGTGTGGTTATCCGTTGTGTGTACCCTAGTTCAGAGATTGTGTCCATAAGAGCATGCGCTTTAGGATCTTTAGGTTCTTGGAAACCTAAATTAAAGTCGCCCAAGATAATGACTTAGGAGTTACGGTTAGTGTTGGATGATAACAAGTCAGAGATATCATTTTCAAATGTAGTGGTTGGGCCTGGTGGGCGGTAGATCAAATGGAATGTGATAGTAGCTGTAGGTTAGTTCCATGGAGAGTATTTCTGCTGAGTGCATGGGTTGGTTATTGACTTGTCTGAGGCCTAATGCAGTTTTGTAAATAAAGGCAGTACCTCCTCCTTTCGAGGCGTTGACGTCTTCGTCTAATCGGATGATGGAATAGTTATCCGGGATGGCAAGCGCAAGTGATGGGCCTGAGGCAGAGTGAAGCCAAGTCTCCGTAGTAATTGCAATAAAGTTGAGGTCATGGAGTGTGATGAAGTCAGCTATATCCAGTGCGTGTGCTGACAGTGACCTAGCATTAATAAGGCCTGCTTCAATGATAGGTGTGGTGATATTTTGATTGGCCTTCGGTGTCTTCAGGTTATTTTTGGCAACATGAGGTAGCGTGGCTGTTTTAGCTGGGGTGAGGGCTGCTGTGATACCAACTTTGCTAGAGGTAGGGTCGTTTGGTAGTCTAAATCTCGATCTAAGTCTGAGATTCCTGTCTGTTAAAGAGCATGGTCTGGTAGGCAATGGAATGGCTAAGGGTAGATGGTGCGTTTGGTGATAACTGTTACTTGGAGACGAGATAACATTCAGAGCTCGGCTAACATGCTGGGGTGCTGTGTTTTGGGCTTTGGGTACAGTATGTAGGCGTACTGGTGTTAGTCTCCGATGGTGATAGAATTCCGAATATGAACATGGTTGTAAAAATATTGATGGTGGTATGCGTGCCGATGGCGGGAGGTTAGATGCCATGGTTAAGCATGTGGCTAGTACCCTTGGGTTGGTTGAGGTGCCCATAGGTAGTGGAATAGGATTGCCTACAATAGATGCTAATGTAGACAGGTCGCAATAAATTAACTTAATTTATGATTAAGACCAACATTTGAAGAGATTGCATCATGGCTAATCTAAAGAGTTACATAGGTACCAATGTGTACCATTTATAGTATTGCGTGTGTCTCACTTAAAGATAATGGTCTATGGTGTCGATTTTCATCCAAAAAGTATTGTAAGACAGGATGGGCAATAGCAAGAGAACAGTAAAAAAAAAAAAAAACACACAGGTATGAGCGTACATCAGTGTCTAAATGGCAGAGGCTGGCTGGGCCCGGCAAATGATCACTTTACTAGCAGTCCTATTACAATATATGTAATAGTTCGAGCAGTATAACCGTATGACAAGCTAGTTCGGCGTTGATCAAGTAGGAGTAGAATACAGGGCAAGTAGAGAATCCGAGCTACGATGAAGCGAGCTGGCAAAGAGTAGTAGTTAAGGCACAGAATGACACAGGTTATAACTACTAATGCGCCATTGTCTAATGTGCAGTCTACTAATAGGTACAAGCTGCGAAGGCATAGATACGCACACAGATGAAGCGGGGGCCAGGATTGGCCACGACAAGCAAGCACGGAACACACATTAGTGAATACATAGTCTCAATAAGTATAACTTTAAGTCATAATGCCGTGCGCCTGAGTTGACCGACCAAACAGTGATTAGCAAGGTATTAATATAGCATTTTCAGAGATGGTATATGTACTGCATGAAGACCAGCAGCAATAATAATAATTTAGCATTTATATAGTGCTACGAACCCTCGGGTATCTGAGCGCTGCTTATTATTACCCACGGTGTGTGGTGCTCATTTATCAACCTCGACCTGCGTGAACAGGCTCTGCACAGATGTCAAAGCGAGCGCTCTACTTGCTGTGCTATCAGACCGGCTGTACTTTTCAAATAGCTGCAACAATTTATGAGCATTCGATGGATCTCGATGCTAATGCAGACAATTTGTATAGTGATTTTGATGAAGGATCAGGATTTCAATTAACTCAGTTCATGGTGCCGAGTATGGTACGGCGTATTCTACGCAGATCGTAAGTTAGTAATCAGTATGCACTATATACAATGGCAAATCCTCAAGTTGGGTCTTATTAGGCACCATGGTATATCGAGGCCATAATGATAGTACATAGTTGGCTTACAATTGATAATAAAACAGAAACCTTTTGCTATCTTCCTGCGTTGGTTCGATTATTTGGTGTCGGAGTTAACCTGCTTCCCATCCATTGCATGCGTGCTGTCTAAAGGGCTCTAAGGCCACCCCTCTCAACTATTATTTAATGCCTGTTACTCCCCTACCCATTATAGGCCCATACCTCACCCCCATATTTTTCGGTCAAAAATGTTCTGCAAAAAACTACTCGAAAAAAATAACTGCGATGAATGAATGTCGTACCTCGATTTACTCTAGGCCAGGATGCCAACTCAAGATCAGCAATTTGTAATCAGTTGGTAGTAACCCCTTCCCACTGGCTTATCACAGACATTCCAACCATAGTGCCAGCCATACTTACAATGCGTCATGATACAACGTGACCAGACCTGCACCATGCACTAGCATCTGATACAACGTGGCCAGACCGGCACCATGCACTAGCATCTGATACAACGTGGCCAGACCGGCACCATGCACTAGCATCTGATACAATGCGGCCACACCTGCACTAGCACCTGAGTCTATGCGGCCAGACCTGCATCATGCGCTAGAATATGATACAATGCGGCCAGTCCTGCACTATGCACTCAGGGGTGGATGGGAAACAAAACAGGCCCGGGAAATAATGTTCAAAGTGGCACCAGATTACACATTTTCAGCAAGCCCAACCCTGTTCCTATGAGAACATTTGGAAAGGACACGTTAAAATACAAAAGAGGCCCAGGATGCAGAGGCCTACCGGGAAATCTCCAGAGTTCCCCACAGGCCAGTCCACCCATGCATGCACTAGCATCTGATACAATGGGGCCAGACCGGCACTATGCACTAGCATCTGATACATTGGGACCAGACCGGCACTATGTACTAGCATCTGATACTATCCTGCCAGACCTGCACCATGCACTAGAATATGATACTTTGCTGCCAGACCTGCACCATGCACTAGAATATGATACTATGCTGCCAGACCTGCACCATGCACTTGCATCTGATACAAGGCAGCCACACCTGTACTATGCACTAGCACCTGCTACTATGCGGCCAGACCTGTACCATGCACTAGAATATGATACTATGCTGCCAGACCTGCACCATGCACTTGCATCTAATACAATGAGGCCACACCTGCACTATGTTATGTTATTTGGCATTTATATAGAGCTCTATATATCATTGGTATGATCTGAAAGCGCTGATAGGTTGAACGCCCTCTGGGACCGCAGTCTAGGTCAGATGAGAGAGGAAGGTGTAGTAGGGTGGATGGGTGCACTAGCACCTGCTACTATGCGGCCAGACCTGCACTATGAACTATCATCTGATACTATGCGGCCAGACCTGCAACATGCACTAGCATCAATGCGGCCAGACCTGCACTAGCACCTGCTACTATGTGGCCAGACCTACATCACACACTAGAATCTGAGACAATGCAGCCAGACCTGCACCATGCACTAGCATCTGATACTATGCGGCCAGACCTGCACTAGCACCTGCTACTATGTGGCCAGACCTACACCATGTACTAGAATCTGAGACAATTCCGGCCAGGTCTGCGTCATACACTAGTGTCTGATGAAATGTGGCCAGACCGGCACCATACACTACCGTCTGATACAATTTGGCCAGACCTACACCATGCACTAGAATCTGAGACAATGCGGGCAGTTCTGCGTCATACATTAGTGTCTGATACAATGTGGCCAGACCTGCACCATGCACTAGCGATTGATATAATGTGGCCAGACCAGCACCATGCAATACCGTCTGATACAATGTGGCCAGACCTACACCATGCGCTAGAATATGAGACAATGCAGCCAGACCTGCAACATGCACTAGCATCTGATACTATGCGGCCAGACCTGCACTAGAACCTGCTACTATGCGGCCAGACCTACACCATGCACTAGAATCTGAGACAATGCAGCCAGACCTGCACCATGCACTAGCATCTGATACAATGTGGCCAGACCTACACCATGCACTAGCATCTGATGCAATGTTACCAGACCTGCACCATGCACTAGCATCTGATACAATGTTGCCAGACCTGCACCATGCACGAGCATCTGATACAATGTTGCCAGACCTGCACCATGCACTAAAGTCTGAGACAATGTGGGAAGACCTACACCATGCACTAGCATCTGACACAATGTTGCAAGACCTGCACCATGCACTAGCATCTGATACAATGTTGCCAGACCTGCACCATGCACTAGCATCTGATACAATGTTGCCAGACCTGCACCATGCATGAGCATCTGATACAATGTTGCCAGACCTGCACCATGTACGAGCATCTGATACAATGTTGCCAGACCTGCACTATGCACTAGTCACTGACAGTCAAACACAAACCATATTGAATGCATAGTATTAAACCATGCCGATACGTACCAGGGGCATACAGACGATTAGATTCCGCAAGCATAAGTGTGCCAGATGTTTACACTTCTTTAAATCCTACTCAGTGCTATGTATTACATATCGCAGGACTAATACCGCAAGCGCTATGGGCTGGGGGGACACCAATGGCATTGGAGCACATCATAAATGACACGTATCATAACGGTTTTGCTATATTGTAGATAAAAATCAGTATTATAAATTGACATGTGCAATGCATTAATATAACGAGCATTAATACGTGTAGACATTCACATTGAACCCGCATTCCGCATTAGTAAAAGACTTCTGTTACTATAATTAAGCCATCATATAACACGATGGACATTAATGGCCTAGCTATTTTAACTCTAGCGCCTCAAGACACCCACATTGTGTGCTATATAAACACGATCTGAAGTTGCCCGCATTTTGATACTACAGTTCTGCTTTCTCCCCATTATAAATGTCTAAAGGGCTTCAGGTCACAGAGTGCATATACGAAGGAAAAAAAATAGCACTGTGTGATATGGAACAGCTTGAGATCTCTGGATTATGCAGGAAAGGGGCTGTAAGAAGAAACGGGGGAGGCAAATCTATTACTAACGTGTTGCTATATTTCGGGAAAAAACATAACACCACATAGCTGCAAAAGAGGTCAACGATCTGTATACATGGGCTGGTTTCACTTATTTTTCTCAGCACCCCTATTTACATAGCTGCCAAGTTACCAATTTCATGCTGGAACCTGTAGTTTCGTTTTTCACATTATAAGGATGGGCCTACAAGTCCCAGCATGCAGCTGAGAAAAAACTTCATGTCTCGCCCGGGGTGTCACGCATGGCAGTGGGCAACTCGACAGCTATGAATTGTACACGTAGCCACACATTCCAACATGCCCCATTCTATAAGGAGGTGCTCAGCCCATTTTGCTTGCATCCTGGGAATTGTAATCCTGCATTTCCCATCATGAACTCAGTATTACAAGCCCCAGAGTGCAAAGACTATACATGCAGGTGTGGGCAAGCACCTCCCAAATGTAATGGGGCGTGCATTAGTTAATATAAATAAACAACAAATCGTAATCGGGTGCCAAAGGCAGCCTCTAACTGGGCCAAGAGGACAGTTCAGGTTCGATACCCGGTGCCACCCTTAGAGGCATGAAGCCGAATTTAATTTTCTTTTTAACTAGGCTTGGATTTTGAGGTGGCTCGGGCTGTTCCAGGTTCGCTGGTGGTCTGGGGGAACCAGGGAATGGTGTTCCAGATAGCAGACGGGGGCTACGCCCCCTCACTTTTGCAGGGCCTCAGCGGGGCCTGCAGAATGACTTACCTTGAAGGCTGAGGAGGAGGAGGCACAAGCAGCGTAGGCTCCACGTCCAGGGTTCCATTGTAATTCCTTAGCAACGCGCGGGGGGGCAACTACATCGCCGGGCAGTGCAAGTAATCCCCCCCCCCCCCCAGCGCCAAACACACAACGAACACGCGTTTGGGCTAAAAAAAAAAAAGTTTCTGTGAAAAATGAAAAGTGCTGTGGGCAGGAATGCAGCAAGCAATTGCTTAAATGGTCGGAGGTGGAGAAAGCCTCTGTGGTGGCGCGCGGAATAGTGAGTGCACCGCGACGTTGGTCTTCGCGTAGGGATGAGAAAACGAGGAGGTGGGAAAAGACAGGATGCACGGAACCCCCCCCCCAAAGAGGGGGAGTGGGGAAGGAGTTTTGCAGAGAAAGCCTGCGTTGATCCGCAGCCGCGTCCTGGCTGGTGCAGCTGCAGTCACTTAGGCGCTGTGGAGGGGAATGCTAAGCAGAAGAAGCCGCCGCCGAGGGAAGGGGAGGGTGAGGGGAGCTGGGGAGGCAGAGCTGGTGGGGCCCAGCGCCTGCTTCCCCTTTCCCCCATGGACCCAGTCATACTTGCCACCAAGCACGCGTTTGTTTTTGATTTCCATGAGAGTTGTGTAACAACAGGCACCTTATCACAGGTCCTTTTTTTGAGGGTGCTTTCAGAATTTCATTCGCTGTGCAGTGGCAAGTGACGTCCGCAGAGCTGTCTGGGTGTCCCTTGTTCGGTGTTCCTAGCGTACACAGGTCTGTTTTCCCCGTTCTTTTGCCCTTTCCATTAAACGCACAGGAGTTCAAGCACTTCTCGACGAAAAGGGAACGTCTTTGTTGCTTGTGTGGGTGAAGGGGTGCATGCGTTAGTGTAAGCGTGTAGTTCTTGGGGGGCGGAGTCACAGTGCTCTCACGTTTTTCGTGGCCATGTGCGAGAAGGCCATCCAACCCTATGTTTGCTAGGAATTTTGCGACTTGCAGTTACCCTACATTGTTTCAAATTGGGGGGGGGGGGGAAACTCCCGTTATCCAAACGGAAAAAAAATACAGGACGCATAGCCATGGGAAGCCTGAGCGCTCTGCAGTCAGTGAGAGCGAGTTACTGTGCTGGTAGGACGGACGGGTGAGTGGGTTCGTCGTTTGACAGAATAGATGCTCAAATGCACGGTTGTATGAATTGGGCTTTCGAGAAATAATGGTTTCGTTTGTATGGTTGTGTAAATAGTTAGTCGGTGAGGGGTGTGTGTGTTTGGTTCGAGTGTGGCTGGAACAGAGGATTAAATTGCTCCAGTGGTTGAATAAATGCAAACCTTAAAGCAAAACCAAGAGGTGATGGCTGGAAGGTTTGGAATAAATCATAACCACGTGCACGGTTCTGGGCAACACTCCAGACCATCGTTCTTCACCTGCCAAGCCAATACAGAACAGTAAAGACCTTATGCAAATCAGGCTTGGTCCCACCCCATAAGGGGCAGTCCAGCCCAAATTGCTAGGCCACATCCCTTCTGCACAAGACCGCATCCCCAGACATGTTCAGCCTTGTTGGACATCATCAGGGAGGAGTAGCTTGGGTCTCTAGGCGCAGTGGACTTGGGACCCAAGTCTGGGCATACCCATCCTATTCCGGATGACTACAGCAAAACCAAAAGGTGATGGCTGGAAGGTTTTGAATAAATCATAACCACAGGCACTGCTCAGGGCGACCTTACAGACCCTCGTTTTTCACCCTGCCCAGCCATTATAGAGGGGGAAAGACCACATGCAAATCAGGCTTGGTCCCACCCCAGAAGGTGCAGTCCAGCCCAAACTGCTAGGTCACATCCCTTCTGCACGAGACCACAAGCATCCTCAGACATGTTTCAGCCTTGTTGGGCATCATCAGGGAGGAGTAGCTTGGGTCTCTAGCCTGGGCAGACTCGGGACCAACGTCTAGGCCTTACTGTCCCACTCGGGGTGACTTAGCAAAACAAAAAGGTGATGGCTGGAAGGTTTTGCATTAATCATAACCACAGGCATAGCTCAGGGCGACCTTACAGACCCTCGTTTTTCAGCCTGCCAAGACATTAAAGAGGGGGAAACACCATAAGCAAATGAGGCTTGGGCCACCCCAGAAGGTGAAGTCCAGCCCAAACTGCTAGGTCACATCCCTTCTGCACGAGACCACAAGCATCCCCAGACATGTTTCAGCCTTGTTGGGCATCATCAGGGAGGAGTAGCTTGGGTCTCTAGGCCCAGCGGACTTGAGACCCAAGTCTGGGCATACCCATCTCACTCCAGGTGACTGCAGCAAAACCAAAAGTTGATAGCTGGAAGGTATTGAATAAATCATAACCACAGGCACTGCTCAGGGCGACCTTAAAGAACATTGTTTTTCAGCCTGCCAAGCCATTACAGAAGGGGAAAGACCATATGCGAAGAAGCTTGGTCCCATCCCAAAAGGGGCCGTCAAGCCTGAACTGCTAGGTCACATTCCTTGTGCACGAGAGCACAAGCATCCCCAGACATGTTTCGGCCTTGTTGGGCATCAGAGTTAAGACAGAAAAGCACCTACCACCAAACCCGTCACCTCTGAAATATTGGGAGTCTCAGGAAAGGTTCTCTCTGCCGATCTTGGAGAACAAATCAGCATGTAGCAATGAAATGTACCGGTCAGATTAACCTACATCATGGAAGGCTTCGTGAAGAATACAGAAGCTCTTAAAGGTTATATGTGTGACCAGGGGCAGCCAGTCTAACCAAACCTGTTGAAACATGTTGACTCCAGGCAAGACTGAGTAGCAAGTCGAACAGCAGCATTCGGCAGAGGTTGCATGTGTCATGGGCGCTACTCCCGAGGGGCCAGGACTGGCCCAGCGCCCTCGGAAGCAGACCCGTCTTCCACTACTCTGGACCCAGCAGACCCCTACAATGGCCCTTTGGACCGTGTCCTGGCGCCTTTGGCGCCAGGCTCATGAAGGGTTTCAGTCGCGGCACCATAGGCGCCGGGCTCATATTGATAAACAGTGTAATAATGCTTGGGTAGACTTACCTGAGGCAGACCATGCTGCATATTTACCCAGAACAATCCAGTCTGGTTGAAGTCCCCAGCCATCAGGGCAGGGAGGAACTATTCCCTCCATTCAGGAACTCTTTTCTTACCTGGGTGGAACCGGTGGAAGAACACACACTGGAAGCACTTCTCTGCTATTTAAACCACGCCCGATGGAAAACACGTGCTTCGCGTTATTCTGCAGCAGCAGCAGGACGCTCACCGAGTCGGCTCCTGCATTCCAGGTCCAGAGTCATCTTCAGCTTCCGCGCAGCAACCTGTGGATGAAGAAAGACACAGAGCAATACTTACCAGATCCCGGAATCCAGTCACTGGCAAAACCTGCAAAGAATAAACATAAGGTTAGAAAAGTGCAACTCGCTCGCAGCCGCGCCCGCTTACCTGATCCATCCGTGATTGCAACGGAGCTAACCGCGGCCTTCTCTTCGGCAGCTTCTCTGCACCTGAAAGGCAAAGGACATAATTAAAAAGGGGTTCGGGTGAAGGCAGTCGCATTCATCTTAACTTACCAGTTTTTGCACGCGCAGAAGCGGCCGCATCAACCGCAGCATCCCGGCACCTGAAAACTAGAAAAAGGACATTATTAGAGGTGCCATTAAAAGCGGCCAACGATCATTATACTTACGTGCATCGGCACGTGCAGTGGCAACGGATATAAAGCCCGCAGCATCCCGGCACCTGAAAACTAGAAAAAGGACATTATTAGAGGTGCCATTAAAAGCGGCCAACGAACATTATACTTACGTGCATCGGCACGTGCAGCGGCAACGGAAAACTACGCCCACAGCATCCCGAGGCCTGAAACAAAGGAAAAGGGACATTATTGAGGTGCACATCTTTTAAAGCCTAAAGACTACAGTATACTTACAGGCATCCGCTCGTGCAGTAACGGCGGCATCGCTCTTTGGCATCCCAGCACTAGTGCCACAACTAAGGCCGCAAAAGACTTGAGCCTCAACACTGAACTCATCCAGTGACGTAACTGGAATCCACGCACCCCTGCACTAGACGCAGGATGGAGAACTCAGCATTTATACGCCTAAGGTGAGAGCTCGCCGAGACAAGTAGAAAGCTAGGCTGTGGGAGAAACTGGCGATTGGTGGGAGAAGGAATCCCATCAAACGGTGATTAACCCTTTTTCTTCCACCTGCAGAAAACTTACCCTGCAAGTCAGACATTCGATAAGAGGAAGCCCAGTCCTGAGAGTCGTCCGAGCTCTACGCTTCTCAATTGAAGAAACGATAGCAGCCCAGCCGGGATCAGCGCCTCCGTGGGAATCAGGTGAGCGTTACACTAGGTCCACCGAGTAATGGACGGTTTAAATAGTCTAAAACAATGATTTGGTGATTTTATATAGTTCTTCATACCAGATTCTTCAATTTTCTAAGTGCTGTAATGATCTGTGTCACCATTAGTAACCACTCACATTATTAACCCCAAAAGAATGGAGGGTTGAGTCAGCCCAACCAAGATTTCAAACCCTCGTCACTCAGCATCTCCCTGACCCTAACACGAGTTATCCATCTACCCGCAACGAAATCGGTGTAGAGTTAATAAGACTACGATGGGAGTTGGAGGTGAAGGGAGCACTTGTTTAAGAATGTAAAGTATGATTTGGACACATCCTCAATTTGAGTGATCATGGAAAGAGTCTCACCAAATTGCAATACTAGCTTCGGAACACTAAACTGCGGAGCCAGTCAATGGCCGAGAGGCCTAAGCTGATGGCTTGCAGACCAAAGCCGACCATCCCTGCAGAAGAGTAGTGACTCAGCCTATTGCTATTTCACTTAAGCACACCTGAGTACACCCATGAATCCACCAGCGGATTACCTGGAACTGTATGCACATGACATCTTATCAATGTGTAAAAAGAAATGTAGGTATCATGTACCTAATTATAAACAGGCAATGAAGAATAAAATGGGATTCTCCAATGGGTGTATATTGCCAGTCTGCATGCTGGTGTTGGGCAGTGAACGTTAGATAGCAGTCTGACCTAATGCTGCATTCCCATCTTTCATACAGCTGGTACCTCACAGGCTTAAAGTGTTTACTCCTTGCACGTCCGAGTTTTTTAAATTAATGTCCGTGTTGCTGCTGGTGCTGCGGGTCCACTAGTGGCTTTCTCCCTCTATGGTGTTCTATGGTTTCTCTCCGCACAGGCTGCACCTCCTGCTAATACAAATTGCGATGGAGATCCTTTTGCATTTCCTTGGCGGCCATGTTATTTTCTCATTCTAGTGAACATGTTTATGCTTAGACAGTATTTTATTTAAGAGCACAAAAGAGAATAATAAAGTTAAAAACCAGACCCTAGTGTGATGGATTGCCATTTGGCAAGGGTGTAGAAGCCCTGCCGTTTTTATTTTTGGCTCCATACCAAAACCATAGGGTGTACCAGTGCGCTGCTGCATCAGTATTCTGATCTGCAGCGCCTGATCTAGCAGTGGCACACAGCAGGTTCAGAGCTTACAGGTGCCCATTAGACAGCTGCAGTGACAGCCAAGTCCTTGCAGAAGAGGAGCTGCATTTAAGATATGCACCCCGGTGCCAAACCTTGTAATTATGAGTTTATTGTTCTGGTGGCAGATACATCTTTAAGTATAAACCATACCTGAGTTATAGTATGGTGAATGGTATTTCTTGTAAGTATTACAGCCACAGCTATTTGAAACACACTAGTGTCAGCCCTGTGAGCCCTGCTCTACGTGAAAGGATAATGTGCATTCTTCCTAGACAAGGCTGGCAGGACTGTAGCCTTGGGGATTTCTGCTCTTTCTTTCCTTTGTGAGAGCAGGTAACACCCTCCCCAGAGAGACAGCCACTTCACAGGAAGCTGTCCTAAGAAAGGGAATTAAAGGACATGCCCATTCACAAAAGGCTTGGCCTCACAGCAGTGTGCTGCATATCTAAAAGCCTTTGAAGACTGAGAGTCCAAGGCATGGCAAGCTCTGTCCCTAACCATCCCCTGGGACGGGGGGAGGGGTGCACTGATGTTGGGACAAGACCTGCCTCTCTGCCAGCCACAGCGGTCCCAAAGGCCTCACAATATTGAGGGACACCTTCAGTTGTGGGCCAGCCTGCCCTCTGTGTGGGAGCATGAGAACAAGGACTGAAACTTATCTTTGAGCCCTTGGATTGGGACTCTCAGCAACCAGAGGACCAAAATAGATAGGAAGCTTGTGTCACTCCATTCCACCTACTTTGAACCATAATTCAAGCCCATTCAATGCATTTGAACCTGCATGACCCTCCGGAGCTGCCTTTGGCACTCTACCATCTCGAAATGCTACACCACGTATTTAAACCTATTCACCTCCACACTGTGCTAGCCGAGCGCATCGTTACACCCGCTCGAACTTGAAGCTCTTCAGTGCACATGCCACCTTCGAAAAGCCTCTTCGAAAACGCCAGCAACTATGTTGCAGATCTTCATCAACAGTCAACCAGACCCTGGTGGATGCTTCGTACTCCGCACCGGAGCCACTCAACTCAAACTGTGCATCCCTCACAAGAATAACAGAACCAACAGAGGCATAGAAGTGCAAGCTTTCCTAACAGATATCTGGAACGCACCGGCTGTAGCAGTGCAACGCTGCCTCGGGCAAAACATGTACAGCACAAGCAGCAAATCATATGCCTGTGTAGCCTCACATGCGAGGCATGTCATAATATCTAAGTACAGCCTGACATGCCCAGGTGCTGCCTTTATGTGCAGCCTCCAATACTTCAGAAATGTCAGGTAATACGACATAATGTCTTGTATTCCTGTGCCAGCCGCCACCACATGTAAGCTACAGACTCACATGTGCAAGGACAGCCGTCATATACCAAACATATATGTGCATTATTTGTGTGCGCCTTGAGGCCTATGGGCATTTTGGTTTGTTAGAAGAATTAAATAAATCAAATAAACACATCCTCACAAGCTTCCAAAATGCCATATAATCCTTCCTGTGTATGGGAAATTGGCAAAGACAAGCCTGTCAACCAACAGCAATTCTGTACCGTTTACATAGCTTAGCCCTGTCGTTTCTGCTGTGTGCTGGAAACAGCCTTAATTAAAACCCAGACGCAGTCAGTTTCTCTGGAAGGATTAGAACACCCATCCTGGTTATGGGAATTGATTACACCGCCAATTATAGGTTGCACAATGCAGGCGTCTCGGGTAACCGTGGGAAATAAATACATTTTAGCAGGACGTCAAAACGGAAGAAATAACTAACAATTACCACTCATTCTCAAGCGGACAGCTTGTGATATTTAATCACTTAATTCATCCCCTTTGTTATCCAACTACATTCACCTTTTCAAACACATTTGAATCCCTGGCTAACAAGTATTAGCACCCCTAAATTAAAATCTCATGTCTTGTGGTAATAGCGGTGTTCCTAATGCTTCCCTATTATCCATCATTTAACGAAAAAACCTTGTATCAATGAATGCCCATATTTTAACGGGATCGTATTTAGTCGTAATTAAATTCACTTAAGCAGGTCAGTTCATGTGCTAGTTCACCTAAATTCATCTATGGGTGTTTCGAGCTCCAGCTCTTCATCAGGCTGTTTGACTATTCATGTTTCTGCCTTCTGTATAATTCCGGATGTTAGACACAAACCTTTTATGATATTGACCAAAGTCAATAATTGTGATTATATTTTCAACATTTACTGTGGCACAAAAGAAACTGTGTACCAGAACTGGAAACATAATCAAAACCGCCTTTCTAGCTGCTTCAACTTTCAAGCTCCTCAGTCAGAGATGATGGCAGGAGGCCATTGAAGAACAAGCACCTGCATCTGCACACCACGTGCTAGCGTCATTGATGCATGAGGTGCATTGCTCTTGACTTTTCATGACCTCTAGGAGAGAGGTCACTTCTTCCTCTTCTTGCAATGCTGCATGCAGGGACTGGAAATGGACAATAAGCAATTGAGTTGCATAACATTAGTAGTATCCTGCTTTCAAGTCACATATCAATTGTATCCAAATGTTGTGGCACTCTAATACAACATTCATACACTTACATCTGCATTTACAAATTCATAATGAAAATTACAACGTCACAAACGTTCATTTGAAAAGATAAAAGAATGTATATATAATATTTAAATAAAGTAAATGTACATAACCTTTTACTATTTGCATGTAGTACATTGATGTGAAGTAAACAATGCACACAAATATACATTTAGAAAGACACCACACCAGCTGATATTTCTTTAATTACCCAATCAATACAATAATTTTCATTGGGGTGATTCAAAATACATTGCATTTTAAATACCCTGTAGGATTTAATTCTCAACACTTTTCGTGTGCATATAACCCTTTTTCAAGCGGACAGGATATGTACTTTCAATATATCTTATGAAAAAGTAAATATATTAATTTAGTGTAAAATAGTATTATCTTTGTTTTTATGTAAAGATTATATAAACCTAAATATCAAGTGTCGAACCAACCTCCTCTATTCTGAGAACAACTTCCAGCCAGTATACGGAAGGTCTCAACAGGTCAGTCTGCACCAGTCAAAACATGATGTCATGTATGTTTTCTCTCCCAGGTTAATTAAACCTCCTCTATAAAAATGTTAATAAGAGTGTATCCATCATCTTCTGTACGAACAAAAATATAACCAATTCCAAATAGTATGTAAGGCTCGTTTCTTTCTTAGTCCTTAATGGTAAATCCAACTTTTCAAGATTTAGAGGTCAAAAGTCTCCCTTCAATTTTCCTGAAGACCTTTTTAAATGTCTTACTATCACACATTATATCCTTGAATCGTATAATTTGGAGCATCACTAACTATTCCATACAAAGGCATTCCCGCCTGGTTCATAACGGACGCCGTGAATCTGGAAGCTCTGCAGCAAATCCACATCTAAGCCTCACTGCCTTTAACTATTGTTTCAGGAAGTGCTTTGCAAGTCACATGACCTCTAGTGCAACATCTAGAATGGTCATTTATCAAGCGCACTGCCATATTGTTAAGAGCAGAAAGAGCTATGGGCAGCTGCAATTGTTTTTTCTCTGTTTCATTCTCTGTCCTAGTTAGGGTAGATAGAGTTAAGGGCAGATAGAGCTTAGGGCGCCTGCAATTATCTTTTCCCTGTTTTTCTTTGTCCTCTGTTTGCCTCTGGATGCCGCAACACGTGCCTCAAACAAAGCACATTGGCAACATTCAAATCAAACCTCAATACAGCCCTCCACTGAAACAACTAATCACATACACCTGGATTTATTTATTACATTTATATAGCGCGCAGGCAGCTCAGGGGCATTGTGGCGCTGTTACTTGTAAGGAGACTTAGTTACACTGGGCACAGGTTGTGCCTTGGGTTACAGTAAGGCAGGGACCTGTGATCGGCTATACGTGGTAGCATACAACATAATACATCATACATGTTATTCATGAGAACTTGGACATATGGTGTTGGTTAGTTTTCATGGCTTTACGAAAAGCAGTCAGTGAAGGTTCAGATCGCAGGGAGGTGGGAAGGGTGTTCCAGTGCAAGGCAGCAAGGTAAGGAAAGCTGGAGCCCCCTGCACTGGCTCTTTTTACCCTAGGTACTGAAAGCATGTTTGCATAGGGTGACCTAGTGGGTCTTGTGGAGGAGACCGGGTGGATTCTCTGGGATAGGTACACTGGGCTGCGAGGTGGACGCATTTGTGGGTGATGCTTAGCGCTTTGAATATGATCCTTTCCTTTATGGGGAGCCAATGGGACGCTTTTCTGGCAGCGGTGATGTGCTCTCTCTTGGCAATGCCTTGTGCAGCACGCAGGGCACTGTTCTGGATTACTTGCAGCTTCTCAAGGTTTTTGTTGGAGGTCCCTAGGAAGAGAACATTACAGTAGCCTAGCCGGGAGCCAGTTATGGCCCTGGCTATGTTAGTGCATGTGTTTTTTGACAGAAAAGGCCTGATTGCGTTGAGGAGTTTTGCATGGTAAGCAGCTGAGGAGGCGATGGCGTTTACTTGTCTGGTCATGGATAAGTTGGAGTCTAGATAGACACCTAGTGTTTTTACCGTGTCTAGTACTGGGATTCTAATTGAGTCAATGGTAAAGTGACTAAACTGGGCGTTAAGTTTCTTGAGGGTGTCAGGGGAGCCTACGAGTACGAGCTCAGTTTTGTCAGAGTTAAGGCAGAGGCCGTTGATAGCCATCCACATTTGGATTGTGTTATATATGTTGTTGAGAGTTGCGCAGTCAGTGTCATAGTCGCCTGTCAGTGTGAAAAGGATCTGAGTGTCGTCAGCGTAGTTGGTGTAAGAGATGCCCATGGCATCAAGGATGAGGAAGAGGGGGCGGGTGAAGATGTTATAAAGGATTTGGCCAAACTGTCACTCCACACATGCACACACACCTGACCGCAATGAGCTAGATAGCACACACTCACCATAGTCTTCCTTGCAGAACATTGGCTCAAACCCCAACACACACCTATTGTCCCTAACAGGCCTCCACCACACTTTCTCATCCAATACAGAAACCACCCACATAAACAAGATGGTAGCAGTGCCATCATTTATAAATATTCACTCACACTTAGCAACCCCACTGCCATAAACGTCAGGTGAAACACTCTCTCTTGTTTGCTCTCCTGCCTCACACCACAACCTAGCTTCAACCAGCTCATTTATTTTCCCCCCAAAACATAACCCCAACTTCTACACAGACTGAACTGACTTCCCAACTAACAACCACAGCTCCCCATGCACCAATATCTACCATAGTGACTTCCAACCTGGTAAGGCCCATCCAGACAGCAATCTCACACTAAACAGTATCCTCACTCAACTCAACCCTGATGAACTTGCACAACTAATCTATCCCACAGAAATAGCTGGAAACACCCTGGACCTTTGATTTCAAGCAAAAATCATGTCTCTGTGGAAAATCGAATCTGGGTATTATGGTCTGACCACACCGCAAACCCCTTCTTGCCGCACAAGATCCCCTCACCTACCACACAAATCCCTGGCTCCCCAGCCAGACAAACCAAACACACTATAGAAACAACCCCACACATATTCATCTACTCGCCTTAACAATTACAACACCATCATCACAAAGAGAACAGACAGAAGGGCCCCTGAAAAAAAAAACGAAAACTGCAACTATCACCATAAACCATGGTTCAACAGTTCCCTCCTCTCTAAGAAGCAGGAAGCCAGACGCCTAGAGCTGGACTATGGTAACACTCTCCGCACTGGACTCACCAACGGTACCCTTGCCCCCCTACAAGCCATTCAAATAGTAGGTGCAAGATTCATCCACCACCTACCCAGACATTCAAACACTGCCCTAGCTTTTTTCACACCACCACTGGGTTCCTGTACTCCAAATAATTGCCTTCAAAGGACTCTGAATTGTATTCAAAGCCTGCTACCTCAATACCCTATCTTACCTTCATGACAAACTGAAACCCATCACCCACACAAACACCAGGCAAGCAAGCTAGCATCTTCTACATGTTCCACTCTGCAAATGCACATGCACACAAACACACGCATTTACCCATTGGAACACCCTACTGCTTCACCACTGCACCGCACCCTCCATCATCACTTTCTGAACGATTCTCAAAACATACCTATTTCTCCATAAGTAATCCAGCTCCTCAACCTTACCACTTCTGTATCCTGACCTTCCTAGCCTATCCTGGAAACATCTTGTAACATCTATTTCAGCCCCATCCTTTCAACTAAAGACTCTGGGTAAGTCTCTTGTAACCAGGACTTATGTCTGGCAGAGGGACTCCCAGGACCCCCCTTGTTAATTTGCATATTTAAGTAACTTTGGGTCTCACCCTAAGTTACTAGGGGAATCCAGACGTGGACCCCTTGCTCACTACTCTTAGAGAGGCACAGCTCCTCCCTATTGGTGAGGTCCAACCAGACCGAAACAAGTGTCTTGGGTCTTGGGTTGCTGTTGGTACTCTTGTTCAGAGGATAATTGCCTAGCATTTCGTTGCTGGACTGCCCCAGGGCAGAACAAAGACTGATATGTTTGGGATATTTCTTCTCTTTGAAAGATAGTGAGCTAAAGACTATGGGTAAGTCTCTTGTAACCCGGACTAATGTCTGGCAGAGGGACCCCCAGGACCCCCCATTGTTAATTTGCACTTCTATTTCACCCCCATCCTTTCAACTTTCAAATATTCAAATAAATAAAAAAATAATGAAACCCATTTGTGATGCCCATTCGTGGGCAGAAATAAGCTGGTAATGACCCCGACCCCTTGCATAAACCCGAGTGCTGGCGAGCCGATAAAGGCCCTCTGTACACCAAATCACTATATTCACTAGTGCCACTTCCGAGAGCAGAAACAAACACAAAATATCTTTTGGAGGCAGAAAAAGGCAGACAAGTGAAATGAAGGAGAGAGCCTTTGGTTTTGTTTTCGGATGTAAACCTGACAGATGGTAAATGCCCTCAAGGGAAACATTGAATCAGATAATATTACTTGCATAGATTAGTGGGAATTGACACTCCACACGCCTCGGAATGCAAACATGCTGGGACCGCATACGCTGTCATGAGGAGCAAACCATCCGTACATGTAAAGAATAAACTATGACAACTTTTTATTCAAGGCTAAACCAAATTGAGGGGTAGGCAGTGGCAGGGAAAATGATCAGACAACAAAGAGAATGGGCCTGTGTAAGCACCCTGACTGACTGCATTCATGTACAATTGAAGGTTCATTGGAATGTGGGAAGCCCCAGATTCCAGTGTAGTCTGTTGGACTGGACTTTAAGATAGAGGCTTGGACATGATAGATGTGCAACCTGTACTCTCCTGCCTAACCTCTAACTCAATGCAGTAACATGGAATAAAGAAGCTTTCTTTTATACTCACTGTGTATCCTGGTGCTCCTGCTCTGTCTGATTCTTACCTGAAGTCCCAGGATGCATCCTTGAAAATGTCAGCCTACGTTGAGGAGGTTTTGTACCAGACAAAGGTTTCAGAATGGCCTATCTGGCAGCACTCTATGTCCAGATGTTGCAGGGACAACCTTCACTATGGTAGGGGTAGTTCTTCCATTCTTCCCCAATTTCTGTTTTTCAAATATTATGGCATTCCTGGCGTGTGTATCCTCTTATGCATGGATCCTAGTGTCGAATTGAGAAAAAGCTCCTACAATCTCTATGGGAAGATCTAACCAACACACAAAAGTGGGCCTCTAAAGCAACAGTGCCAAGATGAAGGTATTCATTGAATCCAGTGAAGGGCCTAAGCTAATGTCCTTAGCCCCTTCCCAATTCTCTACTCTAATCCACACAGTTCCTCAGAATTCCCACCCAGGATAGTCTCACTAACAGTCTCAACAACAACTGTTGAGTGCCCCAGCACATTTCTTTACTTGGCCTTGGAATATGTTTCCAATGATTGGTAGCCCCCTGGGCTCCTAGCAGGACAGGTTCTTTCAGTTCCCTCCATGCGATCCGGGCCTCCTTATGCTTCCTGTTTGCCCCAGGGGTTTCCTGGGTAAGGGTTTCTCCCCAACCCGAGTCCTGGGCATGCTGCAGCTATTAGAAACCCCAAGCCAAGGGCTGCACTTTAGGTTATGAGACCACCGCAGGCTCAACTTAGGCTCTCAAGGTAGCAAACATATTTTGTTAGCTCTTGTGGCTTTGCAGGTGCCACCAATATCTGAGTTAGGACCCGGGACAGCTGCCTTACTGCTCCCTCTCTCTAGAATCTGGTCACTGTCTGATTTTGGGTAAGGGCCCCAAGCAGGCTTCTTGCACTGACCTCTCCAAGCCTTAACCTACTTACAGTGTGGCTTATTTAGCTCAGCCAACAGCTGGTCTTCAACTCACCTACAATGTGGCCTACTTGGTTTGGCCACCTCTGGTTCTTCCATTTTGGATCTGCAAATATAGGCCAGGGTGCTTGTGCTGTAGTGATGGCAATCCCTTCCTGAGGCTTTGTTCTCAGTGTTTCTCCCCCCAATACTGTTCTTCAACCCTGATGGTAGTCCTGGGTGTTTTTGTCTTTTTTAGATAGATTTCTTGAGGGACCATAGCATAGACCTTTCTTTGAAGTGATGACTGCAAGTCACATGATGGGGCGCCTGAGGGGACACTTGGACAGCCCTTTGGTATCTGCTATATTAGCACAGCATGAACTGGGATGAAACACTCCAAGGAAGATCATAGCGGATGCGAGCAGGAGCCTGGTGTAAACGGAGGAGGCATATTCACAGGCAGCCTGGTGGTGGTGTCAGTCTGCGAGCACCATCCAATTTTTCCATGTGAGAAATTCACAATTGTAGCTGATCATCAGGCTTTTTGGAAACCTGAATGATGGAAGGCCTTCAAGATTTTAGCTCTTGGTGCTTCGTTTACAAGACTACCATTTTACAATCATTCACATATCTGTCAAAAATCACAATCCAGCAGATGTCTTTTGAAGCCATCCGCTTCCATAACAGTCACACCAGACACCAATAGCTTAAGAATAGATCAACTACATTATACAACTTGCCCAACCAGTTGCCATGCCATTGAGTCGCCTTGTACTTATCCTACACTGTTTGTAGAATAGATATGATCAATTCTCAGCAATGGTGGCCTATGGATTGTTATGCTTGATCTCCGGTGGGAGTAAGGATACATCTCCTCAGAACATTTAACATGATACAAAGTCAACTTTCAGTATCCAAGGAAGATCTTCTAATGTGACAACAGGACAATATTACCTTTTGCTCTAGGCCAACAACTCTTGTTCACAGCATCTGGCTAGCCACAGAGATGTTGCTTCTACTAAGTAGCTAATTGTACAAAGATTCTGGCTCCCAGGCCCTGACAGCATGTTCGAAGATAAATTGAAGTACTGTCAAATCTGTCAACATATTACAAACACAAAGATGGCTGAACCCCTTCCATTATCTTCCGGTTTATAATTTCCTGTCAATTTAACACATTTAAGAGACAATGATTTAGATGAAGAGTTAATTGGGATTGTTTTATGCTAGATCTTATCATGAGCTACCCTCAATGTGCGGTTACACTGTGCTCTCAGGTCAGGGCTATCTTACCTTTGTAGCTGATGCTGTTCTTGCATTCAATCCACACGCTTACTCTCCCGCGGTCGCGAGAAAACGCTACAGCTTTCTGCTTCTTCTTCCTTCTCTGCAACGCAGCACCAAGAACGTCCGTTCGTCCCGCCTCTCATTGTATACTCGATAAATCTCACATTTTTTTATAGTTGTCATGATGTAATGACGTAAGTACGCCGCATTTTAGGGTTCTTTTTTCTAATGATATTGGTATTATTCTTTTTTACATATATATGTAGCCTAGTGAAGTCCACTTTAATTTGGGGCTAACGTTGCCTGCTGGAGTCTGTTCTTGGTTCCAAGGTACATTTTGTTGTTAATTAGGTTCAAGTTGCTGTTTAAGTAGATACTCTGTATATTTGGCATGCATTTAGAGTCTTTATTACCGCAGTGTTTAAATAAGAGGGATAGAGCAGTGGCACATATGCATTTCTTTCTCTCATATGGCATCCAAGTCAGGATGTTTCATAAATTAACCATTGTGAAATGATGTTTCTTCTTGTCATGCCTTATAGTATATTAGTGGCATCTTTTCTTTCAATCTAATCTTTAATTCAGGCCTATTTCCGCGCTTTTAGTTAGAAAGATCAGCTCTTTTTCTTTCCTGAGTAGCTTTTTGCGGTCCACATTGATATCATTGCTTCGTTTAAGCTTGTAGATAACTGACCATCTCAATTCTTCCGTCCTGTGAATTCTTTCCACAAAATGACCCACTAGAGGCGCTGAATGTACACGGTTCTTAAGGCAGCTCTTTTATGTTCTGTTATTCTTAGTTTTATTTTCCTCTCTGTTTTTCCAACATACAATTTGTTGCATAGGCACCAAATTCCATATACAACAAAAGTTGAATTGCAGTTTGTCATACTGCATTGTTTCCAAATGGTATCCAGACCTATGTCTATTTCCGATGTTTTCTTAGTCTGTGAGCAACAGGTACAGTTTCCACATGGGAAATGTCCTGTGGGAGCATTAAATCCCCAGGTTTCAGTCAATGTAGGCTGCTTTTTCTTCTGTGTAGTGATGTTGTTTCTCATTATTTGATCTCTAATGGTTTTACTTCTACGGAACGCTATCAATGGTTTCTCAATAGGAGTGTTACCCTTTTCTAGGATTTTCCAGTTCCGATAGATAATTTTTCGAATTCTGTTCGACAGGTTGCTATATGTGTTAGCACTTTATTTGTCTTTTGTGGTTTTGTTTTGATATTCCAATAGAGCCTCCCGGTTGTTAATATCTGCTCTCTTGACAACAGGACAATATTACCTTTTGCTCTAGGCCAACAACTCTTGTTCACAGCATCTGGCTAGCCAGAGAGATGTTGCTTCTACTAAGTAGCTAATTGTACAAAGATTCTGGCTCCCAGTCCCTGACAGCATGTTCGAAGATAAATTGAAGTACTGTCAAATCTGTCAACATATTACAAACACAAAGATGGCTGAACCTCTTCCAATGTTATCACTTACGGAAAAGATCATGGATGAAGAAGAAGTTGATTTATATGGTCCTCTGCACAGTGGTCATTACATCCTAGCCATCCTGGGTGAATTCTCTAGATGCTCGGAGATACAAATTATTCCATCCCTTGTTGTTGTTCACTAGATAAAGTATTTGCGGTTTATGGTATTCCGTCAGTTCTCAAATCGGACAACTGACCTCTGTTTCAAGGGAACTGAATTGCAGATGTACTGAAATTACTTGGGCATCATATAGCCGCATATGTGTGGGCCGCCTCTAATAGTCTAATTGAGCATTTAATGAGTAGCCTTGAGATAGTCGTTCAGGGCAACATACTCACAGGTGGTTCCCTAGCTCAAGCTCTTTGTCAATTCTTGCTTGGTCGAACCATTCGCCACACTATGACGTCCATCTACCTCTGAGATCAGAAATTAGACATTGCGATGCACTCCAAAAACAGAAGATTAAATTATATGCAGACCATTGTCAAAGAGCTATAACTTCAAACATAGAAATGGGTGACAGCGTATAATCTGACAACCAGTGACATAGAAAGCTCTAGATCCTTTTGAGCCTCATGCACTGATTTTGACATAATTGAACGTTTCCATGGTTACCACTGAGAGGCAGGACAATCACATCACAAGAAACTCATCCCATTTCAGGAAATTAGAAAATATTGGCGCAATCAAATGGAAGAAGATTGTGATATTGTTCTTTAACCTCTGTCCCGTCCGAGCCACATCCACAAGCAGCGACTCCTGCACAACACTGCTCAGGCAGCATCAACGTAATGTCAAGAAACTTGAATTTTAGAATGTGTCACATCTAGACAGAATTGTGAAGATTAGCATGCGTCACATCTAGACAGAATTGTGAAGATTAGCATAAACTTCATCTAGACCAAATTGGAAAGATTAGCTTGCGTCACATCTAGACAGAATTGTGAAGATTAGCTTGCGTTACATCGAGACAGAATTGTGAAGATTAGCATGCACACAAACAATTTCTGGAGACTAGAGGTGTTTGACTATTATTTTTGTCTTGGACCTATATGCAACAACCCTCTTCAACAGACTGTCTACAATATAGTATTAAATGTACATACGGTCCCTTGTTTTCCACTGTTCATCCAGTTACTGACCCTTGATGTATGTCATTACTCAATTATATTCAGACATACTACAGGGAGCCTTATGTCATCAAAAAATATAACCAGTTTATTTTCATATAAAAAATATACAGATTCTTCATTTCCTTTATACAAACAGTATATTTCAATATCTGTAAAAACAATCAATTTTTTCTCTTTTTCAATTTCTTTTTGTAAAAATAATTGCATTTACCAACATTTTTAGCCTCCCATGCTGACCGATATATTCTTACAATCTATATCCCAAAATCATTTTTTGAATCTAGTGTGTTCTAGCTCTTTAATAACACCAGGGGACACTTAATCGCGGTTCCAATTATTATGAGATCCCATCTTTTAGTATCTCCTTTACTTTGTACAGATGGCTCCTCATTCGTCCATTCTTTCATTCCTCAACACAAACATACCCGACATGTTTCATTCCTCATAACCAACTTTCACACTTTTTTACAGGAAATTTTTCAGGGGAAGAAATAAACACTAAATACATAAACAACAATTATTGTTTTCAAAGCTGTTCCTTATTTTTGATTTTCACCAGCCTTCAAGCGCTCCTTTCTCATCCCTTTTTTTGGGGGTTGGAGCTAAAGGTCAGTTTCTGGATGATCTTCTGTGGAAAAATACAAGGAATAAAGAGGGGGCTAAATATTCACCACTCTTTAAATATAGTGTAATTCATACATTTTCAATGGTTTAAATCCCATTTACCGATGGGTACATTCGCCCCTATCTTTATTAACCTTTTCTCCATTGTATCCCCTCAACACTTGTGAGTAATTCGCATTCACAATAGCAAGTCTATGGCAGTATTGACAATACCCCCTTGGGGGTCCCTTTAGATGGTTTATTTCTATCTCTACGTCTTTAAGCGTTAGTGTTTAGGCAAGGAGCAATTTATTTCTCTCCGGTACCTGGTAGAGGATTATTCTGCCTAGTGACTGAGAGAGTGGCACACTTATTTCTGCTGTTGCTGTTACTCTTCTTAATTTAGTCGCTCTAAGGTTGGTTTTTACAGCGAAACAGATTCACCCCCTATACAGCAGAAAGAAAAAGGGGGGGGATTAAAAGTAGTGTTGTTTTAATTATACAGAAAGATATACGGAGCATGGAATATTCTCTGTCTAGTCTCTACATGATGCATTTCCTGTATTTGACTTTAGAAAAGACAGTAGTCTATTTTACCTTTTTTGTCAATTGTATGCTTTTTCAATTTTCACCATTTCGGGTCGGGACAAGGGTCGTGTACACCTCTTCTCACAATATCGGTCAAGAACTTCTTTTCGTGGCCTTAGTAAATGGTTCATAAATAATTTATCCGGGTGCCATTATCTTCCGGTTTATAATTTCCTGTCAATTTAACACATTTAAGAGACAATGGTTTAGATGAAGGGTTAATTGGGATTGTTTTATGCTAGATCTTATCATGAGCTACCCTCAATGTGCGGTTAGACTGTGCTCTCAGGTCAGGGCTATCTTACCTTTGTAGCTGATGCTGTTCTTGCATTCAATCCACACGCTTACTCTCCCGCGGTCGCGAGAAAACGCTACAGCGTTCTGTTTCTTCTTCCTTCTCTGTGACGCAGCACCAAAAACGTCCGTTCGTCCCGCCTCTCATTGTATACTCGATAAATCTCGCATTTGTTTATAGTTGTCATGACGTAATAACGTAAGTTCGCCGCATTTTAGGGTTCTTTTTTCTAATGATATTGGTATTATTCTTTTTTACATCTATATGTAGCCTAGCGAAGTCCGCTTTAATTTGGGGATAACGTTGCCTGCTGGAGTCTGTTCTTGGTTCCAAGGTACATTTTGTTCTTAATTAGGTTCAAGTTGCTGTTTAAGTAGATACTCCGTATATTTGGCATGCATTTAGAGTCTTTATTACCGCGGTGTTTGAATAAGAGGAATAGAGCAGTGGCACATATGCATTTCTTTCTCTCATATGGCCTCCAAGTCATTTACATAGAGTGTATCATTCCTTTTATCGATCTTGATTGTGATGTCCAGGTAGTCGATTTCCTCTTTACTACGGTTAGATGTAAACTCTAAATTAGCATGCACCACATCTAGACCAAATTGGAAAGATTAGCATGCGTCACATCTAGACAGAATTGTGAAGATTAGCTTGTGTCACATCTAGACAGGATTGTGAATATTAGCTTGCGTCACATCAAGACAGGATTGTGAATTTTAGCCAGTGCCACATTTACATAGAATTGTGAATATCTGCTAGTGTCACATCTAGACGGGATTGTGAAGATTAGCATTTGTCACATCGAGACAGAATTGTGAAGATTAGCATGTACCGCATCTAGACAGGATTGTGAATATTAGCCAGTGCCACATTTGGATAGAATTGTGAATATTAGCTTGCGTCACATCAAGACAGGATTGTGAATATTAGCTTGCATCACATCGAGACATGATTGTGAATATTAGCCAGTGCCACATTTAGATATAATTGTGAATGTTAGCTTACATCACATCTATACAGGATTGTGAATATTAGCTTGGGTGACATCTAGACAAGATTGTGAATATTAGCTTGCATCACATTTAGAGATATTCACGCGTTACTTCAAGAAAGAATTTGGAAATTAGCACGCATCTCATCTAGATAGCAATGCCACTAACGATCCCACTAAAAATGTCACCCTTCTGCATACACCTCTCAAACTCTAACCAAACACAACCACACCTCTAAAGAACAGCAAACCGCATGTACCTCACTACGCCGCAACAACAAAACAAATCACACGTAGTCTTGCACAACAGAACACGATGGCTACCAATCTAAAAACCACACCCAAGCTCAGCGAACAGTGCTAACCAAAGTGAAGCTGCCAACAGCACATCATTGCCCTCTTGCACTTTTCCTGCTCGGTTCCACTAACTCACCCGACTCCCCCCTTTCCTTTTCAGATCCACCGAAGCGCCAGGGCACCATTTTGGTGGTGATAGTGTGTTGTACAAATATCCTTTAACATTTAACATAACATAACATAACAAATTAGTAATTGAGCCAATGGACAAGGTGTTAACATTAAAGTTCTGGGGAATCTTGACATTGTTTTGTGGGCGTGTGTCTGTTTATGTTTGAAGTAGGAGGAATGTGGGAAGGGGATTATGTCAAAAAAAGAAACGGCTACCACGCACCTTCAGATTTCACATATGTGCAGGAACAGCATTTGTGTGTGCATTAACGGCAGGGTCGGACTGGGGCATACAATTGTCTCGAGAACCAATGAAAAAGTGGCCCACAGTTGCAAATGGCAATGAATTCCTCTTGTGACAGAATGTTAGAATGTTTGAATAGTAGCCAAGGGGAGTTTTTTTTGATAAAATCCGATTCAAATTGTGCATATTTAAGAATGTGCATTCAGTAACACTGGTCAAAACTACTAGCCGCATTGAGAAGTAACTCAACAAACTGGTCCACGTTGGCCCAAAAAGTGGCCCACTTTCACCCAAAAAATTGTCCAGATAGACCAGTCCGGCCCTGGTTAATGGTCTTTTCCCATTACTACATTTCAATGAAGATTACCCTTGCTAACTGCGCAGGGAGTATTAATTCTATTAAAGACTAGGAGGCGAGCATTATGCTTCAACTTTTTTATTTACTACTCCTCAGCAGTTTCAACAAACTAACAACAAAACACTGTAAAAGTGGCTTTTTCTACTTTCTGAAAATACAATCCCCATAGTCTCTGTAGTCCATGTCCACCACTGCTCAGCTATGGCCACACCCTGTCCTGAGCTCCTCCTCTCTTTTACATGCTCAGAACTGTCTCTCGAACACTCCCAACTATGTCCTGCCAACAGAGCGAAGACCTCAATCACTGCACACTGACACGCCGATAACTCTCGGCCTCTCGTCCAACTTCGACGTCTAGCTTCTCTCCTCAATTATTCTTCTGCTCCTCCCTTAGGGAAATATAAAACAGCCATATCAGGGTGGCGTTCATGTATTTCTATTATCATACAACATCATTATTTACAATACATGCTTGGGTGGGAAATAAATGCTCGCCTCCTAGTCTTTAATAGAATGAATACTGCCCGCGCAGTTAGCAGCAGTAATCTTCATTCTATGACAAGATTGGAGGCGAGCATTATGCTTGTTCAAAGCTTCCCCAACACTGTCACTGCTAAACTCTCAGTTGGTTTAAAGTAAAATTCTTTAAAGGTACGATAACTAGCCCAATCTGCTACTAACATGATCTCTCTCAGTGACACTCGTGTCGTAAAGGCCTTGGATGCCATTGCCCCACACTGAGTGTGCTCTGTACCTCCCCAAATCGATACCTGCTGCTTGCACTATCTCCCTAACCCAGCTAGCAATCACAGCACTGGATACAGCATGGAAAGGTTTTCTGCGAGCTATGAGCAATTGTGTGGTACTGGCTGCTCTATACTCTGCTGTCCTGCACTCATACTCCTTGATGCAACTCGCTATACCCACTTTGTTCTATTCGGGAAGTATGGGTAGTGGACCGACGCGGTCCCCGTCTTAGTCCTTTTGGCTATAGCAAAAGTAACCGCTTCCGGGCCAAAGGATCTCCTATTGATCTCTGGTGCTTTAACATCTGATACGCGCTTGCAAGTTATGAAACATAACAGCATCGCCAGTTTACCTGACCGCTGTTTGAGAGATAGATACTTGTCTGAAGGCCAGTCCTCCAATAGTCGGAGCACTGCGGTCACGTCCCAGACTGTTTTATAACGAGGTTCTGGGGGTATTCTAAACTTTGCTCCTCAAAATAGCCTCACCACTGCCGGGTGTTCACCTGCCGGTACTCCTTCAATCGGCAAATGTCCCGCTGAGATTGCTGATCTATATACTGCTATAATACGGAAAGCTCTGCCGTCTTGCAGCAGTTGTGCCAGGAAATTTAGAATCACCACTACAGGGGCAGAAATGGGATGAACACTTTTCCCCTTGCACCAGCTGGTCTATTTGGCCCAAGCCACGTCGTAGCTCCTTCTAGTGGAAGGGGCCCAGGATTCTGCGATAAGCTCTGCAGCTTGTGTCAAAATGCCAGGCAACACCCAGTTTCCTGATATCCTGCACGCAATGAGCGGGATTATCCCTCTCACTCTCAGAGGATGATATGACCCAACTGGGTCCGTGAGCAGTTGGTCTCCTCCCGGCAGTATTCTTGTAAGGTCCACTGATAATTCCATCAGAGTCGGGAACCATACTTGTGACTTCCACAGTGGTGCGACGCGTTGTCTGTTCTCCCAGTATTGCACCCTGGGTTGGGGGGGGGGTCTTCTACCTCCTTGGCTTCGACCAGCCTCGCGACCCTTGGGGTGACCAGTCCCAGCAAAAACTCTGTTCGGGAAGATCTTCGTGATGGAAGCTTGCTGTCATGATGCCTACTGCCGGAGCACCAGGCCAGGCCCAGCACCCCCGGAAGCAGGCATCATGCCCTCGGGTAAAAGCCCAGCGGCCCCTTATAGGGGCTCTTTGGACTCAGTCCTGGCGCCTTTGGCGCCAGGCTCATGTTGGACATCAGTCCTGGCGCCATAGGCGCCAGGCTCATAAAGGGAGGTGTTTTGTGCACTTACCTGATGCAGACCATGCTGCACGCTTCAGGCCTCCCTGAGACCTGAAAGGGACTATTTTTTCATAGGGACTATTTTTTCACTCGGGCGTGGCCAGGGAAGGATACATACCTAGTTGGGGAAGGATACATACCTGGGACTTCTTTGGAGGCTATTTAAGCCACGCCCAGACAGCAGCTCATGCTTCGCGTTGTTCTGCTTCCTGCAGCTTAACGCTCACCGTGTCTGCTCCTGCTCCTGGACTCCAGCCACGCCCACCTCGAACCTGGAAGACCTGCAAGGAAGGAAGAGAAGAGAAAGGTGAAAACCAAGGACTATTTCAAACTTCTTAGCTGCATCCGGAATCTTCTCGCCAGCATCCCTGAAGAAAGACTTCCATTTAAAAGCATCCCGTTGCTCGCTGCAGCGCCACGCTTCACTCACCTGCCCTTGAGACATCTCCCGGCTCCATCGCGGCTGTCGGCATCGGACGCCACATCTCTGCACCTAGGGGAGAGAGGAAGAAACAAAAGGTGAGCAGAAGGAACACAGAAGGAAAGCCTGATTAACAGCCATAATACTTACCGGCTTTTCTTCCACATTTCGGGTCGGCGCCGCCCCGTTGGCAGGTACCGTACCCCGGCCCCTATGGGGAAAGGACAAGAGACATTTCTGGGGAATGATAAGGACATTTAGAGGGATCGCCCTCATCACTACTCACCTCGGCAGTTTAACCCCTCGACGCATCGCCTTCATTCTGCACCTGAAATAAAGGACAGATCACAGGTTAGAGAGACAACATAAAGGGGGCCTCACTTTAACTTTGAACTTTCATACTTACGGTGCATCGCTCAGGAAAGTCAAGTGGATTTTGCCAGCGCCATTCTGAAAACCAGTGAAGTAACTGGACGAACGCGCGCCCCTGCACCAGAAGCAGGATGGAGAGTTCATCCTTCCAAACCATAAGGTGAGCTTAAACCGGGGTTTGGAGGAAGTTGGAGAGGAACGAAGGGGGAAAGGTGGGAGCTAGCACACTATTCTGCAGACTGTTAATCCCCTTTCTCATCTGCAGAAGGATATTCCTACGGGCCAGGCAAGCACGATTTGGAGGTCCTGTCCAATCGGTGTTCTGGGTCCTGCGCATCACGCTAGAAGAGGCCACAGCAATCCAGACTAGACCAGCGCCCCCTTGGGAACCAGGTGAGCGTTACACTTGCGCTTTCTCCAATGAAGTATAGTACCGACAAAACGGCCCATTTCTTTCCCGAAGGTCTCGCCAAAGAGGAGGCCTTGTGTCGCTTCCCCTGCTTCGTAAGAAGCGAGGTCGCTGAATTTGGGATCAAACTTCAACAGCAGACCTCTCCTCCTTTCTGAGGCAATGGCACAGTTGGCGTTTCCCAGTAAGCAGACGGCTCTCTGGGTCCAGCCTGCCAGGGCGTCGGGGTCTACTTCCTCCCCGTATCCTTAGCCCTCTCTGCCAGATCCATGATCTTTGCTAGCAGCCCAGCTAAGTCTAGCACTTTTTCCTAGCAACTCTTCCATGATCTGTCGATGCCCTTGCGGGGATCTTTACTGGTCTTGGATACGAAAGTTTGCATCTTGGGGTCTAGCTCGGGTGTTTCTGCAACTTTTCCCGGTCCGGTCTTAGGCACTCTGCTCGAAGGCACTGCCTAACTTACTTATCGAGGGCCTTCCTCAACCTTATGGTCATGTATTGCACGACTCTGGGGGAGGGCTGCCAGTCTGAAGAGCTCGGGTTCTGAATGCTGTCCGGGTCGAACATGTCATCTTGATCCTCCTCAAGGTGTTTCTCTTTGTGAGTTATCTTACCCCCGCTGGGCTTAGCCCAATCCTCCTCCGCTGTCCCTTCCTTGTCTTGCAAAGTCAGGTCACCTTCTGCTGGCTCCTCTTCCGAGCCTGGATCATCTACTCCCATAATGTCTTCCCCTGGAGTGGGGGTCGTGAGGTACGGCACTGCCTGACACTGCAAGTATGCTTCTCAGAGCTTTGCAAAAGTGTTGACAACCTCTGGGGCCTTTTCTTTTGCCCCATCCGAAGGGCTCTGGGGGTCAGAAGGGGCTTTCCTCTTCCGGGCCTGATTACTCCCATTAGACCCTGTATCTGAGGGTTTGGTGGGTGTGTGCTCTGTCCCAATGGTGCTATCTCTGAGCAGGTTCCACATTGCCTCCATGGTTTCCAGCCTTTCGTGCAGGTGTTTTACCCCTTGAGCCACAGCATCGACTAGAGAATTCCCCAGCACCTCCTTGAAGCTGGCAGCTAGGTCCAATGACTGCTCCTCTTCACTCCATTCAAATTCTGACATTTTCGGGGAGGGTGCTGTGTGCCTGAGTACCTGCAGCAGGTGTCTGGGCATGCCCACTTCGCAAGTCAGATGCTTAAATCAGTCTTAATATTAGCTCACATTAAATGTTATAATTATATATATATATATTTTTTTTTTATTGTGGCTGCACCAGACTTATCTTGCCGTTAATGCCTGTGATGGGCTGTGTCAATCAAACTGCCCTTGTTGAGGCTTCATGTCTCTTGAGAGACTTAATCCTCTCTGATCGTTTAGGTAAAGGAGCCTCGCTGCTCCAGTGCTCACTTGATAGCTGCTCCCCACGTACAGCGGTCTAGGAGCGGAGAGCGATTCTGTAATATATTAATCCTTTGTGGATTAGAATGTCTAACTACCTTCAGCAACGTTACTCGGTAACGTGGGAGTGAACACTGCCAGGCCCGGCTCATCACTTGCTCCGTGTCGCGTTGGAAATGCAGTGCAGAGGCTCAGGGCTTCGTGTTCTGGTTCTGCCCTCATGAAGGTGGGGGTAGGAGGGCTCTGGCGTTTCCTCTCCCTGCTCTGAGGGTTGAAAGGCTCTGCGGGCATCCGAAGAACCCCTAGGGTGCCGGTCATGCGGCACGGGGCAGGCGTGCCATGGGAGTCTGCATCACAGAAGAGATACGGTAATGCGAAATACTAATGCATACTCAATTAACATTCTAATGAAACCACGCACCTGTGCGCGTATACTACGTTATCTATGGCAAACATTACTCCCAAACTTACGTCCTAAGAATCTTTCTTCTGATAGTCTCATGCATACTACTTATCTAGCTATCAATATCCTCTCTGAAACTATAAATCAATTCTGCATATGATAAATAGGGGAAGGTGAGAGAAATAGTACTTATCTGCTTGAAGAGCAGTAAAAGAAGAGGAGGAGCTCGGGGACAGGATGTGGTCATAGCTGAGCAGAGGTGGACATGGACTACAGAGAGTATGGGGATTGTAGTTTCAGAAAGAAGAAAAAGCCACTTTGGGCATTTTACAGTGTTTTGTTGTTAGTTTGTAGAAACTGCTGAGGAGTAGTAAATAAAGACATTGAAGCATAATGCTCTCCTCCAGTCTTGTCATAGAATATATTCTGATATGCCGCAAGTGCGGAATTACTGTTAGTGCTAGTTACTAAAGTCTTAATCCCGCAGAGGCCTTTATATTATCACACGCAGTAACAGAAACGACCGCATGTGGTACATCTGAGTAAAAACCGCCAAATTCATATATCGGGCCCTAAATTGTGTATGCTTTATCTGTCAAGAGCTAATTCACTTTATGGTGTGTACTATATAAATAGTTAATTAATGATCATTATTACTATTATTGCTATAATTATTAATGTAATTAACTACTACAAATATTAATGTAAGTAATAATAATAATTGATAATAGTGATAGGGTAGCTTTCCATTTCTAGTTTCGGAAGGGAGCTAGATATGTGATCGTCTCATTCGCCTTCGCTGCACTGCCTGTTCCGTTTAATCAGCCTAGTTTCAAGACAAGCTGTTACCACATCACCCCGGAGCTTTCAAAAATGCCGCTTGCAGCCAGGAAGCTAATTGTATGACCTCCTTCCGTTACAGAAAAGAAAAAAACACTCTCGGGATTAGAGAACAGCACCATCAATTAGCACTGTCCTCGCCCTGCTGTACAGTTAGTGTGGGAGATTTGGGTAGCTGTGTAAAGCATGAGTAATTTGTCTGCTTATACGTTTTACCTATTTGGAAACCACCATTTAAGGACAAACTGTGAAGTCAAGCCATTGTATACCACTTAATGTATGTTTGTTTTAACTTATTCAAAAGCAGCCTCAATTTCTGCTGAACAAATGGGTTGGAAACACAGCTCGATGAAGCGATTTTGCTCAGGATCACACAATTTAGGCAAATGTGGAAGTCGTCTTTAGGACCCACGTGGTTTGGTTCTGTATTGTGTCACAGACCAAGGTTTTAATATTTCACTGAAACTGGGAGATAGTTCAAGGATTTTTATTATTCTAAAATTAGTTGAGACAAGCTGATTGTTTAGTCTGAATATGAGAAGATTTTCAAAGTATGCAATGTAAAATATATCACTCCAGGCTGGAAAAGGGGCTGGGGGAGTAAGTACACTATTGAGCATCCCTCTCTTGTATCCCAGAGCTTTCCCTTCACAGCCCAGGCATCCCTAAATCCCAGATTTCCCCACCAGTGATTAGGAATGCCTACGATCTCTGGGGATATTCAGGGTATACCTATCCCCTGTAAGTTCACCAGAGGTGATGGTCTCTCTCGATCTTGCTAATCCTCTTGCTTCCCTCTCCTATGCTACTCCAACATCCCCTCACCACCCTCTCTCTCCTTCTCTCCTTCCAACCCTCCTGTCCCTCTGATGTTCCACTCTCACTCTATCTCTTCCGGGCTCCACGTTCGGACTGGTCTATAGGGCAATAGGCCAATGCCCGAAGCAAAAATGAAAAATGTTGGTGTGGGCCATTTTGATAAACTACTTCACCATGCGGTTAGTAGTTTTGAAGAGAGGGTCCCAGGAATGCCGCTCCTCACCTCCAGGAACCTAACAGGACGTAGAGCCAGGAACGCTCGAAGTCACCCGTCTTTTTTCAGGCGAATCCCACGTGCACCATTTGCTGACATGTACACGGAAAAGTACCCCCTCACTCAGCCACACAGACCCAATCCAGTGCACGTTCTTACAGGTATAGGGGAAACTTCAGAGATCGTGGTTGGAATACTGTTATGGACAGCACCAAAAAGCCATGATGCTGACGTCATTAGTGACACCACGACATAGCAGCATTAGTCATGAAGCACACTCGCAGCCCTGCACCACATCACACAGACATAAACTCTCATACACGATGAACATGCTTACACAGTTCCATCACTAGAGGACCAATACATTTACATACTGTCAAAGCTTTTATTATTTTCCTCCTTAGCCAAATGCAGTAACGCAGAAACGCAAGGCAACAAGAGATCCTGAGCAAGATTACAGATGCTTATGCAAAATAATCCTATGGAACTACAGGAATATATATGTGGAGCCTGGTAGGACCATGTGTGACTAACTTGTAGGTTACTTAGAATAACTCGAGCATGTAGAAATTACATTATACATCTAAAGAAAATTACAGAGGCCTCAAGCCACAGAGCAAGAAACGAGAAGAGCTGAATCAGCCTGCATGGAGCGCAAAGCAGGCTCACATCCAAGGTCAGAGATACACGGTCGCATTCCAGACTCCAAAAGACAAGAGACCAGCTGCAGAGAAATTGAATAAATCCTCATAAATGCAAGCTCAAGAGCTCGATTCCGTGGTCTCTAAGCATGTGATGCAGCTGAGTCTGACAATGAGTATTCACCTGTGGTGGGAAAGACAAGCCAATCCTGGCACACCAGACGAGGAATGCAACAAGTGTTGCAAGCGTGGAGCTCACTCTCATAGACAAATGTGGTACACTACCAGATACAATACAAACACATAAACGTTCACATCGCCTTGAAGAACCTAATTGAGTCCCAGGCCTGGGGAGATCAGCTCTATCCAATCACCAAATAGAAAATCAGGGGTGGATGTGAAGAGGAAAAATGGGACGGTCCCGTCCCCCGGCCAACGTACAAACTATGGCCAACAACGTCACGACCCAAGTATCCTCAGCGGGATGAGTTTGCACCTCTGTCCACTACCGCGGATGTCAACATTCAACGTGACCATGCCTCACCTGCGAAACCTAGCTGCATCCCACCCAGAGCACGAGGTGGGAACCAAGATGGAGCCGATTCCGATCGCATGGACCAGCTTGACTAAACCATCTCTCAACCTAAGCTGCCATCTTAAGAGATGACACGACAACATAGCTGCAACAGACAGTAACACATGTGCTGCCACGCACCTGGATCAGACACACACCAAACCACAGGCTAAGTGCTATGACGTAGCGGACCGCGTACACTCACAGACACACATCATTATTATTTTTCATATAGGCCAGCAATCGCTTCGCAGAAACGCAAGACGCCAGAAGAGTTTGTGTATATGCTTGCTGAGACTTCATGCTACTAACCCTGGAGACAAGACCCTAACTGGACCAATGCTCAAAAAACCACACTGCACCCCCGCACCCTCATCCTTATGCCATAACATGGAACCAAGCCGAAGTAGGCTATGCAGAGCTACAAGGTGCTGACCATGCAGAACCACCCTGATCAGAGCCTCGCAGCCAAGGTTGCGATGTTGCAATCCATTCCGTGCTCACCGAGCCATGGTGACACCTGACACTGCTGCGACTGCCCGGAGCAAAATACAAATCAAATCCTCATAATTCTGCCTCAGCTACGGTCTCTCAACACGTGACCAAGCCGACCTGATACAACGCCAACTCCCGAGGACTGAAGAAACACTAGTGTCCCACGGCTGGGACACAGCTTGCAACAAAGTTGTCACAACTCAGACACCGGCGGCGATGGCAAACGAGCGCTCAAGTAGCAGGACCTGGCCATTGTCGTCCACTGACACATAGTCACACATTGTTGCTAACATCAGGTACATCGCGAGCTGGGAACAACGATGGTCCCAGGCTTGGGGACTCGCGGATGGACCAATCAGGGCACGGGGGGGGGGGCTAACCACTGATGGCATCACAACCGAACCAATCACTAACTCTCTCCATGTAACAATTTCCATGTAGCAATTTTTAGGGACAACCCAAGCGTACCACCTGACCTCTACTCTACCAATAAAACTTTTCACCATACAGTCCTATACTGAACCTACCACTCAGGGAACCAATCCGGAGTGGCGGTAGGTTTGTGGGCAACCTCTCGCAGATGACGCACGTTGTTATGTCACTAATACACAAAAGGGGCCTGCGAGCATGTTTACGATCAGAAGTTTTTGGAACCTACGCTCCATGAATCTGTCCCTGTCTGTTTCTTGTAATAAAACAGCAGTAACTATTGCTATTGCAGTCTCCTACTTCTGTGGGACACGGAAGGAGTTAGGGCCTTCCAGAGGGCTGGTGGTCCGCTGACCTCGGGTATGGCCCTGTCGACCACCAGAAATTACCTTAATACGTGGCAAGGAGCAAGATTCTATGGTAAGTCCACTATTCTGCAACATTGTAATAGGTCGTATCTTGGAGACGGGATAGGCCAGCCACCTGACATGTGAGGACCAGTAGAATAACCTCTATAGGCACATTTTATATGTGCTACCAACCTCAGCACCCAATCATGTGTGATAGGTTTTCAGGGACGGGCCCAGGGATAACATCATTTGGCAACAAAAATGCAATGCGTACCATGGAGAGCTGGAGAATCTTGATTGTTTTTTATCATCCCTGTTGGTTTTTTGTAATAAACCGCAGTTCTAACTTGCCGTTGGCTGAGTCCTCTGTTTATTCTGGGGGAGGATTTTGGGGCCCATCAATGGTCAGCCGGACCCCCAGACAACCTCTGGCATACCTGGGAGACTACCCCAACAAGTTGGTAGCAGAGGTGATGGTCTGGTTACGTTAGTCTGGCACAAAGCCGCCCCTCCAACTGCAGAGCCTGAAAGGCTACACGGCCCCTTGCATGTTTTGAGAAGACAGGGAACGCGTGCCCCGCGGAAAGTCCATCAGGAGCCAGCCTAGGGAATATTCTTCCCGAAGTCTGTGAGGCGTCCAGCAGACCAGAACGGCGAAGTGGCAGCTTTGGGGGACGCAGCAGCTGAACAGCAGCAGCAAAACACAGAGTGTGAGTATTGACCCAGCCAGACGGCACTCTGGGGGAAGGGAGAGTAACAGGGTGTGAGGGAGGTATGGAGTATTGTTGAGTATTGTAGAGTATTTTCTAGTAGTGTCTAGCATTGTTAAGTTTAGTAGGGAAAGGAGCGGAGGTAGATGCCATTTTTCTGTGGTTAGGGCACATTCGGTTTCGAGGTAAAAGATTCTTTTGAACAACCTAGACTATTGACTCAAGGCCACGGATGGCAAAAGTTAGTGAATTTCCTGTGGGTTGGGCATTTTAGCTCGGGTCATAGATGACGGTATCCCTGTAAGGTTTAGCAAAGGGAGCTGACCTAGATTTGGGAAGGTGAGTCGACTGGTTAAGTCTCAAGGGGACGTTTTGCTTGTGAGGCGACGCAACAAGTACAGATTGAACACAAAAGAATATTGGTATAACCTGCTAGGGGGCAGGAAGACAGCGGTGAGGTTTGTGTTGGGGTGTATGTATTTTTGGGTAACAGAACTGTAGTATTGTGCACGCTGTAAGTCATTATTAGCAGTAGCTTGTTTAGTAAATTGGTGACGTCACCCGTAGGTTTGCACATAGGATTTGGAGAGCACGGGGTGGAGCGGAATCGGTGTTGTTAGACTTGAGATTGATGGAGGAGGATGTAGAGTGGCAGTGGATGGAAGCCACATGTGCAAGAATTGTGGGTGTGCCTGAGGAGAAAGAGTGTGAAGAGGCGGTGCGCAGAGCATGCCGAACTTGTGATTGTGGAGCCAGAGAGGCTCGGAGAGAAGTAAAGGAATTGCTACCTTGATTTGAGGCCAAGTAAGAGCAACCGTAATGTATCAAGGGAAGTGTGGGTTTGACACGCCCCTACAGCACCTATGTAAGACCCTCCCACTTTATAAAGACAAGATCTGTAAATATAGCATAGAATGGACTAAAGGCACTGAGGGTAAATGAGTAAAACCATGGCCACCATGCGGATGTTTCTCCAAGGATGTGCAGCAATCACGTCTGACACTTACAGCTATTCAAGTTGTGGAGGAGGTTTCAGGTGGGTGAGGGGGATGCAGCAAGGAGTCAGTGGATGCTGAGCCAGCAGGAGGTGCAGGGGCCTGCAGCCTCACCCTCCGCTCCCCCCACCCGCTCCTTCAATCGAGGTCTCAGAAGACACAGATGATGAGCAGGGGATGTACCCACTACAGGAGTTAAAGGTAGCAGAGGGATATTCAAACCCCATATACAAACCACCACCATATACTAAGGAAGAGGGACAGAAGGGAACAGGGCAGCAGATCAGTGAAAGGGGAGCGAGTAGCGAGGCACAGAAGGGCACGAAGGAGGGGCTAGAGAGCATAGCCACGAATGAGTGGGTAGGAGGGCAGTTTCTCCTAAAGCTCAATAAAAACTCAATAGTTAAGTGTGTAGTGCTCGGTTGCCCCCGTTTCGAGAAAGCAGATGTGGTGTTGAGTTTGCTTTTTTGACTTCTCTATCCTTCCTGGACAATAGACTGTGCCTCCTTGACACCTAATAATACCACTCTACTGGGTCATGTTTCTCCAGGTCTTCAGACTGCCCTGCAGTAAGCCATGAATTGGAGATAAGGATGACCGAACACCACGGTCGGTGGATGAGTTATTTTGACTTAGTCCCATATGTTGACAGACTTAGGGATCTTCCAGGGCAAAGGAATGGGACAAGAGGAGAGACAACAGACGTATATGCTGACATAGATGCCGATCAGCAGATCAGGTCGATTTGAGGAGCGAATGGGGATGTGGGATTTAAACAACTTTCCCTACTGGAGAAGGGAGGGAGGGCGACCTCAATATATACCATGGAAACACATTGACAAGAAAAATGTGAGATATTGATTACCTTCGTTAACTGCGGGTGTGGGGAAATGCATATACAAAATGGAAAGAATGACGTTGAGATAGAGATTAGCAGTGAGGGGCGTGAAGCGACTACTAGTGGTGATCCTCGAAGAGGCCGCTGATGACATATGGAAAAGGCTGCGGTTCCCAGGAGTGACTATTCATGACAGCGCACAATGGTTCGCCATTTGCACATTGTAGAGCAGCCGTATGGCAAGCATTAAAGACACATTACCCAGACACGTTGGCCATTAGTGCAATTATGGCCCGCAAGATGGGGCCACGTGAAGACCCTTTATACTATATTCAGGCGATCCAATAGCTTTGACGTGTTGAAACGTGAGACCCGTGGGACAAAACTGTAGCTTTATTTTACCACATATTGTGTCAGGGACTGCCAAACCAGTACTGAAACAACTCAGGCATGGAGGCGAAACCTTGACCAGAAATACAGCTAACAATAGTACACCATTGTTGGCTATTGCAAGAGAAATGAAGGAAGAAGAATGAGGAAAGGAAGCAAGAGGAAGTGAAGCTACTGCAGAATAAATTATCCAAGTACGTAGGGGCACAAGGGGTGCCACAGCAACAGTATGCACTGCTGCCCATGGGGGAGGATTAATGGGGAAACTGCTCTAGTGGGTAGGCCCGGTCTCCTGCCAAACATGCAAGGGAAGGAAAGAGAGATTACCTTGGAGTATATGTGCGAGCTCAGTGGTTGTGATTTGTCATGACAATTCTGGCATGCATTCTAGGGCAGGAGGACGCAACCCATGCTGTGGACACACCCAAGTTATAGGGTGGTGCAAATGGAGCAGGTGGGCAAGGCTACTGGGATCTTCTAGTGGCCACCCAACGTAGCATACTGACACTACCTCTGGAGCCTTTGCTTATGTGCCCAGGCACATTTGATGATGAAATGTGACATGTTATGTGACTCCATGAAGCGACGCAGGGTATGCATGTACAGTGGTGCATCTGTGATTGCATAACTACCTTGGACCAAGATCTATGTGTCATTGTAATGAAGCAGGCATCATGTCAAGATGCTCACAGCCACACACTGAACACTCTAATGACTTCCTGACTGATTAACCTTTACACTGACACCAACAATATGCAACACCAGCACTTGCCAATTAGCTAAGCTAGCTCTTACTGCAAGCATATGACCCGTGAAATGCTCCTACTCCTCAGTATGTAGGCGCTATGTGCTGAACCAGGGAAATGTACGTAGCAGTGACCCACAATAATATCTGCAGTGCAAACCATCTGTACATGAGGGAGTCAGTCATTTCATGGTTAGGGAACATCTGCTGCCGTGCTCGTGGCTGTATAATGCGCCCACACGGTTCATAAACTCACTCCACTACATTTCAAAATGAGTCAAGGTTGCAGAGGCCAGCCCTAAGTGTCTTCAGTTGAACTGCAGTGGTGGAAAAGCAGACTGCGTGAACTTAGAAAGATCAGATTGTTTGAAACCCACCCGCCTATTTGCATAAGCTGGAGCCCGGCTGTGGATCCACCAACACATTAATCAAGAATGGGCCCGCCTTTCCCTGCCTTGAACCCTCTGTGTCCTCACTATCCATCACCTTCCAAGTGTAGCCTTCTAACTGAAGCCATTTTATGGTACCCTCTCACTCTATCCCCTAGTGATACATCTATTCATTGCTACACAGGTTTGCGCCAGAATTCAACACAAGGAAATCTGACCCTATTGGTCTCCATTTCCCGGTCTAACATTCAGAAGAATGTGGCCTGAGAAACCCCTGCAGCCATGGCTCCTGTATCCTGGAAGGGTCTGGTGGCGAGAGGAAGAACTGTGCAAATGTACTTCTAGGTTCCAGTTTGGCATGAATGAGAGCCAGCACTTCCTGGATCACTTCTCCATTTAGTGCTATACCGTCAGAACCAGTATTCGTGGTGCAAAGTCATATTCTCATATGATAGATGCACTCCACTTTTGCCCTATAATATCTGCAATTGGCCAACCATGTACTGTCTGGGGGCACTTTACATGAACACTGGCACTATTCCTTTTTCTTTTGTGCAACAACACAACAATCAGCCTCAATTGTTGCCACATGGATACCTGTCCGGAATTGCACAGAGCAGCACTTGTGTGGAGGGAACGTGGAGTGCACCGCACCTAAACTTACCTGTTTTCCCTGAGATGCACAGGTAAATGTGGGTCATGAGTCTTATGTATTCATGATGGTTTATAGTCATAATGTAGAAAAAAAAATGTAGAAAACAATAATGTCGAAAACCTATACATATAATGAAAAGAGTCAATTTTTAGAAAAACAATGTCTAAAAAAAAATGTCTATTAGCATATCAATAAATAAATAAACAAGAAGAGTATCATTTACTAGGGGGGTCCCCCCCAAACCCCCCTCACCCAACACCCCCAGGCCACCCCCCCCCACCACCCTCTCACCCCTCATATTCAACACATTTTAATTATATATATATATTTATTTATTTTTTTCGAAAAAATTCTAAAAAATGTAGAAAAAATTCGACATTGTTTTTCGACATTGTTTTCTAAGAAAAAAATTCGACATTTTGACTTTCTACATTATTGCATTCTACATTATGACTGACCACCAATCACGACCCTGCAGACGTCTATGATGAAGGATTGTAACAAAGGGGATGGTACTTATTTGACCTTTAGAAAAGTTTCTTAAAGCTCTTTTCCTTGTGCCTCCTCTCCCCCAAATACAGACACTGTTTTTAACCTCAGTGTCATTTGCAGTGAGGCGTCTTCTCCCCCTGGCATTCCGCAATGACGCATTGCAGTGGATGCGCCCTCACTCATATTGATCATCTCATGCCACTGCAACACCCCTACTCTCTCACCCTACACTGAACTCCTGTGTCTCCAACAACTTCTTCATCCATTTCATGACCCTAAAACCTACAATGGAACAACTCAACTGTATTTGGAGATTTGTCCAGGGCATTGTTGAAATCTCACTCTTTCTCGATCAGAGTCCTGAGCCACATACTCAAAGGAATCCGTCTGATTTGTCTGGCATGACCTCTACTTGGGGATCCATGCAGGCATAGGCCCTGCTATACTTGTAATACAATGGGCATTTGATTCATTATCAGATGCTTAGAGCATAGTTGCCAACTTTCTCTCTGCTTCTGTTTTTCTCGGTGACACTGAAAGTTGGCAAAGTCAATTATGCAAATATATTCCTGTGCATAAGGGTTTTTCGATTCTCTTTTTCCTTGCTGGTGGGCATGCAGCCAAGCTTTATGTATGCATCCCATCTTGCTGTTTTTGGTTGTAGCACATTCAAGTGCCCCCTGGATGCCAAAATAAAGATACCGAGAAGTGAGAGAAGCGACACGGTGTTAAGAAGCAGTCCTTCTACTTAATAACATCCTTTTGTCACTGTCCTTTTCATTCACCAGTCGTCAGTGTGCACTTCGTTCATTGCAATCCTTCATCAATATAGTCTCTCTCCTTCATTGCAGTCCTCCTTCATCCATCCTTCAAGACAGTCCTACTCCTTCCGCACAATCCCCCACCACAATCCTTCTTCTTCATCACAGTCATCCTACTCAGTGTAAGGGAGGGATGGTATCACAAGTATGACACAAGAGGTACAAGTTTCAAAACCGTTATTAGATTCTTGGGGTTTGGAAAAACTCCTGCTTTGCCCTCTAGCTATGATGGGAGTAGTCTCTACCATCAAATAATAAAGAAAACACAGTCCCAGTCAGTCTCTGTCAAATTAAAAATGGCCTATACTAACAAAACCTAATGCCTGCCCTATCTCTTACATAGAAAAGTGAGTAAAGGGGAATGTGTATGCAAAGAATTGAACAGTGTTATAACATAAAGGATCAAGAGGGCTGATTTAGCTCTCCCCCCCCACGCATAGATTAAGGCAGCTCCCGTAAACAGTATGACACACTCTGGCTCAGGTTCTCAAAACAAGGCAGTTCAAAGCGTGGGTCGAGGCCCGCTTGGCCTTCCATGTTAAAGTCATTTATTCCAGTACACCAAAAGTTATTTAACACTTCAACAAAAAGGTCACGTAGGTCTCCCTCCGTCAGGCTCGGACCTCTCAAAGTTAACAGTTCACACAGGTCTCCCTCAGCCAGGCTTGGAGCTCTCAATCAACAAGTACCTGATTCAACGCAGATCTCCCCAAACCGGGTTCAGACCTCGCATTCACAGCACTTGCGGGGATTCCCTTCCCCAATCTTCATTCACATAAAACATGTATTTGTTAGTCCTTCTTTATCAGAGTCTTTCTCCCTCTTCACAGACCTCATCCTTTTTCAAAGTCCTCCTACCACAGTGTTTCTTTCATTATAACCCTTCTCTGTAATCACAGACTTACTCTTTCGTCACATTAGTTCCCCAGCCTGCATGCAAAATGGATCACAGAGAAGCAAATTACCCCGGCCTTTCATGGCCCATTGGTCATGCACGCTGGGAACTAAACTGTCAGTGAAACAGGAGCGCTCCCCCAGCTGAAACAAGCAACTGAGAGAGCTGGCCCAGCGCCTCCAGGATGGGGGAGGTCTCAGGCTGGTCGGTGCCCCCTCGCCCATTATGGACGGACCACGGACGACCTTAAGGTTAATCCATGCTTTCATGTGCACGACCTGCTGGACGAAAAGCAGAATGGATTACTAAATGTACCTGTTTTGGAGTTAAAATATATTTTTAAAATTGTAGGTAAGCAGGGAGTACCAATTCAAAAGCAGAGCTTTGGGTAGAATTATTTACCCTTCAAATTTCTACAGCATTTGGTTCTGTACAATGTCAGCCAAGGCACCCTGAATTACAGCAAAAGCAACACCTGCCACTAGCTCACTGCTGTTGGAGCTCATCAGGGAAAGGTGCCTTGTCCAGACAGGAGCTTCTCACCCATTACAAGTAAGTCTGAAAGAGTCAGAGCAGGATGTGAAAATTAGGTGAAACCGAGACATTCTCGGAAAAGTTCCTCTTCTAGTTGGGGAGCATCCCAAGTGAGCATTGATCGCAGTAGTCACCTCTGTTTTGCTCATTTACATGTCCATTTGTAAACTACTCTTATGAAACGATGCAGTAACGGCTGTATTGTTTCTCACGTTGCAAGTGAACTCTTTCAAGGGTTTAAAATGTATGTATCATGTTTCTAAATAGTCTCGTACTTTTAAACCAGCTCCCAGACCCTTCGGTGAGTGAGGAGCTACATTTAGTAGTGCTGAATACTTTTGGGCAATATCTAGGGCGTACTATCCCCGAGTACTTATGCTCTTTTTTGTTTACCCTATTAGTGAAATCAGGAAAAAGCTAAATGCAGTGTTTCGTGCGGGTTCGTCTAGTTTTTGCACAAAGGTGACGAAAGATTGCACACAAGGCAGACTGCTACAAAAGACCCACCACATCAAGCAGCTCAGCTCTACTTTCACAGTTGCTTAAAGTTAGGTCTATATGTGGAAAATTGTGCAAGACTGCCACCTTGTGAGTTAATAGAAGACTGCACCTGCTCAGCATGTTTAAAACTAAAAGAACCTAAAGGTTAGAAAGTCAACCATTTCACAAATTCTTCTAACCCATAAATGTATTTATTGATTCTAAGTGATCCGACCGCGGCTGATTTTGCCGCGGCCGAAAAGTTCGCATGAGAAAGTTGCGAACTACCAAAAGTTCGCACCTTTCTCCTGCGAACACACTTACATACTACGGGGGCTGCAGGGGTGTTCCCCACAACCCCCGCTCACTATACTGCAAAGTATAGTGAGCGGGGTGTTGCAGGGGACACCCCTGCAGCCCCTGTTTTTGTTTTCTTTTTTTTTTTGCACGGGTGTGCTATGGGGGTGTCCCCGCAACACCCCGCTCAGTACATCACACAGTATAGTGAGCGGGGTGTTGCGGAGGACAACGCCGCAGCCCCCGCAGTCTTTTTTTTTTTTTTTTACTTACCTGCAATGCTACCACCAAAGGTTCGAACTTTTGGTGTTCGAACCTTTGGTGGGAGCATTTTTCGGTCGTATTATACGGCATGACTTTTTTTTCGGTCTGATCGTACAATACCTATTTATCAATTATTTAAAGAGCGCTCAAACAAGACCCGTAGGTATAGGAGCGCTGATAACACAGACGACACTCAACAAAAGCCATCAGGCTGATCAGACTGAGGGGAAGCAGGCGGGTAGCAGGAGGGGAGCAAGGGGGTTACTGGAATAGCAGTGTTTTTAAGCCATGCTTGAACCTTGTTAGAGAGGGCAGGACCTCGGGTCAGGTGGCAGGGGCATTCCAACATTCTGGTGCGGCATAGGGGAAAGCCCCTAGTCCTACTGTAGAGATGTTGCGAGAGCCCCGCTCTCGTGAGATCTCGCTCGCGCCCTCGGCTCCGCCCCCGCGCGCTACGCGCGCATTACGGGACGAGCTGAGGACACGGACAGCTGCGTCCTCCCGGCTCCTCCGAGCACGGGACAAATTCAACGATATAGCTGCACCGTTTCTTCTACTGCAGCACAGCCCCAGTTGGCCATTTTGGCCTTTCTAATTCCAGACGTTATTTATGCAAGATCAGGAATCCGTTGTCAAGAGCGATTACCCAACACTTTTCTCGGAGGAGCCGGGGCACATTAAAAGTTTTATTCACAAAATTGTGCTCAAAAGAAATGCCGTCCCTGTCAAACACCGGGTGAGACCAGTACCGGCCACAGCAAGGGACACCCTTAGACAACAGCTAGACAAAATGAAGAAGGAAGGAGTGATCGAGGAAATTGAAGCGTCCGAATGGTTGAGCCCAGTCGTCCTGATAAAGAAACCCCAATCACAGGAATTAAGGGTGTGCATAGACCTGCGCAGCCTCAACTTAGAAGTCATCACGGACAATTACCCGCTCCCAAGCATAAACGAACTCATATTACTAATGAAAGAGGCCAAAATATTCTCAAAACTTGACATGAGAAATGCATATCATCAGATACAGCTCCACGAAGAATCGAAACCCCTTACGGCATTTAGCACGCCATTTGGCACGTTTCAATTCACCAAAATGCCTTTCGGTTTGTCATCAGCTGCATCGGCCTTTCAGCGCATGATGGACGTCCTACTAAGGAAAGTCAAAAATGTGGTATATTTTCAGGATGACATATTGGTTTATGCAAGGGACAAGCAGACGCACGATACCACCCTCAAAGTGGTTCTCAACAAACTACAAGAAGCAGGAGTGCGATTACGTCACGAGAAATGTTCATTTGGAGTAAAAGAAGTGGAATATCTGGGGTACAAGATTTCGGAAAAGGGCATCTTTTTTTTTTTTTTTTTTATTTTTATTTTTATTTGAAAAGCTACAGCATCTCTTTACAACATACGGCAAAGAAAAACTTTTGTTTCAAATGTTTCCAAACAAACAAACAAAGTTCCAGTAAACAGAGGAAAAATTACCAACCCAGATTTAAAAGAGTGGTCTCTGTATAGTGGGGATTTATGGAGTCCAAACCTCAAAGACCTCGTAAACAAAGTCTACTTTAAATTACTCACGGACTGTTTAATAGTTATGTCAACAAAGCCACTCAAAAAGGACATTTTAAGACTACGGTTAGATAGTTTACAGTGGCACATACATATTTGTTGACATTGCCAGAAACTAATGTAAGCCACCAGTTATCAATGTCATCATCTAGGGGTTTAAGTTGACCAAAATGAATAGTTCGTAAGGTGGACAATTCCGTACATTCTGCCACTAGGTGCCTTAGTGATTCGACCGACTTCTTACAAAATCGGCATACATTGTTGCTTACGGCAGGATTTTTCCACTTCCAAAGCACCTCCTTGCAAGGTAAAATGTTTAACCGAAATCTAAGGAATCGGTCACGGTAAAAAGCCGAGTAGCAGCATGTTAGGTAAGACGGTTGTACATTCAATTTCCTGTGTGGAGGACACAGCCAGAGATTATGATTGTCAGATTCATATCTTTCAAGATTGATAATCCATGCCCAGTTATCATATTTACATTTGGCATGTTTAGGCCTCACATACAAATCAAAGTTGTTGATGTCCGCAGCCTCTACCCATTTTGTCGAGCTCTGCTGCCATTGATGTAAAATAGCAGTTGAGTCTACTGAGCTACTAGGTACAAGTATGTGATAAGGAGAAGAAGCTTTTGTTGAAGTTGACATTTTTCTCATAAGGGAGATCGATTTCCACACGACGTGACTGTATAAAGAATTTAATGACAATTCATGTTGAATGTTGACAATCGGAACGCACTGTGGGAGATCTAGTGTACGCCTCCAAAAGCGCCCTTCCACCTTATTCCAACAGTGTTCTTCTAATTGCCAGCTTGCTTCTGCGCCAAAGACAAGTGTCGGAACAACTTTCTGTAGATAGAATGTCAAGACTGGTTTCAGTGAGAACTTTCCAAAGTTTTTATGGAATTTTTTCGCTTGTAGAGCAAGCTTAGTTGCTTTCAACAAAAGGTCTTTGTACCAGTAAGATTCGCATAGCGAGTTATTAAATTGCACTCCTAGATATCTTATAAAGTTGACCTGACCCAACTGTTGCCCTCCCACGAACCATCTAAAGCTTTTATCCTTCCTGTTGCTACCCTTGCCAATTGACATTACCTTGGTTTTCGCAGCGTTAATGAATAGATCGTTCTTCGACAAATATTCGCCTAGGCACTGCAAGAGGCGTTGAAGGCCAATTTGAGTTCTGTCTATCAAGACAAGGTCGTCAGCATAGACTATATGTCTAATAGATGTTTCGTTTATTTTTGGCGAAAAACAGTTGACCTGAGCTAGATGAAGTGGTAAATCAGCTATAAACAATTTAAATAGGTCAGCAGCCAAGGGGCACCCTTGTTTTACTCCGCGAGTAGTTTCAATTATATCCGAAAGGACGCCTTTTTTATTTAGGCGCACACGAAGAGATGTGTCTGTATGCAGTGCTTTGATTGGGTTAAGAATATTAGCCGGGCAATTCCAGTTGGTTAATTTTAACCATAACATGTCTCGATTGATGGAATCAAAGGCCTGTTTTAGGTCGACGAACGCTAGGAACAATTTAGATTTCGACCTTAAGGTTTCTAATTTTAGAGTTGTGAGAATCGTAAGATTAACATCGACTCCCACCTCTTTACAAAAGCCAGTTTGTCGTACATCCTGGATGCCGGCATTATAAGCCCAGTTCGACAGTTTACATCTCAAGTTGGAACCAAATAGTTTCCCAATTGAATCAAGAAGGGCGATCGGACGATAGTTTGCAGGCTCTTCTCGATCGCCCTTCTTGAAAATTGGAACAATCAACGCTGTTTGCCAAGACTTTGGAACTTTGTTTATACGAGCGATGTTTTTAAACAGGACCTGGATAAAAGAGGACCACATGACAGAGTTCTGCTTCAGTGCCACATTACTGATCATATCAGGACCTGAAGCTCGAGAATTTTTCAGCAGACCAATAGCATGAATGATATCATCTCGTGGCATTTCAACGTCCCAAGGCAAGGAGTCATTCTTAGGAAGTGAACTAGATACTTGTCTTGATCCATTGAATACTTTACCAAAGTGCTCGCACCACCTTGCACCAGTGATAACATTTGGAATAGAGTCATGAAAGGTCGTCTGACCGGTGTTCAGGATCATCCAGATATCACGGGTGTTTTTTGTCACCATCAATTTCATCATAATTTCCGCTCTGTCCTGCTCCACAATACTTTTGTGTGATTTTAACCAATTCGTGTAGATCCTCCTTCTGGAACTAATTTCTCTCCGAGTAACCAGACCTTGTGCATGTTTTTTCCTTAGATGTTTTAGATCTCGTCTTAGCTCTTTTTTTTTCTCCTGAATGATCATACTGAAGGAGTTTTTATAAGCTTTTAGATGTCGATTACTGGCATTTAAGTTACTTAGGAGAGAAAAGAGCATGGGAGCATAGTTTACTTCATGTGACGAATTCTCAATCAAATTTGTTAGGCCATTTATTTGATTTTTCGTCACTCTTAGGCGGTTTCCACTATGATTTGATTCAATTGCTGGTGTGTAGATCAAGTCTTCCGTAACAACAGGAAATTGACAGCCAAGAATAAGTAGATTGTGGTCGCTATTTGGTCTGATGATAACTCGCATTGATTTAGTAGAAGATAGAAAATTCTTCGAAACCCAAAAGTAATCAATGATACTATGGGAGGCATCTCGGGACCAAGTTGATTGAGCGGGAATGTCTCCACTTAGGGATCCATTAAGCAAAACACAGTCTCGTATTTTCATGGCGTCTGACCAATAGGACTCCCTGGGACCCAATGCATCTTTATCTTTTAGTTTATAGGCTTGTGCAATGTGATCGAAGGTGAACCAGGATCCATTTAGATCGCCACAACAGATTATTGCTAAGTTTTTGTGTTTTAGCATTGCGTCATCTATAAGATTACATAAATCGTACATAAAGATTTTAGTACTGATTCCTCGAGGGTTCCAATAGCAATTAATGATTAGAAGTGATTTAATTGCATCAGGTAAGGTATTACGTAAGTGCAGAAGGGTACCTTGGATAAATGGATTTGGATTGATACTGATCGGCATTGACAAACATTTAGATAAAGATATTAGGGTCAATAGCCCCGCGCTTGGGCGACCTTTATCGTTCTTAATTGCAGGGTTGATAAAAGAAATGAACCCATCTCGGAATGGTACATCAGACATCCAAGTCTCCTGCAGGCAAATTACTAAGGCATTCTCCAACGAAAGGTCGAAGTCCATGAATAAATGAGAAAAGCCCCGTGTGTTCCATGATAGGATCGAATGGAGCACCTCACTCGGAGCTAATCATGGTTAATTTTGATCATTTCGCATCAGCCCAAAACAAAATCTTATGCAAGCCATCACCAAAGCTCCTGAACCCACCACCAAAGAAGAGGTGAGGTCTTTTCTGGGATTGGCTGAGTACTATGCGAAATTCATACCAAAGTTTTCAGAAACCACTTCACCCCTACGCGATCTACTCAAAAAAGGGACAGAATTTTTGTGGAGAGAACCCCAGAAGAGGGCGATGGACACCATAAAGCAACACATCATGAAAGCTCCATGTCTTCAACCCTTTAACCCAGAGTGGGATACGGTCATTACCACTGACGCCAGTGCGTACGGACTAGGAGCAGTGCTAACGCAGAGGAGAGGTGACACCGAACATGTGGTGGCCTTTGCGTCGAAGGCACTATCAGAGGCGGAACAGAACTATTCCACCATTGAAAAAGAAATGCTAGCATGCGCATGGGCAGTCGAACATTTCAGAACATATGTGTGGGGCACAAAGTTCAAGCTGGTGACAGATCACAAGCCGCTCATCCACATGCTTAGTCCGGGAGGCACCAAAACATCCACTCCCAGACTAGCTCGCATTGCAGCGAAACTACAGGAATACACATTTGAAATCCATCACATCTCCGGATGGAAAAACTCGCAAGCCGACTGCATGTCGAGACTGCCAGAAAACAAGGAAAGGGCTACCACATTCCTACACGGAGAATGCATTGTCGCATCCATCTCAGACATAAGGGCCCCAGACTACCTGGAACTCAGTGAGAGACACTGGGAAGAAGAAGACGTGAATGACCCAACCATGGCCAAGATTCGCAAATGGATCAAAGAAGGTTGGCCAAATGAGAAAATGCTGCCGGAAGGCATGAGACCATATTGGAAGGTGCAGGATGAGTTGTCGGAAACGGAGGGGATAATCATGAAAATGGATCAAATCATCCCCCCCACAGGAATGAGGCGCACCATTCTCTGAGGGCCCATGCGGGACATCTCGGGAACACGATGACCCGCCGCAGGGTGAGAGAAGCTTACTGGTGGCCGTCTATGGACCAAGAAATACGCGCCATGATAGAGCGCTGCCATGAATGCCTAAACAGTGACAAAAGACTGAAGGTTCGACAAGCACCTCTCATACCCACGGAGATACCAGAAGCAGTATGGTCCAAAGTGGGCATAGACTTCATAGGGCCCCTGGAGGCGATGGAAATGGAACACAAATACGGCATAGTGCTGGTCGACTATCTATCCAAGTGGGTGGAAGCCGAGTTCGTCCCGAACATAACCACAGAGACGGTCATACAGGTGCTCACTGAAATATTCCAAAGGGAAGGCCTCCCCAAAGAAGTCGTCACAGACAATGGAGTGCAACTAGTTTCCAAAGACATGGAAGCATTTTTAAGAAAGAATCACATCAAACAAAAGAAGGCGGCCTTGTATCACCCCCAAGCAAATGGACTTGTGGAGAGGGCGAACAGGTTCATAAAAGGGGCCATCCAACTGGCAACAGCGTCGGGAATGGACCCCCTCAAAACCACCAAAGAAGCCATAGCGGCCCACAGGCTCACGCCAAATGGAATTACTCAAATATCCCCGTTCAAAATGTTGAGAGGGAGGAGTGCGGCATCCACCCTCATTCCACCTTGGTTGGCGAAAGTAAGGGAAGATGAAGCTGCTAACATGACAGAAGTGGTATGGCGCATGGAGAGAAACAAGACACGCATGAAGTCGTGGAGTGATGAAAAAAGAAGGACGAAGCAAGCGCCCAACATAGAAGAAGGGGACTGGGTCAAAATCAAATTGCCAAGAAAGGACCTAGCCACGGGATCCCGATACAGTCGGCCCATAAAGGTAACTCACAAAGGAACAAATCATGTCCGCACAGAAGACGGGCGCACGTGGAACTTTGAAAGGGTAGCATTATACCAGCGAAGGCAAGAAGAAGCGAGAACCCCAGAGACACCCCACTTAGAGAATGAAAGAGAGGACCGGAGAAGCGAGGAACGAGAACCCGAAGGAGACGATGGAGAAAGAGATGAAACTGAAACAGAACGGGAAGAACCCAATGTGAGTCCAGAACCGGATCAGCAGAAACCCTGCCCTGCAACCAGTGAGAGGCCCCGAAGGGAGCACAGAAGACCGGTGAGAAACAATGACTATGTGTTACAGTGAACCCGTTCCGCATTGGAAAAAGGGAGGTGTGTAGAGATGTCGCGAGAGCCCCGCTCTCGCGAGATCTCGCTCGCGCCCTCGGCTCCGCCCCCGCACGCTACGCGCGCATTACGGGACGAGCTGAGGACACGGACAGCTGCGTCCTCCCGGCTCCTCCGAGCACGGGACAAATTCAACGATATAGCTGCACCGTTTCTTCTACTGCAGCACAGCCCCAGTTGGCCACGTTGGCCTTTCTAATTCCAGACGTTATTTATGCAAGATCAGTTCCAGAGTTATCAGGAAAATAAAGCCCTGGTGAAATTCCTGCCTGGCTCCTGTCTTCCTTCCAGTAATAATTTACTACACCTACCTTTGTCAGTTTGGCCCTGGGGGCATGCAGAAGAAAGGAGTTACTGGGTGTGAGCACACTAGGCGCTGGTTGCCAGAGGAGCCTATCAGATGAGTATACTGGGCTAGTACCATAGAGGCACTTGAGCGTCATGGTCAGCATGCAGAAGGTGTTTCTAGATGCCACAGGGAGCCAGTGTAGGGCTATCCTGGCCTCTGAAGCGTGATCTTTTTTTTTGTAAACCCACTAGGACTCGAACAGCGTTATTTTGAACCGTCTGCATATGAACCAGCTCTCCTTTGCCAATTCCTTGTAGCAAGCTGGAACAGTAATCCAGCTTTGCGTCTATGAAAGTTCTTGCAAGGATGGCTCAATTACTGTGGGTAAGGAATGGCTTGAGTTGGGATAAGCGTATGAGATAATGAGGTGGACGAGATCAGGTAATTTATTTATTTATCTGTTTATACCACGCCAAAAGCCTGCAGGCATCAGGGTGCACAATCAACACAGACAGGACAACATAAGGCCTAGGTATACTGCATTCAACACAATCTACTCAAATAAAAAAAGTTATCAGGTGTTTTCTAAAAACCAGTGGCCTTTTTTCATGTCATAGGTCCACCGGTAGGATATTCCAAGCCTGAGCTGCCAAGACCAGAAAGGACCGGCCATTACCTCTTGCTCGTTTAACGCAGGGATAATTAGGTAGTGTGTCGAACTGCAACGTAAAGATCTATTGGGTTCATACAACTTCAAATTCTGTTTCAGAAACGGTGGTACTTTTCCATAGAGGCATTCATAGGTCACTGAGATGGCTTTGAAGCGTATCCTGGTCGCTAAAGATAACCAATGTAGGTATTTCCTAGCACTAGTTTTGTGATCTCTTCTTGCAACATTCCTAATGACCCCATTATTTTCTGTATTCTGCATTACGTTTCTGTATACAGCTCTTGCTATTAAGGCATAGCAAGTTTGTTGTCATCCATTCTATAGATGTCAATTTTCCTGAGTTTTTCTCATAATCCTCGCCTAGTTCCATCCGTAGCAGGATATCATCTGCATAATTTGTACATTTAATCCCCATGTGTTCCAATTGGTCACACAGAGGCCTAATGTAAATATTGAAAATGAAGGTGTGCTTTCATTTTTTATTCTGGATCCAGGAAAAACCCAAGAGTCTTAACTTTGGGGAGGGTGGCGATGGAACATCCAGCAATTTGGAATTTGCAAAAGTCTGGCTTAAGCTTGTTCAACTGTGGTCTTGTACCCATAATCATTAGTTCAGTTTTTGTGTCGTTCAGGGCAAGGCCCTTCTCCATCATCCAGATCTGGATGAGGGAAAAGGCAGAGTTAATGGTTTTGGAATCTTCGGAGTAGTGCCGTGACAGAGGTACAAGTTACAATAAGATACCTGGTTATAACTGGTTCTGATCGAGCAGTTTAAATAAAGACTAGATGAAGAGATTGAATAGGTTAGGGGATAAACAAGCTACCCAGGGACACTCCATATGACACCAGGAAGTCCTCGGCCGCAGCATCACTACTGAAGACACTGGCTGACCATTCAGCAAGAAAGGATTTGAACCAGCTCGCCGCAGCTGGTGAAAAAGCAGCAGAGTGTAGTAGCTCAGTCAGTATACAGCGGCACATCGTCAACCAAGTTAAAAGTTGCTGATAGGTGCAAGAGAGCTGTTCCGCCTTTGTCAAAGACCTGGAGAATGCTAGCCTTCAGATGTAATATTGCTGACACTGCTTCATGGGCATCACGGAAGCCAGATTCCCTTTGACCCTGAATGGTATATATTTGGCTAAGAAGTTTTGCACCTGTCAGGGTAAATTCTGAGGCCGGCAGAGCCGTGCCAAGGGTCCGCGGACTCCCAGCTCATGGAGGGCCCCAACTACCTCCCTGGTCCCAAGAAGTCGAGGTCCACCTAAAGAGCAAGGTTTCACAGTGGTTTATTAGACTAACGCACATGGATAATATGCTTAACAAAATCCAGGCACATCTCGCCACAGTCTGACTTGCAGGTCAGTTTTGTACCCTTGTGACATGACAACCTTCGTCACTCGGGGGGACACCCTCCTAAACCTACCAAGGCTTGGGATTGACACGCTGACTGGTAGGTCCAGTATGGGACCCTATACAAAGGATTACAGTTGGACAGGTCTGTGTCAGGTGGTATACTTGGATCATCCCCAAAAGTTGTTACACTAAAAAGGTTACAGTGATGAAGACTGGTAATTGGTTGGCAACCCTCGCCCTCTGCCCCCAAAACCCAAAACGAGAGACCTGTTCTCAGTGCATGTCTACTTTGTTTCAGTAATTGCAACTATGTGTCTGCGCATAACAATGGCGTGAAGAAGAGTAATGCCATGAGAGCGCTCTTTTCCATCGTAGATGGTGTCTGAGAGGTAACCATTATGTTGCAAGTCGCTGTCCAGCTGTGGGGCTACTGCTCATTCTCAGCCTCTGAGTCTTGGAGTGTTCTCAACTTTGGCCGAGTCACGTGGTGGAGCCACTCTTGCAGTCTCGATTGCCCCGACTTAGTGTGTATTTTACAGGGAATATTTTGCTGCTGCCGCCGATGTCACCTTAGCTCAGGATATGGAATGTTGCTTTGCAACATGATGTGCTCGGCAGTCTGTGCTTACGCCGTAGGTGATTCTGCTAATGCAGTACCTCACAGTTTGGAATTCCTCTGTGATCGCTGCGGCCTACTTGTTTCCTCCTGTTGCCCGCCCTGGCTTCCAGGATGGAGTCGTCATAACATCCATGTTAGTAAGAGCTTTACAGTTGGTCAGGTCCCTTGGGAGCTCCTGTTCTTCCATAGGGTTAGCTGCGTAAAAATATCAGCAAGCATATACAAGCTCTTCTTGCTTCTTGCGTTCCTGCGGTGCTATAGCGAACCTAATGGTAAAATAACAAACATGCTGCTAGTGTAGGTGTCGGAGTCCTCTATCTCACAAACTGTACATGTTACCCGTATAGATTGGGGTGTGTGTGAGTCGCTTGGATTGCGTGTGTGCTTCGTGTCTATCAGAGCTATGTCGTTGGGATGTCTCTACTGACCTGCATTATACCAGCTTTTATTACAGTGCCTTTCGTCAAGTCGGTCCATGCAGTTCTCCCCAACTCTGTCTTGTGTCTCTTTGTCCATTCTCAGCAGGGTTCGTGTTATGGTAGGAACATATGGCCAACAGGCTGGGTACCGCTTGTGGTAGTTGTCCGTGGTTGAAGCAGTGGGGATGGGCATAAGTTCATATGATCGGCGGCCATGTTGCTGTTGGTGCTTCTTCCGGTTAGGGGGTCATCCAGGACTGAGAGTCTGCTTGGATTTTTCCTCTTCAATCCCCCCTCTGGTCAACCACAACATCATGGTACCATCTATCTTCCATCAAATGCCACACTTTTGTTATTCCACCCAAGTGTTTGTAGTGGTTAACGTGATCTTCAAAGGACCAGTACATGTAGACATAGCCACCCCCAGGCTTGCAATAGAACCTCTTTCCTACATACTTCTTAGGGCTGCGCAGATTTTACAATCTCATTGTAGGAGGGTACTGTCATGGCCACTTGCCCAGGATCACAGGAGTGGCAACATCAGGTGGAGGGAGCAAGAGACACCATGGTTCACACACATCCTTTGGAACGTTTAGACATTGGGGGCCCGGTTGGACTCAGTCCTGGCGCCTTTGGCACCAGGCTCATGGAAAAACATAAGCAATACTCTCTTTATTATGGGCAGGAGTGCTTGGAACAGACGCAAGACTCTTTTATTATGGGCAGGAGTGCTTTCAAGAACTTTCCACTTGTGTGTAACCAGTCTGGGTGTGGCCTATCCATCTTCAGCTGCACGTGCAACTTCAAGGAATGGCAGGGTATGGCAAGCAGGACTGAGCTAGTCGGCGTGGCCTTAAGAGCTCAGCTATAAAAGCCAGCCCAACCCCAAGGCACACGCTTCACGTTAATCTGCATTCGCATGCAGCGTAACACTCACCGCTGCCTGGGTTAACTAGCACTAACCTTGGGAATCCAGTCAGTTTACACCTAAATCCATCACCGCTGAGCCTGGCATGACATCTTCTTCATCACCAGCACGCAGAACTCTGGACTCCGCAGCACAACATCTCCTTCTTCCACGAAGGCTGACCCTGAAAAAGGACAAAAGACAAGGGTACACATACGAACCTGCAGTTTAAGATCACGCTTGCAAAATTCTTCGCGCTTGTCCTTAAAAGCACACTTACCTGCTGCCAGACCACCGCAGAATCCTCCGCTCCTCATCAGGAGCAACTTCGGGCTCTGTTGCTCTGCTTCACCGCAATCACACCTATGTGGGGAGAAAAATAGACATTGCTACAGAGCTGACAACAGGCTGAGAACAAGACAATACCAATACTTCACGACAAACAGAAAACAGAAAGACACTTACCAGAAAGGCGTGGAATCGTCGCAGCTGGACTGGACACCACGTACAAAGGACCAGTGAAGGAACTCTGTCCTCATTCTACATGCGCCTCTGCCAGAAGTAGCAGGACAGAGTGTTCACCCTTAATAATCAACAGTTGAGCTTTAATGGGACGATGCATGCTCACCACACTATGGTAGGAAGGTTTTGAGAGGGAATTCACTCGCAGGACAGTAAACTTACATCCTCTCATATTTACGCAGGAGTAGGGTTCCAATTCATCGTAGCAGCAGCGGGAGGAAGCAGATCGGGGATCTTACTTCCTGGGATGGCTGCAACCATGCTCCAACGACCCTGTAGAGACCAGGTAAGCGTAACAGTTACACATCTACCTGTGTTATCTGTTGTCTCAGCCATTCTCTTTCTTACAGCATTTCGTCCACGTGTTGGTCATTATCCATGGCTATCAGTAGTTTCATTCCTACTGCCTCCTCTGCTTCCTTTTTACAGCTCGTCATGAAAAACTTCATGCCAAATAAGGATGCTACTCCCACCACTAATCCTCTGGTTAGCACCTTTAGGTCATTAGATAACCAGGAAGGCATCCAGGATCAGAGGACGGAAAACCAGCTCTTGTCCGTCTTGGTACCTTTCGGTTCTTCTTCCATCTTGGCGTGCATTAGCGACAGCTTTGCTACGACTTCAGACAGGGTCTCGTTGGCCTCATTGTTTGCTGGTGTAGACATACAGCAGGAACTCCCTATTTTGGCACCAACTCCTCCCTCTATAGCCATGAGGAGGTCCAGGACGTATCTGTTTTTCAGTGCCAACAGTCGTATTGCTCTGAGCGCCTCCTTTATTGCATTAAAGTCGTTCACTGTTGAGTTGATTGTCATCATCAGCTCCCACCCTGTTATCTGGAGCCACTTCGGATTGGCGTACGTCTGAAATCCTTGGCAAATTAGTGCTGAGAAGAACATTACAGTTCTGCTAAATAGAGTGTGTGCTGGCGGTATCTCGTCGAGTGCCACCTCGGACCGCCCCAGAAATAGTTTCTTCTCTTTACTCTTCTCAACTGTTCCTTCTTGGTTGTTGCACTGGCCTTAGCGTCTCGTGCGGATGGCAGTGACCTCTTCTTTCTACTGTTACCTTTGTCCATTTTGGGGCACTTGCTTAGGTTAGCATGCATTTTAGGTACTACTAGTATGGGTATGTTGACGTGTGCCATTTGTGGTATCTTCTCTATTCTTCTGCACCCTTCGTTCTGTCCTACCTCATCAGTGCCATTGTGCTGATAGACTAAGGCAGGTGTGGTCAGCGGTATTATTGTGAGTGGCCCATCTTCCTTGTCCACCCAGGTCATCAAACCTGGGTGGACAAGGAAGATTCTTTGCTCCGTACTATGCCATCCTCCCATCCATCTTTCATATATACCTTGCCATACACCAGCACCTGCGGTCGTTCCCAGCAACCGGGTTCTCCGCCAATCTCTTTTACTCCCCATTTGCATCGTAGGTACTGCAGTGTCACCTTTCTCAGGTCCGTCAGTGATATAACGTAGGGCCTCTGCCTGCTGCCAATAATTGTCCATCATCGGTAGTGTCTTGATGAAGTTGTCTTCGTAGGGAAATGTTTTGTTTGACCTCCATCTTAATGTTGCTGTCTTCCCTTGAAATCTCCCCTGCATCTGAAACATTTTATTTTACATTTATAAAGCGCTCACACAGCCCGCAGGCATCGAGGCGCTGTTACAGGAATTGTTTGTTTTTCTTAGTTGCGGGTTTTTTTTTGTCTTAGTTACGTATTTATAACGCGCTTAAACACCCAGAGGTTTCTAAGCGCGGACCCGGGGATCGAACCTGTTGTTGCTTCATGTCGTCTTGCTTCCAAGACGCGCACGCTGCCGCTGAGCTATCCTCCCGGGACAATGGCGAGGTACAGGATACATTGTGCTGTTGCTGCTGGCACTTCTGTTGCTATGTAGGTCCTGGAGGCACCCATGGCATATGGGATCAGGGAGCAGACATAGCAGCTCTCCCTTTTTGCATCGTTACCGATTTTAGAGATGTGTTTATACCACATGTTGTTAGCCACGTGTGCGGTGTCAGTGAAAAATGTGTCCACGCCGCTTACATCCGTTCCCACGCTACCCTTACCTCTTCTTACCTTATTTACTGCTTCACTGGGACCACCAGACACAGCTGTCCTTGCCACTTGGGTTGGGGAAAAGTTAGTATTTGATGCAACGGAGACCTGCAAAGTCATGTAGGTGTTCCAGAGCACCGCAGCTAAAATGCTTACGGACAGCAATAACCATACATTTTTTAAAACTCTTTTTATTAAAGCAACCATTTTTACCTGCTTTCTTGTCAACATAGTAGCTGATGAGGTGATAAAGTCGCCCACCTGAAAATCGCAATAAAAAGTGTTATTGTGTTAGTAATTGTAAGTGTTTTAAGCTCCACGGACTAGATAATTACTTAATGCCCATGCAAACAGTTCTTCCCATATCTTCCGCATTGATCGGTGTCTAAGGGTTGGTATAATATGGTGAAGTTGTGGGTAGGTTCGTGCTAGGTACTCAATGAATGCATGATAGTATACTCAGGCTGGCTGTGGTCTATTGTAAGCGGCCCTCCGTATAGCATGAATGTACTGGTGAGATAATGCTTCAGGGTGGTCAATAGGAGGCAGCATCTACTATCCTATAACCTTATCCTAGATTACCTATTACATCAACAATCACAGTCACAGCAAACTGCATATGCGAAGGAAGAGAACCTTGAACAATGTGTTAACACAGTGTATTCCTTATGAGATTGTGCATTCTGTATGGTTATTTCTACTTAATAATACTTAAATGTGATACAGATTGAAAGTAATTCAAACTTTACACATATTACAAATTACATAGAAAAATAAACTCTTTAAAATAAGGCATAAATATATACATCAATACATAGTTCCTTTACATACGTACGTCAAAAATACTCCAAAGAGAAAGCAAAGTAAAATACAAAATGCTATATAGTCAATTATCCTTAGCTACAGATTAGCACAAGCATAGTGGTGGTTATGCAGGAGTTATACACCCCTACCAGAGATGCCGTGCCTCTATACCCATTGACTGTGTAGGAGAAGTATAACCTCTTCCTAATCAGAGTAACTCAGTTAATAGTAAACCCTCCCTATTGGGACATTTCAAATCAAGGCGCCCATAACTTTTTCAGTCTGTAGCCATACATTATACAGCGCAATAAACAGATGCATGTTGGAAGTATTAGTACAATAAAGCCAGAATGATCTTTCACATATAGTTTGCGGGTCGTGCACAAATTCCCCAAGATATTTAGAAATTGAGGAACCCAATATAGAGCACTCGGTCAATAGATGCTTAGCGGTTTCCAGGCATTCAGGAAGTTTGCATAAACAACATACTCGCTCAGTAGCAGGGATCTTTTTCCTGGCTCCTAAATTATACAGAGTGGGTAATTGCTCCAGACGGAACAGAGTAATGAAACGTCTGAGCCTTATGGTGGGGCAGAGGTACAGATAGGCTTGGGGTTTCATAAAATTATAGAGTCTTTATTTAACAAAAGCACAAGACTTTAAACTACTCAAGTGTGAGAAGTTCTCTAACCAGTCCCAGAGGTCTACATTTTTACCAAGCGCTGTTAAAACGTCCTGGGAGACAGTTGCCCCTCTATGAGTCCAACCTATGTCTCTAAGAAATTTGGTCATATCTTTCTGGAGGGGGGAAGTGGTATCATTTTTACTCACTTCTTGATGTATAACAGCCAATAACGGGTTAGGAGAACTGCTCTTCATTTTGAGATAGAAACCCGCCCTCTTTTTAAGTACCAGTGCTTTAAGTGATGGAAGGCCCAACTCAAGCCTAATCAGGGCCATTGGGACACTCGGAGGTAATCCCAGTATCCGTCGCCAGAATTTACCCTCCATCACTTGCAGCCAGGCCAGATCGAATGAAGTAAGGGCCTCAAGCCCATACGTAATCATGGGCGCAAACACTTGAATGTATAAGTGTCTCGTCCCCCATAGGGTAAAACTGGCCTGCTTGCAGGTAAATGACGCAATTAATGCTGTTACTTGCTGTGCCCTAGTTATTCGCCCTTGTCTGCACAGGGAATAATCGCCCAGCGGTTCAATTTCAACACCTAGATACCGATAGGATGGAGAATATAGTATATTGTTATTATACACCCAGAGCTCGACTCGGGATACTCTTTTCTTCGTAAATCTGAGCACCTTTGTCTTGTCTAGGTTAATCGTCAAACCATTGATCTTGCCGTATTCCCATAAAGTCATCGCAGAGCGCCTAATACCAGCTATGGTGTTATCAAAAACGACCAGGTCGTCTGCGTATGCTAAAACAGTGCACGGTGCTTCCCCAATTTTAGGTGGGCAGTTGTTCGCCTCGGCAAGTGCTGTTGGGATATCATAAACGTATAGATTATAAACCAGCGGTGCCTTTACGCATCCCTGTTTTACCCCCCTGTTCTGTCTCACCTGTCTAGTCATACTGCCCTCTTGGTTTAATCTGAGGCACACTGTGGTATTGTAATGCAACTGTCTTAGATAGTATAGGAGACCTGGCGGGCAGCCCATGGTTTCTAGCTTAGTCCACAGCCTAACTCTTGGGATGGAGTCAAAGGCAGCCTTAAAGTCAATGTATAGCGCATAAAGCAGGGGCTGTCCCTTGCTAAGCGCCCGCATTCGGAGCGTATCCATCACCCAAAGGTTATGGGTGGTAGAGAAGCCACGGCGAAAACCACATTGGAATTTGCTAAGAGTGTTGGTGTCATGATGCCCGCTCCCGGGGAGCCGGTTCAAGCCCGGCGTCCCCGAAAGCGGACATCCAGTCCCCAAGGAAGGACCCAGCAACCCCATATAGGGGCCCTTTGGACAGTGTCCTTGCGCCTATGGCGCCAGGCTCATAAAAGACATCAGTCCTGGCGCCATAGGCCCCAGGCTCATTATGGGAATGCTTGGGTGCACTTATCTGATGCAGACCATGCTGCAGGATCCCGGCCTCCTTGAGGCCTGAAAGGAACTACTTTACCTGTGGGACTAATTTACCATCCGGGCGTGGTCGGGGAAGGATACATACCTGATTGGAGGAAGGATACATACCTGGAACTTCTTCCAAGGCTATTTAAACCCCACCCGAACAGCCACACGTGCTTCGCGTTGTTCTGCATCTAGCAGCTGGACGCTAACCGTGTCTGCTCCTGCATCCTGACTTCTTCCACGCCTGTCAGCATCCTGGATCACCTGCAAAGGAAGAGAAGAAGAGAACAGAAGAAGGAAAAGTCCTTACCTGCTAAAACCGCATCCCAGAGACATCTCGCCGACAATCCTGAAAAGGAAGACTTTAATTTAAAAGCTCATCGCGTTGATCGCTGCAGCGCCGCATTCTACTCATCTTTACAGGGCGCCTCCATGTTCAGCAGCGATCATCCGGATTCGCAGTCACGCCCCAGCGCCTAGGGAGAAAAAGACCAGAACAAAAGGTGAGAGAGAGAGAAGGGAATAAGGAAAGCTAAATCTCCATGTTAAGACTTACCTGTTGATTCATTCCCTCTTCATTTTGGGTCCGCGCCGCATCCTGGCATTTCCGGACCCCGGCCCCTAAGGGGAAAAAGAGACATCAGCGTTAATGAGCGAATGAAAAGACATTACCAAAAAAACGCTCATTAAAGACTTACCTGATTTCTACAAGGATTTCACCTCTCATCTCGGGTCGGTGCCTGTTCCCCGGCATTCCGTACCCCAGCCCCTATGGGGAAAAAGACACTAGCATTAGTACATTAATGCATGGACACAAGGGGAACCTCTTATCAAAAAACTTACCTGGAAGCCAAGCAAGTTTGGTTCTCACCAATCCGAAAATCCAGTGAAGTAACTGGATACCAACGCGCCCCTGCATCAGAAGCAGGATGGAGAGCTCGTCCTTCCAGACCCTAAGGTGAGACGCTACGAGAAATCACAGAAGGGTTTCAAGGAGGGTGAGAGGGGAAAGTGGGAGGCCGATTGCATTACCCCACAGACAGTTAATCCCCTATTTTCGCCTACAGAAGGATACTTCTGCGAGCCAGACAAGCCAGATTTGGGGGCCCGGTCCAGTCCATCTTCCGAACCCTGCGCATCACCTTAGAAGAGGTCACAGCAGAGCGAACCAGGCCAGCGCCTCCGTGGGAGTCAGGTGAGCGTAACAGAACGCGAAGCCTTCCTACAAATTCCCACCCAGGCGCTACGGAAAGTTCTGAGACTGATCAGTTGGCCCAATTACTGGGGGAATTACGGGCCGAAGTACATGCCGCTCGTCAAGAGACTAATGCCCTCAGGAGGGAATTAATAATATCAAAGGAAAGAACTGATGACCTGGCCAGACAGCTTTTGCAAGGTCAAGCTGGGCAAACTCCTCTACCCGGTTCCGGAGGGAACCCCGCTCCTGTGGTTTCCAGTAACCCTGTGCAGATTAATCTACCTGGAAACATGCCGCTGGCCCCACCCGAACGCTTTGCTGGGGACCCCAAACGATTCGCCGTATTCATGAATCAGTGTCGTTTGCACTTCCTATGCAGACCTGGGGCCTTCCCTAATGATCAGACCAAGGTAGCCTTTGTATTGTCATATCTCAGCGGCTGCGCTGCGGATTGGTCAGTTCCACTGGTTACTCAAGATGACCCGATTCTCCGTGATTTTCAAAGGTTTCAAGCAAGCATGGAAAGGTTATTTGCTCGACACTCTCAGGGGCAGGCTCTGGATGACGAACTTCTATCCCTGCGACAGGGCAATCAGGACCTCCTATCCTATATTGCAACCTTTAATAGACTAATTGTGGAAACGGGATGGCCAGAGGATAAAAGAGTCACGTTGTTTTATCGAGGCCTTGGCGGAGAACTTAAAGATGTCTTGGCCCAAGTTGTAAATCCGCCCCAAGAATGCACAGAGTATATAGACTTAGTGGTCCAATTGGATCACAGACTTCAAAACAGAAAAGCAGATCGGTCCAGGTTTGAGACCCGGGTGTTGGTCAAGACCCATGCTATTCCCAAGGGAGTTGATGTCTCTGAGCCTATGCAAATTGGAGGGGTTAAAGGACACTTAACTCAAAAGGAACGTGAAAGGAGGCGGCAGTTAAAATTATGTCTTTATTGTGGGAATTCTGGACACTTTCTACGAGATTGCCCGGCAAAACCACCCCGAAAGGCGGTAGGAGCCGCTGATAAAAACCATGAAGACTCTGTTTCGGGAAACGACTCCGCCCGACAAGTGTAGGGGTCCGCTTGCCGAGCTTGAAAACTAACTCTCAGACCTCGCATTTCATTGTGCCAATGGTTCTCGTAGATCTAGAACAGCCTAAGCGGTTGCATGCAATAAAGACATACATCGATAGTGGGGCTATTGGAAACTATGTGGATCGTGAATTGGTCTCTAGGATTAACCTCCCTCTCCGTCCTAAAACCAGCAAAGATGTCATCACCACAGTCGATGGAACTGAAATTGCCTCTGGACCGGTAACACATTCCACTACTGAGGTGACTCTTATTGGTCCCGACGGCCATCGGGAGGATGTTGCGTTTGATGTAATCAAGGCTCCACAGTTTCAGGTTATTCTTGGAATCCCTTGGTTAGAGACACATAATCCTCGAATTGATTGGCGAGCTAAGAGAATAACCTTCCCGGATTGTACACAAACCTGCTACCCAGAAAACCTGAAGATTAATCTAGCATCTGTAACCTCTGCCTCCATGCAACTACCTCCGGAATACCAAGACTTTCAGGACGTCTTCCAAAAGTAACAGGCCAACACGCTACCTCCTCACAGATCGTACGATTGCCAAATCGATCTGGTGCCCGGTGCACAACCCCCTTGTAGCAGGATTTATGCCCTTACCGAACCTGAGAATCTGCATTTGAGACAATATTTGGATCAATACCTAGCTAATGGTTTTATTTGCCCGTCAAAGTCCATGTCCATCCTCGGCTTTGTTCTTCGTGCCCAAAAAAGAAGGCGACCTTAGAACTTGTATCGATTACCGCGCATTGAACCAGATAACGGTTAAAAACCGTTATCCTCTGCCTCTGATCCCTGAACTCCTTGACCAGGTGAAGGACGCTTGCATATACACCAAGTTAGATCTCCGGGGGGCTTATCATCTGGTACGAGTTAAAGAAGGCGACGAATGGAAAACTGCCTTCCGTACTAAATACGGATTATTCGAGTACCAGGTGATGCATTTCGGATTGTGTAACGCGCCGGCTGCCTTCCAATACTTCATGAATGATGTCCTTCGGGAACTCATCGATGTTTGTGTTGTCGTATATATCGATGACATTCTGGTGTACTCCTCTTCGGAATCTGATCACAGAAAACACGTCAGGGCAGTACTTGAAAAACTGCGCCAGCACAAACTATTTGCAAAATTGGAGAAATGTGTTTTCCATACCACAGAAGTCGAGTTTCTAGGTTTCATCCTGACACCCAAAGGAGTCCGAATGGACTCAAGAAAAGTGGATGCCATCCTCAAATGGCCATCACCTAGCTCTGTAAAAGGGGTTCAAAGCATGCTTGGCTTTGCCAATTTCTATCGCAGGTTTATCCCGGAATTTTCACGCGTGGTACAACCCATTACTGCACTCTTGAGGAAAAATAAACGTTTTGAATGGTCCGAAGAAGCCGAGCAGGCCTTTCAGGATTTAAAAGCTAAGTTTACCTCCGCACCTATATTGAAACACCCGCGTCCAGATCTCCCTTATGTTGTCGAGACTGACGCATCCAGCCTAGCCATGGGAGCTGTCTTGTCCCAAAGAGATCCCGAAACCAACAAACTGCATCCCGTAGCATTTTGGTCCAGAAAATTCTCGGCACCCGAGGTTAATTATGCAATCACGGACAAAGAACTGTTAGCCATTAAGTCCGCTTTTAAAGCCTGGCGGCATTATCTGCTTGGCGCTCGACATACCATCACAGTGATCACTGATCACCGGAATTTACAGTATTTGAAAACTGCCAAGGCTCAGTCATCACGGCAGCTCCGATGGGCTTTGTTTTTCGCTGAATTTGATTTCGTGATTACCTATCGACCTGGCTGCAAGAATGGCAAAGCAGACGCCTTATCCCGAATTGGAATGGGAGAATCTGATACAAATTCAGAACCAGTACCAATAATTCCCGAACAGAGGATTCTAGGCATGACTTCGTTACAGACGCTTGAAGACATTCAAGCCAGAGTGAAACAACTCCTGGACCCTACAACCTTACAGGAATGGATACAAAAGGGATCAGACTTTACCATAGATAATGGTTTACCTTATTTCCAAGGACGCTTATTCCTGCCACATAAGGAATTACACGAACTAGTTATTTCCGGTTATCATGATACATTAATAGAGGGACACCCCGGTATTGCCAAGACAGAGGAAAAGGTGAAACGACAATTTGGTGGCCCTCTTGGCGAAAAGATGTTAGATCTTTTGTGATGTCCTGTGGTGTTTGCGCCCAAAATAAAAGTCAAAAGAAAAGACCAGCCGGTCTCCTTCAACCTCTAGACATACCATCCGCAGCCTGGCACACCCTATCAATGGATTTTATTACGGACCTGCCTCCTTGTTCGGGGTACAATACTATTCTGGTAATTGTGGATTTGTTTTCCAAAATGGCCCACTTTATTCCTTTGAAAGGTTTACCTTCAGCTTCTGTCCTAGCCAAAGAATTCCTCGAAAATATTGTTCGGCTACATGGATTCCCATCTATACTAATCTCTGACCTGGGAAGCCAATTCATTTCCCACGTCTGCCGCAAATGTTGTCAAATGGCGCAGATTGACGTAAGATTATCGACCAGTCACCACCCTCAGAACCTCGGAATGCCTGCAGTAGAACATCTGCATTCTACAATTACCCAAGCCTTCAAAGAGGCAACTACGCATTTACAACAAGCCAAGAGAAAATACAAGGAGAATGCTGATCTACATCGGAGTGAAGCACCTCCGTATCAGATTGGGGATCGAGTGTGGTTAGCTACCAGACATTTACCACTCAAAGGGCCTCGAACTTTTAACCCAAAATATCTGGGACCTTATTCTATTACGGCAATAATTAACCCAGTGGCTGTTAAACTTGATTTACCAGCTAGTATGCGAATTCACCCTGTTTTTCATGTGTCACTTCTGAAACCAGTGGTACCCGGAACCCGACTACTCAAACCTCCAGAACCTATTCTAATAGATGGGGAGCCCGAATTCGAAGTGAAGAACATTTTAGACTAAAAAATGTTTAGGTCAAAACTCTTCTACGTAATTGATTGGAAGGGGTACGGACCTCAGGAGAGGTCGTGGGAACCCAGCGACCATGTGCATGCACCTCGATTAGTCAGGAAATTCCACCGACTCTTCCCAGACAAACCAAAACCCCTGGAGGGAACAACCTTGGGAGGGGCCTGGGGGGGGGGGAGTGCTGTCATGATACCCCGCTCCCGGGGAGCCGGTTCAAGCCCGGCGTCCCCGAAAGCGGACATCCAGTCCCCAAGGAAGGACCCAGCAACCCCATATAGGGGCCCTTTGGACAGTGTCCTGGCGCCATAGGCGCCAGGCTCATTATGGGAATGCTTGGGTGCACTTACCTGATGCAGACCATGCTGCAGGATCCCGGCCTCCTTGAGGCCTGAAAGGAACTACTTTACCTGTGGGACTAATTTACCATCCGTGCGTGGTCGGGGAAGGATACATACCTGATTGGAGGAAGGATACATACCTGGAACTTCTTCCAAGGCTATTTAAACACCATCCGAACAGCCACACGTGCTTCGCGGTGTTCTGCATCTAGCAGCTGGACGCTCACCGTGTCTGCTCCTGCATCCTGACTTCTGCCACGCCTGCCAACATCCTGGATCACCTGCAAAGGAAGAGAAGCAGAGAACAGAAGAAGGAAAAGTCCTTACCTGATAAACCGCAACCCGGAGACATCTCGCCGACAATCCTGAAAAGGAAGACTTTAATTTAAAAGCTCATCGCGTTGATAGCTGCAGTGCCGCATTCCACTCACCTTTACAGGGCGCCTCCATGTTCAGCAGCGATCATCCGGATTCGCAGTCACGCCCCAGCGCCTAGGGAGAAAAAGACCAGAACAAAAGGTGAGAGAGAGAAGGGAATAAGGAAAGCTAAATCTCCATGTTAAGACTTACCTGTTGATTCATTCCCTCTTCATTTCGGGTCCGCGCCGCATCCTGACATTTCCGGACCCCGGCCCCTAAGGGGAAAAAGAGACATCAGCGTTAATGAGCGAATGAAAAGACATTACCAAAAAAACGCTCATTAAAGACTTACCTGATTTCTACAAGGATTTCACCTCTCATCTCGGGTCGGTGCCTGTTCCCCGGCATTCCGTACCCCGGCCCCTATGGGGAAAAAGACACTAGCATTAGTACATTAATGCATGGACACAAGGGGAACCTCTTTTCAAAAAACTTACCTGGAAGCCAAGCAAGTTTGGTTCTAACCAATCCGAAAATCCAGTGAAGTAACTGGATACCAACGCGCCCCTGCATCAGAAGCAGGATGGAGAGCTCGTCCTTCCAGACCCTAAGGTGAGACGCTACGAGAAATCACAGAGGGTTTCAAGGAGGGTGAGAGGGGAAAGTGGGAGGCTGATTGCATTACCCCGCAGACAGTTAATCCCCTATTTTCGCCTACAGAAGGATACTTCTGCGAGCCAGACAAGCCAGATTTGGGGGCCCGGTCCAGTCCGTCTTCCGAACCCTGCGCATCACCTTAGAAGAGGTCACAGCACTGCGAACCAGGCCAGCGCCTCCGTGGGAGACAGGTGAGCGTAACAGTTGGTGTGTTCTACCCATTTCTGCAGCTCAATAAGCAGAAGTGCTGCAAAAAGTTTTCCCGTGGTATCAAGCATGGAGAGGAGCCTATAGTTATTTGGATCAATGCGGCTACCCTTTTTGAACACCGGCACCAAAATAGCCGATTGCCATGAGCGGGGAATCGTCCCCTGGGCTAAAACCTTTTTGAAAAGAATAGAGAGGAGGTGTGCCCAAAAAGCAGGGTGGTTCTTAATAACTGCATTGGCCAGCCCATTAGGGCCAGGAGCTCTGGAAGCTTTCAGGGTGGCTATTTTATTATATATGGCCTCCTCAGAGACATCAAGACGCGGGGGAAAGGGAGCCTTCACTACAGGTGTATTAGGATCATCCGCCTCTCCAGAATTACGACCTAATAAAAATTTAACCCATGATTCCTCATCAATTGGGTTGACTAAATGGCCCTTAACCTTCTCTATGTTCTCATTTAAAAGTAGCCATATATTACGTGAGTTTCTAGAGCAGATGGTTTTGACAAGCCTTTGATTTCTATTATTCCTCTCTATTGTTCTGATGTTCCTAATACAAGCTCTGTATCTATTTTTAGCTTTTCTGACTTTCTCATAATAGGTGGCTCCCATTATATGCAAGTGCTTAAGACCCCGAATCTCTGCTCTTAGCCCTCTCTTGGCGTCACGTATACCCTTATTATAAGGGAGTGTTGTACCTCCCAATTTTGTCATGTGCCTCTTTTTTATAGTGGCATGTAAACCCGAGAATCCCAGGATCCATTCTTCTATTTCATTAACAGTCATCTGTTCGAAGTGAGGAAGAGTCCACTGAGCGGCAGATTTAAGTGCTTCTGTGGCCGCTCTAATGCTCCTCTCCGACCAGACTATTCTGGATCCTGAGCAATTGGTTTGAATATTGCCAATGTACAAATGAGAGGCAGAGGGGAGAGGGAGGCGGAATGAGCAAAGAAGTAACGCATGGTCGCTCCAATTATTGGGCATAACCCTCATGTCAGTAACTATGGACTGCATTTCAGGGCACATAAATATGTAGTCCAAAGTGCTAAACGATGTGCCATTAGTCCATGTGTGTTTCCCCGGCCGGTCACCTAATGTTCTACCATTGATCATGGTTAATTCCCAAGTATCGAACAGTTGTAACCACCCTAACCCTTCGCTCTCCCTTCTCCCATGAGTCATCAAGCATATTTCACTCAGGACGGGGTTAGGAGAAACCAGATGATCACCCCTCATATGACAATTAAAGTCCCCCATAACCACTACCGCTATATTACCAGACCTTTGTGTCCAAGATGACAATAACTCCTGAATAGCCTCTTGTAGTGGTTCTCTTGACAATGCTCCAGGGGGATTATAGAGGTTAATCAATAAGAATCTGCTTTGTCCATATTCATTTGGATAGTCTACCTCAACCGCCAGAAGATAATCAGCGGCTTTGGACTGTATCTTCCGAGAGTTGACCGTGTTAACCACCCCTGTGAGTAAACCCCCAAATGGGCGACCCTTGTCCCCCCTTTTGGCAAGTGACTGGTATACTACAAAACCATCAAGCAGTAGTGGATTCAATGTCTATGTTTCCTGGAGACATATGCAACTGTGCTTAGACAGCAGGTCCACTGATCCCTCTGGCCTTAAGAGATGAACAAAGTCTTGACAGTTCCACGAAATAAGAGAAAAGCTTCAATGGTTCTGTGTGATTCGCGGGAGAGCTTCCAATAGTGTTTTAAGAGCTTGCTGTATTTCAGTCACCGCAGAATTATTTTCCAGTGCCACCAATTTGGGTTCTTTGGCAGTGGGGGCTTGTATATCAATAGCCTCAGTTTCCTCATTTGAGTCCCTCTCCTGTGGATCAACGTCAATGGCAATATCTACCGCTATCAGTTCTTCTTTAAATTTTCTAATCATTTGCGCAGAAGCCAAAAAGGTGCAATGTATTGCAGAGACATGGGAATTAGGCACCTGTAGGGGTTCGATAAATAAGAAGTCATCAGATTTCATAACTCGAAGTTGAGGAATATAATGGAGTCTAGTTAAGAACTCTGATTTTTTCCACTAGGATAGAGGTTCTTAATATAACAGATGCGATTCAAATTACATTCCTCGTCTGAACTTCTTTGTATGGGCCGTGTAGGCTCAGGTGGTTCTCCTGTTCCCCCCGACCCTAAGAGATCCTCAGAGTATAGTGTAGCACTGTAGTCTAGGTCTTGCTCAGAGTCCACCCGTGAGACTTCATCTAGATCCACCGCACTAGACTTCTCTCCCGGTACTAGCCAGTCTGACAGAGGCCCCTTTGCTTTTGTAGCTCGAGCTGCCGCTCGTGCCAGTCTTTTACTGGCTTTTTTAGAGCGAGTTTCCGGGGCAGATTGGGGTCTCGCGATAGGAAGTGGGGCGCTCGTTGACGCTTTCTTGTTTTTGAGTGCCCTTTTGGCTAGTCTACGTTGTTTCCGTGTAGGAAAGGTCCCAGGACTTTGAGCAATCTCTAGATCTTCTACATTTGCTACTGAAGGTTCCTCATCTAGGGCATTACCACTAGGAACAGGATACTCAGCAGCTTCCTCAATAATATTTTCCGGCTCTTCCATCTCTTCCACAATATGAACTGCGTCCGAAAGGTTCACTTCCACCTCGTCTCGAGGGAAGTCCTTAAGCTCCAGAGTCCTCGTGATGGTATTAGTGTTTGTCAATATGCGCCCTGACATTTGCAGGAGTATTTTAAGTGCAAATTGTAAAGAGGCTACTGACGATTGGAGCTCGGCTATTGCCGTAATATTGATGTGCGGACTATTTTCCTCTTCGGCCTCGTTTTCAGGGCCGTCCTCCATGGAATCGCTAGATTTGGAGAAGGAGATAGGCGACCACTACTGCCCTCGGGATTAAATACCTCCAATGTTGTACTAATGCTTTCTTTTTGATGAGTTAAATTGTTAGCTGCCCTCTGTGGATTCTGTGATGCCATTCCTCTCTGAATACTCAGACAGAGGTCAAGTAATGAGTTGTTATCAATATCCTCAAAGTTCGTGGAATTTAATGAGATGCTGCCATTAATGCCTGGCACAGCTGTTTCCTCATAAATTGTGGAATTTATTTCCGGTGGTAAATTCACACCAAAAAAGTCTGTGATAGCTCCTTGTGCCACAGGCACCGGGTTTATTGAATTCTTCTTGCATTTTTTGCCTTTCTTATTGTTCTCCTTGCCTTCCTTCAAAGGTTGTGTCTTGCCTTTCCGCAAGTTGTAATTCGACTGGGGAACTCTTTTCCCCCGCTACATGTCCACAAAGTGACAACACAATCCGTAGGAAGTTCCTTTATCAGAGTCCTACTTCAATGAAAGAAGTACTACTCGGAGCAAACTGTGTGGGCACAAAGAAGTTATTCCCTGCAATCACTCGCTTGTGGGTTGACTGAGTGATATGTCCTGTTGTTATTTAGACAGCGTTATTTTACTTCACTACCTGGATCCAAGACCTAAGGTCCACAGTCTCCGGGCAGCCAGAACACTGTACTGATTCTCCGCAGGTAACCCCTGCGTGCAATGAGCTAATGGGGCCCCGGTGTGGGGGAGAGGGACCCTCGATGTAATCCTCAGTGTCAGTTGCCGCCTAAGAGGTTACCAACACCCCAAAGCGGTCGCTTCCAGGACCAATGCCGGGTGTGCAGACAGACACTACAGTTCACGTACCAGCCGCACTGAACCCCTCCAATTCCCCACACTCCCCTACTATAAGTATTCCTGCTCCCTAGGGGAGCGGATATCAAGGGATACTAGCCCCACCTGATCCCACCTCCAAGCTCCCGGTCCCCACTCCTCACGGTCACTCCCGCGCTGAGCCACCCGTCCTCCCGGCAGGTACCACGGCAGCTCAGTGTTGAGCGGGCTAGTCAGAGGGGGAGGGTATGGGATACCGGAGGGATACCGGAGGCCAATACAGGGGGCCACCGAGGGCCACCTAGTCGGTGTATTGCTGGGCAGCTGCGCAGGGAACCTCCTTGCCTCCCTGCTAGCTTGCTTACCCACGGGTGCATTCCTCGCGGTCAGCGTTCCTCGCGGCGTTCCTCGCGTTCCTCTACGCGCTCGCAGTCTCGCCAGCCGCGCCGAGCCGAGATTAGAGGAAAGCAACTACGAGCGCGATCCAACGTGCTCCAGGTCCCTGTGTCAAGCCGCACCTCGCTTTCAACTACGCACACAGTGAGGCCGCTTCCGACACTTTCCGTCGATCTTTCTACTTAGCATCGGAAAGCTCCCATTACAGGTCCTTGACACAAATTAAAGGGTATTGTACAGTTCTTTGTTCATAAATTCTTGGTGCTGGGAGCGATATTTGTTTATTCCTCTATTTGCACTAAAATGGCAGTGGGGATATCAGGGCCTTGGGAACGTCTGATCATTGGATAGCCGGTGCATTCTGGGTTATCTGTGACCAAGGCATCACCAGCGTCTACGGGGCTCAATGTCTGGGCATCACATCTATCTAAGCCATTGTCTGTTTCGTAGCATTGGCACTATCAGTTTCTCTGGATGCCGGTTGGGGCAGAATTGGTACCTTGTAGGTTTTTATATCCTGCAAATGATACCAAGCTGGCCAGCCCTCGAGTTTGATTGTCCTCTCCTCTACTGCTTCTACTGTGTAAGGTCTTGTGAAGGGTTGCACATTCCAGCGCCAAACTAAATTTTGTAGGAGGACACGGTGGTACACCTTAATAGTTTGCTTCTCTGTTGAATCTTGAGTTTTGTTGTCTTTGTGTTGACGTTTTCCGCTCTCCCTTGGTTCCGATGAATCTGTTGAGAGATAAAAGAAGCACTAGAAACAAGTGAATTCACATACTGAATCATCTACTTACCGAACACCTCTGCCATCACTTCACAGTCCTTTACTGCCCTTGTGGGTGGTGCCAAGGGGAGGCGCATGTGGCGTCATGTCACCACCTCGTGGGGTGTGAGGTGGTGACCATAGCCTGGCTGAATCCTTAACTCAAAAAGGGCCAGAGGTAAGCAGTGCAGCCAGTTTCTCTTGGTGCGCTGCTGGTTTTTAGCTATGCTTTCTTTCAATAATCCATTGAGGTGTTCACACATGCCATTGGCTTGAGGATAGTATGGACACGCAAGCTTATGTTTGATTCCTAACAGGGCGGTTATATACTGAAATAGTTCAAAGTGGGGACCATTATCAGACCGTAGGACCTCACAAACCCCCCATTTAGGGAACACTTCTCGGACTAGGAACTTAGCCACTCTGAAAGCATTGGCATGGGAGCATGGACCTGCCTCGATCCATCTTGAGAATGGGCAGACCACCACTATCATGTATCGATAACCTTGGCATACAATGATCATATCCACGTAATCAACGTGGAGGTGCAAAAAGGGGCCCTCAGGAAGGGGGATGACTCCTGTTATTACCCTTAAGGTATGCACAGCAGTAAACTGTTGGCATGTCAGCAATTACTGATAAAATTGGAAACATGTATGTTTAAATATGGGCAGAACCATGATTACCCAATACGTGCTGCAAAGACCTCTTTCCATGTGTGCCTGGATGGTGCATTTGCTTGAAAGCTATTTCCAGTAGCGCACGTGGCATTACCACTTTTCCAGTGTTATTTTGACAACATAAGGCATCAGCTGGGGACATTGAACACCCTCTTTTTACCCAGAGTTCCTTTTCATCCATTGGTGCTGCTGTCTGTAATTCCATAATTTTACTTTCAGGTAAATGATTGTACCCTTCCTTCAGTAACATTTGTCTCACCCTTCCCTTCTCTTTTTGTTTTGCTGGTATATCCCACATCTCTCCAAAATATGATGCATGCTTTGCATGATAATCTTCTGCTTCATTCCCCTTTGATATTGGGTCCTCCCTGTTAGTGTGGTGTCATGATCTCTGCTTCCAAAAGGTCAGGGTTTTCCCAACTCCCTTGGAAGCAGATCCATAACCCAGGTTCCGAGTGCCAACTAGTCCCAATTGGGACCTTTTGGACCCAGTCCTGGCGCCAGTGGCACTAGGCTCATAAATATGCCCAGTCCCAGCGCTGGAAGCGCCGGGCTCATAATGCTTGGGTGGACTTACCTGCAGCAGACCATGCTGCTTACTTGCCTGCCAGTTGAGCCTCTGATCCTCTTATGTTTGGAACTACTTTTCCTGTTGTGTGGGGCAGGAGCCACTCCCTAGGTTCAGAACACTGGAACTCTTCTGGAAAGCAGGAACTCTTTTCTTACCTAGGCGTGGCTGTGGAAGGAGACACCTAAGCACTACAGGAGGCTATTTAAACCACACCCGATGCATGAATCTTGCTTTGCGTTATTCTGCATCCTCTGCAGCAGAACGCTCATCGTGTCTTCTGCATCTGATCCTGGGCCTAAGGAAAAAGGCTTACCATCCTGAATCCAGTCTTCAGCAACACCTATAAAGACAAGAAAGAGCAGGTTAGCATTACAGTCTTCAGTGACAGCGCTTCACTTACCTGGTCCATCGGCTGTCACCAACGCCTCGCGCTGCATTCCGGCATCTGAAAGACAAAGGCTTACCTACTCTTCGTGCGCTCCGGAGGTCTTCGCACTGCATTCCGGCATCTGAAAGACAAAAGCTTACCAACTCTTCGCACGCTCCGGAGGCCTTCGGCGCTGCATCCCGCACCTGAAAGACAAAACAAGGTGCGTTTAAAGACATTGGGGAACTTTAATACTCACGTGCCATTACTCCTTTCCACATCTAACCCAGTGGGTATTCCGGCACCCTGCAGCCGCTCCGAACTTATACCTGCAAAATATAAAGACAGTTAGAGCGCATCGTGAAGCAGGCAACAAGCGCTTACTTACGTGCTTCCAGGCGCTTCTATTCATCACACGGGCTCCATCTTCAACTCACTTCAGCCCGTCATCCGCCATCGCCGGAACCCTGCAGAACAAGAGACATCATTACTAAAGACTTTTAAAGACATTAGAATTACTCGAAACTTACCGTTCGTGCAGTAAACGACGGACAGCAGTCCTCTGAAGTCAAGAGGCCTGCTCCCCTTATCCAGTGAAGAAACTGGTTACAGCACCCTGCCCCGAGGCAGATGGAGAGCACGGCGTTCACTTACCTAAGGTGAGAGCGTTAACCTTTGGGGTTCTACAGGAGAAGAGAAAGGGAAGAAGAGAGAGACATTCAATAACCCAGTTCATTAATCCCATATTTTCTATCTGCAGACATCTGACCCTTCGAGTCAGACATACAGTGCACAGAGGTCCAGCCCAAAGAGCCAGCCGTGTGTTACACATCACCTTTGAAGATACGGTATACGCCCAGTCAAGACCGGCGCCTCTACGGGAATCAGGTGAGCGTTACAGAACGCAAAGCCTACCGCAAAACTCCCGACCAGGCGCTATGGAAACCTCGGATACCGACCAGCTAGCCCAGTTGCTTGGGGAACTAAGGGCAGAAGTGCATGCAGCCCGTCAGGAAACGAACGCTCTAAGAAGGGAACTGATTATTTCCAAGGAGCGAACAGATGATCTCGCTAGACAATTGCTACAGTCACAAGCCGGACAGACCCCGTTACCCGCATCTGGGGGAAATCTTCCTTCTACATCCTCTATGAATCCAGTGCAGATCAACCTACCTGGGAATGTACCTCTGGCTCCGCCCGAACGATTTTCTGGTGACCCAAAGAGGTTTGCAGTATTTATCAATCAGTGCCCGTTGCATTTCTTATGCCGGCCAGCAGCCTTTCCAACTGATCAAGCTAAAGTAGCTTTCGTGCTTTCGTACCTTAGTGGCAATGCGGCAGACTGGTCGATCCCTCTAGTAAATCAAGATGATCCGGTCCTCCATGATTTTCAAGCTTTTCAGCTCAGTATGGAAAAACTGTTCGCAAGACATTCACAGGGGCAGGCCTTGGACAATGAGCTTCTTTCGTTGCGACAAGGTAATCAAGACCTTTTGGCTTATATTGCGTCTTTCAACAGACTGATAGTGGAAACTCAATGGCCTGAGGACAAAAGGATTACGTGTAATGCTCACCTGATTCTCGCAGAGGCGCCGGTCTTGACTGGGCGACTACCGTATCTTCAAAGGTGATGTGTAGCACCCGGTTGGCTCTTTGGGCTGGACCTCTGTGCACTGTATGCCTGACGTGTAGAGTAAGATGTCTGCAGATAGAAAATATGGGATTAATGAACTGGGGTTATTGGGGTGTCCCTATCTCTTTCCTCTTCTCCTCTCCTGTAGACCCCAAAAGGTTAACGCTCTCACCTTAGGTAAGTGAATGCCGAGCTCTCCATCTGCCTCGGGGCAGGGTGCTGTAACCAGTTTCTTCACTGGATAGGTAGCGCAGGCCTCTTGACTTCAGAGGACTGCTGTCCGTCGTTTACTGCACGAACGGTAAGTTTCGAGTCATTCAAATGTCTTTAAAGTCTTTAGTAATGATGTCTCTTGTTTTGCAGGGTTCCGGCGATGGCGGATGACGGGCTGAAGTGAGTTGAAGATGGAGCCCGTGTGATGAATAGAAGCACCTGGAAGCACGTAAGTAAGCGCTTGTTGCCTGCTTCTCTATGCGCTCTAACTGTCTTTTTATTTTGCAGGTACGAGTTCGGAGCGGCTGCAGGATGCCGGAATACCCACTGGATTAGATGTGGAAAGGAGTAATGGCACGTGAGTATTAAAGTTCCCCAATGTCTTTAAACGCACCTTGTTTTGTCTTTCAGATGCGGGATGCAGCGCCGAAGGCCTCCGGAGCGTGCGAAGAGTTGGTAAACTTTTGTCTTTCAGATGCCGGAATGCAGTGTGAAGACCTCCGGAGCGCACGAAGAGTAGGTAAGCCTTTGCCTTTCAGATGCCGGAATGCTAACCTGTTCTTTCTTGTCTTTATAGGTGTTGCTGAAGACTGGATTCAGGATGGTAAGCCTTTGCCTTTCAGATGCCGGAATGCTAACCTGTTCTTTCTTGTCTTTATAGGTGTTGCTGAAGACTGGATTCAGGATGGTAAGCCTTTTTCCTTAGGCCCAGGACCGGATGCAGAAGACACGATGAGCGTTCTGCTGCAGAGGTTGCAGAATAACGCAAAGCAAGATTCATCCACCGGGTGTGGTTTAAATAGCCTCCTGTAGTGCTTAGGTGTCTCCTTCCACAGCCACGCCTAAGTAAGAAAAGAGTTCCTGGTAAGAAAAGAGTTCCTGCCTTCCAGAAGAGTTCCAGTGTTCTGAATCTAGGGAGTGGCTCCAGCCCCACTCAACAGGAAAAGTAGTTCCAAACAGAAGAGGATCAGAGGCTCAACTGGCAGGCAAGTAAGCAGCATGGTCTGCTGAAGGTAAGTCCACCCAAGCATTATGAGCCCGGCGCTTCCAGCGCTGGGACTGGGCATATTTATGAGCCTGGTGCCACTGGCGCCAGGACTGGGTCCAAAAGGTCCCAATTGGGACTGGTTGGCACTCGGAACCTGGGTTATGGATCTGCTTCCAAGGGAGTTGGGAAAACCCTGACCTTTTGGAAGCAGAGATCATGACAGTACCCCCCCTCAAGGCCCCTCCCAAACCGGGCTTCTCTGGGGGTTTTGGCTTGTCAGGAAATGTTCGGTGAAATCTTTTGATTAGGCGAGGAGCGTGGACATATTCAGCAGGTTCCCAGGATCTCTCTTGGGGGCCGTAGCCTTTCCAGTCAATTAGGTAGAATAGTTTAGATTTGGAGATCTTGGAGTCCAGAATGCTTTTGACTTCAATCTCGAGTTCTCCATCCACTAGGATAGGTTTTGGAGATTTGGTTAGTCGGGTTTGAGGTTGCACGGGTTTTAATAGAGAGACGTGGAAGACCGGATGTATCTTAATGTGCGGGGGCAAGTCCAACTTGACCGCTACTGGGTTTACTATGGTAGTGATGGAATAGGGACCAAGGTATCTTGGGTTGAATGTGCGTGGCCCTTTTAGAGATAGATATTTGGTGGATAACCAGACTTGATCCCCTACTTGATAGTGAGGGGCTTCCTTCCGATGTTGATCTGCTCCTTTCTTGTATTGTTCTTTAGCCCTTTGAAGGTGAGAAACAGCTTCCTTAAAGGCTTGGGTGATTGTAGAATGCAGGTAGTCTACTGCTGGTGTTTCAAGATCTTGGAGGGGATCCAACTCCGAGGTTCGAGGGTGACTGCCGTACAAAAGAAAAAACGGGGTTTTCCCAGTTCCCGAATGGACAGAGTTATTGTAGGCATACTCGGCTATCCAAAGGATATCTTTCCAAGTTTTTTCAGTTTGTTGCAGCATGCAGCGTAAATACTGTTCCAGAGTTTGATTGGTCCTCTCGGTTTGTCCGTCGGTCTGAGGGTGGTGACTGGTCGATAGTCTCACATCAATTTGAGCCGACCGACAGCAACTTCGCCAAAAATGAGAAATAAATTGACTACCTCGATCCGAAATTAGAACCGAAGGAAAACCGTGCAGTCGGACGATGTTTTCGAGAAATTCTCGGGCCAGAGTTGCTGCTGTTGGCAAGCCTTTGAGCGGAATGAAATGCGCCATCTTGGAGAATAAGTCCACGATTACTAGAATCGTATTGTATCCGGAGCATGGAGGTAGATCGGTGATGAAGTCCATAGAAAGCGTATGCCAAGGGCGAGGTGGGATGTCAATAGGGCGTAAGAGGCCTGCTGGTCTTTCCTTTTGACTCTTGTTTTGGGCGCATACTCCACAGGACATTATAAAGTCTCTGATATCTTTTTTCCAAGACGGCCACCAGAAGTAGCGCTTGATCTTTTCTGAGGTCTTGGCTATACCGGGATGACCTTCCATTAAAGAGTCGTGATAACAAGAGATTACTTTTTTCTGTAAATCTGTGCTGGGTAGGTATAATCGTTCTTGGAAATACAATAAGTTGTCCTTTACTGCAAAGTCCTTTCCCTGCAGATGCCAATTCTGTATGTCTGCTGGAGTTACAAGTTGCCTGGCTTTATCCTTAACTTCCTCTATGGATTCTGTGGCGATTACACCCAGAATTCTTTGTTCGGGAATGATTGGTACAGGTTTAGGGTTGACCAAGTGTTCTTCCACTCCCATCCGAGAAAGGGCATCGGCTTTACCGTTCTTTGTACCAGGTCGATAGGTAATTATGAAGTCAAACTCGGCAAAGAATAATGCCCAACGGAGTTGTCTAGAGGATTGGGCTTTTGCGGTCTTCAAATATTGCAGGTTTCGGTGAGCCGTAATCACAGTAACGGTGTGTCGGGCCCCCAGCAGATAATGCCGCCAAGCCTTAAAGGCAGACTTGATAGCCAGAAGTTCCTTGTCAGTAATCGTGTAATTGATTTCAGGAGGCGAGAATTTGCGGGACCAAAATGCCACGGGATGCAACTGATTGGTTACCGGGTCCTTTTGTGATAGAACTGCCCCCATGGCAAGGCTTGAAGCATCAGTTTCCACGATGTAGGGGAGTTCGGGGCGAGGGTGTTTTAAGATTGGTGCAGAGATAAATTTAGTCTTCAAATCCTGGAAAGCTTGTTCCGCCTCGGTAGACCATTCAAAACGTTTGTTTTTCTTTAACAAGGCAGTGATGGGCTGGACTATTCGAGAGAATTCAGGGATAAACCTGCGGTAAAAGTTAGCGAAGCCTAACATGCTTTGCACACCTTTTACGGAGGATGGTGATGGCCATTTGAGAACTGCATCGACCTTCTTTGAATCCATACGCACTCCGCCAGGTGATAATATGAATCCCAAGAATTCAACTTCAGTCACGTTGAAAACTTTGTATTTATCAATCCTCTATAAATCCAGTGCAGATCAACCTACCTGGGAATGTACCTCTGGCTCCGCCCGAACGATTTTCTGGTGACCCAAAGAGGTTTGCAGTATTTATCAATCAGTGCCGGTTGCACTTCTTATGCCGGCCAGCAGCCTTTCCAACTGATCAAGCAAAAGTAGCTTTTGTACTTTCGTACCTTAGTGGCAATGCGGCAGACTGGTCGATCCCTCTAGTTAATCAAGATGATCCGGTTCTCCATGATTTTCAAGCCTTTCAGCTTAGTATGGAAAAACTGTTCGCAAGACATTCACAGGGGCAGGCCTTGGACAATGAGCTTCTTTCGTTGCGACAGGGTAATCAAGACCTTTTGGCTTATATTGCATCTTTCAATAGACTAATAGTGGAAACTCAATGGCCTGAGGACAAAAGGATTACGCTGTTTTATAGAGGTCTACGTGGAGAGCTCAAAGATGTGTTAGCCCAAGTAGTGAATGCCCCACAAGATTGTTCGGACTATATAGACTTAGTCGTTCAAATAGATCACAGACTGCAGAACAGGAAGGCCGATCGTTCCAAGTTTGATGCTCGAGTATTTTCCAAACCGCCAACTCCTTCCAAAGGAGTAGACTCCGGGGGAACCCATGCAAATAGGGGGCCTGAAAGGTCCTCTAACACAAAAGGAGCGGGAAAGGAGAAAACAGTTGCAATTATGCCTCTATTGCGGAAACTCAGGGCACTTTCTTCGAGACTGTCCGGTGAAACCTGCCAAGAAGGCAGTAGGAGCTGCAGTTACCAAAGTTACAAACTCTGAGCAGGGAAACAACCTCGCCCGACAAGAATAGAGGTCCTCTTGCCGAGCGTGAAAACCAGTTCCGTGACCTCGCATTTTGTGATACCTATGGTCCTCATTAGCCCTGATAATCCGGATCGATTACATGCAATTGAAGCTTACGTCGACAGCGGTGCCATCGGCAATTATGTGGATCATGAAATGGTTTTGAGGATGAATCTAACTCTTTGTCCCAAGGCTGTAAAGGACGTCATTACTACGGTGGATGGTACGGAGATAGCCTCCGGGCCAGTAACGCATACCACTCAAGAGGTGACGCTAGTAAGTCAAGATGGACACCATGAGAAGATCGTGTTCGATGTGATCAAGGCCCCTCAGTTTCAGATTATTCTAGGAATACCTTGGTTAGAGAAACACAATCCTCTGATCGATTGGCGAGCAAGAACGGTCCAGTTTCCAGAATGTGTCTCTACTTGTCACCCTCCACCTGGTGTTGCACTGGCCGCAATTTCTTCAGAGACTCCCCAGTTACCTCCCGAATACCTAGAATACCAAGATGTTTTCCAGAAGGATCAGGCTAACTCTCTACCTCCTCATAGGTCTTATGACTGCCAGATAGACCTGATACCTGGATCTACTCCTCCTTGTAGTAGAATTTATGCCCTCACCGAGCCTGAGAACCTTCACCTTCGACAATACCTGGATCAATACCTGGCAAATGGGTTTATTCGTCCTTCCAAGTCCCCTGCTTCTTCAGCTTTGTTCTTCGTTCCAAAAAAGGAAGGAGACCTTAGAACTTGTATCGATTATCGCTCCCTGAACCAGATCACCGTTAAGAATAGATATCCGTTACCTTTGATCCCTGAACTCCTGGACCAAGTCAGAAAAGCATGCATATATACAAAGCTGGATCTTAGAGGAGCATACCACCTGGTACGAGTAAAAGAGGGCGATGAATGGAAGACGGCCGTCCGCACCAAGTATGGGCTATTTGAATATCAGGTCATGCCCTTCGGACTTTGCAATGCCCCGGCCGCCTTTCAATATTTCATGAACGATGTCCTCAGAGAGCTCATAGATGTGTGTGTTGTTGTTTACATTGACGACATCCTCGTTTATTCTTCATCGGAATCTGAACATCGGAAACACGTGAAAATGGTCCTCGAAAGATTGCGTCAACACAAACTTTTCGCTAAGTTGGAAAAATGTGTTTTCAACGTGACTGAAGTTGAATTCTTGGGATTCATATTATCACCTAGCGGAGTGCGTATGGATTCAAAGAAGGTCGATGCAGTTCTCAAATGGCCATCACCATCCTCCGTAAAAGGTGTGCAAAGCATGTTAGGCTTCGCTAACTTTTACCGCAGGTTTATTCCCGAATTTTCTCGTTATGGTCTACCGAGGCGGAACAAGCTTTCCAGGATTTGAAGACTAAATTTATCTCTGCACCAATCTTAAAACACCCTCGCCCCGAACTCCCCTACATCGTGGAAACTGATGCTTCAAGCCTTGCCATGGGGGCAGTTCTATCACAAAAGGACCCGGTAACCAATCAGTTGCATCCCGTGGCATTTTGGTCCCGCAAATTCTCGCCTCCTGAAATCAATTACACGATTACTGACAAGGAACTTCTGGCTATCAAGTCTGCCTTTAAGGCTTGGCGGCATTATCTGCTGGGGGCCCGACACACCGTTACTGTGATTACGGATCACCGAAACCTGCAATATTTGAAAACCGCAAAAGCCCAATCCTCTAGACAACTCCGTTGGGCATTATTCTTTGCCGAGTTTGACTTCATAATTACCTATCGACCTGGTACAAAAAACGGTAAAGCTGATGCCCTTTCTCGGATGGGAGTGGAAGAACACTTGATCAACCCTAAACCTGTACCAATCATTCCCGAACAAAGAATTCTGGGTGTAATCGCCACACAATCCATAGAGGAAGTTAAGGATAAAGCCAGGCAACTTGTAACTCCAGCAGACATACAGAATTGGCATCTGCAGGGAAAGGACTTGGCAGTAAAGGACAACTTATTGTATTTCCAAGAACGATTATACCTGCCCAGCACAGATTTACAGAAAAAAGTAATCTCTTGTTATCACGATTCTTTAATGGAAGGACATCCCGGTATGGCCAAGACCTCAGAAAAGATCAAGCGCTACTTCTGGTGGCCGTCTTGGAAAAAAGATAGAGACTTTATAATGTCCTGTGGAGTATGCGCCCAAAACAAGAGTCAAAAGGAAAGACCAGCAGGCCTCTTACGCCCTATTGACATCCCACCTCGCCCTTGGCATACGCTTTCTATGGACTTCATCACCGATCTACCTCCATGCTCCGGATACAATACGATTCTAGTAATCGTGGACTTATTCTCCAAGATGGCGCATTTCATTCCGCTCAAAGGCTTGCCAACAGCAGCAACTCTGGCCCGAGAATTTCTCGAAAACATCGTCCGACTGCACGGTTTTCCTTCGGTTCTAATTTCGGATCGAGGTAGTCAATTTATTTCTCATTTTTGGCGAAGTTGCTGTCGGTCGGCTCAAATTGATGTGAGACTATCGACCAGTCACCACCCTCAGACCGACGGACAAACCGAGAGGACCAATCAAACTCTAGAACAGTATTTACGCTGCATGCTGCAACAAACTGAAAAAACTTGGAAAGACATCCTTTGGATAGCCGAATATGCCTACAATAACTCTGTCCATTCGGGAACTGGGAAAACCCCGTTTTTTCTTTTATACGGCAGTCACCCTCGAACCTCGGAGTTGGATCCCCTCCAAGATCTTGAAACACCAGCAGTAGACTACCTGCATTCTACAATCACCCAAGCCTTTAAGGAAGCTGTTTCTCACCTTCAAAGGGCTAAAGAACAATACAAGAAAGGAGCAGATCAACATCGGAAGGAAGCCCCTCAATATCAAGTAGGGGATCAAGTCTGGTTATCCACCAAATATCTACCTCTAAAAGGGCCACGCACATTCAACCCAAGATACCTTGGTCCCTATTCCATCACTACCATAGTAAACCCAGTAGCGGTCAAGTTGGACTTGCCCCCGCACATGAAGATACATCCGGTCTTCCACGTCTCTCTATTAAAACCCGTGCAACCTCAAACCCGACTAACTAAATCTCCAAAACCCATCCTAGTTGATGGAGAACTCGAGTTTGAAGTCAAAAGCATTCTGGACTCCAAGATCTCCAAATCTAAACTATTTTACCTCATTGACTGGAAAGGCTACGGCCCCCAAGAGAGATCCTGGGAACCTGCTGAATATGTCCACGCTCCTCGCCTAATCAAAGATTTCACTGAACATTTCCTGACAAGCCAAAACCCCCGGAGAAGACCGGTTTGGGAGGGGCCTTGAGGGGTGTACTGTCATGATCTCTGCTTCCAAAAGGTCAGGGTTTTCCCAACTCCCTTGGAAGCAGATCCATAACCCAGGTTCCGAGTGCCAACCAGTCCCAATTGGGACCTTTTGGACCCAGTCCTGGCGCCAGTGGCACCAGGCTCATAAATATGCCCAGTCCCAGCGCTGGAAGCGCCGGGCTCATAATGCTTGGGTGGACTTACCTGCAGCAGACCATGCTGCTTACTTGCCTGCCAGTTGAGCCTCTGATCCTCTTCTGTTTGGAACTACTTTTCCTGTTGGGTGGGGCAGGAGCCACTCCCTAGGTTCAGAACACTGGAACTCTTCTGGAAAGCAGGAACTCTTTTCTTACCTAGGCGTGGCTGTGGAAGGAGACACCTAAGCACTACAGGAGGCTATTTAAACCACACCCGATGGATGAATCTTGCTTTGCGTTATTCTGCATCCTCTGCAGCAGAACGCTCATCGTGTCTTCTGCATCTGATCCTGGGCCTAAGGAAAAAGGCTTACCATCCTGAATCCAGTCTTCAGCAACACCTATAAAGACAAGAAAGAACAGGTTAGCATTACGGTCTTCAGTGACAGCGCTTCACTTACCTGGTCCATCGGCTGTCACCAACGCCTCGCGCTGCATTCCGGCATCTGAAAGACAAAGGCTTACCTACTCTTCGTGCGCTCCGGAGGTCTTCGCACTGCATTCCGGCATCTGAAAGACAAAAGCTTACCAACTCTTCGCACGCTCCGGAGGCCTTCGGCGCTGCATCCCGCACCTGAAAGACAAAACAAGGTGCGTTTAAAGACATTGGGGAACTTTAATACTCACGTGCCATTACTCCTTTCCACATCTAACCCAGTGGGTATTCCGGCACCCTGCAGCCGCTCCGAACTTATACCTGCAAAATATAAAGACAGTTAGAGCGCATCGTGAAGCAGGCAACAAGCGCTTACTTACGTGCTTCCAGGCGCTTCTATTCATCACACGGGCTCCATCTTCAACTCACTTCAGCCCGTCATCCGCCATCGCCGGAACCCTGCAGAACAAGAGACATCATTACTAAAGACTTTTAAAGACATTAGAATTACTCGAAACTTACCGTTCGTGCAGTAAACGACGGACAGCAGTCCTCTGAAGTCAAGAGGCCTGCTCCCCTTATCCAGTGAAGAAACTGGTTACAGCACCCTGCCCCGAGGCAGATGGAGAGCACGGCGTTCACTTACCTAAGGTGAGAGCGTTAACCTTTGGGGTTCTACAGGAGAAGAGAAAGGGAAGAAGAGAGAGACATTCAATAACCCAGTTCATTAATCCCATATTTTCTATCTGCAGACATCTTACCCTTCGAGTCAGACATACAGTGCACAGAGGTCCAGCCCAAAGAGCCAGCCGTGTGTTACACATCACCTTTGAAGATACGGTATACGCCCAGTCAAGACCGGCGCCTCTACGGGAATCAGGTGAGCGTTACATGTGGGCCTGGCACTTTATCAAATGCCAATTCTCCTGGGTATACTATTGCCTCTCTCATTTCTCCCAGTAGGAGCACATGCTGCACAGGGGTCTCATCCGCCCCCCTAAACCCCCGTCTTAACCATCCTGCCAGCCCAGAGTGTACTGTTGATGTGGGATAAGCACTATCCGAGTAGATAGTGACCCTTTTCCCGTCGCATTCCCAGAGTGCCAGTATGAGAGCCACTAATTCTGCTTCTTGCACTGAGTAATGGGAGAGGAGCCAAATGCTTCTCACCACCTCGCTTGTCCAGTCTTCCCTCAGCCTTACCACAGATGCGCCTGTCCTACGTATACCATCCCCTTGGTCAATCATTGATGATCCGTCAATGTACAGTACCTCTCCCCCCTCAAGTGCATCTTCCTCCACCTTCCTTGTATCTGTTTATATTTCAATAACCTGTGTGCAATCATGAACATATTCTCCCTCTTCGTACTCTTCTGCCAGAAACTGCGCTGGGGTCACATTCTTGCACCGTACTATTTTTAATTCAGGTCGTGACAGTATAATCTCATACCCCATTGCTCTCTCTGTTGTCAGTGCTTTTTTATTGGCTTATGCAGTATTGCTAATAGGGCGTGCTCCACATAAAGGGTTGTTGAGCACCTCATAGTTATTGGGGATGCCTTTTCTACTGCAAATGCTGCAGCAGCCAAATGCTGTTCACATGGGAAATGCCCTAGAATTACTGCATCTAATTGGATGCTGTGGTATGCTATTGGTTTGTGACCTATGCTTGTTTTTTGTCAGTACTGCCTTCATGACCCAACCATCTGAGTGGGAGAATAGGAAGAGCTCCTTTTTATAATCTGGTAATACAGGGGCTGTGGAAATCGCTTCTTTGAGCTCGCTGAATGCTTCCATCATGTCCCTTGTCCAACACAACTGTTTGTTGTTCCTCTGCGCCTCCTTAAGTGCTGCGAGGAAGGGACAAATGTAGGTGCTGTAATCAAATACCAATGCCCTGCAATAGTTGCATAATCCTAGAAATCACTGCAATTCAGTTACTGTCTTCGGCAGGGGTGTGGCAAGTATTGTTTGCGTCCTGCTAGGTGCTATGTGTTTGCCGTTTTGCGAAATCACCTGGCCGAGGGGCAGCACCCCCCTCTGACAATATTGTAGTTTGGCTTTGTCCACTTTGTATCCTTTCCCCGCCAGTACACTGAGCATGTGTATTGAGTCTACCTTACACTCTTCTTCAGTGACACTGCAGATGAGGATGTCATCCACATACTGCAGTACTGTGCCCTTCGTTTGAACGTTAGCCAAGTCCATCTGTATTATCCTGTTGAAAATGGAAGGTGATTCGCGGTAGCCTTGTGTGTGTTTACATTTCTGGTTGTGGTACATGAAGCTTGTTAAGTCTTGTGAGTCTGGGTGTAAAGGCATTGAGATAAATGCATTTTTAAGGTTGATAACCGTAAGAAATGTGTCTTCGACCGGGATGTCACATAAGATCATGGCAGGGTTGGCAGCTACTGGGTACTCTGCCTCTACAATGCTGTTAAGAGGACTTAAATCTTGTATGAAATGACATGACCCCCCCATTTGCCTTGTGAACGGGGTACATGACAGTATTGTATTGAGACTGAGATGGTACCAGAATACCTCTGTCTATAAGGGCACTGATTGTCTCATAAATGCCTTCCTCTGCTTCCTTAGTCAGTGGGTATTGCCAGGCCCTGGGCAGGATTGCTCCTTGTTTCAGATTTATCTGAACTCCTCCTATGCTTTTTATGCACACAATGTAGTACGGACTGGTGGTCCATAGTGTCTCGGGTACCTTTGCTAGATCCTCCTCGCAGAAGGAAGGTGGAGCCTCTACGGCCATTGCCATTTTCTGCGCCACCTCCTGTATGTTATGCGTACCCAGACGTACACGCTCATAGCATCATCTCACTGTTTCCCTTTGCCTTCGAAAACAACTCCTCGTCTGACACTTGTGTTAGCCGACACCCTTCTCCCAGTGCTATAATTGCCCTCCATGCCTTCCCTTCGTCATCCAGTGCGTGATCTGCAAACCAATTGTCTTGTGCCCCAATCCGTTCTAGATCAAGTGACACAAACGGGGTCTCCTCCATACCTTCTCTGCAATCACGGGCAGCCACGCAAGGGCCATATCTGTTCCGTACTGGAAGACCTCTGGGTCCACAGGTTCCCCCCTCTGTACCCATTGCCCATAGTATGCCTGGAGCATTTGCCTGGCTGTGAGCATGTGAGTGCCTGGTGTGGAGCAAATTATGCCCTTGTCTGTGAAGGAGATTGTCATGTTCAGTCTGCTCATTATGTCTCGTCCCAGTAGGTTTACATGTGCTTACTTGGAGTAGAGTAGGGTAGAGATAAGTCGTGATCTCCTATTGATAAGGAGATGTTATCAGTAAAAGGAACCACCTCTCGTGCCCCAGAGAATCCTTGAATTTTCATGGTATTGCCTGACAATTTATACTTTCCCTCCCGTATGCATGACCTAGTCACCCCAGTGTCAATGAGAAAGAAAAAGATCTTGTCACCTATAGCCACACATATGCGAGGTTCCTCTGCAGGATTAGGTATGACTGATAGGATGGGACACAACAAGTTCGTCTGTGGTCTGCCCTATTGTGGGTATAATGACTGTCCATTCCCTGTGTATGGTTTATGCACCACCAGTGTCACCCTACCCATTCTGGTCATGGGTACCATTGCTGTTGTGTCCACGGGTCATGTAGAATCATCATTCATTTGTGTCAACTGTTGTACCAGCATCGTGTTTTGGGGCTGTGGTGCTGCCATGCACTGTTGTTGTAGCTGCTGTGTTTGCGATACGTGTGCGTGTGTGTTTGCTGGCATTGTTTATTGTCGTACCTGGGGTGAGGAGTTGTGTTGTGGTACGTTTTGGAGTGGCCCCGTCTGTTGTGCGTCTGGCACGTAATACCCATTCTGCCCATTCTTGTAGATTCTTCTGCCCTTGCTCACCCCATCCTAGCTGCATTCCCCGGCTGCGGCATGTGAGAGTGATATGCCCTAGTTGGCCACAGGTCCAGCATTGCTGAGGTTCCCATGCTTGCCATGGGAACCCCACTCCTCCTTCCCCCTGTCCCTGTAGGTAACCCAGGAACCCACCCCATGGGCGGCCCTGCTGGAATCCTCCCCGCACCCTATAGTTACCTTGATAACCACCCATTCCCCATGTATCCTCCTCCCGTTTGGGGCATGAATTGCTGCGCTGTATGGTACTGTTGCTGCTGTTGAGGCTGTGATACGTCTACCTGTTGTTGTGGGGCTAGGCTGGTTATGAGCGCACCTTCTAGGGCGTATTTGGACAGTTTCTTTTTTAATAGCTTGGATTCATCTGCTTTTCTATCCTCGGCCTTTTGTTTCATCTTTTCTTGCCATAGCCTGCAGTGGTGTACTATTGTGAGCTGTATTTCTGACCATGCTTTAGCCTCCATCTCTACCAATTTCTTTAGTTGTTTCTGTACTGGCTCTGGTAACCCTTGTATCAGAATGTGATAAAAGATGGCTATTGTTTTATCCCACAGCTCTTGAGTTTCGAGGCGCCATTGCTCCTGAAACTTCTGAATGTAGCTAACGAGATCCTCATCGTCACGGCCTCGGGAATCCTGCCCTCCAGACGTCATCCGCAGCCTCACCCAATATGGATACCAATAAGCCCTTGACATCGCCCACCGCCAGCCTGTGACCCGCCGTCAGCTTCTCCATTTCATATATCCATTTCCCCGCCCCTCCACTTAAGGAGGGTAACCTCAGCTTGATGTTTTCTTTGTCTGTGTGTTTCCAGGGTACGTACTGTGGCCTGCTCCCACTCCTCTCCAGTAAGGGCATCTGTGAGTATGCGGCCCTCTCTTCTGGTGTGCGGCTGTACTGTCGTATCTGAATGGGCCCCCTCTCATCCTGCGCTTCTGCATCTATGTCCATTACCTGTACTGCGTGTGGTAGGCGTGGGGTGTCTCACGTCCCAGTGAACCCGCCTAGTGAGCATGTGTTCCCCCATGCTTGTGTAACTGTCGCCCCATCTCTTCTACAGCCTGGGAGATCCCAGAGCCTGCTTGTGTAAGGTGTCTGTGGGCCTAACCCCCCTTCAGCAGTGTCTTGAGTGGTGCTGTCTGCACCCCTTCCTTTGTCCCTTTCATCTTGTGTTTTACACTCCAACGACATCCTCGTACCTGTTTGCGTTATATAAAGTTTTTTAGGCCTTCCGTTTCCCTAGGCAGTTGGGTTATCGCCTCCGCTCTTGTCCTACACTTTGCTACAAAATACGTCAGAGAATGTCAGTTTGCACGCATATGGGTAACGCACAGTTACTGTTTTGAGATCAATGTTTGTTAACCCGCATGCATCTTCCTCCTCTCGTATCCCCATGTATGCTATCTCACCACTTACAGATGTTGCCTTGGACGCACCCATGCTGCCCACCGTGCCTCCACGAGGGACCTCCTCACTGTTCTTCGTCACGCCTCTTCCTATCCACTTCTTCCTGTATAGCCTCTCTAACCCTTTTGAGTGCCCATTCCTCCTCGTCACCCTCATTGTGCTCCCTGGTTATTCTGGCCAACCTCAGCTCCTTCAGCTTCCCTTCTTCATACTTACGTGTTTGTTGTAATAATATCTTTTTCCACTACAATGCCATCTCCCTCTCTGCATCCTCTCTTACCGTTTTCTATAGCTCCTTCTCCACTTCCTCTATTTCTGCAATTTACTTTATCCTTTCCATCTCCTTGTCCATTTGAGCTGATCATTCCTACCATTCCTGCTCCTTGAACTCTAGCCCTTTCATTATCATTTCCTTTTGCTCCCTCCTTTCCCCTCCCAACTTATTCTCTGCATCTTTCCTTACCTCGTGTGCCATCTTCCCTCTACACCCCTGTCCCAGCTTCAGCCCCTCTATTGCCCTTGCAGTACCTTCTGCCTCCCTGTCGTGATGCCTTGTAACTTTAGCAGCACCTGTGCCGCCACCCATTCATCTGGACCTATTCCTGCAAATTCTGTTTTCGCGCACCACAGACCTTCCTCATCAAGGCCTGGGCTGGCGGCCTCCTTCCCCTTCCTGTGCTGCGGGATGTCTGGGGCATGTACCTTCAGAGCATAGGGGGGTGGCTTGTACATGGGGTTGGAATACCCTTCTGCTGCCTTTAATTCTCTGGGCTCCCTTACTTCGTCTAGGTCCCGCGGTGAGGCTGGGTGGTGCTGGAGGTGGCGCGCATGAATTTGTGTCCTCCTCCTTCACCCCCTGCAAGCTCATTATCCACGGCCTGTCCGCCTGGACCATACGCCATACCTCGTATATCTCCATATGGTTGGCTAACTTCTTCCCCTTGTATGTGTTTTGTATGTGCATCAGTAGTGATTGCAGCGTGTCTCGGGAGAAACTGCCGTTGTGCGGCCATGGTCGAATTACTTTCCCTTTGGTACTCTTGGACCATTGTACGCTATATTTTATTATTTTGTACTTGTAAAGGGGCAGAGTGAGACACGTGCTGAATAGGGGTCAACACCATTCCTGAACCACCATGCATTTTCCTCCCCTTCCCCGCTATCTTCCCGTGAGGGACGATTCCAGTCTGTATTTTACCTGACCTCCAGTTGAGGATTTGGATACTCCACTGTTAAGTCAGGAGGAAAAATTCACAGGTTATACAATGCAATATATACAGTTTTCTTCTTCTGTCCCTTTACGAGCCTCTGCGTCTCTGAACCTTACGCAGCGTACTCTTGTACCGCCCCGCCTTACTCGAACTGCTGTAGTCCAGTACACGACTTCAATCATGCGCAGGTGCCGTCCACACACTGCCGCTCAATCATGTTTGACAATCTGAGAAATATCAGCTTGATAATCCTTTACCAATCCACAATGCAGGGTCCTATGCAATGGCCTATGGGTGACGTCACCAAACTAAGGTTAATATGAGAGAAAAAACACCTTGCTCTCGGACAAAGCAATAATGCATTATTTCAATCCGTCCCGCAAAAATCCCCACAGCTGTCTTACCACCTCGCAGGAGTGGAGCATCCATTTTCAACCTCTTATCTCTACGTGATTGAACTGCACCCGCTGCGTCGCCTAACGGATGAAACGTCTCTCGTCGGGGAGACTTAACCAGTCAATGCACCTTCCATACTAGATAGCCTCAGCTAACCTTCATGGGAATACTTCTACTATTCCCCCGAACTAAAACGTCCAACTCATAGGGATCCGCTAATTGTACTTCTCATTCACTGTTTGAGCACATCACGTGACCAACCAATCCTGCAAAACACCAGAACCGAACCCGCTGCTACACAACTCAAATAGACGCTGACTCTAGACACCAATTAATAAAGGCAATCCGCATTCCCCCTGATTTACACACCCCTCTCCCACCCACACAAATGACGTTGCTCATTGCGTGGACCACACTTACATTGTTAAACGCCTGCTGGGGACACTTGTCCGCTGACTCCCCTCCTTTGGCTTGTCTCACCCCCTCTGGACTGCATGGACAACTCCCCAATCGCGGGCGGGATAATTTTGAAGTCGGCTCCCGATGACCAATTCTTCCTGTTGCGCAGGCCAGTTATCTCGCAATTTCAGCGATGGTCCTACAGTTCTCAGAGGTCCGACGGCAGAGGAGGCAGCACCTGGCAAACGATCTCGCTGGGGCCTCCAACTTGTCAGGGTAATTTCTGGGGCCGGCAGAGCCGTGCCAAGGCTCCCAGCTCACCGAGGGACCTAACTCCCTCCCTGGTGCCAAGAAGTTGAGGGTCCACACAAGGAACAAGGGTTCACTGTGGTTTATTAGACAAATGCACAGGGATAATATGCTGAACAAAATCCAGGCACATCTCGCCACAGTCTGGCTCGCAGGTTAGTTTTCTACCCTCGTGACGTAACAACCTTTGTCACTTGGCAGACTCCTTCCTAAACCTATCGAGGCCTGGGATTGGCCGCTGATTGGTAGGTCCAGTATGGGACCCTATACAAAAGATTACAGTAGGACAGGTCTGGGTCAGATGGTAAACTTGGATCATCCCGAAAGTTGTTACACTAAAAAGGTTACAGTGAGGAAGCCTGGTAATTGGTAGGCAACCCTCGCCATCTGCCCCAAAACCCAGGATCCTGATTGGTCAGGCTGCAGGCCCCCAAGTCTGGGACAAATGCTGTTCCCCGCCCGCGAGACACCTGTTCTCAGTGCATGTCTATGTTTCAGTAATTTCAACTATGTGTCTGCGCATAACGATGATGTGAAGACGAGTAATGCCATGAGAGCGCTCTTTTCCATCGTAGATGGTGTCTGAGAGGTAACCATTATGTTGCAAGTCACTGTCCAACCGTGGGGCTGCTGCTCATTCTCAGCCTCTGAGTCTTGGCGTGTTCACAACTTTGGCCGAGTCACGTGGTCAGAGACCACTCTTTTGTGTGTGTGTGTGTGTGTGTGTGTGTGTGTGTGTATTGCTTCATATCTAACGGAGCTATGTCGTTGGGATGTCTCGAATGACCTGCATTATGCCAGCTTTTAATACAGTGACTTTAGTCAAGTTGGTCCATGGAGTTCTCCCAACTCTGTCTTGTGTCTCTTTGTCCATTCTTGGCAGGGTTCGTGTTACATTAGCAACATATGGCCGACTGGCTGCGTATCACTTGGGGTAGTTGTCCCTGGTTGGAGCAGTTGGGATGGGCATAAGTTCGTATGATCGCCGGCCATGTCGCTGTTGGTGCTTCTTCCGGTTATGGGATCATCCAGGACTGAGAGTCGGCTCGGTCTTCACACCTGAATGTAGGCTGCCGTGTCCAGGATTTTAGCAAAAACGTTAAGTTGGTAATGGACCTGTAGTTATACGGGACACTATGATCTAATGCAGGTTTCCTAATCAGAGGCAAGATCCACGCTTGCTTAATGCATGATGGCACAGTGCTTTCCCTGAACGATGCATTAAATGAATGAATTTTGAGGTCAGAGGAATAAGCTGTTTCGCGCATGCCTTAACCGTTGTGGCGGGGCAAGCGTCGCCCTTACAATGAGTGGGTTTGAATTGTTGGAGTGTGTTCCTTCCATGGCAGTGATGAAGCGCTGGCAAGGGCCTCCAGGGGGAGCACCTGCATTCCAAACGATTCTAGGTCAGGGTTGGATGGTGAAAATGTGTATTGGATGGCATTCATAATTCTTCTGAATCAGAGTAAATGGCCTACGTAATGCAAAAGGATTCAGGGGATATTTACTGCAATATATTTTGTAGCATAATGGGTTGACATGGTGTATTTATCTGCACCATTTTGATAAAAATAGGTAAAAATCCCAAAGATGCTAGTTCACCAGCAATCCACAGGATCATTGTATAACATTTCAAAAATACATGCCAGCCATGCCACTGTAAAACACTTTCATAATGCTGCACAATACATACTGGCATTGTGTCACAGAGGGCCTTAGGAAAGTCAAAGGAAATTCCAGTAGATGGTTCTGGGGTTTTTATTTAACCTAGGCTTCAATATTGCCCCAGGTCAACGTGATTACTAGCGATCAGTAACCCCCATTACCTTCAGTAACCTCTCTAGCATGGGAGAGCCTAAAAGCCAATGCCTTATCCGTCTTACTCCCCGTTGGACTTACTAAGGTGAACCTATTCTAGTGCTCTCCAAAATGATGGTCTTGAGGATGGTTTGGGGATGGTGCCTGAATTCCCTCAGGCACTCTCTCCCTCTCACTGATTTCCCTGATCGTATGCCTCCTTACTCTCTATCTCCTTTCCACTCTTATTCCCCAACCTTCTCCTCTCGCTATCTGCACCCTCAAATCTCTCCTCTTCTTTCCTTTCCCTCTCTTCTCCTGAAAGGGGCCCCTAGGGGACCCTGACATCTATGGAAACAAGGCGAGTCACCACACACGATAGAGACGCCAGACACAAGGTTGTATATTCCCAAAGCTAGGGTTTTATTGCAAAGCAAAAGTCTCAGTTGGCCAACTCGGTCTCACGCCCCGCGACGTGTATCTCCAGACCTCGAGGGACGCAAGAGAGTGAATTACGTAAATCAGTTACATATATACAAAATGCATATCAAACGATCAGCTATGACATGTTTAACACCCCCTTTTATTGGGTTTCTTTGAACTTGGTGTGATGATGCACATCTCCGACCATTATGACACCTTCAAACATCAATTCTAGTAACAATTTGTGAGTGCGAAGGCATCTTTCAGTTGTTGAATAGAACACAGCGATTCTGTTCTTGGAAGCGAACTACATACGGGGGGAGTCGCATTTCGGACCTTGCTAGCTATCAGGTACTATTCGCGTCTTGGGAGCCGACATGCTCTAGCGGGCTCAGCAAAGGGGGGCCATAAGTAAAGCATAATTCAAGCCTTTAGTGGTATTATTCTAACATATTCTACCATATAACGAGACTGGCTGGCAGCTCTGCTTCAAGGCTACATTCGGGAGGGAGCCAGGCATTCTTCCTGCCGCTGCCTACGTTTGTGTTTCAGCGAACTCTTGTTATCCTCACGGCCCTGCGGCCTTGTCCTTTTCACATACAGACAACAATGTTTCACAGTCGAGCAGTGTAAGAGGAAAATATACTGCGAAGCAAAAGGAACAGAAAGCAATGAGCAATGGTTAGAAAACAAAATGGCGATTCTTGTTACATCAAAATGGCCGTTCATTAGCAAACTCGAAAACCTATATTTTGTCATATCGTGCATGAGACGGTTGGCCCACGGCCACCAAAATGTGTTTGCGGTTTCAAAGTAGAGGTATCCGTATTTCTAGACTGACACTCCCTCTCTCCTCCCCCTTGTCCTTTTGATCTTTTCACTCTTATCACTGTTATTTCCAGCACCCCCTACAGCTACCATTCTATCCACCCTTCCTACGCTCCCTCTACAACTCCTGCCTCTCTGCATGCCGCTCCAACTCCTCCACAGACTCGTCAGCACTGTGCTCCACCTTCCCTCCTCTTCCTGGCCTCGTACTCCACCTATGTACATCCTGACCACACCCGCACAGCTTTACTCTCATGGCTCCCGCCTGCCTTCTTACCTATGACTTCCTGCCTTTAATCTCCCTACTCCCCCCGCCCCCAAATTGGGCCCACGTTCTACCTGATCCTGGGGGGCGATCTAATGTAGTCTTTTCCCCTAGGGTCAGACTATTGTGCTGTGAGACTACATAACCTCTCTTAGCCCCGCCCCCTTTTAGTCACACAGTAATTTGAACACTCTGCGCTTTCCCCCTCTGTATGTTGTGCCAGGGTTCAGCTTAATCCACACTGCAGTGAGTGATGCTTCTGTCCGATGACAGGTGCCAAAATGGCAGATCGGTATGGGTGTCGGCTCTTTTCCAGCAGTTTGCTGGAATACTTGTGTGGCAGTGCATGCTGTTCTTGGATGTTCTGAAAGAAACTAAAGAAAACTAGGGCCAACACGAAAGCTGCATGGCATTGGGTGATTGAAAGTGGCACCACCCTTGGTAGGAAGGGTGGCTGTTCAGTCTAGAATTCCACCTTTGGCGTGGGTAGGGCTCAAGATACATTAGGAGAAGGCTAAGTCTTTCATAGCGCAAGCTAATACCAAGGCGTTGGAGTCAGAGCTATCCTTTTATCCTAAATTGAAGTTGCCTAAGAGGATGGTTCTAGAAGAAGGCTTGGTTTCAGTTCAGAGGAGGGGTGCGATGTCCTCCTCGAAGGACAACACTGGACCAGGTGGTCAATAAATGAGGTGGAGAGTTATTGTGACAGTATTGAGTTATTCACCTGATTGGAGAGTAGTTGTATTGTTCGCTTCTCTGATGCTTAGTGATTTTTTTGTGATAACACCCCCCCTGCCCTCTAGGGGGATAATATAATTTTCTGGGATAGCCAGTGAGAGGGAAAGGCCAGAGGCAGAGAGTAGCCAACTTCTTGAAAGGGCTAGTAAGTCCAAGACGTTGGCAGAAAGTAGGTCACTGATGTTATTTCCCCTTTCTGTGCTCATCCATAAAGGAGCAGGACTGAAGATCTAGGAAACATCGCATCAGTCGAGGATTAGAGTCTTTTCTGAGGCTCATCGAGGTTAGTGAGGAATGATCTGTCATGAGTGAGAATTTACGTCCCATGAGGTAATATTGTAGGTGTATTACCGTCGACTTGATTGCCAGGGCCTTGAGCTCTAGGATAGCATATGACTGTTCTTGGGGAAAGAGTTTCCTACTAGTATATAGTATTGGATGTTCTATAACATGGTGATCTTGAGACAGCACTGCTCCCAAATCAATTTTAGAAGGGTCGATTTGTAGGACAAACTCCTTATTAAAGTCTGGCATTTGTAACACAGGTTCTTGGCAGAGGATATGTTTCAATCCTTTCAAAGGTGTGCTAGTCTTCTTGCCTCCAGAATAACATTTGGGGTTGACAATTGTTTAATTTATCGGTGAGACTAGTCGTCAGGGTGGAATAGTTAGGAATTAACCTTCGGTAGTCTAGGGTCTAACCCAAGAAGGCTCAAAGATCTTGTTTTGATTTCAGTGTTGGTGCTTGGTGCACTGCCTTCACTTTATCAGCCTGGGGTTGAATAAGGCCATTCTCTCAAAGTATCCCAGATACCGAACGTCATTTTGGGGGACGGGGGGTTAGCCTTTAAGCCAGCTTTCCCGAGGGCACAGGCATTAGTATACAGATAATGTAAATGTTCCGGCCAAGTGTCACTATGTATTACAATGTCATCCAGGTAGGCTCCACAGAAAGCAGCGTAAGGTTTCAAGATTCTGTGCATAACCCATTGAAAGGTAGCAGGAGCTCCATGAAGGCCAAAGGGGAGACCTATACATTGAAACAAGCCTTGTGGTGTAGAAAATGCAGTTTTTTATATCTTCTGGGTTTAGAGGTACCTGCCATTACCCCTTTGTCAAGTCAAGAGTAGTACCCAACCTCTCAATTAATTTGTCTATTCGGGGCATGGGATAGTTGTCAAGGGCGGATATTGAATTGAGCTTTCTATAGTATTCCTGGAAGTGAGCAGGCCAGCACAGGCCTTTCTCCGCTCCCACAAGGCTGGGTCTTACCATGTCACCACTTTCCCCCACTTCTAACATCTAAGGTAAGCCTTGTGGGGCCATAACCCCCCCCCCCCCGCCCCCTGCATATATATGGCGCACAGTGATCATTGATTTGCCTAATTTGCAGTGTCAAAATGAAAATGGAAAGAAACGAAAGAAGAAAAAAAAACAACTTTATTATTTTTTATTTTTAAAGTACAGAAAGGCATTCTTATGCTGCAGTATACCTTGCATCCAGTGTGAGGCTGCAGTTGGTGCCCCTTCATCATGGCCACCCCGTTCTGCTTGTTGTGGAGTGCCTGGCCTCCTTTGTTGTTTCACCTCTGATTGTGCATCTTCTCCTTGTAAGGCCCAATCATCAAAGCCGGCAGGCAAATGCCAGCCCACCTCCCAAGGATCCTGTCCGGTCCTGGCTGGGTACCTCACAACCGTTGGAAAAAATACTCCTTCCATGCACCTTTGGTCTGTTGCCATCTCCTGCCTTTTTGCCATCACGTGAGTGTTTACTGTTGCATGGTGGCCACCTTCGTCTCCATTTGACTCATGCACTCCGCATCCCAAGCCATTCTCATTGTCCAGCTCTGTAGGCAGTTGACCCCTCTACTACAGTGAACCTTTACTCTGCTCTTCACTACCTGAGCCTCTCTGCCACTGATCCCATTTCTGCACTCATGTGCTGCAATACCTGTCTCACCCTGCATTGTTGTGGCTGTTCGTGTTAGAAATCGAATTTAGGTGTGCCTTCATCCCATACCGTTTTGTTTTTTTGGTTACTGTACTTCTAACTGGAAGCGACCAGGATGTCCCAACAAAGATGGGACAAAGCCCTGGGGTGGAAACGCATTTGCCGTGAGATGGGCCCACAAACGCACAACCCAGATATTACACCGGGATTCCAGCAGAAATTTTGGGAGGGGTGGTCAGACGCCGAATCACTGACTCTAAAGGACATGTACAGGGAAGGATCCCCCCTGCTCTTCAGGCTGCCAACAGAAATTTGGAATTGGGGAAAAAAGAGCTATATAACTACACATAAATCAAGCATTGGATTACACACCCAATGGTGAAAAATGCGGGCATGAGGCCACTGGCAGGGTTGGAGTGGACTATGCAAGAGGGCCTGACGGCAAAAGGGGTGGCTAGGCTCTACAGATTACTGTGCAAGGCGCAACTAGAGGACAATCTCGCGTACGAAAAGCAAATTGGGAAAGGGAGATGGGGGAACCAATATCAGAAGAATGGAGTCTGATATGGGCAAGGCCACACGGCACATCCAAGTGCACCACGATCAAAGAATCTGTGTACAAGTTATGCTATAGGTGGTACATGTCCCCCCATCGCCTGCACAAAATCAATATGGGATACCCACTACATGCTGGAGAAACTGTGGGGGAGAGGGGAGATTTGTACCACATGTGGTGGGCCTGTCCTAAGGCAGTGACATACTGGAAGGGAGTATTAGGACACATAAAAGACATGGTGGGCGTGGCGCTACCAATGTCTCCCAAGACAATTCGGCTGTGAGCGGTAGTGGAAGGCTCTTATGCAATGTCAGGGCCTAGAGCCGCCTTAATTACTCACCTGAGATTAGGTATAGAATTTAGCATGGAGTCCTTGCCTCGCTGCACTGTTGTATCGTAACATTTATCATTAGGCAGTAATCGCTCCAGGAAATGAGGACATTAAACATCAAAAGACAATTCTGCTATCGATCCTCCAAACACACAATACAATTAATGTTTGCTTTACTAGGTAATTGGCTAGGTTTTTGTGTTTTCAACATTCAAATATATACAGGAGAGATCAAATGGCCAGACCTTGGAGAAATAACGAAGGTTGTATTGTCACAATGAAGAAAGCTGCTGCATGGTAATGATTTCCAAACAGTTTTTGCACACGGGGGGTACTTTATCCCTCCATGTCTCCTCTTTCACCCTTTTCATGCTGCGCTGCGCTACAAACTACCTGTTCTACAATGAGCACACTATGTTTACCTGTTTTGCTATCTACGTAACTAAGCTGTGTTTTGCTATCTATGTAACTAAGTTGTGACCTCTCTGCTATCTATGTAACCAAGTTGTCACCCCTCATTCTAACAAGCGCCATGATGCTCCTGAGCTGTTGTGCGCTATACAAATCCAAATAAATAAATGATAAATAAATAAGGGTGTTTATTGAACTTCAAAAAGGGTTTGAAAAACGCCTATCTAAGCCTAATCTACAGATGGGAGTAAACTAAGACCATCAAATAATAACGCAGTCTTAGTGGTGTCTAGTCAAAATAAAAGGCCCTATACTAAAAAAAAAAATAACTATTGGCAATCCTTCCCTCTAAATACAAATAGCCTGGGGAACAATGTTAGAAAAAAGAAAGAAGTGTTCAAAATAATATGTCAGGATGTTCAGGCCTTTGGCCTCCCTTCCCTTTTTAGCACTGGTCAAGGCGGTTCAATAGAGCGTATCACAATCTCTAGCTTCTTTAGCACGAGGATACATGTATGAAAGTCTCTTCATTCAGAGGGCCTTATTCACCCCCAAAAAAAAGACTGTTCTTTTCATCTTGGGATTTTCACACGTATTCATTTTAGGTGTTTTAATATTCACCCGTATCCCCCTCAGTCAGGCTCAGATCTCTTTAGTACAATGTTCGTCCCCTTCATATCCTCCTCATTCGAGCTCAGATTGCTTTTACACAATGTTTGCAGGATATTCTTCCTTGGGTGACTCGCGGTTCACCCCGTTATCCCCCTCAGCCGGGCTCAGATCCCTTATTAACACAATTAGTCTCCTTCAGCTGGGCTTGCACCAATTTCAATTTTACATCAAGTATCGAAGACTTTCGAAATGTGCACAGGGTTTGGCTTGACCCGTCGCAGGACCACTTTGATTTTACATTTCTTTCTCTTTAACCTTTATCACCTTTTCGGTCCAATACCTAACAGACTTTTGAACGAACACCCGCGTGGTGTCGGACCACTCAGTTTGTGGCATTGAATCTGAACTTCAAAGTTCAGTCTCTAGTTGGCTGCTTTATTATATTTGCATCGCCTTCCACATACATTTCATGCATTGTTTCTTCAATTTCCTATATCCAATGTTGCTGCTTGCAACCTTGGTTTCCACACAGCCCGGTCTGGTATCAGTCTGCCCAGCTTACTGGCTTTGTAGACTTCACTAGTGCTGCTTTGTTGTAGGAGCCAAGGACAGTAGCAAGGTGGCAAACGATTCTCTCTGCCTTGACTAATGACGCAGGAGAGCCACGGGTACCTCCGACACACAATGCAGGATTCTTCAGCTTTAATTCCAGGTCTTATATTTCCTATTCTCCAAGGCTCATGAAAGTTAGTATTTTGGTGAAAGATCAAAGGCACTTCCCTCTTTGCAATCCTCTTCGGTCTGATGGTCTTTTGCCTTGTATTAAACTGCCATCTTGGAAATGCTGCGTCCTTGTGTGCTTTGCCTCGCTCAGTGTGTGTTTTTTCGTGCTCTGTCCTTTATCTGTGTGGGGAAGTTTGATGGAAGTCGGGTGTGTGTAATGATCAGTAATTGCCCGACTCTGCCTGACCATTATGTTGAGACAAGTGCGACAAGTGACATGAGTTGAACCGATAATGCATGATGAATGGATGAAGTGAGTAGACCAGATGGAAGTCGGTGGAGCGGTTGAAGTGGTAAAGCGGATGAAGTCGGTGGAGCAGTTGAAATGGTAAAGCGGATGAAGTCGGTGGAGCGGATGAATGTCGGTGGAGCGGATGAGGGCGTGGAGCGGATGCAGGCTGTGGAGCGGATGCAGGCTGTGGAGCAGATGTGGGGGTGTTTTGAGTAGGGTCTGGAGCGGGTGTGGAGCGAACGGGTGATGTATGTGACCTAAGGGGTGATGCAGGTGGAAGAAACAGGTCAAGTATGTTGAATGGAACGGATGTAGAGTGTGGAGTGAACGTGTGATGTATGTGGAAGGAACGGGTGATATATGTTGAATGGAACGGATCAAGTATGTGGCTGAAACGGACGAAGTATAGGGGTGGAACGGGTGAACTGGGTGGAACGGGTGAAGAATGTGGGTGGAACGGGTGAAGAATGTGGGTGGAACGGGTGAAGAATGTGGGTGGAACGGGTGAAGTATGTGGGTGGATGGAACGGGCGAAGTGGATGAAATGAAAGAAGTGTGTGGAGGAAACGGGTGGAGTAGAACGGATGAAGTAGGTGGATGAACAGATTAAGTATGTGGGTGGAACCGGTGAAGTGGGTGAGGCCGGTGTAGTGTGTGAAGTGGGCGGAACCGCTGAAGTGGGCAGCACGTGTGAAGTGAGTGGAACGGAAGAAGTATGTGGATGTAACGGGTGAAGTGGGTGGAATGGATGAAGTAGGTGGATGCACGGATGACTTATCTGGATTAACGGATGACGTATGTCGATGAACGGATGATTTCTCTGGATGAACGGATGACGTATGTTGATGGAACAGGTGAAACTGGGTGTAGGAAACGGGTCAAGGCGGTAGATGGATGATGCATAGAGAAAGGATAACGTGGAAATGAGCAGACTGGATGATGAAGGGATAACATGTATAGATCGGATGAAGCGCATTGATTAGAATGAATAGATGGAACTGATCGATCAGCTAGTGTGCTTAGAACTGAGCGAGTACATACAACGGATGGAATGCACGGAACAGATAGAGGGCACGAAGTGGACACTCACACAAATGACTTGACAGCATGGAACGATCTGAAGTGCATAAAACAACCGAGAGCATGGAACAATATGAAGTGCATAAACCAACATAGAATGGCTAGAGTGCATGGAGCGGTTTGGAGTGTGCTCGATCTCAAGCACCTAAGGTAAACTACCATATCACATATCCATGCTTACTCTCTTCTTTACACCACCACTCATCTAGAACAAAGCGATACCATGACACCATTCGGTATAGCTGTTCTCATACCATCACTTGCCTCATACTCCCCATCCTCCTAACTAAACACAGCTGGTTACATACCCTCCAGCCTAGGCCTTCTCCTCAGGCCTAACGCAGCCAGAATCAGTCTGGATAACAACCTGCCAGAACGAACACATAGGGCCTCATCACGACTTGGGCGGTAACGCCAGCGCCATTAGCCCTACCGCCGAACTCCCCGGTGCTAATAGCGCCGGATCACGATTTCGGCGGTAATGTTAATCCCCATTCCCCATTGAGCCCATTCGGGAATGCCCCATTCCCCATTGTGCTCAATGGGGAAATTTCGCACCAATACCGCCGGCGGATTTCCCGCCAGCGGTATGAGTGCGAATTTTCAGTGGATTTTCCCCCAGCTCAGAGCTGGGGCAAAATCCGCCGAAGTCCTGATTTGGCGGACCCTTAAATCCGGTGGTAATAGAGCTACCGCTGGATTTAAGGGTTACCGCCAAAGTCGTGATGAGGCCCATACTCTTGAACTCCCAACCACCACACCTACCGCTAAGAAGCAGCTATCACAGGAACACCTGTTGCACACATATCCGGTGCGCACACGCACCTTATGACTCTCTCCCTCTACTGACCTGAACTTTGGTTCTCGAGGGCGTTCAACCTACCAGCGCCTTGAGATCATACCAATGGTACATAAGGCGCTATATAAATGCAAAATAACATAACATAACACCCACTTCCCTACTGTGTGTCAGGTTCACAACTTTGCATTGCAGCACACACCCTCCCCTCACTTTTCTCTCTCTGCCTCTCACTTCCTCCTCTCGCACTGAGATGGCACTCTCCATCTCCCCAATCTATTCCAACTGCTACACCTCACCTATGCTCCCTCTCTAACAAAATCTGGATGGAAAAAGCATTAACAAAAAAATACACCCGTCACTCTGCCTCAAAAAACCTTCAAAGGTAGGGTTCGTCTCCACCTGGCGACCCTGATCACACGCTCAGCCATCAAACACTGCTGACAGTTGCCTTCTCCTTGAAGGCACTGAGCTGGCATTGAACCAAGTTTCAGTGAGTGCAAGCAGTCTAGGTCAGGTACTTCATTTGACTCACTCTTACCCGACGGCTTTAAGATCACCTCTAAGCCTCAACCTCACTGTTTCACTCAATCTTCCCCGAGTGGATCCCTTCCTCCATCCTACCCCCTGAGCCCTATTCGTCATTTGAGAGCCTACAATGCAAATTGGTCATCTCTCCTTCTTCCACCCTGACCATTGCTACCATCTACCGGCCCTCAGGCCCTTCCACTCTGTTCCTCTCTGAGTGGGCAGACTTATGTTCCACCCTACTCTCTGCCACCTCCAACCTGTTACTCCTATGTGTCTTCAACATCCACTTAGACTACCCATGCACATCATCCACCCTCTTCTTTGACCTCTGCTCTTTTCTATCTCTCTCCATTCTTCCCTCTGGACCCACCCATTCTGCAGGACACACACTAGACGCCATCATCCATTCCAACCTCCCTCTCTCTATCACCCGGGTCACCCCTCTCTCCTGGACTGACCACTCTCTCCTCACCTCCCACCTGGGTCCCTATGGCCCTGTGACAACTCCTCACAAAGCCCTGCCAACCTCGTTCACGAACATCCATCCAATGAAACGAGTGTCAGCTGTTGCCTTCACCTCCACCTTCATTCCCCCTTGCCCACCCATTACAGACTCTACCGCTGATTCTGCCCTCAGCAACCTCTATCTGTCCATTAACAACACCCTTGACATACTTGCCCCAGTCACGAGGATCTGCCTGAAACCTGCCTCTAAGCGTAACACCTGGTCCGACTACGAAGACCAAAAACCTAAGCTCAGGGCTGCAGAACGGGAAAGTGGCAAACTTCAGGCTCACCCTCTGACAAACTGGCCTGCCGCCTGATCCAAAGGAACTACAGACTCTGTATCCATGCAAAAAAAAGCCCCCATTCAGGCACGAGTATCTGCACTTCCAACAACATGGCAGAACTCTTCAAAATCTGCAGGGAACTTGTCAATCCGTCTGCAGTATCCTCTGCTCCTATTCCATCCCAGGCCCTTTGCAATGCACTTGCCACTCACTTACCTTCCAAAACTCAGTACTTACTGAATAGCCTTGTCACGCACTGTCCCAACCCTCCCCTGCCTCCCCCAACCACTCGCCCTTCTCATTCTCCTCCTTTGTCCGTCCTTCTCAAAGACGTTACCCGAGTAGTCAACTCTATGAACTTCTCGCCCAAACAGGTTTCCCTTTGCTCATCCAGAATCATCAAGGATAACATTTCCTCTCTTGCCTCTTCTCTTGCTGATCTCTGTAACCACTCCTTTGCCACTGGCTCTTTCACTCCCTTGTGTGCCCTCTCCTTAAAAAACCTTCAGCAGATCCTTTCTTCCCAGCCAACTATCGCCCCATCCCCATCACCCCTCTCTCTCCTGGGGAAACGTCTTGAGAAGTTGGCCCTCGCCCAATTTAACTCCCACACTGGACTTGTTGACGATCTTCACGACCACCAGTTTGGATTCCGAGCATCAAGAAGCACGGCACCTGCTCTTCTGAACACTAGTAAAGAACTGCTCACATCCCTCGATTCTAACTCCCCCACTGTCCTCATTCTCCTTGATCTCTCTTCTGCATTCGACATAGTGAACCACTCAATCCTCAAAAAAAGGCTCCATGACACCCCTCGTATCTCGGAGCAGGCACTGGACTGGCTTACCAGTCATTCTGGGCTCCTTCTCCCCCCCACTTCTACCTCCACCTGTGGCATGCCCCAGGGCTCCATTCTTTCACAATGGCTCTTCAATATCTACCTTACTCTGCTTGCATGCCTCATTTCCTCCTTCTCCCCTAACTTCCAGTGTTATGGTGACACTGGAAGCACTGAGACACAACTCTTCTTCAAACTCCCTACGGATGCCCTGGCACCCACCTTCATCCACAACTGCCTCTCTGCCATACAGGCCTGGTGCACTTCTAATGATCTCTGACTCAATCCCAGCAAAACTGATATCCTCCCTATTGGGACCCCAGCACCCTACGTCTTCCCTTCTTCCCAGCCTTCCTCCATGGGTTCTCCCCCTGCTCCCTTCTTGTAAACCAGGAATCTCAGAGTCATCTTTGACTCCTCTCTCTCCTTTCTCCATCATACTCAGGACATTGTCAAGAAGTCCCACTTTCAGCTCTTCCTTCAGAAAGAATTCTACCTTTCCTCACCTTCCCCCAGAGACTCAATGTTACCCGGCTCTGGTTCTCTCTAAACTAGATTATTGCAACAACCTCCTCCTTAATCTACCTTCATCCAGTCTGCAACCCCTCCAGCTAATCCAGAAGAGGGCAGCAAGACTTATCCTTGGCCTCAAGCCCACGGACCGCATTGCTCCTGCCCTACAAAGTCTTCACTGATCGCAGCATGGATTAAATTCAGATCCCTCCGCATCATCCACAAGGCTGTCTGGGGCCGGGGACCACTCTTATCTGCAACACGTTCTGACCAAATACTCCCCCTCTAGACTCCTGCACTCCTCTGGCACCAACTCCTTGCATGTGAAGTGCTTTGCTGAACAGAGAGCAGGTGGTTGCTCCCTCTCCTCAGCAGTTTCCTTCTTTGGAACAGCCTCTCCCCCATCTACGTCTTGAGCAGGACCGTTTAAGTTCCGAAAAAGCCTCAAGACCTTCCTCTTCACCTCTTCCTTCACTCCCTCACCGCCTGCTAATCGCACAGTAGCTTGACTGAAGTGCATGGCCCTTATGCATCCTCGGGGCCCTGACCTCACACTTCTTATCATCTCAGCTGCTGTCCATCCTCTGCACTTGCTTCGGCTCACCCTCCCATTGGAGGTTGCACTTAACTACTCCATGGTACTTCATCTGCTGCTCAGCATGAGCACCGCAGCACCTATCCCATACCCCTCACCCCTCTGCACTTGCACGTTCTGAATACTCACAAGGCATAGTAGGGTTGTTTTCCCCTCCCCACTTATCTTCTCTGGTTTATTTAATTTATTTAATTACTTATTATTGTTGAAATTCATTTTTCTCCATCATACTCTGTCCCCTCCCAGTTGCCCTGTGGGTGCTTTGAAACAGTATTTTGATTCCTGTATAAGCACCTAACAAGTGAATAATAAATAAATAAAATTAATAAATTCAATACAGAAACACCAAGATAGTTCTGGTTTAGCAACTAGGCCAATGAGACACATACTGGGACTCTCACAGGGCTCTCCGATATCAGCATTGAGCATCTCTCTAGTTCATCCTCAATCTTTCTCCTAGGTTCTGAGATTCTGTATTGTCTTAGATACTTTGTCTGCCCTACAGGGGTCCAAATATAATGGAAAATGTTCAGGAACCAACCCAGTTGTTCAGAAAACACTTCCGGGTACTGCCCCAGTACATTCTTAAGGTCTCCCTGTTGACAGAGAGAGAAGGGTTTGGGGACAAACTGATTTTCAACCTCAGACACTGTAAGGAGGGCAGCCATGGTTACTGTGGTTATTTCGCTAGGATCTATCTTCCACCTTTGAATAGATTGACATGGTAGATGTGGGTTTTCTGATGCCTGTCAGGCTGTTTTATTAGGTATTTTAATGGTCCCTTTTTTGTCTCTAAGATTTTATATGGCCCATACCACTTGGAAATCATCTTGTTTTCAGAGGTAGGGAGAAGAACCAAGACTGAAAGACTGATTGACCTATTGAAAAGGATCTCACCACTGCTTTTTTGTCATAACTCGATTTTTGATGTCCCTGCACTTGGCCTAGACATTGTTTCCCTATCTCTCTCACAGCAATCATGTGATTTCTCAAATTCTATGGGTCTGGGAGATTGGCAGAATGGCCTCTTTCCTTTGCTCCCATGTTTCTATTAAAGTTGCTAATGCGTATCGAGGTTCCCTGCCATAGAGTATCTCAAAGGGGAAATATCCCTGGGAGACTTGCAGTTCTTATGGACAACAAAAAGAGCACAGGGAATCATAATATCCCAATTTCTGTAGTCGGTTTCGACTAGCTTACGTAAGGTTCTCTTTAGATGCTGGCTGAATCTTTTTGCCAATCCATCGGTCTGTGGATGGTATACAGACACAAGTAATGTTTTAATATTGAGTAGTTCTTTCACTTCTTGCATTATCCGGGACATGAAGGCGGTACCCTTGTCTAAGAATTTCCTTGGGGAATCCTCCTCAGGAAAGGAAGCGTGACGGATGCTTTAAGATCAATTGGCTGGTGTTATTCCATAGGGGAAATGACTCTGGGTATCATGTGGAATAGTCTCCGATCACCAGGATAAATTTGTTCCCCAGCTTGGATGTTGAGCAGGCCAACTATATTCATAGCTATCCTGGAGAAGGGGACTTCTATGATTGGTAGGGGTTGTAGAGGTGCAGGTGGGACCAGAGTGGATGCCATTTTTGGACCAAAGTCACAGGCCTAGACCTAGGTTTTTACATCTGCAAACACTCTGGGCAAATAAAACCTGGAGACTACTTGGCTCTGTGTTTTTACTATCCCTTGGTGTGCTGTCATGAGATGAGAGTGGGCTAACTCAAGGACTAACTTCTGGTGGCTCCTGGTAACCACTAGTTGGGTTTGGGGAAGTCCATCTCTCCTCACATCTCCTCTGTATAATAAGCCCTTAGGAAGAAAAAAAAAGGTCCAGCTTGGCCGTGTACACTCTCTTCCGTTGTCACCATATCAAAAGCCTCCTGTGAGGATTCTTCGAATGGCGTCACTTCTCCCCATGGAGGAGCACATTCCTGTAAGGGTGGGGTGGTGCGGCCGCTAACCAGGTGTGGTAAAACACAGGAGGACCTTTCAGGGGAGAGGGATGTACATTCTGGGCCACAACACCCTGACTCCATCTCACACCCCAGCTCCACTCATGACACTACTCACACACATTCTCAAATGCTATTCCGATTCTGTGACAATAGACAGTACTGGGATGAGTAGGAGCCGGGGAGGCATGAAGATCACCTCATCAAAACCGAAAAAAGATTTTGCTATTCATTCACAATATTTTGGCCCTATAAAGAGGGAAGAGGGACTCACCTTGGTGTCAAGCTGGTCCATCCAGCCACGGAGTCCCAGTGAGGGAGGAAGCTTTCAAACATGGGAGGCTGGAAAAAGAGGAAGCCAGAGGTCTGACAATACAGGTGAGAGGTGGGAAGCACATCTGTTGGGTCCGGTAGCCAGAGCCAAACCCATCTGGAGGAAGCCGAGGTAGTGGCACGACCTTCAGGAGGAGGTGGACCGCACGGTCCACTAAAGGTGCCAACACTGCAGTGAGCCCGAGCTTGCGGCGCTGCCGCAAAACCCTGCAAAGTAACCAGGGCCTGGGAAAGCAGGAGCGAAAGCAGGAGCGAGACCAGTGCCGATCCCTGACAAGAAGACACCGGAAGGTAACAGGGAGCCTGGGCAGACCAGCAGGGACGGGAAGACAAGGCGACGGTCTCTGCTTTGGGTCGTGGGCAGTAATAGTCCTAAGACCAATGACCCAAGAGAAAGTGAAGACTGTATCAGAGGAGGTTTTCCTTGTCGCAGTGGCAGTCAGAAGACCACTGACCCATGACAGAGTGAAGAGTGCATCCTGGCAAGTTTTCCTAGTCTCAGTGGCAGTCATAAGGCTACTGAACTAGGCAAGAGTGAAGAGTAAACATAGGAATACTTCCTCATCACGATGGCAGTCATAAAACCACTGAACCAAGGGAGACTGAAGAGTGCTTCAGAGGAAGAGTTCCTCACTACAGTGTAAGTCATAAGACCACTGAACTAGACTTCAGTAAAACCTACATTGGAGGAGAGATTCCCCAACTCGGTGACAGTTATAGATCCGCTTATCTGGACCAAGTTGTGTGTTGTATTACAAGGACACTTGCTGAGAGGAAGTGGGGTCTGAAGGAGAAACTATTGATACAAAGGGTTTAATGGCACCATAGAGATTTTGGAAGGCGTATAGCTTTAAAAGAACGGTGTCGGGAACTTTGTTGGCTGAAAGACACCATCAGAGCAGACCAGGAGAAGGGAGGCATTCTCCTAGCCCGACCTCGAGAAAGAACTGATAAACAGAGACTAAACCAGGAGAAGTGAATCATTCTCTTGGTTTATGAAGTAGTAGAACTTTTAGAGCCTTTTCATTTTTTGTACTGGGAAGGAGTCGTCGTCCTTCTAGTTATTCTTTTAGTAGTGACAGGGCCAGAGTAGGAGCTCGGACGGAGGACATTGAGGTTACTTTGGACATTCTGATTATGTGCACCCGAGCATGTGTCTCTATAGAGATAGCATAGGTAGGTCTTTTCTATATTTTTTCAATAAAACATACATATAAATGGCATCTCTGTCTCCGACTTCTGATGCTGGGTCACACTCCATAAGAGCAGGAACCTTTTTTTTTTTTGGGCAAAAGGCAAGATCGGCGAGATCGGTTAGTGGTATAACAATCACTTCCTTAGGAACCTTCTCTACTAAGCAATTCACCTCCCCAAAACCACTTTTTGCCCCTTTCAGTTTCTTGCAGTTTCCCCATCTCTTGTAGGATGGGAAATAGGGCCTGTTCTAAAACCCTTTGGGCTATCTTCTCGCCTTCCTTAAGTGTATTGGGGTTGTTCCCATGGTTATGTATCAGTATTTTTACTTTACCCCGAAAAACAGGGTGGATTACGCCTGCCATGACGTCATGGCCATATCTCCAGGTTAGTCCTGATTTTGAAGCCAATCTGATATAGGTGTCTCGTGGTGGGGAATGCCCGAGTCCCGTAGGGATTAATTATTGTTCTTGAGGGGGTATTCTAACCTCTTCTATACTCTGTAGGTCAATACCTACCGACTGCTTGGTAGCTATGGCAGGGTTCCTAGCCTTAGGATTCGTTTGTGTGAACTGAGCATGTCCCGAACATGTCAGTTGGAGTACGTCCCACCATAGGTGGCAAACCAGAGGGCGGATTTGGACACATGGTAGACAAGAGGAAGCTTTTTATGTAAATAATAAATAAGGGAACATGCCTAGCTTGCTCTACTGCTATCGGGAGTAGACCCTGGGTGCTCCTCTGTCAGTTAGAGACCAAGATGAAATGGCAACAGCCCAAAACCTTACTTCTAACTTTCCCTATCGCTAAAAGTAATACCTAAAGACTGCCAGGTTGTATTCTCCCTGGCACATTCCCCTTTGGCCTGCTGGGTGTGAGGCCTTTCCTCCAGGGTGATCTCCACAAGAACAGTTTCGGTTATCTTTGTGTTTTCAAAATAAGTCAATGAGTAATATTGGTCCAAACTTTCACTAAGTTTCTTATGAGCTCCTATAGCTCGTAGTACACATTTCTTGTTAATCTTTCCAGTATTTGCAATTCTTCCTGAAGACCTTACTGTCCGTCTTAGTCTCCTTCTGTATATAGTCTCTTATGAGCCTTCCTCTTCCTTTTAGTTCTATGCTGCCCTTGATCTGAGGTCTGTCTCGGTTAGGACTTTGTTTCTCTTGCTCCTCCTTTTCCCTATAGTGGTGCAACCACTCCTAGGGCCTTTCCACTGGTTTACCCCTCTTGCTCTTTTCTAATGTTGGGCTTTGTAGTTAAACTAAATATCAAGTTAGTACAGCGAGTAGAGCAGTCCGATAGCACAAAAAGTAGAGCGCTCGCTTTGACATCTGTGCAGAGCCTGCTGATGCCGGTTCGAATCCCACCAGGGCCAAACTCAGCCTTTCATCCTTCCGAGGTCGATAAATTAGCACCACACACCGTGGGTAATAATAAGCAGCGATCAGATACCTGAGGGTTCATTGTGCTATATAAATGCTAAATTATTATTAAATGGCTTTTACTGCCTTTTCCTAGAATGTTCCTCTGTTTGACATATGTAAAACTTGGCAACTTCCCGGTTTCCTCCCAGGACACACTTTCATGGTTTCTTAGGGTTTCACATTCATGCTTATATTTATCTTGTAGCCTTGGTTGCTGTCCCCTCCCTCTCTACTCCAGTACCTTCATTTCCGGGTTTAGACTCCTGGGGCAGAGCGGCTTCAATCTGTTTTGTTCCGGACTCCGCTGCAGAGTTGCTCAGAGCATGTTCAGCATCACTCTTCTGGCAGAAGATTTTGTTTCTCCTGTTCCTGTTGGTTTTGGCGTTGTTCGTCGGGCCCCAGTATCACCACGGATCTCCTGTGGTCACGCCACCACAATGAACGGTCTCCGGGACTCTGTCCTGCCAGCAGATTTTCCCCTGCTTACAACACTAGTCTTCCCGCATTCTCGGCTGCCTTCTGTCCTTCGCAGGCTCCGTAGTTTCTCACTACTCCCCTGCGTATGGCTCTCTCTTCTCTCTCTCAATCGATTTGTCTCCGTTACATATACGTCAGAATGCAAATGGTCGTTCCGTTAGGCTTCAGCTTTTGGTGTTGATCCAGCATTACTGGAAGTCAGTAGAAAAGAAGATATTTCACTTGGCAGAGAAGATAATCCCATATAAGCAGATATTGTTGCTGGTATAGGGAGTTCGGCATGGGAACGAGAGTCCTTGTCTTCTAGAGGGGTGTCACTCCCAGTTAAGTTCCACTTGCCCAGATCCCTAAGAAGAGTTTTGCGGAGTGGGTTCACCTCCCTAACCTCACAGGGGTTGGCTTCTCCCTGGGGAGAAGGGACTAACACACTTGATCCATCACAAGTCCCCTAGCATATCACATTGATCTATTTGTTCATTCAGTTGTAAGGCCATGGCAATTATCTTACCTAGGAAAGGAATGGTGAGAATTCGGCAGTAGTTTGTGAGGTCATCTGAATCGAAATGTCTTTTATGAAGCTAGCAGGTTAATCCTGTTTTGAGAGAACACGTGAAGGTCCCTTGAAAGAGGGACACCAAGCCTATGCTTGCAGGAGAATCAGGAGTGCATGGCCCGGGACTGATTTGCTGACAGTGGCAGCAAGGATATTGCCCTTGTAACTGCCAGGTTTAAGGGATGATGGGATGTTGAAGAGTTCAACGGTCAACATGGACCTACATTGTTAGACCATTCATGTACTGTCATTGATTGAATCGGTTGTGGTGACTGGGTTAGAGGTGGTGTTGTACATATAGGCATTGATTTTAGAGATTTTGTTGCTAGGAAAGTTTAGTGTTTGCATTTTTCTACTGAAAATGGAATGGTCATATGTAGATGTTTTTATTGTATTTGTATACGTTTCATGGAAATGTTCAGAAATACATGTATTTGTTGTTTTTGTAGTGGGGGTATGGGAATGGGGTTGCATTAGTGTTTTATGTCTTGAAATACAACTCTGCCTTTGTATGCAGCCTCAGCAACTATTGTTGTATGATATGTGGTGTTTGTAGTTTTTATGAGGGTGCAGCAGATGCTATGCAACTATTTTGTGGTCTGTTAGCACCTGCAAGTAGCTGTGGGGGAGTGGTTCTTTTTTAACGCCACATGGTGGTCACCAAGGTAGGCTATGCTGTGATGTTGTGCGAACAGCAGGGAGTTGATATTCGTAGTTGTAAATGCAGTTGCAGTCATGGAGTGGAGGCTGACATTCAGGGCTTCTGTGGGAGGTTTGTGAAGACGTTATGGGTCAGCGATGTTATTGGTGGTTACCCCTGGTTGTTAGAAACCCCGTAGGTGAGGGGACTGGTGAGACTAATCCACCCTGATACGGGTGAAGCATTTCATGCACATTGAGACACGTCCAGGTCACGCATGTTGGTGTCTGATGTCCACCGTGAGGGCTCTATATTGGATTTGGTGTCTGCAGTACTAGGAAGGCCGAAATCCTAGAACAAGATTTTGTTCCAGTCACTTATCAATGCAGATGATCTGGTCAGTAATATCATCCAAAAAAAAACGATGAGACCAAATGATGTGGTTTGAGTATAGATGAGTGAGAAGTGGCAGGCGAGGCCCTCCATGGTTGAGGGAGAAGTGGTTTATAGCAGGGTACAGGGCCATGTGGTCTTGAGGATGATGTGAGGCCACCACTGACTCTCCCCCTCTCTGCTTACAGTCTGGAAGATATATCCTAGTGGGATGAGGATATCTAGTAGGTGGCAGGATGTGGGGCTGGACCAGGACTTAATAAATAATGGCATTCAGGCAAATGGTGATTATAACATTAGTCAGGTAGGTGTAATACTACCCAATGAGTATTTACACGTACCACAAGGTGAGTCTAGCGGTGCAGAGTGTGGAAGGTTATCCGAGATAACTGTATGCAGTTGCGAGAGCAGTGGCCATGGTGAGACCGACAGGGGCTTAGTTCCATGCCTCTATGGGGAATGGTGGAGACTACCATGGAAATGTGACACAATAGACGCATATATGTAGTGTAAAGCACAGAGAAGTCCCTTTCTAGCCCAGGCAGATACAGATTCAAGAAGCTTTCCCTCTTGCAAACTGTGAAGGTTCAGGGCAAGGGACGGGATAATGTAGCATTATATCTCATGAGAGTCTCGATGGACCAGTGTTCCATGTTATGCAAGGCACAATTTGTGGCAGAGGCTTCCCTAAAGAGTGGACTAATATTTTTTGAGGAAGGTTTCAGTCACAAAGACTTTGGCAGAATTATACTGTTAACAGGGTGCAAACATAATCTAGGAAATTGAATGCATTTCTGGGGGAACAAGCTCAAGAAGCTGAGTGAATAAATCAAATAGTGAAGGACGGTATAGAGCCGATGGTTAGGCAGGCATAAGGTGGTCTGAAGTTGTGGAAAACATTGAGGGCACATAGGTCTTCATCACAAACTATGACTGGGACTCACCATTGGTCAGGATGCATTGACAGATATTCGGATCGAAATTTGGTTTGCCTGGGTAGGAGGAAAAGACATGGAATGTGCCAATTGATTATGGCAAGATATTGGAATGGGTTTTTGGAACTCTGATGAGTGGATGGCCTTGACTGATGTGCATTTCAGAGTGGATAGAGCTGGAGAGTCCAACAATGGGGAAACCACAGATACCAGTTCATTTCCCTCCCAGTGCAACTGTGACAATAGGTTGAGGAATGTGTAGAGCAAAGGGAGGGCATTGAAATGTGGTTGTGACGGACATGAATCCAAATAGTTAGAAACAAGGGCTGTGTGGTTTTGTGGACTGCCCAGCAACAGACCGGGGTGGCAAGTGCACACTGTAAAGTGCAAATTAAATAGGGCTACATGTACCTTCGTTGGGAGGAGCGAGACAAACACCTGGATATTTGAAGGACGACGTGCAGTGAGAAATTAAATCATGAGGCAGGATTGTATAGCTTTCTTACCCTGCGCTGTTGTACGCTTTTCAGCAAGCCAGATCACCCTGATGCTATAGGTGCAATGGACTAGGTAAGCAGAGGCAAATGTATTGGGACAGTGCACTCGTTTTCAGTGAGTTAACCCACAAGGTATCCCCTCTTCTCCAGATGTATGCTCTGACCTATGTGAGGGGTCAGAAATGTGATACTGACACATAGCTATAGTTTTCTCACACATTGCCATTCTATAAAATAAAAAGTGGTGAGACAAGCACCTATCTTTCCCTAGCCTTATAAGGATACCCCTGCCTGACAAACTAAAACTAAAGAAATATGGCCTACTCTCCCAAACGTATCTAACACTCACACATGTATATGTACAAAACAAAATGATAGAGGGATTGTTGTTGGCGGTTTCAAACTTATAACAAATTCAAACTCAAAAGTTATACACACAAATCCTTGTGACAGACCTTCCCCTGGGTCAAGTCAGGATTTCAGGTAACAGTTCAGTTTCAAAACAGTTATGTTCAATAACAAAGTTCCACTCAATGTGGGATATAGCACCTTTTCCTTTCAATATGTCCTCAAATGTTTGTTCACACTTCAAAACAATTGTTAATTTTCCCACAACCCCCTGTTTGGTAAACCAAAAGTCTTTCTTCAAGCATAAATTCAGAAATCAATGCAAGGGTTCTTTTCTCCAAAGGTCAATCACTGGTTAGCACCTCAAACGACCTTTAGAAGTAACACTTTAGTCAGGATGCTAATTCAAACAAAACACTTTATTCAGGATGGTTCAACAAACACATGTTATGCAACAGTTCATCAAAACAAGATGATGAATTTGACACTTCTTTCCCACCACAACCTTTAACCACAATCACAGTACCTTAAATCATCTTCTTGCTGGTATACTCGCCTGCCAAGACTAACTACAATTAGTCCCTCTCCCGGTTTACTCACCTGGCAGGATAAAACTCCTATGGCTACAATTTGTACTCTGTGGTAAGGCTTGTTCCAAACTCTCCACACTAGAATCATCAATGGGGAGGTTAGACCCAACAACTGGTTCTATGGTCATTCATTTGACATCTAACAGAATTGGCTTAAGTCTTCTTCCAAATGGATATTTCACAAAAGGATAATGATTCTCTTGTCGATATGTTTGCCTTAGGCACTACAGGTTACAGTTCGCTCCCCCTTGATTCCTTTTACAAGGAAGACTTTGCTCCTACGGTCTTTGTTTACCATCTGTACAACCTTTTGGCCGCTGGCAATGTGGTCTACAACTTTCTCCCTCTGGACATCTCTTTCTGTGTGTATTATATCCAAATTGCCTTGGTATCACTCTGTCTTCTCTGGCTTTGGCAAAGTGGGTTACAAGGTCCCCCTATTTGAAATCCCTCCTTTGGAGAGTTGTGTCCACTTTGCTTTGTTATACCTTTCCTTTGGCTTTGGCAATGCGGGTTACAATATTCCCTTCATATAAGAGTTGTGCCCAGTTTGTCTTTTTATCACTCTTCTTTGGCTTTGACAATGCGGATTACAATATTGCCCTATTCGGAATCCCTTGTTAGGAGGAGAGTTGCGCCCAGTTTGCCTTAATTCAATTGTTCTGTATTAAAAAATAATTATGATTACCTAGCAATCTCGTACAGAGCACCCCATGGTCCCCTGCTTCAGGCCAACTCACCGGTATGCCCGTAATAATAATAATAATTTTGCATTTATATAGCACTACGAACCCTCAGGTATCAGAGTGCTGCTTATTAGCCACGGTGTGTGGTGCTAATTTATCGACCTCGGAAGGATAAAAGGTGGAGTTTGGCCCTGCCAGGATTTGAACCTGCGTCAGCAGGCTCTGCACAGATGTCAAAGCGAGTGCTCTACTCGCTGTACATCTCATTCTGACTCGCCAGTATTGCTGCTTCACTTTACGGGATCTTCTTTGCATCTGACATCTCCTGTCAGTCTGCCGCCACTAGTGTTGACCTTCAATAGAGTTTTCACAGCTATGCGCGCTCTCCAGTGAAAGTCCAATAACGGAGAAGTTCACAGGGTGTAGAGAGTTCATCTCTCTCACGGGGTAGCTGGCTTCAATACCGCTTCCCACTGCGTGTCCTCTGCATGGGCCAGGAGTACCGACCTCTGCCACGTCTTCAACACGGCATCCCCATTGATGCCACAGCTGCATCTTCAGCTTCTGCTTCTTCTTCTCCTTCTCCTTGCTGCTTCCCTCTCGACTACACCTGAAAGGACTTTATATGTTTAAAAGGTATCACTCAGGTGTTGGTCATTGCAACAACTAGACCGCTCAAAACAGTTTACTACATCTGGACCCCTCTTCATTGTCTCAGTCCTAAGAGCATTATGGGAATTGAAGTCCATAATGTTCTTGTTTGTTCTTTCATTATTAATCCAAACAGTTTGCGTGATTTTGAGGATTTATACTTAAGGGAGCGTTTGAAAGGAGGTGATGTGTTTCCCTTGGATCTGAGATCTAAACATAAGGTAGCATCATAGCAACTGTAAGTTGTAATATTAACTTCCTGATCCTCCTGTGTACCGTTCCATGTTTGTTAAAAGGGTCTTCACACTTGGTATTTATTTGGGAGAGGAAGCCTTACAGTAACAACATGCCATTAGAGATTTAGGCAATAGGGAAATATCCTCAGAAGAGGATGAACACTGCCTTTCCTCCTAACAGTCACCACTTTCCCCCGCCAGCCATCTCCTCCCATGTGATCCTCCTTCCTGATACCACCCCCAGAGTTAGGATCAGGTAGCGACTGCCTTTTCTTGGCCACATGGGAGGAGACTTTAGGCTGGGATTTTGTGATGACTCATCACACCTACCACCTTGTGTTTCATAGTTTTAGACCTAAAGCGATATCCTTATTAACATTTATGAATGGTTAGTACTAGCATGACCAATGCGTGGGTACAGCGAATCCTTGAAAGATAAGGAGAGACCTGCCGTTGAGAATGCTGCAGCTGGCCAGCCTACTGTGGGCCTCCTCTGAGAGGGTGGCCTTTCCTGTGAAACACAGTCCTGTCCATTTGATTTAAGGGACAGGACTGAGGTTCAGATGAAAGAGCAAAAATACCACCAAGTATTCGCCAGGCTGCAAGAAAACAAGGAACTAGTTTTAGTACTTGAGTACAATGAAGATCAAATGAATCAATTTGACATGGCACTAACCTGAGTCGCACCGAGAATGTACTTAAATGTAAAGGAAACTGGCTGGTGGCAAAAAGCTCCTAACTTGGTTGAAGATTCTTGAAGGGGATTTCCAAACAGCAAAAAAGGAAAAGAAGGAAAAAGTTTAAGCACATAGGGAAAATAAATTAATAGGGTTAGTAGGGCCCCCGTTTCCCGGGCGTCTCGAGGATGCACCAATGATACACAGGATGCACTCTAATGTCACAGCGTAGTGTCCAAAATTCAGTGCACAATGTTGAGTAAAAGTCTAGTAAGTTCCACAGTACCCGTGCAGCCCATAAGGCAGGAGCCAGCAATGTTAGAGAAGGGAGTTTGAAGTTTCCAGGAAAAGGAGACAAGGAGGACTTACTGCCGGCACCATGGAGGTTCACTTCTTTATAGTACCGTGTTGTTTCTGTATCACGTACTGACGCACAGATGTGCAAGCTTCTCAGCAAGAGCTGAGCTGAGTTGAATTCAGGCTGGACAAGAGCAAACGTGTGAGACAGGACCCGCCAAGGCCTCCAGATACTGATGACATTCCATTCCATGAACAGTAACACCAGCTGCAGTAAATGTGAATCATTCTTCATAATTTGGAGCTGCACAGTTCCAAATCATGGTCTCCGAACACATGACCCGGCCGACTCAGACAATGGACAGCAACCAGCGCTGGGAAAAGGAGGCGATCTCACACCACCAGACAGAAGCTTGCAACAAAGATGTTACAATGTGAGACAAGTGTTGCACGGAGAACTCTCATACATTAAGGTGGTACACAAAAGTTACAATGCAGGCACGTAATCATACTTATTACCTTGAGAAGGTACACTAAGAGCTGAGAACCTTTACGTATCCCAGGCCTGGGGACGTCGGCTCTAGCCAGCCACACAGCAGTATCCTAGAGGTGGGTAGCGACGGGCAAGAACCAATGGTAAGACCCTCACACTGCAACTTTGATAAAGATAGAGGCTTGGGATGGACCATCCAGCCACCTGACATGGGAGAGCCAGTAGAATAACATGTTTAGGGGAACATATAGGTTATTAGGCTCCTGACAGCCAATCCCAGATGGCGAAAGGTTTTCTGGAGTATGGACCAGGTTGTGATGTCACTATGATGCAATGAGGATACAAAACAGGCCTGCGAGCCAGGAGATGTTGGGACGTCCACCGATTTCTTCTGTCCCTGTACTGATCCCTGTTGGTTTTGTAGTAATAAACCACAGTTTGAACTTGCCGCTTGAGTCTTCCGTTCCTCCTGGGGAAGGTGTTGGGCCTTCCAAAAGTCTGCAAACTCCTAGCGGCCCTCTGGCATACCTGGGAGTTTATCCCAACAAGTTGGTAGCAGAGGGATGGTTGGCTGCGCCAGCCCGGCACCAGGTCGACACCTTCACCGATGAACCTGAGAGGCTGCGGGACCCTCTCATATTTCGAGAAGAAGGGAAAAAGCATGCCCGTTTACAGGTCATCATGAGCCCCTTGTGAATAATACTGCCTGAGGTCAGCAAGTTGTCCACGCAGACCAGGACGGGGAGCCAGCAGCCAAGCAGCACTACAACACCACGGGACGTAAGTATTGGCCTAGTCCAACAGCAACTGTGGGTGTGAGGGAGGGTACTGAGTAGTGTGGAGTATTGAAGAGTACTGTTGAAGTATTGATTAGTATTGTTCTAGTGAGTAGGGACAGGAGCGGAGGTAGAAGGCCTTTTTCTATGTGTAGGGCACATTCAGTCTTTGAGGTAACAGGTTCTGGTGAAAAACCTAGACTATTGACTTGATGGCTTGGATGACAAACGTTATGTAAATAAGGTATTCCTGTGGGTTTGGCGTTTTAGGTCGGGTCATAGATGCTGGTATCCCCGTGAGGGAGCAAGGGAGCTGGCCTTGATTGCGGAGGGTGAGTCAGCTGGTTAAGTGTCCTGGAGTGATGCGTTTTACACATTATGCGACGCAACAGGTGCAGTTCAATCACAAGACAATATTGGTATACTCTGCTTGGAGTGCAGGAAGACAGCTGTGGGGTTTGTGTGTGGGTTCGGGAGTAACGGGCTATTACAGTGTGCGTGCAATATTTAATTTACCCATGTCATTTTGGTAGCTTGGTGACGTCACCGTAAGGTTTACATATAGGACACAAAGAGGAGCTAGTATTGAGAACTTGGAATTGGCAGACGAGGTGAACCAGTGGCAGTCCGTGGAAGGCGCATGCACAGGATTGTGGGTGTGCCTGAGGAGGCAGCGATTGTGAAAGAGGGGTGCAGTGCGCGGAGCACGCCTGATAAATTGTAGAGCTAGAGAGGCTCGTAGAAACGGGAAAGTATTATTATTACCTTGTGACCTTTATCCAAAAACAGCGGATTATCAAAAACCTCGACTTGAGGCCAGGTAAAAGGTATTGATATGTATCAAGGTAACAGTGGGTGGACTACTCCCCTTCAGCACTTGTGTAAGACACTTCCACCTTATAAGGAAAAAAGATTTGCAAATATAACATAGAATGGTCCAAAAGTACAGAAGGTAAATTAACCAAACCATGGCCACCTTGTGGAAGGTTCTCCAAAGACGTGCAGCAATTGCTATCGACACACATACAGGGTGCTTACAAGGGGAAGAAATTGACCAAACACATGGCCATATTAGAGTTGCGCCGCATGCGTCAGGAGGGAGAGGGGGATGCCGCGAGGCATCAGTGGATGCTAAGCCAGCAGGAGTGAAGGACCAAGGGACCCATCCCTGCGCACCTTCCCCTGCCCCTCCGAGTGTAGTATCTGATGATACAGATAATGAACAGGGAATGTATCCAATAAGGGAACTAAGGGCAGCAGAGGGGTATTCAAATCTGACCTATAAGTCTCCACCATACACTAAGGAGGATAAGCCGAAAAGCACAGGGCAGCCAGCTGGTGATGCAGGGGCGAGCAGTGAGGTGCAGCAATGCAGGAAAGAGGAGTTGGAGGGCATAGGTGCAAACAAAAGGATAGCAGCGCAAGTACTTTTGAAACTTCAAAGGAAGACAAATGGAAAGGCAGAAGGGCTGACTGAGGCGATAGAAAGCCTGAAAAGGTACAGCGACATGACAGAGTGGGCAGAACTAATGGACAAGAAGGATAGGAGGGAGAAGGACAGGGAGGTGAGATTAGAGCGTGAGGACAGAGAGAGGAGTGAGGAGAAATTGGAGCAGGAAGACAGGGAACAAAGAACAGAGGAAGAGAGGGAACACTTAGAAAGGGAGCCGGAAGAAAGAATTGAGAGTGATCAAGGAAAAGAAGAGCGGAAAGGGAGATGAGGGCGAAAAGGGATAGAGAACTGGAGAAGGCAGAGACAAATGGAGATAGCAGAGCAAGAAAAACGTAAGTTGGCAGAGGGGGAACAGAGGAAGTCGCAGTTGGCCAGATTGGCAAGGGAACGAGTATGCAGGAGGACGAGCGAGCAATAAGGGCAGTGAGGACCCAGGCAGTGCAGGATAGGGAAAATAATAGACGCGAGGAGGACAAACGAGCGGAGCCAGATAGCACAAACCCATGAGGCAGGAGCGCAACAGAGGGAGGAGGAGCAGGCCTAGAGGCCTGGGCAGGAGGTAGCAAGTATGATTTAGTGGACATCGATCTCCGCATGAAACACAGACCTGACATCGAGCAGACTAAGTTTTGACGACGACTTCTGTAGCAACATGGACACAGGATCCGACAAGGACCACAAATATAGCGGGGGTGGTGGAGGAACAGGGCTGGTCCCAGTCCACAGGACAGACAAGTGGCCGTCGTGGGAATTTAGGACCCATAGACAAGGAGAAGGAGTGGCCAATTCAGAAGAGCAGGCACAGCAGATGAACAATCTATGCACCACGCACAACACATATGTTAATAGACTAAGGGATCTCCCAGGAAAAAGGAGGGGGGAGATAGCCATAGCTTGCTCGAGAGGACAATTGTCTAGAACGTATTACGATAACAGGAGGGTGCCTATATTAGATCCAGTAGATGCATGCGCAGACATTGGGGATGAGAGAGGGCCTCGACAAATCAGACTGACCAGAAGGACACCTGAGGAGGTGACGAAATACTCACAGATGCCTTTATTGGAGAGAGGAGGAGTGAGACCTCAGTATGTGCCATGGAAGCACACAGATACGGAGAATGTGAAGTGTAGGTTACCATCATTGAGCACGGGAGCGGGGAAATAGATGAGATGGAGAAGATGCCAGCTGGCCATAGGCTAGCAGTGGGTGACGTAAAGGGACTGTTAGTATCGATATAGGGAGGAGCAGCTGATGACGTATGGAAAAGGGCAGGGTTCACAGGGGTAAAAACAAAGAACACAACGTACCATGGGGCGCCATTTGCAAACTGCAGGGCAGCAGTATGGCAAGCTTTACAAACAAAATACCCAGACACGTCAGACACTGGGGCGATTATGTCACGTAAAATGAGGGAAGATGAAGATCCTGTACAGGAGATTCAAGAGCTTTGGCACCTCGAAACTCGAGAGCCTTGGGACAAAACAGTAGAAATCTTTTATCACATATTAGTGCATGGACTATCAGAGCCAGTTCAGAAGAGTTTGAAGAAATTGGTTGGAATGGAAGCGAAAGGATGGCCAGAGATACAGTTCACAATAGTGCATCGCTGAAGACTATGGTAGGAGAAGGTTAAGCAAAAAGAGGAACACAGGAAGGCAGATGAAGCAAAACTAGTACATATAAATGTGTCAAAGTATGCAATGGAAGGGGCGGTTATAACCAGCCCCACCCCATAGACATAGCAGCAGCAACAACAGTTTGCACTGACCATGGGGGGAGGATACATGGGAAGGGGCAGCACCCAGCCAGGGTGCCCAAGGAAGCGGAAGCCTACAACGGAGGTGTAGCTTCGGGCCACAGATGCATCACAACCAAGGGAGCTTTCAGGAGGATTTCAGGGGTATGGACAACATGCAGAAGAACCCAGGAGATTTTTAGCAACAAGGGAAGGAGCCACCACAGTGCTAGAGCTGAGGTCAGCTAGCGCACATCTCAAGGGTGTGTCGATTTAGAGGGGCGCAACAGAATTGGGGAGAGCAGGGCCAGCAGCCATATCAAGGGGTACAAGAAGATTATAATGCACAAGATCAACAGCCACAAGGGCAGATGCAGGGTACATATCTACAGATGCCACAAGTATCTACAAGCCCCACAGATTAGGAGGAAGCACACAACAACTAGCAGAGATACAGAATGATGAAGCACCAGCACCCATGTACACAGTGGAAATAACCCGTCCCACGACTGGGAGGAGTTACCATGGTGGGAACAACCCCTTTACAGGGAACAGGTTATCCATGTACCCACAATAGGAAAGCCCAGAGACAAACTTTGTGTCCCATCCTGTCATCACACCCAACCCTGTGGAGGAACATCGCATAAAGGTGGCAAAATGTTTTCCTTTCTTGTTGACACTGGGTTAACTAGGTCATGCATTAGGGAAGGAACATTTACGTTGTCTGGCAATGCCTTGAACACTCAAGGATTCTCTGGGGCTCAAGAAGTGCTTCCTTTTACTGATAATATCTCACTATCTATAGCAGATCACGACTTAGAACTACCTTTCCTTTACTCTCAACAGATACCGGTAAACATATTGGGGTGAGACATCATGAGCAGACTAAACATGACCAACTCATTCACAGCCAAATGCATAGTGTGCTCAACACTAGGCATACGCATGTTAAATGTAAAGCAGAGTGTTCAAGCATATTGTGGACGTACGGCACAGAGGGGGGGGGTGCCAGTGGACCCAGACATGTTTCAATATGGGACTGACCTTGCCATTGCATGGATGACAGGCATTGCAAGAAAGGTATGGAGAGTTCCAAACGAATACCTGATAAGGCCAGAAACACCATTGGACGAACCAGATGGAACGATAGTGTCCATAAACAGAGGCGGTGTTGGCGAGGGAGACTTGGATTGCAATACATGTAGTGAATGACACTGGGAGGGCATGGAGAACAATAATTGCAGTTGCAGAGGGGTGCAGGCTGACCAGTGATAGATGAACTATTTCAGGAAGATAGACCGGAATTGGAGATGGGGAGTATAACTTACTGGTTACAGATGCACTAAAGCGATGTGCCACAGTGAATGGCTATAGCGCTGGACGCCGCCCTCATTTTGGGAGGAGGACATGGCTAAAGTGCCCAGCAGTTTATGGATCACAAGTCCTTATGACGTGGGCTGCATAAGGAGCATATTGGGAGTGAACATTAAACTGAAACCAGGAGCGATTTTGCCAAGAGTAAAGCAGTATCCCCTAACCAAGGAGTCAGATGAGGGCATCTATGAGACCATTACAGCCCCGATTGACATTCTGGTACCATCAGAATCTCCATGCAACACCGCAGTGTACCCGTGCGCAAGGCCAATAGGGGGTCATGCCGTTTTATTCAGGATTTAAGACCTCTTAACCATATTGTAGAAGAAGAATATTCTCTAGCAGCAAACCCGGTGACAATGTTGTGCGACATTCCAGCGGAAGCTGCATGTTTTACGGTCATTCATATTATATGATATGGCATTTACAATGCGCCTATACACAAGTGTTTCGTGACGAGGCAAGGGAGGGGGAAGAGAGGGAATACAGACAACGATCTTACTAGGCCAGGTGTCATTTAGATCGCACAAGTGCATGGGAAGGGGGAAGGGGAAAAGTGCGAGGGGGAGGTGAGAGGGGGAACGTGCAGTACAAGGGAATAGTAGAATAAATAGGAAAAGTAACAGCCGGAAGGTGGCAAGTGTAAGGTAAGAGCAGACATAAATGCTGGTGGGGGACTGTAGGGCTAAAGAGTACAGTCCCCAGGTGTGGGGGTTGCCAGGGAGGCAGAGCAGGTGTGCAAATGGCTGGGCCAAAGGTCACAAGGGTGGCCAGGTAGCCCATGCAGTTTCAGCCAGGAGTTCAGCAGGGGAGAGGGGGAGAGAAAGCAGAAGCGAAGAGGAAGGTTTTGAGGTGCTTCCGGAACCAGAGATGGTTCTCCTCAAGTTTCAGGTAGGCTGGAAGGCTGTTCCAGAGGAGGAGGCCGAGGGTATCCTGAAAACGAGCGGAGTATCATCTGCATAGCACTGAAAGTTGGGGCAGAGAATGGGGATGCAGTGGGCAAGGAGTGCCAGGTATTAGTTAGCAGGGGAGAGTGGGAGAGAAAGCAGAAGCGAAGAGGAAGGTTTTTAGGTGCTTCCGGAACCAGATGGTTCTCCTCAAGTTTCAGGTAGGCAGGAAGGCTGTTCCAGAGGGAGGCCCCTGCCGAAGGGAGAGATCTACCACCAACTTATTGCTTGGAGAAGCAACGGACCCCGAGGGAGTCGCAGGTGGATGAGTGAAGAGCTTGAGAAGTAAGATATTTGGAGGTATTGCGGCCCCAGAAGGCCTTGGGGACAATGCAGAGGGTTTTGAACTTAATCCTTGCAGCCACCGGGAGCCAGTGCAGAGATTTCAGTCCTGGAGAGATACGATCCCTGGGCTTGAGGACAAGTCTTGCAGTCCTGTTCTGGATAAGTTGCAGAGGGCAGAGAGTAGACGCAGGCAGATTTAGATAGAGGCTGTTGCAATAGTCCAGCCTAGAGAGAACCAGGGCTCTGGAGATGGAGAGCTTCTGGGGGAAGGAGAGGAAAGGAAGAATACCTTTGAGGAGGTACAGCTGGTAGTGTGACCTCTTAGAGACATCAGAGATGTGAGGAGAGAAGGAGAGTGTGGAGTCGAAGATGACTGAGGTTTTTAGCCTTGCAGGGGGGAGCAGGAAGAGGGCCAAGAGAGGCTGGCCAGAGAGCTGCAGGGAAGGAGGGAGTGGGTGTGCCAATGGGTAAAATCTCAGTCTTACTGGCAATAAGGCAGAGATCATTGGCGGCACACCACTCCTGGATAGCAGACAGTCAGATGAGTTAAGGAGAGGAGGAGGCCGAGGGTAGCCTGAAAATGAGCTGACTATCATCCGTATAGCACTGAAAGTTGGGGCAGAGAGTGGGGATGCAGTGGGCAAGGACTGCCAGGTACTGGTTAAAACACCAGGGAGAGAGGTTAGATCCCTGGGGAACACCACAGGTGGAGAAAAAGATGTCAGAGAGGAAGGACCCGAGTTGGACCTGGGAGGTTCATTGATTTGAAGAATACATTCTTTTCAGTACCACTACACCCAGAATCACAAGACTTAACCAGTTTTTTATTTACCGAAACCAGAAGAGGAAAGATACTCATTTGCCACAAGGGTTGTCCACATATCCAAATGTCATGTAGCCAGTAATGTCGGAAGGGTCCCAACAGATAACTATGCAACATTTGGTGCAGATTGGTAAAACGGTGTGGAATTGCAAGAATGGCCAGATGTCAGTTTTTCTATTATGTTACTATGTTTTGACTGTTAGCTTAATGCTATGAAACAGGGCTGGACCACGCTCTTGAAGGTTCTTGAGGCCAACTACTATCTTTATGGAGGGAGATGGCTATAATGGCGTTTGAGGTAGGACTCTCTTCGGTTGAGTCACGCATTTTATGGGCGTTCATCCGCTTAATCGAGCCTTTGCATTATCTCCTCGACCTGGGCTGCAGTTATCTTGTCCGGTTACTAGAGGGCAGCATTTGCATCTTAGGTCAAAGGAGGAGGGAGTCTTCTTACAGATACATTTTCAGGTCTAGTGCGGGCATTATGGGATTCTGTCCATAAAGGTTACACTGCACCTCTTATTTCAAGTTTGCGGAGTGCTACCTGCCACCTTCTAAGGCTGCCTCAATGCACCTGAACATTAAATCATCTATGGAGTACTTCCTACAAAGTGACATGACATTGCAAATATGACATGACATATCAAGGAATAATATGACATAGCATAACACAACCTATCATAACTTTCTCCTATAACATATTGCATTTAAGATCACAGAGGCATAACATTTGCAAGTACGGCTTCCCTTCCATGGGTTTCCAGAGGCATTCAGAGCAAACCTGCAGACTGTAGTGTGTTTGTGGGGGAGGAGGGGGCACAATTGAAGAAAAAAAAAAAAAAGGAGAGGCTTTGTGGTGTGGAAATGCACATTACGATTATAAACATCCGTTTTAATTTGCTTTAACTCATTAAGAAAATTCAAAGGGAAATTGTGGTAATTCTAAACATGCAAGTATTTCTTTCTTTTTAAACGTATTGTTTTCCGTTAAAACACCGCACAACCACAAAACATGGCTTGTAAATGGTACAGTTCGTGCAATCATTACAATTGATGTAATATCCAAAGTGTAGAATAGGAACAACAGGATGCAATAATCCGTATAAATCAGGATCACAGAGGAACCTAAGATCCTAGCCAAGCCAAACAAATAACCCAAAAAAAACACAGCAACTCCTGCTCGCTCTCCCTCATTCCAGGATCCCCATGATTCATGGTAGGGCCTAACCCCATATTCCAGAGTCCCGTAGGTGGGATAGGGTCCCACAACTATATGCCGCCACAGTTCAGCCTCCTACAGGGGCATGTCATCTGATGGCACAACCATCGCCTGTGTGAGGGCCTACCAGGCAGCCACTTCATTACTGACTTCTTTCATACCTCTACGTACCACTCTGTACAAGACAGAGGTCTCCACCATCGCTCATCTATACAAATCACTCCACCATGCATACACATTGGGACCCCCCTTTGCCTTCCAGGCCAGAGCAATCCTGCGTTTCGCCAACACAGATCAGGTCTTTTATTCTGGGGATGAGTGCAGTGTTTTCTCCCCCGTAGGAACATCCCAAGGAAGTAAGCCTCAAGCGCTAAGAATGCAGGCTGTTGGGCAACCCCCATCTCGTAAGCCTCTTCAAGAGTCTCCAAGAGCTTGGGATCCAACCTCTCTGCATACTCCTTATGAAATTCCCCAGGCAAGCCATCCGTCGTTGGGGTCTTGCCTGGCAGCAAATCCTGTATCGCAGCCAGTAGTTCTTCGCCTGAAAGAGGGGTATCCAGAATCTACCTCTGATCTAGCGAGGCAATTCTATATATGAGAGAGGGCTTCGGCAACGTCAGTACCGCAATCTTTCACCTCAAATAAATACAGCACCTGATAATATTTTGCAAAGACTATATTGATCTCCTCTTGGCCATGCCTTACTGCCCCCCGGTCATCCCATTTTCTGCTTTTCTTCCCTTCTACACAACCAAGAGAACAGCCTCTCCAGTTTATCTCACCACACATGTAGTTCCCGCATATTTTCCGCAAAGTCTAACCTGCCCAGCCTGTCCCATGCCACTATACACCGCTGCCACAGTTCAAGCGGGTAGCCGGTCTCCTGCCCTGTCTCGACAGCCCTCCCCTCCTCTAGTACTATTCTGCCCTCCATATCTGTGAGAGGACTCTAGCATTGCCTTCCGGAGCCCCGCCCGTTCCCCCATTTTCCCCATCGCCTCAACCTGCACTCCCACAGCATGCCCAACCCCTCCACACTGCTTCTGTTAATGTAAAAGAAAGATTCCTTCGCCTCGCCCAAACATTCTCGAAAGGCATCAGCCCGCAACATCCAGGTGGGAATTGGGGGACGGTGTGATAGGCTCAACCACATGCCCAATAACAGTGCATGAACCGAAAGGACCCTGGCCTTATAAACCATTTCTGGGAAGTCACCCAATGACTCCTGTTCCGTAGAAATATGATCTATATGGGTGTGCACCCTGCATGGGACAAAGAAATATGAATAGGACCGCTCTGCTACCTCAAACCCCCAAAAAGCTTGAGAACACTGCAACCTCCCACCCCCCATCCGCCCAAACCATGTAATACTGGCCCAATAGCCGCAAGTATATTCAGGCCTAAATGCATTCCACGCACCACCACTCTGATGTGACCTGGTGACGTACTGCAGCCGTTACCTTCAAACGTGTAGCCAAAACGAAAGCGCTCTTTGTGCATACGAGCGGGCCAACCGCAAATACAGCAGGCTGGTCATGTGGAAGGTGCGGCCATTTTGCAAGGGAATGTCGCAGTAGACTTATGGGGAACAATCAAAGCAACCAAAGGTATGCCAATGATCAACAGTAGGAACACCTACACCCGGGTAGTCCTTATGGTCTGCCCATAGGAAATTATGAAAGTGACAGACAGCCAGATAGCAGACCCATACCGGGATATAACACGCTTAGGCACTGCCCACACAGCATGCAAAGCCGTCTGAACCAGAAACCCCAAATGGCACACAAACAGATTTGCCACTTGTGCTAATGGCGCACCATCTCCGTGTATGTGCTGAGTGATAATCTTTACTTGCCCCGGAACAGACACCCACCCCAACTAGGACAGCCCTCAAAGAGTACTTGCCTGTCCCGTACTATTGAGTACCTTATGACCAGATGAGGAACCACTGGTGGGGGGCGGGCATAGGAAATAAGCAGTTCATCTTTATGGTGGACTCGGGGGCGGAGAAATCATGTTTACGTGAAGGCAATTTTCCGCTATCTTTCAAAAATCTTAAGACGTAAGGATTCTCTGGGGCGGTGGTCACGATTCCATAGACAAAAGATTTGGATGTCAGAATAGGGGGTAAAACAATACGAGCACCCCTATTATACCATGAGGAATCCCCCATAAACGTATTGGGTCAGGACCTATTGAGTAAGTTGAACATGACAATTGCATTCACAGAGCGAGGGATAGTGTGTTCCACGCCGGGGATGTCTACACTCCGAGCAATGTTATTGATACAGACACTAGAGAATGAGACTGCAGTGCGAGGAGTGCCCACAAATGCTGACATGTTTGTTTATGTAGTATTGAGTCAGCTGTGCCCGAATTAACACACAAGGAGTGGCAAGTACCTTCTGATTTCATTTTTTGCCCTTTTGCCACACCTGAAATAATGCCAGGGACAGTGATTTCACTCGCTTTGCAGGCAGGGCAAGTATCGGCAAAACGCATCGTAGCAATCAGCCTAGATACACACGGAGGATAGTATTGTGTATAGATCCAAACATCCCATTAAGAGAATTAACGGATGAGGCATTGTTCACTGACAATGATGGGGCAATTATACTAGAGATTTGCATGCCATGTGATATTATGATTCAGAAAAGACGAGTGGCAAATCCCCTCATGGCTGCTGTCAGTGCACCGCCATCTTTTTGTGACACAGACTTACAACATGTACCACCATATTTGTGGACCACAAACCCTTATGATGTAGGGTTCCTGAGAGAAGTGATCCCAGTAAAAATAAAATTGAAGCCAGGTGCCATCCTCCCAAGAGTGAAACAATACCCCTTGTCCAGGGAAGCAGAGGAAGGGATAAAAAAAAAAACACACACACACACACACATTATTACAGCAAGGTATCATTGTCCCCTCCAACTCTCCATGTAATATGGAAATTTACCCTATCAAAAAAGTGATGAGAGGGGCGTGGCGTATGATCCAGGACCTCTGCCCCATTAATGATATCGTCCAAAAAAGTGTTTCCTCTTGTCCCAAATCCAGCGTCCATTTTGTGTAGCATCCCAAAAGAGGCAACCCACTTCACAATGGTGGATTAAAAAAAATCCTTTTTCTCTGTGCCCCTGGTCCCAATACCTCACTGCCTTCACGATAGGGGGGGGGGGGGGAGATATGAACACTGCAGGTTGCGTTGCACCAAGGATATTGTGAGAGCCCGAGTATTTTTAACAGAATACTCCATGAAGACCGTGGCAACATTGCAGTACAGAGCACAATAATTCAATAATTTGATGATCTCCTAGTATGTAGTACAGGAGAAGAAAGATGCAGAAAAGACCATCACTCTACTGACCCTATTGGCCCACAAGGGGTACAAGGTAGATAAAAGCAATTTGCATTACTGTCTAGCAGAAGTGCTATACCTAGGCCAACTGATCGCAAATGATGGCAAAAGTATAATACCAGAAAGAGCAGCAGACGTGCGCGCCACGGGCACGCCGCATATTGTAAAAGACATGCAAAAGTTTCTTGGTATTTGTAACTATAGGTGTGCATGGATTCTGGATTATGCGGCGTACACGAGGCCACTACTGAATGGCTTGAAGGAAGCACAAAAAGGAAAGGCCCCAATAAAATGGACACCTGAAATGCACATAGCCTTCATAACACTGAAAGAACTGATCAGTACGGCCCCCGTCCTAGCGACACCCGAATATGACCGAGAATTCTATTTATTTTCGCATTGCAATGGGACACTCATGACTGCTGTGTTAACTCAGAAAACATTGCTAGGATACAAACCACTAGCATATTACAGTAGCACACTTGACTCAGTAATGCAGGGGTATTTTGCATGTGAACAACCTCTCACTGTAGTCGCATTTGCATTAGAAAAAAGCGCAACAATTGTAATGGGTTTCTCCGTCACCTTGTACGTTGAGCACTCTCTGTTCGCAATTCTTGAACGATCAAAATCCACACTCACCACCCAAAGAGCATCAGCATACGAGATCATCATCTATAGCCCAAATGTCCACATTGTCCGTTGTAAAACAGTAAACCCATCAACGTTCATTACTGAGCCATGTACAGTACAAGATATGCAAGAACATGATTGTGCTACATATGAAGTGGATTGAGATGACACCTCTAAAGCCAGAGAGAATGCGCTGGAAGAGGGAGAAGTATTCTTTGTAAATGGGTCGGCATCCATATGCCCAGAAACAGGAAAAAAGCATATTGGGGCTGCCGTCGTACGACTGGAGGAAGGGGAGTATGAAATACTGGTACAAAAACCTCTGCCCATGCATTATTCAGGACAAGCAGCAGAGCTTATAGCACTAATAGAGGCCCTACACACAGCAAAAGGATGTGCAGTAACAATCTATTCAGATTCAGCATATCTAACCACCACGGTACATGCTGGTCTGTCGCGCTGGAGAAGAATGGGGTTCAGAAGAGGAGATGGGTCCCTGGTACAACCTGCAGAACTACTACTTGATTACAGCATTAGGAGAGCCCTCAGTGGTAGCTTTGGTAAAGTGCCAAGCCCATACAAACATAAATGACGCAATATCACTTGGAAACGCAGCAGCAGATGCCGCGGCCAAACAAGCATCATATTTCCAAAAACCTCCACCAACAGAAGAAAAAAACACAAGAACCAAGAGCACTGCCACAAGAGCAAGAATTCTGGACGAAATGAGGGTGCACCCATCCCCCACTGATCTCCTCTGGAGACAGGATAGCACAGGAAAGGTGGTAATGCCAATAGAATTGTTGTTAATAGCATTTCAGCAACTGCATTTCCCTGCCCACACATCCAAACACCACATTGATGCCGACATCCAGGAAGATTGGTTTTTACCAAACCTCCAGAAATATCTTACTAAAATGTCAATAGAATGTGTCATATGCCAAACGTTCAATTCAGGAATAACACTCAGAACGATATGCAGCAAATTGCTGCGTCCAGTAGGACCATTCCATGCACATAGATTATGAAGACATGGGAGAAAGATGCAATGGAGCTAGATATTTGATCGTGGTGGTCTGTCCCTTCTCATGCTGGGTAGAAGCAGGACCATGAACCGACCCAGACGCGAACTTTCACAGCAACATTTTTGGTAAGAGAAGTGTACCCGCATTGAGGAATATGTGATGTCATACGATCCAAAAACGGAACACATCTAGTAAACAACCTTTTCAAAGAAGTAACTTCGTTGCTAGGAATAAAACACAAAATGTGCTCGATTTACAACCTGCAAGCAAACGGGATGGTAGAAAAAAACAAAACAAAAGTAGACTGTCCAAATTATGCCACTCACCGAAGCAAAATGAGGTCTATTGTTTACCTTTGGCCCTCTTCCAGCTACGCACACAGCCCAGTAAGGACCAGCACTTGTCCCCACCCATGGAAGTGAGACTGGTAGGAGAATGCAAACTCCACTGTCACCTGTAAGAAGAATGTCAGATGCCCATCGAACAGCAACTGTTTTAGGAGAGGAATTCAAAGAATACCTCACTCAACTAACCAGGGCAGTGTGGTGCATTGCCAAACAAATAGCCCCGCCATTCACAAGAGAAAATGAAACAGACACATTAACAGCGGCTCCTAACAGCCCCACCAAACCACTCCTGCCTATGTTCGTAGTTTTCTAAGAAGATGGAACCCACCCAGGTTTCATGGATCCCAATTTATTGTATCCCACTTGCAGTACAAGTGAAAGGGCTTAAATACTGGGTTCACCTGTCAGACGTCAGAAAAGCCCATGACAGTGTAGCAATAGAAGTGCCTCAAGACAATGAGAGAGAGGTGGCAGTGCAATAAACAGTAATGGTAAAAAGAGTAAAGATAGCAGCACGAAAAATAATGTCTACAATCCTTTCAGTAGCATTGTCTCAGGACTGTCGTCGGGGGGTGTAGACATTGTTGGGTGGTGGTGAGCGAGAGAGGTCAGTGCAGGGAGTATTGGAATGCATGGGGGCGCACCAGTCCCCTATACAAGATCGTAAATGCCAGACAAGCACAGCAACAGTAAGGCCAAGCAGACGAGCATGGTGGCCTTTACTTATAAGGATTGTCGCAGTGCGGCCCAGGAACCCTTGCCTCAAGGGGGGAGAATCCTCCTCTGTGTCCATTAGACAGTAGGGAAAAGACTGAATACTGGCTGCGATTACAGCATTGCAAACCTCCCTGGAACATAAGATGAAAACGGACCTGGTGGATGTTGGTCTGTTACGACAAGATGTGCATTCTCTGGCAGATCGGCTAAGCACAACTTAAGGGTTGGCGCAACTGAGCAGCACCAATATTGCCAGTAACCAATCTGCGGTGGCCATGCTGGCGGAGAGGGTGGGAGTGATGGAGCGACGGGCAGAAGACGCTGAAAGTAGAGCGAGGATGAATAATGTCCGGATCCTAGGTTTGCCAGAAGGAGAGGGTGGAGGGGGGGGGGCTACATCCTATGTGGAGAACTTGCTGCTGCAGGAGGTGGGCCCTGGAATATTGACACAGGGCCAAAAGGCCACCTCTGGTGCTTCTCCGAGGCAGTTGATTGCAAAGATCCCTCATTTTAAAGACCGGGATCGGATACTGTTTTTTTTCCCCAGAGAGGGAGGAGTGATTGAGAGGGTGTCATCGAAGTTGATCATCTACCTGGATTATACACTACTGGTGCAGAGAAAGAGGACAGCATTTGGCCCCAATAAAGAACAGCTGCGTTGGCCATCCTCTGCTATATGCTACTCTATCCAGCAAAGTTGAAAGTGCTCCATAATGGTTGATTGTTTTTTTTCGAGGCCACCACATTCGACTCATGCCTGAATGTACTTGGTAGGCATTGAAGAGCTACCAGAACAGAGGAACAATGAACGCACAGTGCTGCCAAGGCCCTGCATGGACGTATAGCTGACTACCACTAAGGTGCATTCTAGAGCGGCAAATGGCAGGAGCCTGGTGGTAACTGACACCCCTCTTTTACCCTCTGGGCAGGGGGACGGCTGCCTGCTGCATTTGCGGCTGGCCTGCTCCTATGCACAAAGAGTGCTTTCGTTTTGAATACCCGTTTGAAGGTATCGGCTGCAGTGCGTCACCGGGTGGTGCTGCATGGAATGTATTTAGGTTTGTAAAAAGGGGGCGTTTTGGGGGTTCTCTTTTTTGTTATAGAGGGGCCTGTATCAGGAGGACAAATACACTGTAAAAAGACTAGGGGGAGGATTCAGGCTACCCTTCCTCTGAACACTTACAGGTGTAATACACAACACATCTAACAGATTGTAGTACTCTAAATCTGTGTTTTCATTCAGTAGATCACAAATCAAAATGCTTTTAAGTCCATGTTTTGCATTATATTGTACAATCATGTAATGTTACTCCATTATAACAATAGACAGTGTGAGGGTTAGTACAAGGTGACAGAGTGCAGTTCTGGTGGTGTTGCACCTATCGAGTGGGCACTATTTTGTTTTTCCAGCTTAGAACATAAATGCTGTGTTGATATAGTTGTGTTCAAAGCTTTCCTCAGGACTGGATTGCAGGAGGAGGCATTGTGTGTTGGCTAAATCCTCCACATTGAACGGTTGGTCAAATGTCTCTATGGATAAACAAGGATATTCATGAATTAAAAATTAAAAAAAGTGTCTACATATAAGAAAAGATTTATGATGTGTGTGTAGCACAACATACCTGTTTGAATTACTTTTGTGTCTCGGGACTGGTGACTGAATATTCAAAATCTGGCGTTCCTTATCTACCAAGAGTGGCGAGCGCTTCTAGGCTCTAGTTGCTGCTCATATTTGTACCAAAAACTATTGGTGGATGTGGGTTCCCGTATTGGCCACTATTTGGCTGGGTCTAAAGGTATTAACGGCTTTTTGATAGTCTTCTCTTACCTCTGCTCGTAGTACCTGAGAGAGCTGTGGTCACTGGAGACCTCTGTCAAACCTCTGCACATGCGCGCTGATGGTTGAAGGCTACGTGAGGGATCTAAGTAGCAAAATGGTGTGTACGTGTTGCTAGGTAACGGCAAAGTATTGCACAGTGTATTGTGCATGTGTGTTTAGACTGGCCTGGACTGCCAATAGAGTTTCTGTGATCGAACAGCTGTTTCTGCTTCACAGTTCGTGTTGCTAAAGGCTGCGTTATGGGAAGTATGCAGAATGAGTACCCGTGTTCCTGTGCATTACATGTTCTTACGTGCCCAAATAAATATTTTTGACTAATTTGTCTCACATAATTTACTTCAAATTCCAATATATATACTTTACAAGTCTTATTTCATCAGCATAGCCAATGGACACATTGTATTTTTAGACACATTATCCATATCGGATTGCGTATGGACACAACATTTTGAACACATACGTCATATTGGATTGCGAATAGATTTCATTTGATCACATAGTGCACTGTACATGCTAATGACTGGTGGCTAGGTTCAAAATACATATCGGGGACCAAATTGTGCTGTTATAGCTGCTATGAGGAGATTTTATGTCTAAGAGGAAAACTTTTCTCCGTCACTCAAGGTGGTCTAAATTGAAGTGCGAATCAAAGGGGCCTATAGATGAATGAGTGTTTCTATGAAAAAAAGGTTCTATGAGTAATTGTCTCTAGAAAACCAGATTCCGCTCTATGGAAATGTTGAGTCCGTTTCTCACCATCAAGTCTGTGGATCCATTTCTGTTCCAACTTTTTGAGTGCTAAATCTCATTCTCCTCCTCTCACTTTTTCGCTGATGGTCTGGATGATGAACCACTGAAATTCGGTGTATTTATGTTTTAGTTTGGTAAAATGAGCTACCATAGGTTTGTCCTCTATTGCATTTTTTAGACACGATCTGTGCTTGCAGATGCGCTGCCTGATTTCTCGTTTGCTCTTTCCTATGTACAAAAGGTTGCATGGGCATTTTATTGCATAAATGCTCCATTTTGTGAGACAGTTGGTGAATGTTCTGTATTTCCACATATTTCCATTAAGGGAAATAAACAGACATTCTCCTTTTCACTTCCATAAGAAAAGAAACAGTGAACTTTATGTGTTTTCACCCAATTAAGCTTCCACAATAAAGGAGTGGTTCTGTGTGTCCAATTACAATTCCAGGGGGGAAGAGTGGCCCCTGAATCAATAATGAACAGTGAAACAAAGCTAGAAATAGAAGTGGATCATTTGAACAATGTCATTACAAGTTATGAAGAGCAAGCATTGCCCAAGCCATTAGCGAACAAGGCATTTCCCCAATTAAGATTGAAATCAGTCTTTCTCCAAGCCAAATAATTACTGTGGACCAAATAGAACCCTAGCATTGCACAAACCAAGCATATGCAAGCATTACGTGAAGCCAAGAGAGTGGCAACATAGCTTCTGGGTAATTGTCCTGGCTACCAAATTCCAGAGGGATGAAGGCAAGGTTGGGGAAGGGAAACTTGATACTTGTAATTGTTCTTTAAAGTGGATACAACCTATATTTCCAAAGCCAATATGAAGAAGAGAATCGTGAATCCTAAATGCAACTTTATGTTGTCATTGTTGCAGAGAGACAAGAGTGGCAAAGATGCTGCCCCTCTGGAAAGGACATTTTCAGAGGAAGAGTGCCTTGCCTACTTGAAGGTGTTGTATTACCATGAGGTGAACCTTGTCATATCTAAAAACGGTTTGAAGTCACAAAGTACTAAATCTGAGGTGGTGTATTTGGTTGTCAGTAGATTTGATACTTCATCAGCAAAAGTGGAATACTATGAGGCAGAAGGAATAGATCATCATGGTAAAGTTGCAGAAGCTACTCTAAATTGAGTTACTAAACACGTAAGTAGAAAAGCTACAAAGTCATCCTGACAAAGATACAAACTGTGTTTCATTAACATAACTAGATGTTGTATTTACTTAAACCCAACAAAGAATTGTGGTGTTTCTTCTTGGAGAATTAGAAGTTGTGCAAAAGCATCTTGGCTGAAAATAACATTGATGCTATTTGATGAAGGAGAATGTTTTTATTCCAGCAAGACGAGAAGCTTTTCTGTTTGAACTTTGGTTAACAAAACTTCCTTTTGGACCATTGAAGGAGCCAAAAACTGAATTGAGACTGTCATGAATCCCGATTTCCTGTTTTCTTTTTTGTTAATTCTTGGAACTAAATTTACCTTGAAACCTGGAGAAAGGGAGTTCACCCAGGTTACCAAGAAAGACTGAATACCATTGTTGATGTTACTATGAATTGCCATATATTTCTTTATGTATTTGATGTTTAAGTTTGAGTGCCAAAAATACTGTGTTCGAGTGTGTTCCTTTAGTTTTGATAGGCAGGGAAATCCTCGTCAGTGTAGGGATAGGGAGGTGTTTGATGAAACGTATGATTTTTTTAAATGGCATATTCTAAGAAATCATCCAAAAGTGGTCTGTCTCACATTTCTGACCCCTCAAAGGCTGACTCATGCATGCACACTAGACATACTGGCAATAGTATGTGGATTGGGAGAACACAGTCCCAGCCCACTTCCTGAGCCCATACAAACATGGCATGCACAGGGCCACGAAAACAGCAGATTTCCCGGGCAAATTCATGACCATAAAAATGGAATTCCTGAGAATGCAGGAAGAAGGCCAAAGAACAAAATGGCCAAAGCTAAAAACCTCATGGCATGGTGATCTTAATACACTAGCCACATTTAGTAGCCAAGAGCATTTAACGCGAATGAGCCAACTAAATATATAGAAAAAATGGTCAAAATGTAACAGCGGACACTGCATGTCTTTAGGCACATTTGAAAATAACGAAACATTCCTTGGTGTAAGTCTAGGGAGATACAAATGTATTCCCATTGCAGATGTTTTGTGCAATATGAAAAAGTTACACAAACAGATAAGTCAAAAGACAAAAGGGGAAACAGTTTCCCAGTACTGACGGGCTGAAGGATTAGTCAGTTTCCCCATACCAAATGAGGAAAAAGGCCACTGTAAAAAGTCAGGACATGTTTGGGGGTCTATAGACTATGGAGGGAAAGTTGCCAAAATGAGAACACTTGCCCCCCAGACAGGGGGGAACTTATCTACCGCTGGATGGGTCTCCTGTTCGTCGGTTATACATTCTGGACAGTGCATCAGCATTGCAATGTTGAGCACCTGGCCTACACTCAATGGTTAAGTCAAAGGCCTGAAGAGTTATGGACCACCTGAGCAATTTGGGATTTTCTCCCTTCATGTTCATCAACCACGTTAAGGCCAATGTAAGTCTGAACAATGAAGTCAGTCCTATAGAGGTAGGGTCTCGACTTCCTAGGGCTCCACACAATGGAAAAACATTACTTCTCCATAGTAGGCCACCTGAGCTCTCAGTCCTTAAACTGGCAACTGATGAAACATATAGGATTTTCACTGCTTTTGTCATCTAGCTGTGAGTGATAATACTGGTCATATGTGCGTCAGAGGCATCAGTCTGAACTATTTTCTTTTTATTATGTGTTATACTTTACATCAGAAATAAACTTTTCCTACAAAAACACATTACAAAAATAAATCACTCCAAAAAAAGTTAAAATGATTCTGAACAAGGATGGGGAAGTTCGCCCCTTCGTCCCCGTCCTAGAATACATGACGCGGAAGAAGGCCAGGAGATAGCAAGATCGGCCATACTATTTAGGACCACTTCCTAGTGCTCCATTGATTGATAGGTATGTTGAGAGGTACCCTTTCAACCAGCCCTACAGGCCAGGTGCGGTACAAGTCTACCCCACAGTGGACGAGAAGCCCCAGGCTGCGACTAAACAGACCGCAATTGACAGTATCGCTAAAGCGCCAAAGCCAGATTGCCGATGTTGATAGAGACACCACGTCTTGACATGAAGCACACATGCCATCCGCACATTGGGACACAAACACACACTTGAATACATGAAGAACACAAGCGTACGGTTCCATAGTTAGAGGACAGATAGATATACATACTGTCATTGCTTTTAGAATGTTGCCATTAGCTAAACAAAGCAACACAGAAACTGCAAGAAGCAAGAGATCCTGGGTAAAGCTTGCAGATGCTTATATGCGAATAACCTTATTGATCTCTAGGAGCACCTATGGGAACTGACAGAGCAAAGTGTGACTAATCGATGGAGAATATAGCATAAACACGAACACTTTGGGAAACATGTTATGGTTTAGGAAAAACACAGCCGGCCACAAGCCTGAGCTGGATTGAGGCTGGACAAGAGCAAACGGGTGAGACAGGACCCGCTGCCAAGGCCTCCAGATACAGATGACATTCCATTCCCTGAACAACAGCTGCAGTAAATGTGAATAATTCTTCATAATTCGGAGCTGCACAGTTCCAAATCATGGTCTCTGAACATGTGACCCGGCCGACTCAGACAATGGACAGCAACCAGCGCTGGGAAAAGGGCGGCGATCTCACACCACTAGACAGAAGCTTGCAACAAAGATGTTACAATGTGAGACACGTGTTGCATGGAGCACTGTCATAGATTAAGGTGGTACACACAGACACATAATCATACTTATTACCTTGAGAAGGTAATAAGTAATAAGAGCTGAGAGGTAATAAGAGCTGAGAACCTTTGCGAATCCCAGGCCGGGGGACGTCGGCTCTAGCCAACCACAGATCAGTATCCTAGCGGTGGGTAGCAATGGGCAAGAACCAATGGTAAGACCCTTACACTGCAACTTGGACCATCCAGCCACCTGACATGGGAGAGCCAGTAGAATAACATGTTTAGGGCAAAATATAGGTTATTAGGCTCCTAACAGCCAGTCCCAGATGGTGACAGGTTTACTGGAGTAGGGCCAGGTTGTGATGTCACTATGACGCAATGAGGATACAAAACAGGCCTGCGAGCCAGGAGATGTTGGGACATCCACCAATTTCTTATGTCCCTGTTCTGATCCCTGTTGGTTTTGTAGTAATAAACCACAGTTTTAACTTGCCGCTTGAGTCTTCCGTTACTCCTGGGGAAGGTGTTGGGCCTTCCAAGAGTCTGCAAACTCCTAGTGGCCCTCTGGCATACCTTGGAGTTTATCCCAACAGGTTGGTAGCAGAGGGAAGGTTGGCTGCGCAAGCCCGGCACCAGGTCAACTCCTTCACTGCTGAACCTGAGAGGCTGCAGGACCCTCCCATATTTCGAGAAGGGAAAATGCGCGCCCGTTTACAGGTCATTATGAGCCCCTTGTGAATAATCCTGCCCGAGTTCAGCAAGTTGTCCACACAGACCAGGACGGGGAGCCGGCAGCAGAGCAGCGCTAGCACACCGCGGAACGTAAGTATTGACCCAGTCCAACAGCAACTGCGAGTGTGAGGGAGGGTAGTGTGGAGCATTGTCAAGTATTGTTGAAGTATTGTTATAGTGAGTAGGGACAGGAGCAGAGGTAGAAGTCCAGTTCGTATGTGTAATACACATTCGGTCTTCGAGGTAAAAGGTTCTGGTGAAAAACCTAGACTATTGACTTGATGGCTTGGATGACAAATGTTATGCAAATAAGGTATTCCTATGGGTTGGGTGTTTTAGCTCGGGTCATAGATGATGGTATCCCCGTGAGGGTTAGCAAGGGAGCTAGCCTAGATTGTGGAGGGTGAGTCAGCTGGTTAAGTCACCTAGAGTGAAGCGTTTCACACATTAGGCGACGCAACAGGTGCAGTTCAATCACAAGAGAATATTGGTATACTATGCTTAGAGTGCAGGAAGACAGCTGTGGGGTTTGTGTGTGGGTTTGGGAGTAACAGGTTTTTACAGTATGCGTGCAAAACTTGATTTACCTATGTCATTTTGGTAGCTTGGTGACCTCACCCTAAGGTTTGCATATAGGACACGGAGAGGCGCTAGTATTGAGAACTTAGAATTGGCAGACGAGGTGAACCAGTGGCAGTGCGTGGAAGGCGCATGTGCAAGATTGTGGGTGTGCCCGAGGAGGCAGCCATTGTGAAAGAGGGGTGCTGTGTGCAGAGCACGCCTGATAAGTTGTAGAGTCAGAGAGGCTTGTAGAAACTGGAAAGTATTATTGCATTGTGACTTTTATCCCAAAACAGCGGATTATCAAAACCCTCAACTGGAGGTCAGGTAAAAGGTATTGATATGTATCAAGGTAACAGTGGGTGGACTACTCCCCTTCAGCAATTGTGTAAGACACTTCCACCTTATAAGGAAAAAAGATTTGCAAATATAGCATAGAATGGCCCAAAAGTACAAAAGGTAAATTAACCAAACCATGGCCACCTTGTGGAAGTTTCTCCAAAAACGTGCAGCAATCGATATGGACACATATACAGAGTGCTTACAAGGGGAAGAAATTGACCAAACACATGGCCATATTAGAGTTGCGGTGCATGTTTCAGGAGGGAGAGGGGGATGCCGCGAGGCGTCAGTGGATGCTAAGCCAGCAGGGGGTGTTGGACCAAGGGACCCATCCCTGCCCATCTTCCCCTGCCCCTCCAAGTGTAGTATCTGATGATACAGATAATGAACAGGGAATGTATCCAATAAGGAAACTAAGGGCAGCAGAGGGGTATTCAAATCTGACCTATAAGCCTCCACCATACACTAAGGAGGATAAGCCGAAAAGCGCAGGGCAGCCAGCTGGTGACGCAGGGGCGAGCAGTGAGGTGCAGCAACGAAGGAAGGAGGAGTTGGAGGGTATACACGCAAACAAATGGATAGAAGTGCGAGTACTTTAGAAACGTCAAAGGAAGACAAATGGAAAGGCAGAAAGGCTGACTGAGGCGATAGAAAGCCTGAAAAGGGACAGCAACATGACAGACTGGGCAGAACTCATGGACGAGAAGGATAGAAGGGAGGACAGGAAGGTGAAATTAGAGCGTGAGGGCAGAGAGAGAGAGAGAAGGAGAGAGGAGAAATTGGAGCGGGAATCCAGGGAACGAAGAAGGGAGGAAGAGAGGGAACATTTGGAAAGGGAGCGGGAAGAAAGAATTGAGAGATCTCAAGGAAAGGAAGAGCAGAAAGAGCGATGAGGGAGAGAAGGGATAGAGAACTGGAGAAACAGATGGAGATAGCAGAGCAAGAAAAACGTAAGTTGGCAGAGAGGGAACAGAGGAAGTCACAGTTGCCCAGATTGGTGAGGGAATGAGCGTGCAGGAAGGATGAGCGAGCAATAAGGGCAGTGAGGACCCAGGCAGCGCTGGATAGGGAAAAGAAGAGACGCGAGGAGGACAATCGAGCTGAGCCAGATATCACAAACACGCGAGGCAGGAGCCCGACAGAGGCAGGAGGAGCAGGCCTAGAGGCCTGGGCAGGAGGTGCAAGTATGATTTAGTGGACATCGATCTCAGCATGAAAACTAATACAGACCTGACATCGAGCAGACTAGGTTTTGCCGATGACTTCTGTAGCAACATGGACACAGGATCCAACAATGACCACAGATATAGCGGGGATCGGGTGGTGGGGGAACAGGGCCGGTCCCAGTCCACGGGACAGACAAGTGGCCATTGTGGGAATTCAGGACCCAGAGAGGAAGAGAAGGAGGGGCCGATAAAGAAGAGCAGGCACAGCAGACGAACAACATTTGCACTACACACAACACATACGTTAACAGACTAAGGGATCTCCCAGGACGAAGGAGGGGGGAGACAGCCATAGCTTGTTCGAGAGGACAATTGTCTAGAATTTATTACGATAACAGGAGGGTGCCTATATTAGAACCAGTAGATGCATGCGCAGACATTGGGAATGAGAGAGTGCCTTGACAAATCAGACTGACCAGAAGGACACCTGAGGAGGTGACGGCATACTCACAGATGCCTCTATTGGAGAGAGGAGGGGAGAGACCTCAGTATGTGCCATGGAAGCACACAGATAAGGAGAATGTGAAGTGTAGGTTACCGTCATTGAGCACAGGAGCAAGGAAATGGATTTATGGAACAGAGAAGAGGCCAGCTGGCCATATGCTAGCAGTGGGTGACGTGAAGGGACTGTTAGTATCGATATTAGGAGGAGCAGCTGATGACGTCTGGAAAAGGGCAGGGTTCACAGGGGTAACAACAAAGAACACAGCACACCATGGGGCACCATTTGCAAAGGGCAGCAGTATGGCAAGATTTCCAAACACAATATCCAGACACGTCAGACACTGGGCCGATTACGTCACGTAAGATGAGGGAAGATGAAGATCCTGTGCAGTACATTCAGGAGATTCAAGAGATTTGGCACATCGAAATTCAAGAGCCTTGGGACAAAACAGTAGCAATATTTTATCACATATTAGGGCTGGGACTACCAGAGCCAGTTCAGAAGAGTTAGAAGGAATTGGTAGGAATGGAAGCGAACGGATGGCCAGAGATACAGCTCACAATAGTGCATTGTTGAAGACTATTGCAGGAGAAGGTTAAGCAAAAAAAGGAACACAGGAAGGCAGATGAAGCAAAACTGGTACAGAGAAATGTATCAAAGTATGCAATGGAAGGGGCAGTTATAACCAGCCCCACCCACATATACAGCAGCAGCACCAGCAACCACAACAGTTTGTACCGCCCATGGGGGTAGGCTACGTGGGGTGGGGCTGCCCCCAGCCGGGTGCCCGAGGAAGCACAGTCATACAACGGAGGTGTGGCTTCGGGCCACAGATGCATCACAACCAAGGGAGGATTTCAGGAGGGTTTCAGGGGTATGGACAACAGATGCAGCAGAACCCATGATATTTTAAAGGGTGTTTCTAGCGACAAGGGAAGGAGCAACCACAGTGCTAGACCTGCAGGCAGCTAGCATACATTTCAAGGTTGTGTCGATTTAGAGGGGCGCAACAGAATTGGGGAGGGCAGGGCCAGCAGCCACATCAAGGGGGACAAGAAGATTATTATGCACAAGAGCAACAGCCACAAGGGCAGATGCAGGGTGCATATCTACAGATGCCACAAGAACAGATGCAGGTACAACAGATGTCAGCACCGATACCACCGTATCTACAAACTCCACAGATTAGGAGGAAGCACAAAACAACTAGTACAGGTACAGAATGATGAAGCACCAGCACCCATGGACACAGTGGAAATAGTACCCGTCTGACGACTGGGAGGAGTTACCATGGTGGGAACAACCCCTTTACAGCAAACGGGTTATCCATGTACCCCCAATAGGACAGCCCAGAGAAACATTATCTGTCCCATCCTGTCGATCACACCTAACCCTGTGGAGGAACCTCGTATAAAGGTGGCAAAACATTTTCCTTTCTTGTTGACACTGGGTTAACTAGGTCATGCATTAGGGAAGGAACATTTACATTGTCCGGCAATGCCATGAACACTCAAGGATTTTCTGAGGCTCGAGAAGTGGTATAGGAGGTAAACCATTGGGGCCAGACATCATGAGCAGACTAAACATGACCATCTATCTCATTCACAGACAAAGGCATAGTGTGCTCAACACGAGGCATATGCATGTTAAATGTAAAGCAGAGTGTTCAAGCATATTGTGGACATAGGGCACAGGGGGGTGGGGAGGGGGGGGAGGCAGTGGACCCAGACACGTTTCAATATGGGACTGACCTTGCCATTTTATGGATGCCAGGCATTGCAGGAAAGGTATGAAGAGTTCCAAACGAATACCTGTTCAGGCCAGAAACACCATTGGACGAACCAGAGGGAACCATAGTGTCCATAAACATAGAGGCGGTGTTGGCGAGGGAGGATTGGATTGCAGTCCACAGAGTGATGATACTGGGAGGGCATGGAGAGCAATCATTGCAGTTCCAGAGGGGTGCAGGCTGACCACAGTAACAGATGAACTATTTCAGGAAGAGAGACAGGAATTGGAGATGGTACTGGTTACAGATGCACTACAGAGAGGTGCCACAGAGAATGGCTATAGTGCTGGAGGTGCCACCCTCATTTTGGGAGGTGGACATGGCCAAAGTGCCAAGAAGTTTATGGACCAAGAGCATGGGGGTGGGGAGGGTGAAGATTAAACTGAAACCAGCAGCGATTTTCCCAAGAGTAAAGCAGTATCCCCTAACCAAGGAGGCAGATGAGGCATCAATGAGACAATTACAGCCCTGATTGACAGAGGCATTCTGGTACCATCAGAATCTCCATGCAACACAGCATGTACCCCATGCGCAAGGCCAACAGGGGGTCATGCAGCTTTATTCAGGATTTAAGACCTCTTGACCATATTGTAGAAGTAGAGTATCCTCTAGCAGCAAACCCGCTGACAATCTTGTGCAGCATTCCAGCGGAAGCTGCCTGTTTCACGGTCATTGATTTGAAGAATGCATTCTTTTCAGTACCACTACACTCAGACTCACAAGACTTAACCTGTTTTATTTACCGAAACCAGAAGAGGAAACATAACACACTTGTTTGCCACAAGGGTTGTCCACATGTCCAAATGTCGTGTAGCCAGTAATGTCGGAAGGGTCCTAACAGGTAACTATGCAACATTTGGTACAGATTGGTGAAACAGTGTGGAATTACAAGAAGGGCCAGATGTCAGTCAAAACATAGTAACATAATAGAAGTAAACAGAAAAACTGTTAGATTAATGCTATGAAATACTGCGCTGGACCATGCTTCTTGAAGGTTCTTGAGGCCAACTACAAACTTTATGGAGGGAGATGGCTATAATGGCGTGTGAGGCAGGAATCTCTTGGGTTGAGTCAAGCATTTCATGGGAGTTTATCCGCTTAATCCAGCCTTTGCATTATTTCCCCGACCTGGGCTACAGTTACCTTGTCCTGTTAATAGAGGGCAGCATTTTCATTTTAGGTCAAAGGATGGAGGGAATCTTCTTACAGATACATTTTCAGGTTTAGTGTGGGCATTATGGGATCCTGTTCATAAAGGTTGCGCTGCACCTTTATTTATTTCAAGTGTTTTGCCTCATATAACATATAACAATCTGTAGTGAACTGGTAAATAAGCCACTGGGGTGCAGTAGGACAATTAAATTAAGATGCAAGGATGTAAAATCATGTATAGCAAGCTAGAAAGACAATTCTCTAGGTGTGCAATAATCCATGATAAGAACCATCTATGGAGTACTTCCTACAAAGTGACATGACATTGCAAATATGACATAACAAAATCTATCATAACTTTCTTCTATAACATATTGCATTTAAGATCACAGAGGCATAACATTTGCAAGTACGGCTTCCCTTCCATGGGTTTCCAGAGGCATTCAGAGCGAACCTGCAGACTGTAGTGTTTGTGGGGGGGAACACAATTGGAGAAAAAAAAAGGAGAGGCTTTGCGGTGTGGAAATTCACATTACGATTATAAACATCTGTTTGAATTTGCTTTAACTCATTAAGAAAATTCAAAGGGAAATTGTGGCAATTCTAAACATGCAAGTATTTCTTTCTTTTTAAACATATTGTTTTCCGTTAAAACACCGCACAACCACAAAACATGGCTTGTAAATGGTACAGTTCGTGCAATCATTACAATTGATGTAATATCCAAAGTGTATAATAGGAACAACAGGATGCAATAAGCCGTATAATCAGGATCACAGAGAAACATAAGCTCCTAGCCAAGCCAAACAAATAACCCAAATAAACACACAGCAACTCCTGCTCGCTCTTCCTCATTCCAGGATCCCCATGATCCATGGTAGGGCCTAACCCCATATTCCAGAGTCCCATGGGTGGGATAGGGTCCCACAACTATATGCCGCCACAGTTCAGCCTCCTACAGGGGCATGTCATCTGATGGCACAACCATCGCCTGTGTGAGGGCCTACCAGGCAGCCACATCATTACTGACTTCTTTCATACCTCTACGTACCACTCTGTACAAGACGGAGGTCTCCATCATCGCTCATCTATACAAATCACTCCACCACGCATACACATTGGGACCCCCCTTTGCCTTCCAGGCCAGAGCAATCCTGCGTTTCGCCAACACAGACCAGGTCTTTTATTCTGGGGAGGAGTGCAGCGTTTTCTCCCCTGTGGGAACCTCCCAAGGAAGTAAGCCTCAGACACCAACAACGCAGGCAGTTGGGCAACCCCCATCTCGTAAGCCTCTTCAAGAGTCTCCAAGAGCTGGGGATCCAACCTCTCTGCATACTCCTTATGAAATTCCCCAGGCAAGCCATCCGCTCTTTGGGACTTGCCCGGCAGCAATTCCTGTATCGCAGCCAGTAGTTCTTCGCCTGAAAGGGGGGTATTCAGAATCTACCTCCGATCTAGCGTGGCAATTCTATATGAGAGACGGCTTTGGCAACGTCAGTACCGAAATCTTCCACCTCAAATAAATACAGCATCTGATAATATTTTGCAAAGACTATATTGATCTCCTCTTGGCCATGCCTTACTGCCCCCCGGTCATCCCATTTTCCGCTTTTCTTCCCTTCTACACAACCAAGACAACAGCCTCTCCGGTTTATCTCACCACGCAAGTAGTTTCCGCATATTTTCTGCAAAGTCGAACCTGCCCAGCCTGTCCCATGCCACTATACACCGCTGCCACAGTTCAGGCGGGTCCCTGGTCTCCTGTCCAGTCTCGACAGCCCTCCCCTCCTCTAGTACTATTCTGCCCTCCATATCCGTGAGAGGACTCTAGTATCGCCTTCTGGAGCACCACCCTTTCCCCCCATTTTGCCTATTGCCTCACCCTGCACTCCCACAGCATGCCCAACCCCTCCACACTGCTTCTGTTAATGTAAAAGAAAGATTCCATTGCCTCGCCCAAATATTCTCGAAAGGCATCAGCCCGCAACCTGCAAGTGGGAATTGGGGGACGGCGTGATCGGCTCAACCACATGCCCAATAACAGTGCCTGAACTGAAAGGAGCCTGGCCTTATAAGCCATTTCTGGGAAGTCCCCCAATGACTGCCGTTTCGTAGAAATATGATCAATATGGGTGTGCACCCTGCGTGGGACCGAGAAATATGAATAGGACTGTTCTGCTACATGCGTTACTCTACATACGTCTGTCAGGCCATGTTCTCCGACAATCCATTTAAGGCCTAATTTGGTATCCGACCGGTTCCCATGTTCAATTAAAGACACCCCCCCAGATCCACCAACCCTATGTTTAGACAGCATTGAATAGAGGGAGGCAAAGAAAAAGCATGGCGGTATGGTTAAGGCGCATAGGTATTGACAATACAAGGGCTCCAAGGACTAACACCATTGTGATATCGCCATCCCCTTTTGTTTCCATGATCCAAAAGAGGATAGAGGGCATGAGCCACACAAGAGTAAGGGGAGCCGTGCAACTGCCCACCTCTTTTCCCAGAAAGCTTACCCCATTTGTCACTGGTAAAATGGGTCTCCTGCAATAGAGCTACCCCCACTCCCATGCTACCAAAAATGAAAACAGCCAGAGTCTCTTAATATAGCCATTCAGACCATGGATATTTCACATATGCACATTTCCAGCCGTTTTCAAACATTCCGGGTCTCGATCATCTCCATAGACCACACCCCCCACTTCTGAACATCACCCTTCAGCCTCCCAACCCACGCCTTCCCCAGTAACTACCCCATCACCTGATACATACTCAATGGCAACCCCAGCCACGAAACTAAACTCCAGACATGAGCAGAAAAAACAGTAAAACCTCAAACCCAAGGCCCTGCCAGTGGTTCCTCACTTGGCCGTAAGGTAGTCGATAGTACGGGACACGCAAGTACTCTCAGTGGTCCGTCCTAGTTGGGGTGGGTGTCTGAAGATGGTGCTCCATTAGCACAAATGGCAAATCTGTTTGTGTGTGCGTGTGCCATTTGGGGTTGCTGTGTCGGACGGCTTTGCAGAAAAAAGTGTAAAACCTCAAACCCCCAAAAAGCTTGAGAACACTGCAACCTCCCTGCCCCCCACCCACCCAAACCATGTAATACTGGCCCAATAGCCGCAAGTATATTCAGGCCTTAATGCATTCCACGCACCACCACTCCACCACCTGGTGACGTACTGCAGCCGTTACCTTCAAACGGGTAGCCAAAACAAAAGCGCTCTTTGTGCATACGAGCGGGCCAGCCGCAAATACAGCATGCTATGCTGGTCGTGTGGAAGGTGTGGCCATTTTGCTAGGGAATGTCGCAGTAGACTTATCGGGAACAATCAAAGCAACCAAAGGTATGCAAACGAGCAACAGTAGGGACACCCACACCCAGGTAGTCCTTATGGTCTGCCCATAGGAAATTATGAAAGTGACAGGCAGCCAGATAGCAGACCCATACCGGGATATAATGCGCTTAGACAATGCCCACACAGCATGCAAAGCCGTCTAACCCAGCAACCCCAAATGGCAGACGCACCCAAACAGATTTGCCACTTGTGCTAATGGCACACCATCTCCGTGTATGTGCTGAGTGATAATCTTTACTTGCCCCGGAACAGACACCCACCCCAACTAGGACAGCCCTCACGACCAGATGAGGAACCACTGGTGGGGACAGGCATAGGAAACAAGCAGTTCATCTTTATGGTGGACTCGGACACGGAGAAATCATGTTTACGTGAAGGCAATTTTCTGCTATCTGTCAAAAATCACAAGACGCAAGGATTCTCTGGTACGGTGGTCACAGCTCCATACACAAAAGATTTGGATGTCAGAATAGGGGGTAAAATAATACGAGCACCCCTATTATACCATGAGGAATACCCCATAAACTTATTGGGTCAGGACCTATTGAGTAAGTTGAACATGACAATTGCATTCACAGAGAGAGGGATAGTGTGTTCCACGCCGGGGACGTATACACTCCGAGCAAAGTTATTGATACAGACACTAGAGAATGAGACTGCAGTGCGAGGAGTGCCCACAAATGCTGACATGTTTGTTTAAGTAGTATTGCGTGGGGCTGTCCCCGAATTAACACAGAAGTAGTGGCAAGTAACTTCCGATTTCATTTTTCGCCCTTTTGCCACACCTGAAATAATGCCAGCGACAGGGATTTCACTCGCTTTGCGGGCAGTGCAAGTATCAGCTAAACGCATTGTAGTAATCGGCCTAGATACACACGGAGGATAGTATTGTGTAGAGATCCAAACATCCCATTAAGAGAATTAACGGATGAAGCATTGTTCACCGACAATGACACTGATGGGGCAATTATACTAGAGATTTGCATGCCATGTGATATTATGATTCAGAAAAGACGAGTGGCAAATCCCCTCAAGGCTGCTGTCAGTGCACCGCCATCTTTATGTGACACAGACTTACAACATGTACCACCATATTTGTGGACCACAAACCCCCATGATGTAGGGTTACTGAGAGAAGTGATCCCAGTAAAAATAAAATTGAAGCCAGGTGCCATCCTCCCAAGAGTGAAACAATACCCCTTGTCCAGGGAAGCAGAGGAAGGAATGAAAACAAAAACCCACTAAAACACATTATTACAGCAAGGTATCATTGTCTCCTCTAACTCTGCATGTAATATGGCAATTTACCCTAACAAAAAAGCGATGAGAGGGGCGTGGCGTATGATTCAGGACCTCCGCCCCCTTAATGATATCGTCCAAAAAGAGTTCCCTCTTGTCCCAAATCCAGCGTCCATTTTGTGTAGCATCCCAAAAGAGGCAACCCACTTCACAGTGGTGGATTAAAAAAAAAAAAAAATCCTTTTTCTCTGTGCCCCTGGACCCAATACCTCACTGACTTCATGATAGGGGGGGGGGATATGAACACTGCGGGTTGCACCAAGGATATTATGAGAGCCCGAGTATTTTTAACAGAATACTCCATGAAGACCGTTGCAACATTGCAGGACAGAGCACAATAATTCAATAAGTTGATGATCTCCTAGTATGTAGTACAGGAGAAGAAATATGCAGAAAAGACTATCACTCTACTGACCCTATTGGCCCACAAGGGATACAAGGTAGATAAAAGCAAGTTGCATTACTGTCTAGCAAAAGTGCTATACCTAGGCCAACTGATCTCAAAAGATAGCAAAAGGATAATACCAGAAAGAGCAGCAGACGTGCGTGCCACGTGCACGCCGCATATTGTAAAAGACATGTAAATGTTTCCTGGTATTCGTAACTATTGCTGTGCATGGATTTTGGATTATGCAGCGTACACGAGGCTGCTACTAAATGGCTTGAAGGAAGCACAAAAAGGAAAGGCCCGAATAAAATGGACACCTGAAATACACATAGCCTTCATAACAATGAAAGAACTGATCAGTATGGCCCCCGTCCTAGCAACACCCGATTATGACCGAGAATTCTATTTATTTTCGCATTGCAATGGGACACTCATGACTGCTGTGTTAACTTAGAAAACATCGCTAGGACACAAACCACTAGCATATTACAGTAGCACACTTTACTCAGTAATGCAGGGGCACTTTGCATGTGAACAATCTCTCACTGCAGTCGCGTTTGCATTAGAAAAATGCGCAACAATTGTAATGGTTTGCTCCATCACCTTGTACGTTGAGCACTCCCTGTTCGCCATTCTTGAACGATCAAATTCTACACTCACCACCCAAAGAGCATCAGCATACGAGATTATCATCTATAACCCAAATGTCCACATTGTCCATTGTAAAACAGTAAACCCATCAACGTTCATTACGTAGCCATGTACAGTACAAGATATGCAAGAACATGATTGTGCTACATATGAAGTGGAGTGAGATGACATCTCTAAAGCCAGAGAGGATGCGCTAGAAGAGGGAGAAGTATTCTTTGTAAATGGGTCGGCATCCACATGCCCAGAAACAGGAGAAAAGCATATTAGGGCTGCCGTCGTACGACTGGAGGAAGGGGAGTATGAAATACTGGTACAAAAACGTCTGCCCATGCATTATTCAACCCAAGCAGCAGAGCTTATAGCATTAATAGAGGCCCTACACACAGCAAAAGGATGTGCAGTAACAATCTATTCAGATACAGCATATCTAACCACCACGGTACATGCTGGTCTGTCGCGCTGGAGAAGAATGGGGTTCAGAAGAGCAGATGGGTCCCTGGTACAACATGCAGAACTACTACTGGATTACAGCATTAGGAGACTCATCCAGCATCACTGGACGAAACGAGGGTGCACCCAGTCCCCCACTGATCTCCTCTGGAGACAGGATAGCACAGGAAAGGTGGTAATGCCAATAGAATTGTTGTTAATAGCATTTCAGCAACTGCATTTCCCTGCCCTCACATCCAAACAACACATTGCTGCCGACATCCAGGAAGATTGGTTTTTACCAAACCTCCAGAAATATCTTACTAACATGTCAATAGAATGTATCACATGCCAAACGTTCAATTCAGGAATAACACTCAGAATGGTATGCAGCACATTGCTGCGTCCCGTAGGACCATTCCATGAACTGCACATAGATTATGCAGACATGGGAGAAAGATGCAATGAAGCTAGATATTTGATCGTGGTGGTCTGTCCCTTCTCATGCTGGGTGGAAGCAGGACCATGTGCCGACCCGGACGCGAAATTTCACAGCAACATTTTTGGTAAGAGAAGTGTTCCCTCATTGAGGAATATGTGATGTCATACGATCCAAAAACTGAACACATTTTGTAAACATCCTTTTCAAAGAAGTAACTTTGTTGCTAGGAATAAAACACAAAATGTGCTCCATTTACAACCTGCAAGCAAACGGGATGGTAGAAAAAAACAAAATGTCCAAATTATGCCACACACCGAAGCAAAATGAGGTCCGTTGTTTACCTTTGGCCCTCTTCCAGCTACGCACACAGCCCAGTAAGGACCACCACTTGTCCCCACCCATGAAATTGTGACTGGTAGGAGAATGCAAACTCCACTGTCACCTGTTAGAAGAACGTCAGGTGCCCATCGAACAGCAACTGTCTTAGGAGAGGAATTCAAAGAATACCTCACCCAACTAACCAGGGCAGTGTGGTGCATTGCCAAACCAATAGTCCCGCCCTTCATAAGAGAAAATAAAACAGACACAGTAACAGTGGCTCCTAACAGCCCCACCAAACCATTCCTGCCTGGTGAACTAGTATATGTTCGTAGTTTTCTAAAATTAAACTCACCCAGGTTTCACGGTCCCTAATTTATTGTACCCCACTTGCAGTACAAGTGAAAGGGCTTAAATACTGGGTGCACCTGTCAGATGTCAGAAAAGCCCATGACAGTGTAGCAATAGACATGTCTCAAGACAATGAGAGAGAGGTCGCAGTGCAATAAACAGCAATGCTAAAAAGAGTAAAGATAGCAGCGCGAAAAATAATGCCTACAATCCTTTCAGTAGCATTGGCTCAGGACGGTCACCGGGGGGTGTAGACATTGTTGGGCGGTGGTGAGCGAGAGAGGTCGGTGCAGGGAGTATTGGAATGCATGGGGGCGCACCAGTGCCCTATGCAAGATCGCAAATGCCAGACAAGCACAGCAACAGTAAGGCACAGCAGACGAGCATGGTGGCCTTTACTTATAAGGATTGTCGCAGTGTGGCACAGGAACCCTTGCCTCAGGGGGAGAATCCTCCTCTGTGTCCATTAGACAGTAGGGAAAAGACTGAATACTGGCTGCGATTACAGCATTGCAAACCTCCCTGGAACATAAGATGAAAACGGACCTGGTGGATGTTGGTTTGTTACGGCAAGATGCGCATTCTCTGGCTGATCGGCTAAGCACAATTTAAGGGTTGGCGCAACTGAACAGGACCAATATTGCCAGTAACCAGTCTGAGGTGGCCACGCTGGCGGAGAGGGTGTGGGTGCTGGAGCAATGGGCAGAAGACGCTGAAAGTAGAGAGAGGATGAATAATGTCTGGATCCTAGGTTTGCTAGAAGGAGAGGGTGGAAGGGGGCCCTACATCCTATGTGGAGAACTTGCTGCTGCAGGAGGTGGGCCCTGGAATGTTGACAGGGCCAAAAGGCCACCTCTGGTGCTTCTCCGAGGCAGTTGATTGCAAAGATCCCTCATTTTAAAGTCCGGGATCGGATACTGTTTTGTTCCCAGAGAGGGAGGAGTGATTGAGGGTGTCCTCGAAGTTGATCTACCTGGATTATACACAACTGGTGCAGAGAAAGAGGGCAGCATTTGGCCCCACTAAAGAACAGCCTCGGTTGGGCATCCTCCGCTATATGCTACTCTATCCGGCAAAGTTGCAAGTGCTCCATAATGGTTGATTGTTTTGTCTGGATGGACTTGGTAGGCATCGCAGAGCTACTGGAACAGAGGTACAATGAACGCACAGTGCTGCCAAGGCCCTGCGTGGACGTATAGCTGACTACCACTAAGGTGCATTCTAGAGCGGCAAATGGCGGGAGCCTGGTGGTAACGGACACCCCTCTTTTACCCTCTGGGCAGGGGGGCGGCTGCCTGCTGTATTTGCGGCTGGCCTGTTCCTATGCACAAAGAGCGCTTTCGTTTTGGATACCCGTTTGAAGGTATCGGCTGCAGTGCGTCACCGGGTGGTGCTGCATGGAATGTATTTAGGTTTGTAAAAAGGGGGGTGTTTTGGGGGTCTTCTTTTTTGTTATAGATGGGCCTGTACCAGGAGGACAAATACATTGTGAAAAGACTAGGGGGAGGATTCAGGCTACCTCTTCCTCTGAACACTTACAGGTGTAATACACAACACATCTAACAGATTGTAGTACTCTAAATCTGTGTTTTCATTCAATAGATCACAACCTTTTTATGGTACATAAACTACTTTATTTTAAGATAGGAAAATAATTCGGGTAAAAAACATCCTTTTAGGGATTATTTACATAAAAACAACCAAATGCTTTGAGGTCCATGTTTTGCATTATATTGTACAATCATATAATGTTACTGCATTATAACAATAGACAGTGTGAGGGTTAGTACAAGGTGACCGAGTGCAGTTCTGGTGGTGTTGCACCCATCGAGTCGACACTATTTTGTGTTTCCAGCTTAGAACATAAACGTTGTGTTGATATAGTTGTGTTCAATCATTCCTCAGGACTGGATTTCAGGAGGGGGCATTGTGTGTTGGCTAAATCCTCCACATTTAACGGTTGGACAAATGTCTATGGATAAACAAGGATATTCATGAATTAAAAATTAAAAAGTGTCTACATATAAGAAAAAAGACTTATGATGTGTGTGTAGCACAACGTACCTGTTGAATTACTCATGTGTCTCTTGACTGGTGACTAAATTTTCAAAATCTGGCATTCCTTATCTACTAGAAGTGGCGAGCGCTTCTAGGCTTTAGTTGCGGTCATCAACATTTGATCTGCAACAAATTTAATTAAAAATATATCAGGTCTGCCTGTTTTTTAAGGCTGATCCGCATTATTATACGAGAAGGTGGCCGGGAGACCAGTGCTTCTTAAGTTTTGAATAGATTCTGTAATGCGCCGCATACAGTGCCCATAATAGTACGAAGAGCGTGATGGAAGGCTATTTGCTCATATTTGTACCAAAAACTATTGGTGGATGCGTGTGTCCGTATTGGCCACTATTTCGCTGGGTCTAAAGGCATTAACCGCTTTTTGATAGTCTTCTCTTAACTCTGCTCGTAGTACCCGAGAGAGCTGTGGTCACTGGAGACCTCTGTCAAACCTCTGCACATGCGCGCTGATGGTTGAAGGCTACGTGAGGGATCTAAGTAGCAAAATGGTGTGCACGTGTTGCTAGGTAACCGTAAAGTAGTGCACTGTGTATTGCGCATGCGTGTTTAGACTGACCGGGACTGCCAATAGAGTTTCTGTGATCGAACAGCTATTTCTGGTTCACAGTTCGTGTTGCTAAAGGCTGCGTTATGAGAAGTATGCAGAATGAGTACCCGTGTTCCTGTGCATTACATATTCTTACGTGCCAAAATAAATATTTTTGACTAATTTGTCTCACATAATTTCCTTCAAATTCCGATATATATACTTTACAAGTCTTATTTCCTCAGCATAGCCAATGGACACATTTTATTTTTAGACACATTATCCCTATCGGATTGCGTATTGGCACTTTGAACACATACTTCATATTGGATTGCGATAGATTTCATTTGATCACATAGTGCACTGTACATGCTAATGACTGGTGGCTAGGTTCAAAATACATGTCGGGGACCAAATTGTGCTGTTACAGCTGCTATGAGGAGATTCTATGTCTAAGAGGAAAACGTTTCTCTGTCACTCAAGGTGGTCTAAATTGAAGTGCAAATCAAGGGGGCCTATAGATGAAGGAGTGTTTCTGTGAAAAAAGGTTCTGTGAGGAATTGTCTCTAGAAAAACAGATTCCACTCTATGTCCGTTTCTCACTATATCAAGTCTGCGAATCCATTTCTGTTCCAGCATTTTGAGTGCTAAATCTCGGTCTCCTCCTCTGGTTTTTTCGCTGATGCTCTGGATGATGAAACACTAAAATTAGGTGCATTTATGTTTTAGTTTGGTAAAATGTGCTACCATAGGTTTGTCCTCTATTGCATTTTTTAGACACGATCTGTGCTCGCAGATGCGCTGCCCGATTTCTCGTTTGCTCTTTCCTATGTACAAAAGGTTGCAGGGGCATTTTATTGCATAAATGTTCCATTTTGTGAGACAATTGGTGAATGTTCTGTATTTCCACATAATTCCATTAAGGGAAATTTCTTTTTGATCTTTCGTTAGACTGCACACTGAGCATTTTCCACATTGGAAATGCCCGATCACTGGAGGTAGGTTCCACAGATTAGTTTGTCTTCCTTGTGAGTGTCCCAGGTCTGGGTAAGTGTGGACCAATCGGTCTCTTAGATTTTGACTCCTTTTAAAGGCGAATCCTGTTTTTTCAGGGCAAAATAATCTGTTTGTAGAAGGTTCCAGTTCGCCAGGATTGCTTTTCTGATATCGTTGCTGACAGGTGAAAATGTGGTGACACATGTCATTTTTTCTTTGTGCTCTACTCTTTGTCGTTTCATTGGGCATGTCTCCCTGTTGGTGTTTCTTGCTGTCCTGTGTGCCCTTTGTATGATTTTGGCAGGTATCCTTTTGCTTTTAGACGGTCTTCGAATTCTTTACCATTTCGGTAGTATTCTGGCAATGTTGTACAGTTTCTTCTTATCCTTAAAAATTGGCCTAATGGGAGATTCTCTCTGAGTGCTTGAGGATGAAAGCTTTTAAAGTTAAGCAGTGTATTCTTATCTGTCGGTTTCCTGTACAGCGTTGTTATCAGGGTGTCATTGTCTGTTCTTTGGATGTCTAGAGCAAGGAAGGGGATGTGGTGCTTGTCTGATTGGATGGTGAACTTGATGTACGGATCAATTGCATTGAGCCATATGTGAAAATCCTGTAGTTGGGCGTTTGTTCCTCTCCAGATGGTGAAAATGTCATCAATATATCTACCCAACCAATCAGTTTGTTTTTGTATCTTTTGTCGTTGTTGTAGATGTTCTTGGTTTCTAGATGGTCCATATATAAATTTGCTACATCCGGTGCGAAGGTTGATCCCATGCTGGTACCTCGTATTTGTTGGTAAAAGTGGCCATGACACATGAAGTTTTCGGTCAGCGCTAGGCGTATGCATTCCAATATGAAGGATGTAGGGGTGGTCTGGTCTGTCCTTTTGTCCAAGTAGAGCTTGAGTACTTCTATGCACTCTCTTTGTGGGATGCTGGTATAGAGAGCTTTCACATCAAAAGGTGACTAAGATGTCATCTTGTTCCAGTTTGATATTGGCTAGATGATGGATCATTGCTGTTGTATGTTGGGTGTAGGATTTCATTTTCTTGACAAACGATCGTAGAAATACATCAGAGTAGATTGATAGGGGCTCCAGGAGTGAGCCTATCCCTGACAATATTGGTCTTCCTGGAGGTTTTGTAGTATGTTTGTGTATTTTAGGGATGCAGTAAAATGCTGGGGTGACTGGATGTTCTTTGATGAGGAATGATTTTTCACCTTCATATATCCATCCCGGAGTTTTGGCAAAAATCATCACTCTCTTGATTTCATCTACTAGGTGTGTTGTTGGGTTGGTGTCTAGTTTTTTGTAAAAACATGCATCATGCAGTTGTTTCTGTAGTTCTTCTTCATATAGTTGTTTACCCCATAGCACTATGCCGCCTCCTTTGTCTGCTGGCTTGATTAGGAAGTCTACATGGTTTTCTAGATGGTTTAAGGCATTTCTCTCTTCTTTAGTGAGATTATCTCTGTAGTGGTTTTTTGATTTGAAAATGACCTCCATTTCCCTCAAGATTTTGTTTTCGAACGAGAGTATCTCTGGACATATCATCTATGTTACTGGTGTGAAAGTGGATTTAGGTTTTAATCCAGTGGTGGTGGGGTCTTTCGGTTTCTCTTGGGTTGAATTACAGAAGAAGGATTTTAGGCGTATTGTCCTGAAGAATTTTCTTACTTCAACTTTTGTAGTAAATCAGTCTGCCTTACTTTTTGGTACAAAGCTCAGGCCTTTACTGAGTACACTTATATCATCCGGGGTAAGATTGTAGTTACTTAAGTTTAAGATTGGTATTGCCAAGTTTGTTGCTGTGTTTGGGGTGTCCACTATTGTGTTCTCATGCCGTGGTATCCCTGCTGGAATGGTCTGCCTTGTTTGGATTGTATTTAGGCCTGAACCTGCTTGCGGCTACTGGGCCAGTATTACATGGATGAGGGGGGTTGCATTGTTAGAGCTTTTTGGGGGTTTGAGGTTTTACTGGTTTTTCTGCAAAGCTGTCCGACCCAGCAACGCCAAATGGCACATGCACACACAAACAGATTTGCCACTTGTGCTAATGGCACACCACCTCCGTTCCAAGGAACATGTGTGCTGAGTGATCATCTTTTTACTTGCCCCGGAACAGACACTCACCCCAACTAGGACAGCCCACAGAGAGTACTTGCGTGTCATGTACTATCGACTACCTTACGGTCCAGATGACGAACTACTGGTGGGGGCGGGGATAGGAAACAAGCAGCTCATCTTTATGGTAGACTTGGGTGCAGAGAAATAATGTTTACATGAAGGCAATTTTCCGCTAGCTGGCAAAAATCTCGAGATGCAAGGATTCTCTGGGTCGGTGGTCACGGTTCCATAGACAGAAGATTGGGATGTCAGAATAGGGGGTAAAACAATAAGAGCACCCCTATTATACCATGAGGAATCCCAATAAACGTATTGGGTCAGGACCTATTGAGTAAATTGAGCATGACAATTGCATTCACAGAGAGAGGGATAGTGTGTACCACGCCAGGGATGTGTACGCTCCGAGCAAGGTTATTGATACAAACACTAGCGAATGAGACTGCAGTGCGAGGAGGGCCACAAATACAGACATGTTTGTTCATGGGATACAAGTATTGGCTCGGGCAGTAACTGAATTAACGCAGAAGGAGTGGAGAGTTCCTTTGCATTTTATTTTTCACCCTGTAGCCACACCTAAAATAATGCCAGGGACAGTGATTTCACTCGATTTGCAGGGAGTGCAAGTATCGGCAAAGCACATTGTAGCAATCGGCCTAGATAAGCACCCCCCCTTGGACCTTGTCCACCATCTCATCATCATCCTCCTCCTCCTTCTCCTCGCCACCCTCTGTACCCACCACTTCCACTGGCCAGTCGTCCTTGCCACTGGGGTCCTGTGTAACGTTCCTCTCCACCCCACTGTTCCTGTCCATTGTCTGCCCATGCTGCAGCCATCCTAACTTGTATTGCTACAGACTCCTCCCTTTTTTCCCCTTGCTGGTCTGTGTGTTGCAGCCACTGCTGCGACCTTCACTAGCTCTGTACCAACTTCAACTCCTCAGCTAAACTCCTCTGTACAGTTTATTTTTCTTTGATCCCCTACAATGGTGTATTATGATGCTTTGTATTTCTGGCCAGCCCTTGGCTTCTATCTCGGCTATTTTACCAAGAGCTTTCTGTACTTCCTTCGAGGGGGGCCTCTTTTGATAATGAAATAATATAGGGAGGTGGATTGGACACAAGCCGTGCCCGTCTTTGCCCACCACATCTCCTGCACCCAAAGAATAAACTGTGCAGCATCTTCCTTGGCCCTCATATTGTATCAGGGTTATCTGGGAAGGTTCTCCGCAATGCATCCCACACTTGTGCTTTTACGTTATTAAATGACGCGCCACCATGCATATCACTCCCCAGGTATACTCCAAGGAACCCCGCTTTCACCCATAATGCGTCAGCTTGGTCTCCAACTCCGGTTACTAAGAGACTTTTGACATCCCCAATTGCCAACGGTACTCCTGCTGTATTCTTTTCGAATACATATATCCATTTTCCTGTGCCCCTCCCGAAAGTGGTGGGAGGGCCTTGGGGAGATTGTCTTTATCCATTAATGCCCAGGGTACATAATCGGGCCTTCCCGCTCCTTTATGAATAAGTGGCATCTGTAATTTCGACCTCATTTTTTCTCTACTTACCTTTCCTGTTTTCTTTTTGGATAACGCCATCCTCCCTAGTCCATTTCTTAATCTCCCCTCCCAACCTGCTTCTTCCGTTACTTGTGGGTGGCCCAATGTACTTGCGGTAATGGCGTTTCTCCCACAGCCCCTCCCTCATCTTTATCAGTCGCTCCAACATTCTTCATCCCTCTCTAAAGTCACAGTATCGGCACTCGCACTCTCCGTCTCCCCCTCTCTTTCTACTCGCTCCGTTTTAATTGGTGTACTGTCTATCCTAAAGAGAAAATCCCCGGATTTCCACTGGTCTTCTTTCACTAGAGATGGGCTTTCTCCAGGGGGTGGTATCGGCAGTTGTGCTTCCCCAAGCATTGGTAATGGTGTTTCACATAATGCTCTCAATCGGGCCAATTCTGCTTGGGTGGATGTCAATACTGTCAATACTCTTTCTAAATCTCTATTTGTTGGCCCAGTGGGGACGGGTGTTCTTAGCTGGCCATACGGTGGGGCTGTTGCTGGAGTATTTGGCCAACTCCCCCCGGGCACATACACTGGGTCTGCAAACCCCTTTGCGGGTCATGTGAGCAGCGGGTATAGTTTCTTGAGCTCTTTATTTTTGTTTTCTCCTGCTCCCTTAGCTACCCCTCCTCAGGCACATCCCCTTCCTTGCTCTTACTGGATACAACGTGCGTTTCCTCAAACATTTTCCAAAAATCTAATACTTCCCTCCTATTTTGGAGCTTCTTCCCCTAATCAAGTATTCCCTTATCAAAGGACCCCTCTTCTGGCCAGACACAGGTTGCTCCCTCCCACTTCAGTTCTACTACCCACTAGTTGCGATATTTCTTTATTTTCTCTTGATGTAAGGGGAGGTTTTTACAAATGTGGGACTGTGCGGTATCCATCCCCATGTTTGGGTAAATACTTCCCCTCTCTCCCTTCTCTTAAGCTCTTTTATTCAGATGGTCCTACAATGGTAATTGTGGGTTTTACCTCACCTCTACTTGGAATTCATTTTCTTTGTGACAAATTAAGAATGTTAACCATGGAACACTTTACAAAAACACAACCAATAAATATTTTGACAAACATGAAACACAAAGTTCACCCTTTTTACCCTTCCCTAACCCTCTTTCACACTTTCTCCATTCACATCACCTGTGCCCCTCCTGGGCCTTCCTCCGCAATAAAAAAAGCACTAGAAAAAGATAAAACAACTAATTACAATCGAGCCTACTCCTTATACGAGTTCTCTTTTCGCCTTTAATCTCTGCACTGGTCGGCACAGTGCAATCTGGTGCCAGCTTCTACCCACTTTCACAGCTTTCTTTTTTCTTCAACTTATTTCTCCATATAAAAAGAACTGGCCATAATAAAAAAGATGCAACTTCTCATACTCCACACTCACTCCCACTCCAACTATGCGTGTTCCCTTTTCCTTATTATTAAATCTCCCAACCATATACCCTTACTCCTCCCTTATTTGTTCTTCCCTTGCAATAAGTACTCACGTACCGGTGTTCTAGCAACAGCCTTCGTTCGCAGTGTATCCAGGGGGGTCGGGGGGGGGGCTCCCCGTGGTGGGCCCTGCCCAGCTCGCAGTTGGGTATTCGCAAAGCAGGGACCCACAGAACCAACTTAGGAGCGTATGCGTTTTGTCAAATGCTGCCAACCGTAGGTAGCGTTAGCCCTCCACAGGTAGCCCCGGATCTCCCCGCAAGTACAGAAGGATCTCCAGGACTATCGCGCATAAGGGGTCACCAAAAGAAGGCTGGCACCTTAGCATGCACGTGTTCAATTAGACAGAAGTACACACCCCACTAGGGAATGAGACCAGGAGAGTAACTGCAAGAAAAACAAAGTTTATATAAGTAAATAGATGCAAGCAAAGAAATCTGCAGCCCGAGAAGGCTCTGCCAACAGATACACTGGCAACACATTAAGAAGGCACTAAGTGTCATGATGACATCATACATAGGTTACAAACTAACAAACTCGGTTGCCTAGGCACATATACTAATCCCAGCTCCATAGGGGATGCCTGGGTTCCATTGGCTGCTGTCACTCCATCAGTCACAGTGCACGTGGTCAGCTGTGCTCATCATCGCAGGGTGAAGGTCAGTTGAGGTTCACACAGATGACATAATTGTATCTAAGCTAAACTAAACAACTGAGATTGGCATGCAAAGATTAATGGCTGGCATAAACCATTGCTTCAAAGGGGGTCGGTTATAAAAAGAAGGCAAATATATGTACATTCTAACCCATTCTTTTATGGGGGCATTGGATTGGGGTCTTTCGCCAGGTGCCTTATCAGGTTTTATCTTGGATTTGTGGTCCCTGGGGCTTCACAATTTCAAACGCATGTGGGACAGCTGTTAGTTCTAGATGTGAATATATGACCATTCAGGATTGGGTATATGGTGGGCACTGGAGGGTGGTCCAGGGACGGGTCTGGTGAGCAGTTGCATTCAAAGGGAATAGGGGGCATGAGGCCAGTGGTTTGGCAGGAAGGGGGTGGAAAGGGCATGAGTCGGTCAGCAGAGATGGATGGGGCTCTGGGGCTGGAGCAGGCCTTGGTCTTTCATTCTGCGATGATCACATTCTGTCAGTGCTTGATACCTGCTAATGGCAACAATGAATGGCTGAGTTTCCGTGAGAACATGATTCGCGCGGAACTGAAAAGGGGTGGTGGGGGCTGTCTGTGCACAGCACTGGGAGAGTGAACATTTGGGGACTTATCTGTATTCCCTACAGTCCCCTCCCAGCTCTCGACACCCGATGTCTGCACTTACCATGCACTTGCCGGCCGCTACTTACTTCTTGTTATCATCTTTGCCATGTACTGCACTGTACCTGCCCCTTCCCACGCACTTGCGCGATCTGAATGACACCTGGCCTAGTAGGATCGCTGTCCATCCTCCCTTTGTTCCCCTCCCCTGCCTCGTCACGCCTTGAAACACTTGTGTATAGGCGCGTTATAAATGCCATATCAAATCAGAGTGGCAGAGGGCCTAGAAAAAGATGGCGTTTGAAAGGGCACAAAATGGAGTTCAATCCACAAGCACTAGTTGCACTTTTACATACGTATATCCAAGATGGGTGGAACAAATATGTACTGGAGGGGCGGAAGTGTGTTTCCCCCAACCCCCCCACCCGGCTTATACAACACTTACCTGGTGCGAGAATGGTGCAGGGGGTGGGACCTTTGAACGAGTGAGCAGACACCGCAGGAGATACAGTTCACCCACACACTCTCCAGGGCCCTTCCCACTCTAGGGGCAACCATAGCTCTGCCCCTCAGTTCCACCAGCAGCCAAACACCTGGGATCGGCGCCCCAATTTCAGATTAGCCCCTGTGTTGTCCCCCAATTCCACCAGGGTGGCGTCTACAGATCACAGTTCCACAGCATATGGAAAGCGAATTAAAAAGGAGAGTGACCAACCAGACCTCCTGTGCTGCCAAACAAAGTCTCCCTCCAACACGGGCTAACTCTCACTCCTTCAACAGCGTATGGTCCTTGCCTTTGGCTGCCAACTCACCAGGATGTGTTCCAGCCACCATCTACCTCCACAACAGTCATTCCTCTGCCCGTCTTTCACACAGCGCTTGCACACATCAGCCAGGCGCAGGCCCCCCGCAGGCTGACACTACCCGCCCACCACAGGATCCATCCTGAGCTTCTGCTGTCCGTGTCACAGTGACCAGTTATAACAGTTGCAGGAGGCGCACAGCTCCCGCCCGGCAGCGACTTCCTCAACTAGGGCCACCACACTCTCCAGGAGCGAAAAGCAAGGCCTCCGCCACCAAGCATCCCGATGCAGTGCTCCGGCCCACAAGCAAGCTCATAGGGCTTGCATATCCTCTGCCGTGCTAGTCCCCGCCTGGGCCTCTTTGCCTGCTCGATGCCAGCAATGCCAGGTTCTGCTCCTCTACAGTCTGCCTCACAACATGGCCGCCACACTAGGATCAGCAGGAATCAGGCCCACAACAGCCACCTCGAGGTCCCCAACATCGCTGCAGCTAACAGAGCCCCCAAAAGCACTATGCTGTTCAGAAGCAGTCACCAAATCAGAAATTAATCCAGTTAATGGGTATTTTTTAAGGATTCGTCGGGAGCTCACTCAGAGTGCTGCTCACTGCATGACTGCTGGCCACATGCAAGTATGTAATGTTAAGTGGTGTTATAGATCATCCGTCTGCCACTATTGGTGGCCTCACTGCCCTTGGCTCTGTATGGAGGTTGTGTGCCAATAATTTCAACATATACTAATATTGCAGCACATGCTATGTGCTGTGTAGTGTAATATATGGGTTACAAAGGAACAAGTTACATATCTGTAACTATTGTTCTCAAGCATGGATTTGCATGGTCATGAATATTCCCTGTTGTCAGGCCGGGCATCCTCAGTAAAAGAAAAACAGTTTCCTTTACAAACTGCATTTCTCCTCTAAACCAATAACTGTACTCTGGGTCATATTGCCCTGAGCCAATCACAGTCCTCTCCCTAAGCCCCTCCTCTGGCAGCCGTCTTCAGATTTTGGTAAGCACATAAAGTGGCAGTATGACCAAGAAGAGCCACAGAGGAGCAGGAGGGAGGATTTGCATGTAAAGCCATGCGAAACCCATGCTGGAGAACAATAGTTACAGTTAAGTAACTAGTTCCTTCTCCGGCATGCGGTCTGGCATGGATTCACATGCTCATGAATAAAGAATACATAGCAGTACACAACATGGGAGGTGGCAAGGCTCAACAAAAGCAATTACTCTTACCTCTGGAACAGGATCACCTCAAGCGAACAGGCTGTGCAGCACTGCTTGGCCGACTCTGGAATCCCTGTCGACGCAGTAGAATCTCGTGAAGTTGTGCATGGACCTCCACGTAGCAGCCCTGCAGATGTCCAGCAGGGGCACACCAGACAGGAACACCACTGTTGCAGCGATCGCTCTGGTGGAGTGGGCTCTCGTACAGCTGGGCAGCGGTCGGTTCGCCAACGGATGACAGTGTGTGATGCAGCCGGAGAGCCACCTTGCGATGGAAACCTTGGACAAGGCCTTCCCATGGTTCACAGGACCAAAGATCACAAACAGTTGAGAAGTCTTCTGAAAAAAACTCTTTGTGCGTGCCACGTAGAACATTACAGCACAAGCAAAATCCAGCGAGTGCAAAGCCCTTTTAGCCAGTGACTAAGGCTTCAGAAAAAACGCAGTTAATACCAAAGGCGTTTTGTGGTGGAATTTCAATGCAACTTTCAGCATGAAGGAGGGTTGTGTCCGCAGCACCACCCTAGATTGGTGGAAAGTCAGATATGGCTGTTTGCAGGATAGGGTCTGGATCTCACCCACCCTCCTGGCAGAGGTGATGGCCACAAGGAAAGCCATTTTCCATGAGAGGAACCTGAGAGGGGCTTCATGCATAGGCTTTAAGGGGTCCCCCACGAGCCTTGTCAGCACCACGTCGAGTTCTCAAGCCAGGGCAGGAGCCTTCACCGGCAAGAAAGATCAAAACAGTCCTTTGAGGAACTCCTTGACGAGACAGTGGGATCAAAGAGAAGATCTTCCTGGAGACCTGGTGTAGCGGGAGATAGCCGCAAGATGCACCTTGATAAAGGCATGCACCAGTCCCGCCTTGGCCAAGGACAACTATGGAAGAATCTGCAGGGCCGTGACCCTCAGAGGGGTGATCTTCTGCGACCGACACCACATAGCGAAACGCTTTCACTTGCGACCAAGATTCGAGGATGCTCTGGCCCTGGCAAAGACCTCCCTGCAGTCTGCTGGCAACTTGCACCCTCCAAATTCTAGGGCTGCACGAGCCAAGCCCTCAGGTTCAGCAGTCCTGGGTCATGATCCAGGATTGCACCTCCTTCTCTGGTGAGCAGATCCGTGACCACTAGTAGCTTGGACGGAGTCAACACTGACAGGCAGAGAAGGTCCGGGTACCAAATATGCCTCGGCCACACCGGGGCGATGAGTATCACCCTGCATCAGCAGTGTTTGAGTTGATCGAAGACTCGCAGCAGGAGAGGCAACGGAGGGAACCCGTACAGAAACAGGCCTTACCACAGGAAAGATAACGTGTCCCCCATGCTCCCCACTTGAAGATGCGGTCTACCTGGTCCTGCCGAAGTTCCCACTCGTGGCAGCAACGCAACTCCCTGCAGAGGGAGTTGGCAATGGTGTTCTTTACTCCCGCCAGGTAAAAGGGGACGAGAAACATCTCTTGTCCGATGGCCCAGTTCCACAAATCCTGCGCCTCCTTGGAGAGCGCCGGGGATCCGAGTGCCGCCATGCTTCCTGATCTAGACCACTTTGGTGGTGTTGTCCGTGATGATACTCACCACTTTGCCCTTCGGAGATGGAAGGAATGACTTGAGGGCCCAGAACACTACCCGCAGCTCTAGGATATTGCTGTGCAGACGTCCAGTGTGGGCTCTCCAGCCTTCCAGGCAAGCATCCGTGCTGACTATCTCATCTCCTGGTACGGGGGGCTTTGGAGCCACGTGCCCTGGGCAACGATGGAGAGAACGCCCCACCACTTTAGCGCCCATCTGAACTCCTCGTCGAGTGGGATTTTGTCTGCGAAGCTTTCAGACACCTGAATCCAACGAGCGTCCAGGAACTCCTGAAGGGGTCGTATCCGTAACCTGCAGAGCCAGATAAGGTTGATGCAAGATGACATCATGCCGAGAAGCGACTTGATGGTCTGCACTGTGGCAGTCTTCAGTGACAACAGTCGTTGCACCTTCCCCAGAAAGGCCGCTACCCTCTCCTCCGAGGGCGACGCTAGGCAGGAGACTGAATGGAGTCTGGCTTCTAGGAACAGCGCGTTCTCCAATGGCCTCAATCAGGACATCTGATAATTAATGGAGAATCGCAGATCTGCCAGCAGCTGGATAGTTGTCTCCCTGTGTCAGATGGTCAACTCTCGTGAAGTGTCCTGAATGAGCCAGTCGCCCAGGTATGGGTACACGTGTATCCCCTAGTCGCAGATGGACCGCCACCAGTGCCAAGCCCTTCGTGAGCACCCTGGGGGCTGACTAAGCCGAAGGGGAGGGCCTTGACTGGTAGTGCTGTTCCTGCACTACGCAGCATATAACCTTTGGTGCCTCTTGTAAATAGGGACATGGAAGTAGGCATTCTCCAGGTCCAGCAACGTCAAGGAGTCTGCTTCCAGTTGGCCGAGCACATGCTGCAACGTGACCATCCTGAATCCTTGGGACTGGAGGCGTTTGTTTAGATGCCACAGGTCTAGAATGGGCCGCCAGCCCCTCTTTTTGACTAAAAAGTATCTGGAGCAGACTCTGGAGCCCCGGAGCCATCGTGGAGCCCCGAGCCATCATGGAACCAGCTCCATCGCCCCCTTCCACAGCATGGCCCTTAACTCGTCCAAGAGTTGAGGGATGTGCTGCTCCTGCCAGGCCACCGGAGGGATCTACGGACAACTGTGCTGAAACTTCAGGGTACGTCAGTGGGTGAGAGCGTCCAGCACTATCTGTCGGTGGAGATCTTCCACTTGCTGATGAATCCAGTCAGCCTGCCTCCCATCGGGGTGCATGGGGGGAGGGCGGGGAGAGGCAGACATCCTGGCCGGTTCAGTCCTGCTTCGGCACCCTGCCTTGAGGGTGATGGCAGTGCGGAGCACCTCCACCGTAGGCCTTGGAATAACCTCTGTAGGCCTCTTGTGCCATGGGCCTAGAGGGCTGGCAGTACAAAGAGAAACCTTCAGTCGATCTGCTTGACTTTCCTGCAGAGGGCCGAAAGGAAGAGCAGTGTTGCTGGAGCGTGCCCAATGCACGGGCTGTCTCTGTATCCGCCTTGATGGCAACACCCTTCCCCAAAAAGGTTATCCCCGTCAAACATGTCCAATACCCTCCCCTGGAACTCCTGGCGGAAATTCATGACCTTCAGCTAGCCTGGACGATAGAGGCAGACACCGTTCCCCATCTGCCGGAAACCCGTGTCAGCGATGTCCATGGCCACCATGATGGCATGGTCCGAAGCCACCTCTCCCTCCTGGAAGAGTGCTATTACCTCCACCCTCTTGTTGGAGAGGAACTTCAAATCAAAATCGGGCCCAGATTGTACCACAACTACCTGTTGTACCAGACCATGATCACCAGTGTGCTGGCCACCTTGATTGTCGACGCTGCGGTGTAGATAACCTTCCTTTCCATGGCGTCCAACTACTTCCTCTCACTGTCCGCAGGGATGGAGGATGACAAAGAAGGGTTCGACGACCTTCTCCTCGCAGATTCCAATACCACCAAGTCCGGCAATGGTTGCGACGTAGGGACTTGGGTGAGGACTCTGGCATCCAGTACATTTTCCTCCAGTCTATCCCACTTGGCTGGGGCCATGCAGGGTTTCTTCAAGAGGGCCAAGTCCTCCTCCCACACGTCGTTCAGCAAGGGTACCTGCCATGATGGTCTTGCTTTTGGCTTTGCGCCTCTGGTAAAGGAAACCCTCCTTCTTAGTCTCCTCAGGCATAAGATGGAAAAGTTTGGATGCTTTGGCAACCATGGAATGGAACGGCCCTACCTCACCCGGTGGGAACGCTCTCAGCTGCAGATATCCACCCGCCGTGACAATGTCGTCATCAGTCGTCACGATGGCCATGTCTGTCCCTGTATCTTGGCCCTCCGGGCAGGAGGGGGTGGGGGAGTGGAGGTGGATATGGCACCCAACGCAGATGTGGAGGCTGAAACGGGGGCATAGGGTGACGCTTCCTCTTCTTAGCCGGGGGCTGGTCGGGTACCGCAGGAACTAGGGTTTGCAGAGTCCTTTTCTGGATTTCAGACACCAAGGTGGGCAGGGTTGATAGGATGTCCAGGGATACATCCCTTGGCGGATCTGGTGTTACTGGAGTGCTAGGCCCCGTGCCATTGACACTGCCAGTGTTGCTGTCCTCAACATCCTCGTGGACCGTGTGTAGGGACTGAAGGTCTGCATTTGTGGATGGATTCCATGGCCTGGGGCACTGCTTGGGGCTGGCCTGGGACTTCCTCAGCCCCCCCACCCCTTTTTGGACCCCAAGGCGTCAGGCCCCTGGTTCAGAGACAGCATCCTCTTCTCTGGCATGCCAGCCGGCTTTGCCACAGTCACTGTGGAGGCTTACCAACTCAGAGGCACGGACACCTTGAGCGCTGTAGGGGTTACCTTCATGGGGTCAGCTCCTTTTGCCTTAGTGAGAGCAGCTGCCACCAGCTCAATCATTGACAATGACATCTCCTGTGCAGGTTGGGCAGGTCGGCCACCTTTTCCTCAGCCCTTGGCTTCTCCCGCAGCTTAGCCGGGATGGGCCATTTCCTCTTTGAGGAGGAGCTCGATCACTGGTTGGCGATGGAGGCGGATGGTGATGTTGATCACGCCCTGCCCATCGCGGGTCCTCCTTGCGCGGCGGGCCTGGTGGAGCTGGTCATGCGGTGCTTGGCCTTGTCTTTAGCCCCCACGGATGGGGTGCCCTCAAAGGACTTAGAAGCCTGCTCCTCGAACCGGTCAGTCCTGGCTGAGGCATGACCTTGCTCAGGGCAGGTGCAGAGACCTTGGCATTCAGCCACACCGCCAGTCTAAGTCGATCCTTCATTGTTTTTTTGGAGAAGCCGAGGCAGATCTCACACTCTCCCTCCTTGTGGTTTGGGTGAAGATAGTAGAGGCATTGGAGGCGTTTGTCCTCTACAAACCCATTCCGTAGCCCGCATCTGGTGCAGGGCCTGCCTTCCTTCTCCTCCGTCACGGCCGGAGGTGCAGAGTAGCCCCGATGGCCTTCTGGAAACTTTGACGATCCTCACCCTTGAGGGGCGCTTGAAATTCACCAACAAACGTATCCCCACTGTTGGCAGATGGAGAGAAGAGCACAACTACTCTTGACAAAAATAGAAACTTTTTCTGCTAAAAAATGAAAAAACTTAGAAGTAGCTCACGGAGCAAAACTCGAGGACTCCCAACACTGAAATGTGCATTAAAAATCTGAAGATGGCTGCCAGAGGAGGGGCTTAGGGAGAGGACTGTCATTGGCTGGGGGCAGTATGACCGAGAGTACAGTGATTGGTTTAGAGGAGAAATACAGTTTTTAAGTGAAAGTTAAACTGTTTTTCTTTTACCGAGGATTCCCAGCCGGACGACTGGGAATATTCATGAGCATGTGAATCCATGCCAGACCCCATGCTGGAGAACATGAATGACTACCAAAAGGGAGGTGGTTGTAGAAGTAGGAAATGAAATAATGAAATTGGGGTGATTTTTAACAAGTATCCACAATATTGGAACCTAGTTGGGGGATCTGGAACTCAAATCATCCCTATCCTCATATCACAATTTGATTTGAGTCAATTCTATTCGAGTATTGCTTCTTTTTATGGGGATTTCATCCACACTGTTGAATTCCTGTTTTGCTTTATCCTTCAAGGTCTCGCACATGGGATGTTGTTTCCCAAATAAACATTACATTTTTATTTCGTTTTTTTGGAATGCAACCTTTTAAAAAAATTAGAGGTGTTGATCTAATATCTCTCAGCTGAAGAAAGGATTATATAAGTCTAGAGGCAAAACTCATCAATTTGTTTCACAAGTAATATTTGTTAAAAAACATCATTTGGAGTGTTGGACCAAGAATAGTCGAAGACAACTCCTATTTCTTTTGGTTCGGAGGTGTATTTCTTAGTGTGAACTCCGTTCCTAGGTTTTCTTTTTTTTTAAAGAATTATATACACGATCCCTTTATGGGATCAGAATTATGGCCTGATTTGGGGATATCTCTGATCCTTAGTTTTTCCAATCAGGTCACATGGAAGCCGACCGGTTTCAGTGGTATTGAAGTTATTAAAACCACTTTCTTCAGGGCTACGGACCAACACCAATTGTCAATGTCAAGGTCCTGGATTCGAGCTGGTTTAGTTATTTACAGTATCTCGAGTCATTAAAAACTAGCTTTTTTCATTTTATTGGTCAACTCCTGAGGAGATTGACCTATAGTGCACACAGGCCCAGTCGGATATCCCCCACGTCACGTCCCCAGTCAGCAACCCATTTTCTCACTCAATGTTTTTTTAGTAGTAGCACATGTGGTACTTGGGCTTGAATTCAGGACCTTGACATTTGGGAGTTGTCTCACCTGTAATGGGTAAGATGTATACATTATGACCTCTTATGTCTCGGAGGTTATTTGCGGGATATGTCCCTAATGGCATTCTCCCCCTTTTTTCTTTTCTCCCCCCCACTCCTTGCTCTTCCAAATACAGGGCAACCTCCCTTTTGAACACAAGAGATTCACCATAACCAGTAGAAGACATTAGACCACACACTAATTGGTGTTGGTCCGTAGCCCTGAAGAAAGTGGTTTTAATAACTTCATTACCACTGAAACCGGTCGGCTTCCATGTGGCCGGATTGGAAAAACTAAGGAGCAGAGATATCCCCAAATCAGGCCATAATTCTGATCCCATAAAGGGATAGTGTATATAATTCTTTTTTTAAAAAAAACCTAGTAACGGAGTTCACACTAAGAAATACACCTCTGAACCAAAAGAAATAGGAGTCGTCTTCGACTATTCTTGGTCCAACACTCCAAATGATGTTTAACAAATATTACTTGTGAAACAAATGCATGAGTTTTGCCTCTCGACTTATATAATCCTCTCTTCAGCTGAGAGACTTTAGATCAACACCTCTAATTTTTTTAAAAAGTTGCATTCCGAAAAACAGAATAAAAATGTAATGTTTACTTGGGAAACAACATACCATGTGCGAAACCTTGAAGGATAAAGCAAAACAGGAATTCAACAGTGTGGATAAAATCCCCATAAAAAGAAGCAATACTCGAATAGAATTGACTCAAATCAAATTGTGAAATGGTGATTTTTAACAAAACAGTTGATGTAGGGGTTAGATTTGTGGGTTGCATGCCTTAACATACTAACATTGATATTTTATTTGTATTGCGCTTATACACAAGTGTTTCAGAGTGCGAAAAGGCAAAGGGAGGGGAACAAGGTAGAACAAAAACAACGATCTTACTATGCCCAGTGACATTGAGAACACGCAAGTGCATGGCGAGGGGAAAAGTGCATCGAAGGGGGGAGAATTGGAAAGTGTGGTGGAAAGGAAAACAGACAAATAATAAGATACATAAATGATAAAAGGCAACAAACAGTGGTAGTGCAGCCAGCAAGTGGCAAGTTCCTGAACAAATACACTGGCTGTAGTTTGCCAGTTTCAAAGAATAAAGCAAAGTGTGCAAAATGCATTTGCAGGCGAGATGCAGATCTTGTGCTGCGAGGCTGCGAAAAAGGGGCCCTAAAGATAGATGCCCATTCTTCTGAGTGGAAAAGAGGAAGGATGGAATGTGTTAAATTATCGGGTGATGTGCCGAATGCTGCCAAAACGTTGCTTGGAAAATTACACGAGATGCGGGCAGAAAGGGCTGGTAGATTCTTGAAGGCTCGGTCACATGTTGAAGTTATGGTTGATACAAGAAAGTGGCTGGAGGTTTAAGAAACTAGCAGCTGAGAGATAGATGGGTAAACATGTTGAGAATCCATAGGTTATATAGGAGAAAAGGAAGGTTTATAATGGGCTGTCAGCTGGAAGGAGGGGTCTTTGGACTGGGGTTTTGCTGCATGGCTTGTGGACCCGGTTTTGTTTTTTGGGCAGTTTCTACTTTGGACTGTTAACAGAGTCTGTGGCTGGTCTTTGGCTTGCTGAAACTTGAAAACTGGCCTGAGAGAGATTTAACAAGCTCCGACTTCCCAGCACTTTCAGTTAAAGCAGGAGCCTGGGAATATGTGGTAGGAGCCAGGTGAGGTGAACATCTTGCCCACATTTACATGGGAAGCCAGGAGCCATTTTGTAGATCGTGGTAGCCAAATCGGAATCGAGGCCTAGTTTGCACACAGACGTAGCATGCATGCGAGCAGGGGTAGGTTACAGCCCGAGCATCAGTGAAAAAAAGGCCAGCATTGCAGAGATTCACAGGCCCCTCATTGTCTCAAGTTGCCAACATTGGGTATCTAGAAGGAATGTGCCCTTCAAGGCCACAAGGGGGTAAAAAGCTCACCAAGATAAGCAGTCCCATGTGGAGGAGGGCACGAGCCACCAGCCTGTCCTGTCCCAGCCCTACGTAATAGCACTCAAAAGCCCAAGCCCCGAGACTCCAAGCATTCCAAGATACCAGTCAGTCCCCCGCCCATAAATGTTAGTCCCCCCCCCAAAAATCAATCAGAACCCATCTGAAGATAGGGAGTAGTTGCCTTCATTATAGGTCACGTGATTTGTGCTGCGAGGTGCCAAGAGGGATGAAACAACAAAGCCAAAACATGGGTAGGAAGCTTTGGTTGGGTGGCACCGTGTTTGGAATCGAGTTCTAGTTTATTAGAAGCAATGGCCTTGAAGTATCCTCTTAGCCAGTGTCTGCAGTATCAGAGGCACATCAGGCTGGTGATCGAGCCGGTATTGTTATTTTCTACATGACTGTCAATTAGCAGCAAGTTCTATGCACGATGACATGCAAGGAGGAGCCCACGTGGAAGAAGATGGACAGAGGAGGCTGGCATCAACGACCTGGCATTCCTTATGGGGCAGGTAGTCTATGTATAGGGTCTCAACCAACTAGCCACGCGGGTTTGCACACTATGTAATTACGTCACTGATGACACGGTATGCCTTTTTAAAGTTCTGTCTGTGCTGATTTTGCCAGAATGTTCTTAGGCAGCAGAGTTCTGTGCTGGTGCATTCCTATTTTTGTGGAAATAAAACATTGTCTTCCTAGCACGAGGTGTGCTGGCCTTTTTTCCCCTAGTTGGTTGTATCGTTTCTGGTGCAAGCGTTGAGGTGTTTCTCGACACTCCCTTTATTCCTAAAGTATCCAAGGATGAAGGTAGTTGCCTAAATCAAGATTGTTATGGGAATTTTTCTGCTAATCGGGAGAGTGCATTATATCTAATCTCATACAAACTCGACTTTAGCTAAGGACAAAGGGTAAATGAGGATTAAAGATCTATCTATAGTGCATTTGCCTTCATAGTCTAAGTGCCGGATACAATATCTCCTAATCTCTTCCCCAATTTAATAATTGTGGGTGGGCTCAAATAAGGCTGGGTTATAATTAATGAATGTCAGTTAAGGTTGTTCCAGAAGCAAAACAAAACGGTCAGTGTTGAGGTAACCCGACCTTAGCTAAGTACAAACGGTAAATGAGGATTGAAGCTATATCTATAGTGCATTTGCTTTCATAGTCAAAGTACTAGCTCGGGTCTAAGGGCTCTGCTTCTGCTGAACCAAAGTACAAAGTGTTTTTCATTTTTCCTTTTCGTGTGTTCTTTGCAAACGTTTCCAAGGTCAGTTTGAGGTTGTTTACATGTGCATTTTCTCTGATGAATGAACATAAAAACACCCAAGTGTAGAACAGTAACAATGTGTGGTAGCTATTATGGTGTCTGATTTTATTGCGCAGCTGGTCCAATGTCCAATGCATAGCATGGTGTGTGCCTGGTGCAGCTACCTGAAATTTGAGGCTGCAGTCACCCACTTCACTGAGAGATGTCTAAAATGATGTGCTTAGTGCCCTGCTGCAAATTCTGCCCATCAGGATATGGCCCAAATTGGGCAACGGAAGACTGTTGATCAAGTATTGGTGAGGATATAGGACAGAATCCCTGCTCATTTCGCTCCCCAGGCATTCCATGTCTGGAACCAATGGTTTAATCCATGACAGAATCCAATGGGCAGGGCAGACCCTTCCCCTACGAGAGTGTAAGTAGGCTACATATGTTTCTATATATTATTATTGGTGATTTATATAGCACTTCATGCCGCTCATCCAGTTTAGGTGTTGGACTGGAGCTCAAATCCATGCTGCACAGCATCGTCCTGTTCACAAGGGAAGCATGCTGCACCTCCAGGATCTTTCAGGCTTACATGCTCATGACTGCTGCCAGCCACAGAAAAGGGTTTTATTTTTGCAAAACAGATGTGACTGAACTGTCTGGATTTAACGTTTGAATCCACTCAAATGAAATCCTGTAAATAAGATGTAGACCATACACTTCCCACAAACGGGCGGAACAGAGGACCCAATGGTCTGCTCCCACCACAAGGCAGTTACAAGATCTCAAAGATACCTGTAAGGAAGACATGGTATCATGAATGAACAGACAAGTGATCACAGTTCAAGGGTGTTTATCAAACTTTATAGGTAGGTTGGAAAAACACCTAATCTAAACCTAAATCTAAGATGGGAGCAAGCTACGACCATCAAATAATAAGGCAGCCCTAGTGGCATCTTGTCAAATAAAAAGGGCCTAAGAAAAATCTATTGCCAATCCTCACGAAACACAAAAAGAGTGTGGGACAGGGGCCACAAGAAAGAAGTGTTCATAAATAAAACGTCAAGATGGGGTATCTGAGAGTCTCCCTTCCCCACGTTCTGAGCACAGGAAAAGGTGGGACTCCTGAGCACCGCACACTCAAGCTTTCCCAGCACGAGACAACAGTTCCGCTTCACGTATCAGGACCTTCGGTGGTAAAGTCTCTTATCTACAAAAGGTCTCTTGTTCCAAGGACCCAATGGGTCCAAAAATAAACAAAATAAGTTCTGTTCCAAATGTACGTTGGGTGATGGTTTCACCCCTGGGTCCCCCATCCTCCGGGCGCAGACACCTCGAACAATTCTCATCAATATCAGGACTCTTGGGAGGTTGTCTCTCCCGTTTCAGGAGGATTTGATAGTTTCAATACACAAACCAAAAGTTATTTTCGGATTACACTTGGTGATGCTTCTTCACCTCTGGGTCCCCTCTTCCGGGCACAGACCCCTCTTGAATATCAGCCTCCCTCCCGTCAGGTTCACTCTGGCTGGTATTCTAAAGATCTCTTATTCTTGCTTTCATGTGTCGATGGGGTAGTGGTTTTCTACCCCCTTGGATCTCCCCTGCCATGCTCAGACCCCTCTCGAACATTGGCCTCCCTCTGTTGGGTTCACCCTGGTTTTTGCAAAGATATTTTCCTCCTTGACATTCACAAATCTTAATGTCTTTTTAAACAGTTTTCCGTGGACATCCCTCTGCTGGGTTCACTTTTGCCATTTCATAATTCCTTTTACTTTCTTCTGCTGTGGGATTCACTTCCCTTGCGTTTCCCAATGGTTTGTCGGTCAAAGACTCGACTGCACAGGGATTTTGCTAGACCCCTGTATGACCACTTTGACCTTTCTTGGCAGCTCTCCTACGGTCTTCTGGCATCAGTAGTTTCTTTCAAACACGGGATCAACCAGAGTCTCTCAAGTGAGCACCCACGTGGTGCCAGACGCCTCTGCAGCTTGTCTTCCCTTAACAATTTACAGTTATTTAAACTTTCTCAATGTGCCACTCTGCGACTTTCATTCAAGACAGTTTGGTTTCTTTATCGTTTCCCCTTTTGCTCATCGGCTGTGATGAGCCGCTTGGATTTTCACTCTATCTGGAGTCAAGGCCCGTACCACGGTAGCAGGCGTCCCTCTGTCCAGCTCATCAGGCATGCTCCGTGTACCATTGATATCTGCTGCAACACACTCTGGCTATTGTTTGCAGGCTTAGATTTCCTTCTGCAGAGGCTTTGCAGGTCTGGGTTAGAAAGGGCAAGGTCGCTTCTCTCCTGGTCGTCCCTTCGATACTAACTGCCTTGCTCCACCACTGGATCTCCCTCCGTCGGGCTCGGACCCTGCTTCCAAAAGTCACAATTTTAACAAAAGAGTTTGAGACTTCTAGTCCCAGAATGCTTTGGGTTGATTTTGCTCCCACTTCATTGCTCAAATGAAATGGCACTCTGTCTTTGGGAGCTGCAGTAGCCAAAAGGAGATGCCTGTAGGAGGTCAGGATCTCTCCCTCTGCCCCTCTGAGACCTGGGTTTGCCTGCCTGGCCCAGGGGAGAAGTTTAACTGTCGGTAATGCAAGGCAATCCCAGTTACACCTGGTCTTGCCTTCTGGAGGGACAGTTTCTTCCTCCACACTGCAATCTCCCCTCTGTTAACAGGGCCAGTGTTTGGGCAGTTTTCTTCTCCTCCTGTGGATCTTGCAGGGTCTCTCCAGCATCCCCCGAATCACTCACAATGCAGTTTTTGGCTGCTGCTTTTATACTCTCAGCTAGAGTTGATTGGAGTCACCTGTGAGTAGTTGTCCCTGACTCTGACTGACTTTGTTATCGGGACAACATCGAAACTGCCCATAGGAATCTATTGTCCATTTATTCCTATGGGTAATCCTCACGACTCCAATCTGCCTCTTCCTCATTCCAGTCATTGTGGATTTCAATAGGGGAATGGGATTTATGGGTGTTGTAGTGTTGTGGAGTGGCAGAATTTGTACTGGGTTTTAGAGGTAATTTTGAGTTCCCTTATTTTCTTTGTCTCTTCCGTAATGGAAAGTGCAGGGGAGGGCGGGGGCGTGAGGGGGCTGTTGGTTGCAACATCCCATAAAGACTGCTGGGATATCAGGTAGGGGTGCATCAGAAAAAAATGGGATACTGCGTCTCACCTAAGGACGCGCTTCTCACAGTCTCCAAGGACCCCCGCCCCAGGTGATCCTCCCCCACTCGTTCCAACCCAGGGTTGGGAACCAGGAGTAATGGCCCTACCCTGGCCACCGGAACAAAGGATCCCCGGGAATAACTTGGGAGAAATGCCTTGGGTTTCTCACATACCAGAATCCCAGGAAAGATTTGCTGTCCTGACCCTGCACGAACCTGGTAACCAGAGGCAGGAGCAGCAGACACAAAAATGCAACGGACACAGCAAGAGGCCTGTGGTTGGTACTCAGAAATAAGCTGCAACAAAGAAGCGACGCAAACGTAAATTCCGTTAAGGATTGCAAAGTGGGCCAAAAATTCTATTGCAAGCAAAAAGAGTTGGACACCCTGGAAATTGAGGTGGTACCACAGTTTCAATAAAGTAACTTCAACAGAACAAGGCGATTGAGTGTGTAGGCAAAATATTGATTATCTATCTGAAATGATGCATTAGTCTCTTTGGCGACTACACCATACAGCATGTCTAAAATCTATCAAAGGCTGAGATACCATTAATCCACAAAAGAGATCTTGGGTAGGAACATTTGTAAGGAAAGCTTGACAGCAGGAATCAATGGTATCTTTAAATTACTACATCTTAAAAAAAAATATATGTATATTTTGCTCGATTTCCCCTATATCTCACACAAAGACAAAGCAAAAGGACAACACTGATTTCTGAAATGTGCAGAGGACAATGTGAATTTACTCCATAGGTTGGCAAACGGCGCGTTAGGGGCCTTTTTGTTGAGATGTGGATAAGATGTCTTTGATGTTGCAAGATAAGTTAAGCTCAGCACACATTTTGCTACTGGATCATACATTTTAAAGAGAAGACATCTATAAAATGAATTACCCGGCGAGAGTCAAGGCTGCCTTCGCCCCCCGCCGTGGACTCGGGTAAAGCTTTTTTTTTTTTTTTAAACTCCCTTTCCTCTCTCCTCCCCCCTACTCCGACTTACCTGCTTGTTCCTGCTTCCCCGGCGAGGGACGAGGGAAGCATCCAGCCGTGTGGAGACTCGGAGCGTGGCACTTACCTTCTGCTTCTTTTTTTCTTTCGGGAGCGGACGCGCTGGGAACACTTGTGTTCCCAGCGCGTCCGCTCCCGATGGCCGCCATGGAAAGGGAAGACGGACTTAGTTTTCCCTTTCTATGGCGGCCATTTTCTTGGTCGTCCTTTTTTTTTTCTGTCCCGAAACGCCGCAGCGTTTCGTGACAGAAGAAAATGCTTTTAGTGCCCCGGTCACGCACATAATGCGGGCCGGGGTATTAATAGCAATATAACCCTGCGGCGGGGGCATTACCGACTCAGGTCGTTCGGGCCTATAACTATGGGCCCCGGGGCATTACCTGAGTCGGTAATGCCCCCGCCGCTCGGGTTATATTGCTTAATTAGTACCCAGCGAGAGTCAAGCAGAATGCAACACGCATTCCGATTGGCTCTCGCCGGGTCCTTACCCGGCCAAGAATACTTTGATTCTCGGCGGGGACTCCAGCTGCCTTGTCCTCGGTGGGGGTGCGTGGCAGCCCCTCAGCCAATGAGGAGACTCGAAGCGGGGCCATCCCCGCTCCGAGTCTCCCCACGGCTGAGAGGCTGCCTCCGCCCCCCCGCTCGCTGGGGACTCGGGTAAGCTTTTTTTTCTTTTCCTTCCCTCCCTCCTCCCTACCCCACCCCACTTACCTTCTTGCTCCTGCGTCCCTGCCAGGGGACGATGGCAGCCTCCAGCAGTGTGGAGACTCCGCGCCTGGCAGGGACGAAGGTACGTTTTTTTTTCTACCCACTTCCCCGAACCTCCCGCCCTCCCAACCCCACTTACCTTCTGCTCCTTTTTTTTTTTCGGGAGCGGTCACGCTGGGAACACCAGCGCTTCCGCTCCCGAAGGCCACCATGGAAAGAGAAAACGGACTCCCGTTTTCCCTTTCCTGGGGGCCATTTTCTTTCTTTTTTTTTTCTGTCCCGAAACGCTGCGGCTTTTCGGGACAGAAAAAAATGCTTTCAGTGCCCCGGTCACGCATATAACGCGGGCCGGGGTACTAATAGCAATATGACCTGAGCGGCGGGGGCATTACCGACTCAGGTAATGCCCCAGAGCCTTCGGTAATGCCTCCACGGCTCAGGTCATATTGCTTAATTACTACTTACCTTTGGTGGTCCGATTACGTTAACGAAATTTAGATAGACAGGCACCTACAAAAACAGAACTGGGAAGTGTCTTAATGGGTGTGCAAATTTAAAGGGCAAGTAAATGGGTCATTTTAGTGAGACCTTTTCAGCAATTAAATGCGCCAGTTTCATTTTTGATGGTGTCATTTACATGCAAATTAAACTTTCTGGCTCCCTAATATAGTCTATTTGGGAGTTGGTGATGTTCTGCAAAGCCCTGTGCTTATTGGGACCATAGATGAGCGGAAGGGGGTCTCTGGATCTTCATATATGCCATGATCCTGCAGCAAATGAGGGTTGACAGGGAAGGACATACAAAAAAAAAAAAAGACTGTGCCAAACCATGTTATGAGGTATCAAAAATCTTCATATATTTTTCACAGAACAATAATGCACCAAGGAAACATCTTGAATATTATTTTATGCAGTAACTGAATAAAACAGTTTAAATTTGGATGTTTCAACAATGTAAAAGTAAATTGTAAAACCGGTATAATATTTCTGCGAAATCCCATACTTGGCAGATTGGAGGTAACCGCGAGAGGGCAGACGGAGTCATGTGTGACTTGCATACCAGAGGATTATGAGAGCACAAATACCTTCTTGCCCCAAAATTTAAAACGAAAGGGGTTACAAATTTTAAAAAAAACACATTAAAAAAGAAAACTAGACCAGCATTTAATCGTGAAACAAAAAAAGCGTTATTTACAGAATCAATCCAGTAACAATTGATTGGGAATACTGGGGTGACCGTTTTGGAATTCCTTTCTAAATAATGTAATCACAATGATGTAGGGACAAATACTTATAATATACGTGCCCCATGATCTTGCCAGTCCAGCCATCAGAATCCCCTCAACAGGCATCTAGGGGTGCCAACAGTTTAGTCTTCCGGGGGTTATTTATCCTGGAGCTGTAGGCATATCATTGATTGCATTACGATTAAGATCACACATACAGATCCCTTCTAACCTCACATAACTTTCAACCATATGCGCTCCCCTAAGTGAAACTTTACACTACAACGAAAATACACATGTTTCAGGTTGAAATAATAAAAACATACACAGGTTAACTGGAAAAAGGTAATTTATTTCACACACCTGTAACAATTTAGCTTAATCGCACATGTAAAAAACAGAATTACAAATAAAAACATACTGTATAAATGGAAAAAAATGGGTTTTTTTTTGCATTATGGTTAGTTATTACAGAGTTCATCGCCAGGCACAAATGTAGGTTTTCAAGTTTGGAGAGCTACACCGAATTAAAATAAAACCCAAGAACCACACAAGATTTGTCAATGCTACTAACTCGTCAAAGCCATTAATGTGTCACAACCAATTGAAGTTTTAACTACTCCCTTGTAGATGAACATAATAAAATATATAACCAAGTACACAACTTCAGGTCACATAGCTTCGGTGAGCAGTTAGCTGCTGCTTCTGATTTCTATGCCACCCCAAGTCCCTATAAAGGGGTCTACATCACATTGCAAGGATATGAACGTTCTTTGTGCTCTTGGTTTACTGTCCCCCCCCAAATCCCCCCCAACTCCCCAAAAAAGCTACAAGTCTTCTGGTAACTATGTGCTTGAATCAACTCTGTACCCTTTAAGAGCAGAGATGCTAAAACACACAAGCGCAATTCTTGGGCGAAAACCTTTAGCACCCTCAGCATGATGGGCATTTAAAAATATTGCCTTACATAAGCACGAAAGTTGAAATATGGATGCAAACAAATGGCACATTCTGACAGCACCATAATGAAACCGTGCCTATGGGCATCTGGCTGCATAGGGCGGCGCTATACAAATGTAACCATATGTTAAAATACTTGACGATATGGCTTTTAAAGGCTACGCGAAAGGTCCGACAACTCTGTAAAGAGTGCGTTGAATACAGTGCACAAAGTTTTGGCTAACGTCTTAATAGAAACACATGGCAAAACATTTCATAAAGCATATGGGGAAAAAAGCAGATCATCACTACCATTTAGTGACGCTTGGCAAAGCCGCAAGTATTTATATCTACAATAAAAACAATTATAAAACCAGCGGAGAGGCAGGATCTTAAAATAAGAGCCGAGGTACATTCTTGAACACGAGTCCAATGTCTGAGAATGTGCTTTCATAATTAACCTGCAGTCTGTGTCACTGCCCTGCAGCTGCACAGTGGAGGATCGTTTCTCTCTGTGTATTACAAGATTGGTTTCCTTGTAAGCACGAGTGGATTTTCTCCATGCCTTTGTGCATAATGTCATTTACAACCCACTGCTGAGTGGGCATGAACGCAGGACGTTCTGTTTTTCACCACTGACCACACCAATGAGACTCGCCCTGATGAAGGAAATAATTTCCGAAATGCATTGGCTTTTTTAGTCTAATACATGTGGATTGTGGCAACTGCTTCCTCACTAAGGATTAGTAGTGATAGCTTTTTGTTTGAACTACTATGGATAAATCATTTTTGATATGAATCAGAAAGACTCATCTTCCTTTCTCTAAGAAGTATGGTATATTATGGATACTTGAACATATTGTCGTGAATCAGATATAAATACGTGCCCATCTTGGGCCCCATATGAGAGCGGTTGTGTGACCCAGTATTATTACTTGGTCTCCAGCGTGTGTTTCATAATTAACCTTTCCATCCCATAAGCAGTTTATTTTTTTTAAACCTAATCATTTTGAAAGGCATTATCTTTCAAACTGGCAATACCAATGATTTTCCACTGTGGCTTATTTGGGGCAGATGCTGGCATTTCGTATGCGTGGTTATTCATTAAAGGTGTAAAACCAACAGAATGCCCAAGGAAGGAGGACCACAGATGCAGCCAATCGAACCAAAGGATGAACAGAAATCGCACAACGCGGCATCAAAAAACAAAGCGCGCAGCAATGCTTTTCCCTGCAAAGAAGGACCTTCAAATCTGGCTATAGGGGACCTCTTGCGAACTATGGTGGTGCAAAGATGCAAAGCTTGTTTTACTAAAAGTGTATCACAAGCCAGGAGGCAGTAATACTTACATTTGTTTTAAGAAAGGCATATGGATTTGTGGTCTTGAAATATGTGCATTTTACAGTTATGTTCAATGCACACCCCGCGTAACGAATACCTTCATACCTAGCAATGCAGCATAAACGTTTGGTGTCCAGAGTACCCAGTGTTGCCTATACTCTCAGCAGCGCTCCGGTACACGTGAACACACCACCTGCTCCTTAAGGTCTCTGTATGCTACTGAGAACACAATTCCACTTTTGAAAGTTTTAAAAACGATTCTGTGCCCTTTTATGGAGACCACACAGGTTAGTATGAAACCACATTGGCAAACATTATGCGTTTCAACAAAGTACTATATTTCCTTTTTGTGGAAAATTAGGCAATTCTCCAGATTTACTTTACAGTAGAAGCAATAGGATGTGATCTATTTGGGGGACAGCCATGCCTCTTGCACTTCAGCAGAACAGGCGCTGGAGATAATTCTGCATTGAGTACTAGCGCAGTACAGCAATGGGACACAAACATAACCCCAGGGTTATCGAATAACATTTGCATTCTTTATAATATATATATATATAATATATATACATACATACATACATACATACATTTCTTACTGGTGTCCTGCCTCTGTTGCTTCTTGTTTTCACTTTTTCCTTTTTTTTTAAAAATTGTTAATTAAACTTGATTGTCATTTGACGTCAAGCTTTCTTTCTTTGTTGTGGGTTTCCCTAACATTTTCATTTCTCGGCGTGCAGGCTTACCGCTTTGGAGGCTCTATCGGGGGTCTGCAACCTTTGGCTTTCCAGATGTTTTGGACTACATTTCCCATCACGCATGGCCAGCATAGCCAATGATGAGCGAGCATGGGCGTTGTAGTCCAAAACATGTGCAGAGCCCCAGGTTGCAGACCTCTGGTCTATATTAACAAGTGTTCTCGACCAGTAGGTTGACACAGACCTTTCCAGCCATCACCTGTAAAGCATTTTTTCAGAATAGTTTAGCAATCTTTTAGTCTGCCATCGACTACTGCTGCCAAAATAACCCAGGAGGCATAACCGAGCTGTCCACATAGATCACTCTGTAGTGTTGGCATGCAAAAGAATTGCACATTGCATACACAAAATCCCACATGGCAAAAGACAAACTGCACCACGCATATGGCAGCCCGATACAAGTGTCAGATTTGGACGGTTGAGGTGGCAGGATGGACAAAAAAGGCACACTCTCCTATCCTTCCCCTGATAGTTTTCCCTTTTTTACATGAACTGTGAAAATGTTAGCACCTGCAACTTTAAAGCTGACAAATTTAATGGCCAGAGGCTGAAACCTGTTCCCTTTTTATTTTTAAGAGACCATCAGTATTCGACGAGATGTTGCAGGTAACATGCCAAGCCAACCTCCCGCCATTCCCCCTTAAGGCATTAATTATGCAGGCCGTCATCGGTTTCCATAAGACCCTGCATGCGTGGTAAACACAGCTTATTGGCCTTCTCTAACAAGTGTAGAAAGTTTACTGTAACGCAATCACTTACAAATAATTAGACTACAATGTTTTGAAACACTTTTGAATAGAGAGAAAATAAAAATCTCAACTAGCTACATATTCTGCAGAATTAAGTTCAAATTCTCGCCTGTGTCGCAACGATTCCCTTAATTTGCATTATTAAACATTCAGCATTGGACCTCCAGGCTCTTGGCCCTCATAACTGGTGATTTTGCAACCTCGCTGTGGCTTGCACAGCAGAAACAGTTTTGCATTCCAGTCCCTTGGACATACACGGGAAAGCGAGGCCAAGCGCGCCAACAAGTCCCAGACCTACTCTCTCTGCATCAACCTCAAGTCTTTACTTAGGCAATAGCTTCTAGGGCCAGGTCGCTGTGATGCTGATTCGGACAATCCAGAGGCTTGCCTAGTGCCGTGTAGTTTGTGTGACAGAGTGCCAATGTTCCATCAGGGGGGGTTGGGGGGGGCGGCGGAGCAAGCCATTCGCTTCATCTGCATACCTCTGTTCCTCGAACCAGAACCACAATCTTTTAAACATGTTCCTTTCTCTAATGCACCCACCTTACACCTTTGAGATGGGAAGGAAAAACCCTTTCCCTCCCACCCTCTCCTTCTACCAAAACATTACATATCACACTAGTCTTTAACAATGTTGAAAGGTGCATTTTAAAACATTTAGACTCCGCTTCATGCCCATGTTTGTGTCATCTACGTTTGTGGTGGGTACCAAACTTGGTCAAGCAAATCAGCTTTTATCTTTCTTGGTTCATCAAATAACGTTCTTGTTGTCCAGTGTTGACTGTTTGTCACCATATTATGGTTATGCACCAACTCAATTTTTGTAAAGCAGTTTGCCATAAAGCACAATAGAAGCAACAATAAAATCAAGCAGTAAGCAGCCATTTTATTGCTCCTCCTCTTATTCATGATGGAAACATGGCCGCAATGAGGGGAGCACAATGGTAGACCGACTTGCCTTGCATCTATATGACAAGAAAACACAACATTACCTACCCAGTAACAATGGCCTTCAGAAACCCCTTAAAATACACATCTGAACTGCACTTTTGAGGAGGGGGATCCCCATTTTCTAACAACCCCTTAAAAACCATAAGAACAATTACTTTCAGTCAGGAAGTCAGTGTCAGACTTCTCTTCACAAGTAAAGGTTGTGCTCTAACTCTATACACTTAAAAAAACAACACCCAAAACAGACTGGTTGGAAGAAGAGGATAGGATGTAAAATAATTAATTTGCTATACAGATTGCAAAGCCTATAATTATAAAAGCAACACTCTAAAATGAAATTAAACAAAACGTATCCAACCTTTCAATTCAGAAAAAAATAATCTTTTAAACATAGCTTCCTTTCCAAATACTTTAGATACAGCATTAGTAAAACAAATGCTTAAACTGTTTTGCAGTGGAAAGAACTTCTGATCAATATTGGGTTAAAAAGGCCAGTCTGAAGTTGGTGGTAGATCTGATTTTAAAGGCAGAAGAGATTGCTAAACCCAACACCTAGTCCGCTTAATCTTGCTTTCAGCATAAGGGTCGCCAAGTAAATAAAAATCAGATCACAAACCAGTGCGCCATTTAAAACCTCAGCATGAACCCAGTATACCTTAAGTGGTGTCCAGTCAAAATGTCAAAAACATTTGGTTGAAAAACAAAAATGATGTCTAAAAAATGTTTTTCGAATGCTTTCTTTTTTAAAATTTTATTTACATGTTTTTTTTGGTTCCGCAAGTAAAAAAAAAAGGTTAAAACAGAAAAAAAAAAAAAAATTAAAAAGGGGGTTTGGGCCCATTTCGAACAAAAAAACAAACTAAAAAAAGACATTCGACATTTTCTTTTTTCAACATTTTGACTTTCGACCAAATGTTATTCGAAATAGTGACTATAAACCCTTATAAGTATGTGCACTGTTTCACTAGGATAGCAGTAATACAATACATGTTTTCATGTTGGTTTTAGGATGAAAAAGCTCACTGCTCGTAAAAAAAAAAATAAATAAAAGTAAGAAAATATTTCATCCAAGTGAAAATGGCATGTGTACTTCGTCCCAATTATGCCCGAGACAGTCCTATTCGATTATTGTAACAGTATGAGAGCAGACACCGAATGGCATCACTCTGCCACGCCCACAAAAAGGAGTTAAAAGAAGAAAAATCGCTGATATGGTTCTTTAACATTCTGGGCAATTCACAGCAGAGTAATGGTCCTGTCTGCATAATTAGTTCTTCGCATGCCTGAGTGGAAAAACCAGGCAACCCTCAAACCAATTTGCATATAATTAGTGAATTATACAGGCCATTATGAAATAATTTGAATAGGAGTCGTGATGCCTTCAGCATATGCCCATCACGGCATGCGATGCCCATCACCTTGATAACCTGGGCTTGGTCTAATCATTCTGGAGTGGCTTGTTCAACAGCAATCCTCTTCCTAGCGGACGTGAAGACACCAACGGACCATGCTACTCGAATACCCACTTTCTGACATGCAATTGCTAGAAGGAGCACCTCCATGCAATAAGAATACACACTGGAAACTGCAGAGGTTGCATATTTTCCAAACATTCTGTGAACATGACCAGGAGAACTAAAGGCCCTGTACGAGCCTATTACATTTACAGGCAGTAATAAAGCTAACAGAAGGCTGCATCCTTCAATGGCGCAGAGAAGGAGCGATGAGGGACTGCATATTGGGTGCCCAACCAGGAATTGCATTTCAGTGTGGAAACCCAGTCTATGCATTGAATAGGGATTTTTTTTTTTTCAAATGGAAAAAATGCAAGTATAGATCCCCTCCTCCACACAGGAATCATACCAAGTAGGCATGCAATATCCATGCAAGTGGCGCAATACCTTTAAAAAATCACAGAACATAAAGAAATCCATGCAACGATAAAAGAAAAACATAACTTGCCCCAACAAGCACTTCAACAGTGGAAACCTCCGACTACCGATAGGGAATGCCTGGTTTATCTGGTGTTTATGGCGTACATAGGAAATTAGAATCCTGTTGACAACCCTCAAATTCTGCATCTTAAGAACTGTGATTAATTGCATTGCTAGAAGGACCAGATGGAATGGATACAATTGGTGATCAAAATAAATTGAAAAAAAATCTGTGCATGGGTGCCGTGTACAAGTGAGTTTAACCGATTTATAAACAAATATAATAGTGTAAACTAGGATGCAGACCAGCTGGAACATCGATATGCGAGTAATTTTAGAACATGTAGGTTATTTCTGCCTCGCAATTCATGGATGGACACTAATCAAGAGTATGATAGAAGGAACCAACGAGAAGGCCAACTATCCTCGAATTACCACGAAAAAAAAGCAAGACGCCACTTCTGGCAGTTATAAACACTACCGATTGGGCAAATGTGTGCAGTCACAGTCTACACACAAAAATGTGCACCCCAAAAGACAGCCAAGTACCGGTAGAAATCCGTAGCAAACGTTGGGAGGCATCAGGAAAGCGATGCAAGGAATTGCACTGCTAGACTTCACATGGAAAAACCCAATGATGCGTTAGTGGCAACCATGTTGTGCAAATGTATCCCCCTTAGAACAGCATCCCTGCAAGGCAAACACGTGGACAAAAGATTCATTGCATCCAAGGAAAGAATACACTTGAGTTGTATGTTTAAGATTAGAGAATTAGGTTGTTCTTGAAGGGTTGTCTACCGATCAAAGTTTGTATAAAGTGCAATACATTCAGTCGGAGCGAGAGATCATCACACCAAAGATACGAGAAGAGCACGGACGGAACATTGGTCATACGGTATACAATTCACAGGCAAAACCGGAACACACTTCTTATATGAAAAGGACACCTTTTCCCTTTATCTCCATTATAGACTGGAACAGTTCTGACAAGGGATACGGCTCGCTAACTCAAATACAAATTTGGATAGGGAGATGTGTCCTCATACAAGACCCCATCTGACAATTGTGTCATTTTCAAATGACGCCTTGGTGTCCAGTGGGTAGTGAATAAAAGTTCCCGATTAAGCAGCCAGATCTGGATAATCTGGGCTTGTCAAAACGCCACATAGTAAAATCCAGTCATTTTCACAATTACCAAAATATATGCATCATATCCAAATTAAAATGAATGGTCTGTACCAACAACAAAAAAAGTCATACAATTTCATTGTTGACCTAAAAACCATTGAATTGTACCAGTTCTTAGTGTGACGATTGCTGACCCCAGGCTAATTCATAACAGCCGCTAAGAAACTCATTTCATATTGCTGTACATAAACGCTAAAAAGTCATTGAACATTGCGCTGTTGTACGAGGACTGGTAATAGACCTGCACATCACCTGACCAACACTTACGCAGATCAGTCAATCACAGATTCATAGGGGCCAATACGTCATTCGCCCAACTTTTCTTTTTTTTTATAAAGCAAATAAAGCAGTTTGGCTTCATTGCAGTTTTCAAAATGAATGGAAGCCCCTCCACATTGGAGGGTTTCAGGATCCTGATAATCTGTTGGACAACACGTGGTTACGGCATAATGACCAAATCATAAAGAAAAAATACTGTTTTTAACAGGTGAACTCGGACCAAGCACAGGCAAAAGTAATACTGAGACAGTAATACGGTTTTGAGCGACCTTAGTACAGGAAAAAGCAATTAAAAACAACAAGAGTATGCTGGTATTCCTATGGCAACTAAGCACAGATGAGGCTAATGAAACCCAAACATGGGTCTTACTGTCAAGTCAACATTTATCTTCGATCGTGAAGGGGAACATTTTCATGAAATGGGGAGAAGAAAAAGAAAATCCTTACACAGGCCAGCATGGTTCTAGCACTGGGAGGCAACGTTTTACTCTGCTGCTGAGCGGGAATATTTGACACCAACAATTTGACCAATACAAGGCTTCATGACCAAGAACATGTCCCCCGATCGAAGGAAAAAGACTAAGAATAGTCAGTAGTGTTTCTTACAAATTGTGAACTCTCCATAAACTTGAGGATACGGTTTCTCACGCAGATTGCATTGCAAATCGTAATGATCCAATGATACCTTGAAAGATCTGAAAAATGTGTCCCTTGTCCCACAATCATATATTTGGCAAAATACCCTCCAAACAAGATGGCAACCATCAAACAGAGCAGCTATCCACTCTGCCGCCCAGAGAAAAATCACTTCCAGGCAGCGATTTTCTTTTAACGGCTACCAAGAGGCCTAGAACAGAGGCTCATTCATGTTGTTTCATTAAGAGACCCAAATAAAATACGCGACCTCGTCCAAATCAACAGGATAGTCGGTGAGAAACACTGGCGTCTTTTGGAATAGTTCTCCTTTGTAACTGCGCCACTTGCCTGCTGGGAGGTACACATCCCGTTCCTGCTTACCAGGTTCGAGAACTGGGGCAACCATGAGAGTGTCTCCAATGAGGAACTGGGAGTCAATTTTATGGGCTGTTTCATCACTTGGCGAGATCCACCAAATGGGCCGTATGATTGGATCTCCAGTGTCTGTAACCTCACCAGCCAGCTCCAACAAAAGTGGTGCCACTAAGGATTCATGGAGCTCTGTAAACTTTTGGGCTATTTCAATCACATCCTTGTCGTAAAGCCACGGTGGTACCGAGAACTGCATTGAAGGCATGAATGCAGAAAGCTCAAGCCATCGAATATAAAGCTCTCTGTCTGGCATTTCGTCAGCCCCATCAGTAACATTTGGGTAGATGTTCCCTCCAATCATGTCAGGCAGTATAAATGGATAACCCAGCATGCTTATTGTAAGAACCGTAGGAATCAAAGACTTCAGCCCAAGCTCATAACCCCACACAGAGTTGCGATCAATAATGCGGAAAAAGCAAGATATATTTTGTGATTGGTAACCAACCCTAAGCTCTGCACGATCATAAAAAGGGATAGCCATTTCTGTGTAACGCCTACTAAATATACTTGGATCGGACAAGGCTCTGAAAGTGCTGAACTGTTTAGGAAGATAACTCGTCTCACCAGCATCAAATTTAAAAGAAGATATAAAATATTTAGATTTAAGTCGTTTTAAGTTGTTTTGAAACCACTCTCTGGCATTCGGGTTTGTAAAATCCAGGATTGCTCCTATACCATTCCACCATTGGATCATAGCAGGAAGTTTACCAGTTGGCTCCTTAACAAATAGCTGTCTTTCTATACCAACCCCAAAATTTGGAGAATTGTAATTTATGAAAGGATGAATCCAGAGAGTTACTTTGAAACCTTCTTCTTTCAGCTTTTTGAACATTTCTGTTGCATTTGGAAACTTGATTGGATCAAAGTCAAAATCTCCATAGTATTTGGAGTACATATCATCTATTTCAATGTGGCTGCAATTGAATTTGTATTTCTTGATCTTTTCTGTGAAGCGTAAAAGCTTGTCCTGGTCAATGTCCGTTTTATACAGGGCCCACGTCGACCAAATGGGATATCTAAAAGCACTCTCTGCGGGAATCTTGGTGGGCTTGTTAAAGTATCTTCTTACCATGTATTTGTGGATGGAGGTCACATCAGAGCCAACGCAAACTCGATAGCTCAATTCTGGGAACGGCAGATGCCCAAGTGGAGGTTTATATGATGATTCCTTGTATCTTGCCTCAAAGAACAATGACTTTTCTGTGCTGTTCCACCCAAGATGAAAAGGCACAGAATCATTAATCTTTATGGCTGCAGCCTTGGACGACAGCCAGTACCTTTCTAAGATGCCACCAAAACTGTCCCTAAAAGAATAGACATCATTGGTCACAAAAGGCTTCGGCTCCTGGTGACCAGAGAGTTTTATAGGCCAGTGCTGTGTGCTCATCTCAGCACCTCCATACCAGTGGGCGTCATCCCAATACATTGTATGCTCAACTTCGGTGTCTGCCCTAAATTCTTCCCAACGAACTCTGTAGCACATGACAGTGTCTTTTGGCTTCACAATCTGAATGAAGAAGTTGAGCTTTCCTTTGTCGGATTTGGTGCATTTTAAAATATCCCCCTCTTTGGAGCAGGAATCCAGATTGAGGGTTCCAGACTGGAAGGCAAGTCGAAAGACCACTTCCTCTTTTCTGTTCTTGATAATGAAGCCATCTTGCCTCAAGTCCAGCAATTCGGTTTTCAAGCGACTGGCCCGTCTGAGGGAAGCAGAGTAGTAGCACCATGCTACAACGGCTGAGATCACCAAAACGAGACCCAAAAGGACAGCACAGATCAGGGGTTTCAACTCCTTGGACTGCTTTGGTTTGACCGGGTTAATGTTCTCTGGCAGGAAGCTATACATTCTGAGGTCTTGTTACAAATGTTCAAAGTGATTACGAAGCTGTCCTGAAGATTGCTTCAGAAACAATCAACTTTTCTAGTTTGAACATGTAGTCTTTATTTAGGAAACCATAATTTAATTCCAATCCAGGCAGCTGTCCCTTTGTGGATTCTGAAGTGTCTAGAATAAAACGAAAAAAAATATTTTAAAAACGAGGCTGTCCTTAATAACACAATGCACCAATTACAGAACATAACATTGTATTGAATATCAGAAGAATTAAATGTATACCAAATACTATATCTAGCAAAGAACTAGAAAAACAAAAACAATCCATCTATTTCACACCAGAGCATTATCCTCCCTAAAATTTGCGATCAAAACATTTATGACTTGTTTGAGAATTAGAATCACATGGTTAACTATGAGGCGCCCATTGTGCAGCCCCTAAACCCACTAATGACATCGCTTTGAGCATGCCAGACACTTTCAGGGATGACCCATCAGAAATCAGGTAGGATAGCACTGATGACCTCCTCAATGACATTACTGGTACAGCCACCCATTGGGAAACATTTTGGACTGCATTTGAAGATATATCACAGATGCCTTATATCCTGTCTTTTATGAAGATCCAAAAACATTTGTCAAGCATAGGAACTAACAGTTGGAACTGTAGAAAGTTAGTTGTGAACATAGCAATCTCAATTTCAGATTTAATATAGCGGGAGTCTGCTACATTTGGATCTCCAGAGGTTTTTACGTTACAATTTCCACTAGCCCTACCCAGGATAGGCAACGATGAGAGGTCATGGAAGTCAAGTCCAAAACATGTAGCCAAAGGCTGGCTATAAATCCCAGAACTATATATAAAAAAAGAAAATACACATTTCCGCTGTCCAGTACATTAGCTACTCTATTGCTGATATCTTTTTGTCCTCACAACAGAAGTTTTTTTATTTTTTAACATTGATGAACCCGGCATGATAACTGCCTCAACCTTTACCATATGACATGGTTAAGGCCTACCTTTTGATTTGTTATACTGACAGTCAAGTAATCATATATATGAAGGTACAATGATTTTGAAAATTGTTCTCTCTTTTTTAACAGAGTGATAATGTTACTGGAGTATCTCATCATGGCGAATGATCATACAATACAGAGTAGCTCTGGTGGGAACGAATACCATGGTTGTAAATGGACAGTATTTTTAAATGCAAACTCCAACCAAGCTTTACACTTGAATCCACCGTTGCATGAAGAACCATGCTTAATGCTTCATCTCTTACTTGCATGCGTGATCTGCTATACCAGTGATATTATTGATGAGGTCTTAAGTAATGTCATATGCAATGTGTGCTTATGTGCTGCACAATAGGGGCCTCATAGTTAAGGTGGTGGAGCTTCCAACACCTGCCGAATTTCAGGGGTTTTGTTACATTAACTCGGCACCTTAATGTCCCTCCAACAAATGTTTTTTCACTGCATTACAGGGGATGTGTTATGCTACACCTCCCATCACCTGTAATTCTGTATTTTTTCTCTGATCACATCATTTGTTATAAATATCTGTTGGCCAACTAAAAAGCATTGAGTCTATCAAGTATTTCATCTTTTTTGTGTCCTCCTGATAAGAAGAGATTATTAGTGGTGTACTGTGACGAAGAGTGAGGTGGGGGACTGACGAGATAGACAGAAGTGGAATAGTTGGGGACTGTGACGAGTAAGATAGGTGGTAGTGGGGGACTAAGGAGAAAAATTGATGTTGGGGTATATGTGAAATAACTATCGGGTACCAAGACGAGGAAGAGGTATGTAGGGATTCAGGTAGGATTACAAATGAGGTACTGTGACGAAGAAGAGGGAGGTGTGATAATGTGCACATCTTTCCTGCTGACGTCATGAGTGAATTCAGATTTTCACTGTTAAGTCACGTGAAAACCTTATGCAATCAAAACAGTCTTTTCTTGCACACTTCCCCCCCCATGTAATTAAGCCATTATAAGCTTGTAAGACACATGTAACACACCCCAGGCACTAATAGCCTCCCCAATACCACCCTCCTACACATTTCAAGTTAACTTAGGAAGCAATCCCTGTAATATATTAAAAAACACAGCTTGCTTCATAAATTAAAATACTCCTCTTCCACCAACAATCAGTGATTACCAAACCTCAATATATTGTTGTTTGAAGTTTTTTTTTATTTTTGCCACTCAAAATGAATCAAGATCGGGGCAAAATGCCCAAAGAAAAGAAATAAAACATTTAGAAAATCTATCCCCAAACCTTCACAAATCCTTTTACCTTGCTCACATACTCCCCAGTGTCAAAATTGCCCTAGTCACACCCTTGTATCATTTTAGGGCAGTTTCCAAAAATAATTTGCGATCTTGAACTGCGGGATAGCGGATTTTCAGTAATAAAAAAACCTTGGCAACAGCAATACATGGCGATATAACAAACGTTTTGGGTATAGGGGTGTAGTGGGCTTGATGTGTGTGTGATGCAGTATGTAGAAAGTATACAAGAGGGCTGTTCTGGAATGCCAGAGAGAGAAGGCAGCAGTGAAGGCGAATACGGTTGGGGGAGGGGGCCGAGAGGATGGCTGACAGAATGCCAATGAGCTTTATGTATACTGACCTTAATAAAGGCTTAAGGAAGCCAAGCCTCTACTGTGTGTACGTCCTACTTCATTTTGGAGACTAGCGGCTGTTGGCAAAACCTACGTGTGTAATTCTTGGGCAACACCGCTTTGACCAAAATTTCACAAGTTACAGCTCGACACTTGATCCAAGCCGGTAAGAGCCTGCAATGCCCAGTTCCCCAACACACGCACTATCAAAAAGAATAGTATTAATAAAGCAAGTGGATCAGAAAAGAAAAAAACTGCCTTTTGGATTGAAGTGCAGCCTTTTGGATTTTAGGTGCAAGCGCCACCGCAACCTCAATAGCCTCGAAACGTTGCGTAGCGTCATCGCGCTTGGGGACCATCAACAACAAATTTGTTGTGAAACCAAAAACCATCACCAACGTGCCCAAATAATCGAAAGAAAAAAAAAAATCTGCAGCGTTGTTTCAGATCTGATGCAGTGGGACACCTTGTAAATAACACGTTGTGTCAGCAAGGGACGTACAACATGCACACGGTGCAAACTAAAGGGCAATTTATCCCATTCCATCAGCATGAATGAAGAATGGTATAATCAAGCTGAAGAGGTGGTGATAACTGTGTTGGAAGAAGAGGAATAGGATCTAAGAGGTCCCCAAGAATGTAGTGTGCATCACCGGGCAACATGTCCAACTGAGAGATTCCAGAGCAAAATACACACTTATACCAAAGGATATCTGGAAGGAAATTTCTAAACTGCGCATTGAGCGATGTGGACATAAAACCACAAGCCCATGGAGGTGTAAACATAAAGGTGCTAAGGCGGTTCATGGCCAGTTCCAATTCAAGGAGAGGACTGCGCCAGGCAAGGTGTACATCACTGAGAAGGAGAGTATTCCATTATTAAACTGACTACAACAAAAATGTCCAAGCATCAAGTTAAATCCCAACAGAGAAAAATGAATTCTACTTTGCGATAAAGAGACACTGCATCCAAAGCTATATACCAACACAATTGGGTGTTTGAATGGTTTCGTACATAAAATAAGACTGACCCAAGGATCGAACCTATGGTGCATAAAGTAAGACCTATCCCCATAGCTCTGCGTGAATAGGTGAAAAATGACTTAAGGAAGCTGGAACAAGAAGGAATAATCGAGAGAATTGAATAGTGAGAATGGGTATCACCCCAGGTGGCAGTGGCAAAACTCAATGGCAAATTAAGGCTCTGTGTTGACTTAAGATCTCTGAATATGTGCGCGATACCCGATCACCATCCTCTTTCCAACATAGATGAGGCACGTATATTTCCATCCTTAGACTTCACATCTGCGTACCATCAGATAAAACTGCACAACGATTCAAAACAATTGACTGCTTTTATCACTCTAAAGGGTCTCTTTAAATGTGTTAGGATGCCATTTGGACTGGTGTCGCAGCGTCTGTTTTCCAGAGGGCAATGCACCAAATATTTCACGACGAAGTGGGTGCGATATGCTTCCTGGATGACGTGCTCACATGACAATTGTACGGAAGGCATGGAATCAACATTGACGACAGACAAGTGATCATAGTTCGAGCAGGTTTATTGAATTTCAATTGGGTTTGAAAAACACCCATCTAATCCTAAAGACGGGAGCAGGCTACGACCATCTAATAATGACACAGTCCTAGTAGAGTCTGGTCAAAATAAAAGGGCCTATACTAATAAATATATTGCCAATCCTTGCTTCTAAATACAAATGGTGTGGGAAACAATGTTATACAAAAGAAAAGTGTTCATGAAACGATATGTCAGGATAGTTGAGCCGTTAGCTTCCCTTCTCCACGTTTTCAGCACGAGTAAGGCGGCACAATCGCGCTTAGCACATACTCTGGCTTTTCTAGCACGAAGATGCAGTTCAAAATCGTAGTATCAGGACCTTCTGTGCCAAAGTCTCTTTGCCATTCAAAGTCTCTTATTTCAGAGGGCCTGACGCAACAAACATTCAAAGTTCCTTTGTATCGTGCACATGCAGCCCGGAGGCATTGAGGTGCTCTTGCAGGTACAAGTCAATTGGTCAGACTGTGAAATACAGTCCTGTTGTCATTTAATAAAGTAGGGCTAACATAGGTACATTTACAAAGCTTAATAGAATGTCATTAACATAGTGGGAAGGTCATACAGGTTAATCATACAGGAAAGTGCAGTAGTAGGGAAATAGGTCTGACGAGTGAGTGGGGTAGGTAGGGATAGTTAGGGGTTAAGGGAATAGCTGAGTTTTGAGCGTGTTGCGAAAAACCCAATAGGATTTCTCAGCTCTCAGGGTGGTGGTCATTCCACAGGATTTCTCCTCAGGATTCTCATATGCACAATTTCTCTGGTGATTCACTGTTCACCCCGGGTCAATTGGTCTCCCTCTGCCGGGCTCGGACCACATTCTCATTTTCCCAAACTATATCAAAATTGAAGATTTGACTCTGCACAGGATTTATCTTGACCCGTCACAGGACCACTTCCATTCACAATTATTTGTTATCTACTTAATATAAACCTTTAACTTCCACTCCTGCCGCTTCTCCTCTGGATACCAGAGACCTTCGATTGAGCACCCAAGCGGTGCCGGACCACTCTGTCAAAGGTAGCATATCTTCAGTTGAAACACTCATCAGCAGTTCAACTTTACTTGCGTCTTATCACATGCATTTTAACAATGTTCGTTCCAGTGCTCACCATACAATGTTGCTGCTTGAAACATTGGTTTCAACAAAAAACTGGTCTTGTATCAGTCTCCCCAACTCACCGGCTGTGTTCATTTTATGGATTCTGCTTTGTTCTTGGAGCCAAGGACGGCACCAAACCTGCTGCTACTTCGCCCCGCCTTGATTAGTGATGCGTGAGGGCCCCGGGTATCTCCGACACACAATACATGATTCTTCAGCCTGGTTTCCTGATCTTACGTTTTCTAATCTTGAGGGCTCTTGAAAGTAACGGTTTCCTATCGGAAAAGCCAAGGGAATTTCTCTCCTTGCGATCCCCCTCCTGTTTTGCAGTCCTTCTTATCTCATTCACCTGCCATCTTGAAACTGCTGTTTCCTTGGGTGCTTGGCCTCGCTCAGAGTATGCTTTCGTGCTCCGCCTTTTATCTGTGTGGGGAAGTTTAAAGGAAGTGAGGTGTGAGTAATGGTCAGCAATTGCCTGACCTCATCGGACCACTGTATTGGGACACGTCGGGTATACTCCTCATTTTTTCAGTTTTCTCCCAGAGCGGGCTGTCCGTGTGAAAGTGTTTGTGTTGGTAAGGGGGCGGGGCCAGGGGGTGGTGGGGGACGGAGTAGAGTTCCTACGTATCCTACCTGTTACAGAGAAGGGGATACTGCGTCTCACCATCAGGCATCTGTCACGACCTTATCCCTAGACTGTGGGACTCGGGCACCATGGCCCCGCCACAGTACTTTAACAAGGCAAGAAAGGCCCACTTCGGCCCGTTGCGGGTGCCTTGGACGCAATTCTGGTGCTGTTGGCATCAGAATCACTTGGCAAGCGTGAGTTCCAATGGACAATGGGTGAACATGACTGTCCCCACCAGGATCATCGAGGAACTGCAACAAGCAGCATAGCATTAGGGCGGGGTCCGCCCCAAAGGCACCTGGGATACCTGCCGGGTATTTAAACCACGCCCGACCTGAGGCACGTGCTTCGTGTTATTCTGCTCTTGCAGCGCAACGCTCACCGGGTCCTGCTCTGCATCCGGGCCTGCACGGGCGACAGACTTCAAGACACTGCCACCCTTACCTGTTCAGCTCCAGCTCCTCCATCCAGTCGGGGACTTCACCATCGTCCTCCCGCTACATTCCTAGAGCAATAGAGGCAAGAATCAGAAGCTACTTACCCCGGCTCTCCCGGAAGGCCTCCGCCACTCCGAACATCATCCTCTGCGTTTGGTCCCATCTATCGCTGTTTCCAGGAATCCTCCTCGACCTGTAAAAAACAACAGCACAGGTCAGACCACTTGCAAGGACGCTTTCAGTGCTTCATCTAGTGCATCCTTACCATCTCGAACTCTGCCGTCAGCCTCGGCTCTCTCCATCAGCCTCTGCAAGACAAGAGAAGAAGGTTTAGAGCATTCATCAATACAGACATTATTCTAAAATCTCTAAAAGACTTACCTGAAAAGTGGAGTCGCAGCCGGTCTGGACTCCGGGCTGTCGCCAGTGAAGTAACTCGGCGGAGCAAGCCAACAACGACGCACCCCTGCCCAGCGCTGCAGAATGGAGAGCGCAGCATTCCGAAAATCAAGGTGAGAGAAGTCTGAAGAGGAAAGAACGCAAGGGGAACCCCGGGAGGTGGGTCTCTCGAGGGAAGGAGAAGTCGCTAAAATCCATCTCCTGTTTCCTAGAACTGATTCCCGATAGAACAAACACCGGGGAAGGTGCAGTGTGCCCAGAAGCACCCAGACCAGTCGAGAGGCGCCCCTGTGGATGCAAGGTGAGCTTTACAGCATCCCACTTCCACTGCCACTCCCCGAAGACACCTCACCCAGGTGATCCTCCGCACTGGTCCACCCACAGGAACTGGATCCAAAAGATATGGCTGTGTCCTGGCCTGGACTAGTGGTTGAGCCTTCTGGTTTCTCACACAATAGACACAAAAAAAAAAAATGTAATGGCCAAGCTAATTGAAAGAGGAATCGCACTAAGTCAAGAGAAGTATACATTTAACCAAGAAACCATTGAATGCCTTGGTCACACAATATCGGCCAATGGTGTGAATGTCAAGAATAAATTAGTGGACAACATGAAAAACGTAGCTGAAGCATCATGTAAGGATCAACTACGATCATTTCTCGGGATGATAGAGTTTTACGCAAAATCTATACAAAACTTTGCAGCTAAAACAGTTCACGAGATCCCTACTTACTAAAGAATAAAAAAGGAATTCAAGTGGTCCTCACAGTGCATTGGAATTTGAAAGTATAAAATCTGCACCTTGTTTACATTTGTATATTTTCTGCTCATCTGTCCTACAGCTCAAAAGTTAGACATAGAAGGTTTGCATTAGATATGGAGGATAGGGCAACTTGCACTGCCATATAATATACACATACATACATCTCAAGCAATTTAGTTGACATAATCAAACTTTTGTTTTTTACCAATTCTAGAACTTCAGACTGCAATCTCTTTGTCTGGCCCAAGGTGAATGAGTGAATGAGAACCTACAAGAGAATGGACACCAAGAGCTTGATATAGGCAGGAGTTTATACTCCAGCATCTAGTTTTACAAGATGTGTATTCCACTCGCTACATCTCCCATCACCTGATGTGTCCATTTTCAGGACAGTGTGTGCTGTTGTGCATTCCTTGGCAAAGATTACCTGGATTAGGGAGGATTAGCAAGGCACCATTAGAGGCATAACCAGACTGGAAATAAAGAACTGGGAGAGAGAAACACTCGGAAAAAGGTATTTTCTTGCTATGCCACTGACCTGCCAGTCTAAGAAACAAGTTAACAATCCAGATCAGACTTGCCTTATCCATCGAACTACAGGAGGAACGATAAGACCCTAGTCCTAAAAAAACCATCTCACCAGGCACTTATTGCTTCAATCAATCCTGTTTCTCTGCCTCCGGAACCATATTTTCTTCGCTTCCCTCTAGCCATCCCAGATACAACCGTTACCCGGGTGCAGTAATGGGATATTGGTCAGAGTGCAACTGTATCGAGGAGGGTCCTGAAGCCCTGGGTCTGCAGAGAAGTAGAACAAGACTGAATAATTTGGAAGCAGGAAAATCTCTCTTCTGTTTTTCCTCAAAAGTAAAATTACCTTTTGGTAATTGACTTCACTGAAATCACAGCATTTCTTTTAGAATGGGGCATTCCCCTATATACCACACCCCACTCACCCCCACTTGCACTCCTTAGCCCCAAGTATAATGGTGCTATTGATGCACATGCAACGAGAGTTGGTTTTGCACCTGTGCACAATAATAATATACCGCAGGCAGCATGAACATCTGATTGAGTGCTATAGCTTTAAACCCAAACTGTGAAGAGACTCAAAAACCATCTCAACATTGGTTCAGCGTTCTAAATAGCCCCATAATATTTGTTTTGACAAAGGCGATGACATGCCAGAAATAGCCAATCAAGAGGTTGGAAAACTGAGGAATAGTATAGTTAAAGGGCAGAGAGAAGAAGGACAAAGAAAAGTCTGGGAGAGGGAGAGGGTGAAGTGGAGCTGGAAGTAGGAGAAGGCGGGATGGATTGCAAGGTATGTCTGATAATCAATTTCAGTATATCAGTTTGATCATCAGATTAACCAGAGGTTTTTACACAAGCCATCATTTTGGAACCGCTAGGTAAGGTCTTATTCGTTTTTCATGTCTACGCTGTTGGGAAAGTTATGTCAAATGGCTGAATAAGCAGTTGTCATGACAAATAAATAAAATACCCGGCAGATTCATTTAATTTATTTCATTTGTTGATGGAGCCTAAACCCGGAAGTGTCATGGTGCTAGGTTACATTGGGAGGAAAAAGACCATTGAAGTAAAACAGTTGCTGGGTTACATTATACATTGGTAAGAACAAAGCAGTTGGAAATAGAACAGCTGCTGGGTTACATAAGTAGTACAGTTGCAGCAGAAATGAAACAATTCAGTTTGGTGTATTTCTTGAACAGAATGGAGTTTTTTTTTTTTTAAACAGAAGATTAGGTAAGATGGCTCGTCTTTGATAGATGGGAGAGCATTCCAAAGAGTGGGAGCAATAAATGGAACGCTGGCTCCTCCTGCTCTTTGACTGGTGAATCTGGGCATTGTAAGGGAGGAGGAAGAGGAGGACCTCCGGTTTAGGGGATTGTGTCTTTTGGAGATGCGCACAGTGAGGTAAGTGGGTGCAGTACTGTGGATGCAGCGGTGGGTGATATGACCGTTCAGGTAAGGATTTCAATGCACATGTTGGGGGCACAAGTAGACAAATGGCAACAAAGCATTCATTCTTCAAGGGGGGGGTTTAAACCAAGGTTAGTTTAGGTTTCATTGGCTAGCCTACAAGAGAGCCAGCCATCAGAAAAAATAGGAGCAGACAAATAGGGTGTTATGTTGGTGCCGAATTACAACTGATCTGGTAGTCCACAGGGTTGGGAGACCAAAGCTCTACAACGGTTGAGACAAAGCCCATTGGAAATGCACTTCAGTTTGGCATAACTGGTCATGGACTGCAAAGTCATGCCTCTTCCGATCCTACTCAACTACCCTTTAATCTTAGGCATTCCAACATACGCCAACGGTTATGCTTGCCCAAATGCCCCACGAGAACTCCCCAAAATAAGCCTGAGTCTGGAGAGCCAACTTGACATCTGTTCCCAAGAATAACGGACACAATTGCTTAGCCCCCAAGCCTGGTTACTATAGGTAAATCACACAGTTACTAAATGGGCTTTCTAAAGGAGAAATCTATGAGGACAATGACTTGATAATTAATCAGTCAGGACAGAGATGGGCACAGAAGAGCAGGGAGCCAGAAGAATCACCCAAATGAGACTTCAGTAGCCTGAAACGAGAGGCTTGGGAAGAGCTCGGCAATTACGATGGCTGGCTTTCAGAATTCTTCCCCTGCAAAAATCAGATCAGAAAATATGCATTAAAACAATATAATAACGGAAGGCCAGACATTAAATTCAATATTAAGTTTCTAAGCTCCAATAAGTGGAAAATAAACCCAAAAAAAAAAAAATGGTTTGCGTTCCATTTCTCTTCTTTGCTACTGCTAAATCCCCCAACTTAGATAAGAGACTAGACTTAAAGTAAAAGCATATTAACCACCTCTAGAGTAGGCTTGAACGGGACAGTTAGCATGGCTCGGTATCAGCTCTGCCTCCGGTGGAAAGTCAAGCCCTTCTTTCCTCCGGACAACTTTAGATCTACCGTTCAAGCACTGGTCCCATCCCATCTAGATGGGGGCAATGCCCTCCTTGAAGGCCTCCCAACGTCCTTGCATGGGTACGACGTCATTTCATCGCGGGATGTTTTTTCGCAGGGGTTTTTACTGCAGAATTTTTTTCCCAAAAACTCCATCGATTGGGGGGGGGGGGCAGGCTGGGAAGGGTTAAAAATATATATAAATTGGGTGTGGGTGTATGGGAATATAAAAAAAAATGAAAGGGGATGGGGGTTTGGTGGGGTCACCCCCCCCCCCCAAAAAAAAAAAAAAAAATTTAAAACAAAAAACGGAGTTTTTTTAGAAAAAAAAAATCTGCGGTTAAAAACCCCCACGAAAATACATCCCACGATGAAATGACATGGAACCCTTGCATGTGCCCTATGGAAGTGTCAAACACGGCTGCACGCCTCATTAAGGGTCTACACTGATGGGACGACATCACCTCAGTACTGTTGTGTACCTCTGTAAAGCGCTCTGTTGCCTCTTGAAGCTAGAAACTCGTTAAATACAATAATAATGCATACTAATCTGACCACACCGAAACGTTATATATGCCCATGCCGATACGAACATAATAGTTCGGATCAGCACACAACCAGTTTTGTTTCTCACTGCAATAACGGTTCACCGCTGCCCACTTACCATCAATATACCGACACTGGCAGCACCTCCATGCAGATGGTCCCATGCTTTAAAGACGGACCAGTGTTAGGCCAAGCCTACCCCAAACCTTCCATCAATAATGCAGAATACATTAGCAACCAATCAGGTGGGATTCACTAAATGTCTACGCACCCGAGATCCTTACATAACTCACTGCTATACATAGATGCTGCCAATGACAAAAAATATTACTCCCCAAAGCCACCCCACTTTAAAAGCAAACACTCACTTCCCCCTCAGGGGTTATAAATGAAACTTTCACGTTACCAGTTACTTAAACAAGACTTCTATTTTTTTTTGCTATGAATCACGACTCGCAGATGTTGCCATTTTGAGCCATGTGTGATACCTTCCCTCCCACTGATAAAAGCGTGAGGTACAACTGCACTACTAAACGAGGCTGGGGATGAGGCTAGTGAAATTATACCTTTTTCCTGTAAAAGTACAAAGCCCCCAGAAATCACCTTATGCAAACACTGGCATGAGCAGTTGCACTTCAACGCGGAAAATGTGCACGTGTTGCTACTGATTTATTGACTTCATGGCCCTTCATCTAGTTTTCCGACCAAAGAGGTGTTGTGTCATTTCATCATCAACAAAGTTTATTATTTCGGAGATTAATACAATTTCCATAAAAATACAAACAAGTACATACAACGCTTTGCAGACAATGCACAACTATAACATACCAAATAAAAGATTAAACAACTCATTCACAGACACAAACCATTAAGGGAGGATAGCTTAACGGCAACGTGCGCGCCTTGGAAGCAAGACGACGAAGCAATACAGGTTCGATCCCCGGTCCGCGCTTAGAAACCTCTGGGTGTTTAAGCGCATTATATATACGCAACTAAGACAAAACAAAAAAAAAAACTTACCCAATTGAAAAAACAAACAATTCCTGTAACAGTCCCTCCATGCCCGCGGGCTGTGTGAGCGCTTTAAAAATGCAAAATAAAAAAATTAAAATTATAACAAATCAAGGAGCCTGAAAAAATTAGCTACAAATTTCATTTTATAAGCGTTTCCTCTTGTACAGGGCTCGCCTCAAAAAAAGGGCCCAGTCCACAACAAAGAGTAATGCAGGTCTAAATGGAGAGAACTTGAAGTTCACACAGTAACGGCAACAACGTCCTTGCTCTTAACTCGGAAAATGCGTGACAGAACAATAAAAATAAAAATGGGCCAAGTCCCCCAAGGGTGCATTTCATAGTACGCAAAACTGATTCAGCATCACACTCCCATACAGTCCTGATGGCTCAGAGGGAAGCATTTAAAACTGCTATGGTAATCAAGGTTTCTCAGTTATAGTAGATATTCTTGGATACCAGGAGGCATTATAATCACATGCCTCCTATTGAAATGTATCAATAACTCCTGAGACACCATTTTCTCCAGCCTATGAGATCGGGCTCTTGTTTTTAAGTCCTTTGCCACCCTCTGCCTGAGAAGCTCTAATAAATTAAAATATGAGGCAGCATTAATTTCCCCCAGCTCTGACTTAATATACGACAGCCAGCAGATCCCAACATAGGGGTCTTTTAAAATTAAGAACTTAATTAGGTCGCGAGTCACTGGAGCCTGGTCATTGCTCCATAAACGGAGCCTATGAGATAATGGCTGTGCAGACAAAGTATCGCTAATAAATTCACACCCCAATTCTAAATTTACTCGATAATTGGAAACTGAGTGGGCAAAACCCAATATTTGTTTGAAAAAAATCATTTTACTATCTGAAGCAAGCTTACATTCTTATACCCCCGGCCTCCCCAACTCCATGACAGACTGTGACCGATATACCGCCTTGCTATTGTAGACTTTTCGGACCATAGCTACCAGTTTGGCTTTCAACATTGCCAGGGGATCCAACTACCCCCCCCCCCGTATCTCCCCCAGAGCTTGCCTAAACTTCACAGTTTCCCCGACATGCATATCTGGGAGAAATTCGACGAGAAACGGATGCCCAAATATTCTAATTCGTTGACTGTGGGGATAATACTGTTGCTGCGCAGAGGTGGACATTTTGGCACACGTCTCCATTTATAACACACCATCAAGGCTGATTCTTGGGAATTTACTAAGGTCCAGCTCATCCATAAGCACTGTCTAATCAAGGATGAGTTTCTGGAGAACAGCATCATCCATATACTTCAATAGCAGGAGAGCTCAGTTTCCCCTCCTTCGCACACCAGGTGTTGATTTTAACAAACTTATACACAAACTAAAGAGCAGGGGCGCCAGGACACAACCCTGGCACACACCCATCTCAACTGGAAAATATTCCATATAGTGCCCGTTTTTCCACTCCTTGCTCAAGCTTGTTTCGACTAGTGTAGCCCGATTAGAAGATCAACTATCCCCACTGGACAATTCATGGATCTGAGAATCTACCACAGCTTGACCAGATTCACTTTATCAAAAGGCGGTGCTCAGGTCAATGAAAACCAGATAGATTGGCTCATCCTTGATATACAAGCAGTGGGACACTATTAAATAGCAGTTCAAAGATTGCTCAGAGGTGCCCAGACCCACTCCAAATCTTAATTGGTCAGGGGACAAGATGTTATTCTGAGCCATCCAGGCTTCCGAACCTGGCAAGAACAGCCAGTCTGAAGATTTTAAAAAGGGAATCCAGGAGAAATCGGTCTGTATGTGCCTGGCACATCCTCCTGTCCTTCCCGATAGATAGGTTGGATTAAGGCAGAGGACCATGAAGAGGTACCTTTACCCGCCAGTATATTGCATCAAAACCCATAGTCAAAATGGATGCCACAGATCTACCTCAAATAAGGATATTCCTTCCACTGTAAAAAATGGCCTTGTACCCATGTCTAACCCAAATGATTGATGCATCAAATGGGGATCCCAATTGTGGCTGCAAGTCACAAGGACTACAGGGGCATCCTGCACTATAAATGATGGGAGAAATGCTCTAGCCAAGACTGGACCAAACCCATGGAATCCAATACTTATGATTTGTAGTTGGTTCACAATTTCGCATGTCATGGGGTTTGGTCAATTTTGCTGTGTAGATGTTTTTATTTCGTTTTTTATATTTCTTTATTTTTCTGAAAACACTTGGTAGTTTTTACTATACATTTGAATCTCATTTGGTTCTTGTTTCTTACTCATTTCTATGCATCTCATTATGAGAAATATTTACTGATATGGGCTTATGGCAAGGTTTAAAGCTGGTATGGTTGTTCTTCTTATGTTATTATCCTTCATTGTTTGATTTTGTTTGGAAATTATAAATAAAGTTGATTAAAAAAAAAGTTTGCTAAAATACCTTGGGATCGTTATTTTCTGAGGTGGTAACCAGGTCAGACCAAACTGCAACGTGCATCTCCTTCTTCCTGTTAATAATTTCACCGTTATGGGAGGAGGGATTCTTTAAAGTTGATAGCAACCTAGAATTTGCCTTTGTACAGGACGAATGAAACCATCCCAGATGATCCATCCTTCTCCTGCCGCTGCAAACAATAGTGAATACATTCAAGATATTGATCATAAGACCAGAAAACTTGTCCAGATTGTCACTCTGAACACACAACCTCCTCTAGAACACCAATCACTTGACAAATTGGTGATATCATTCCCCCCCATGATTAACCGAGTGCCATTTCAGCCTTCTCTTACGATTATCCACTATGACATCAGAAGGGAACAGGATGCGAGTAGGCGCATGCCTTTGTGTTCATTTCTAGGATAATGATCGTCAACTATATCCCTGACAAAAGGACAGCCCAGCACCTGATCCCACGATTTCAAAGGAACACAGAAATCATCTATGGTGGAATTACCTTGAGCCATGGAAAATAAAATCACCTTGACCGGTAAGTCATTGGGGAAGCAGCCATTAAATGCTTGTATACCCCAATCATACTGGCTCTGCAATAACCTAAGCTCCTCTGCACTAATTCGAGGGTCTGACATGGCCGCTTTGGGGATCCCCCTACCAAACTGTCTTCTATTTCATCAAAACAGCACTATGGCACCTCCCCTATCTTCACATTCAAATCCGCACCCAGAATTAGGACCAGATCCTGCATTCCCACGATAGTTAATTTGTCCACCACACCAACCAATCCTGACCAACAACCACCGGCATACTGTTAATGAGGACACTTAAATGGTAACCAGCTAGATATTATTTGCCTGGGCCATCTTGATCCTATCCACTCGGGGAAAGGAATTCGATACCTCAAATGTCATTCATTCACTGGGGTCGACAGATTTGACCAATCTGCCAAAACAGCGATCCGCATGTACAGGCAGGCACGGGCGAGAGGGGCAGCAAGAACAGAGGAAAGCTAAACATAGAATTACAGTTCAGCAACACAAGAATCACGGTTCGATCCCCTAAAAACGGGTGCTCCTGGGCAGTTGACAGTATCTGGAGGTGCCCTACGAGGTCCCCCTGCATTTCCCTCTAAGGGGGGGGCAGGAGTAAGGTAGTGCCATTGCGCTCCAGCCTCCACTAGTTGCAAGTTAAATCGTAGGAGAAATGTATTGTTTAGTAGCCTCCATCGTTTCTTCCAGCTGACCAGCTACTTGCTTCAAAAGGGAAGATTGTGACCTTTCCCCCCTTTCCCCCTTCCGGTACATTGCCGGGTTTCTCTCTAGTTAGGACAGGGGGACTTTGTCGCTTTCCTTTTAACCACTCACCAGCGAATCTCTCCTTCCACAAGGCAGATGGTGCAACTCCGTCACAGTCCAATTAAGGGAGGAGATTTGAAATAAACACCAAACTCCCCCCGATTGGGCTGCTTCAGCCGCAGCCTCAGGACTTCAATAACCAGAGTGACCTTCTCACAACTTGCTGAATACAAACTTGATATTACCCTGCACAAACTGAGGGATTGTATGTGCAGGGTATTAGCAGAATTTGAATGGGTGGAATTTAAACCTGTGACTATCCATTTGGTCAGCAATGTGGCTGAATATCAGCTTGGTATTGTCCAAGACAAATCGTATGTTGTCCAATACCCACCAAAAGCCATATGAAGCACGTGCGATGTATGCAGAATTGCCCTATATGGAAGCAAGCTCATCGAGAACGCTTTGGGCACACTGCAACCGGACAAAAAAGGAAGACAAACACTGTGGGCCGACTTGCAGCCAGACAATTAGGCAGTCAGTGGGATGATTAAATACAGCAGTAGGGTCAGCTCAGTGCCTTCTCTGCTCCTCCACCTCTACATGGCTGCACAACCGATCACATCGCTCACGGGGCTCGTCAAGGGTGCAATCAGCCACCCGCCGTCCTGGGGCGTTGCTTTTTCAATGTTGTTTCCCAGTAAAAGTAGGAGTCACTCGCAAACACTTTCCAATTAGTGACCCGATCTGCTACATGCTACACCACACACCATCCGTTTGCAAGGGCAACAGCCAGACCCCTCCCGCCAGCTCCTCCAATACTACAAAGATTGTACCGTCATGTTTATGGCAAGACAATACTACTAATCTCGGCCAACAAGGACTCAATATAAGTTTTAACACCATGGATCTTCATACCACCTGCCTGCATAGTTTTTACGAGCTACACACAATGGGAGCTAATGGAAGTTGCATCACGGTCTAGACCAACCACTTAGCCCTTTTCCCAACTTTGGGAGTTACCCAACTGCTTTGGTACAATGCCCTCAACATTCTTGAAGTTGGTGATAAATTCTCAGAATCCCATAAGAACCATATGCCAAAAAATAGTGCTGACAACAGATAAACAATCTGATCATCTACATCTTGGATAACCAAATAGAACTCGAATCTCAAAACTAAAATAACCGAAAAATGGGTTAACATTAAGCTTTGATGGCTTAAAACCAGGATCGATGGAAAGAACGTTGCGACAACCCTACAGATACTAGATCAGTTTACAATGGCCATCAACAAAGTGTCAAAAAGCTGCTGTAGCAAGAAAACCAAAGCAAACAATCAAAAGCTACACACAAAAAAGTAGATATACGTATATGGGATACGAAAACTGATAATTTGTATTCTACCCACCATTTCTAGCCATATTCTACCCACTATTTCTATCCAAGCACTCTGCAATGATTTAGCCCAATATTTTGTTGTAAAAACCCATAGCATTTGCTAGGAGAAAATATGGGCCATAATACATACCCACAAATCCCACTGTCAAACTAAAATTCTTAAAAATCTAGGCCATGAGTAAATGGGGTGGATTGCCAAATGACCTGTGTCATATACAAATTACACACCAAAAATTCACTAAAACCTCTGTAAGTCCCCATAATCTAAAGACAATTCACACTGTGAGCCCACTGGTCTTTTCAAGACCATACAAACATGTAATAGCTACACCAGTTTATTTATTTTAACTTTTAAAATGAGCCACACTCCCAAAGGCCTCAGAAAAAACAATAAAATAGACGGACAACAGAAACAAGACAAAAGGCGTCATATCAGTGCAGAAAGGGTTGAGAGTACTCAGCCAAATGGGCTGTTAAAGCGGAATGCTGTGAGCCTTTTTTTGAAGTCATTTGTGGTTTTGGTTTTTCCTAAAGCGAGTGTAAGGGTATTCTAGATTGCAGGAGTTTGGGCGTCAAAGCAGGCCCCTCAAAATTTGGCCAGCCTAGATCTAGGCTGGAAATGTCTTGCTTGATCCTGGGCCCTGAGGGTGCAGCAGGTTGGCTGGTGAGCCCTCAAACGGTCAATAAGATACGTGGGGCCACACGAATCAGGCTCTGAGTCAGAGCCAGGATTCTGTGGGCGATACAACAGTTCATGGGTCGCCAGTGCAGCTCTCTCCAGCAAACTGTTGCAATAATCCAGCCGACAATTTACTAGGGCTGAGACTAGAAGGGAGATGATCCTGTGAGAAAGAAAAGGGCGAATGTGATCGAGCAGTTTATTGATGAAACCGCAAGAGGCCCGAATCTGGGCAATACGCTATCTCATTGTCAACTCGGCATCCAAAATAACATCCAAGCCAATCACTTTTTGCCACAAAAATAGTGCTTTTTGCAATGTTAAAGCTTTTATAAATCGCGGGTACGTTTTTTTAGCTCCAGCCAGTGCCAACAGTCAGGAGCTCCGTTGTCAGTATTAAGGCCAAGGAATTAGCTGCCATCCAGGTCCTGATTGTGGCATATATGGTGCTAATGGCCAGTGTCTTTTGATTAGATGCCCGAGAGTTTCAAGACGATTGGGTGTCATCTTCGTAGTTAGTATAAAGGACACCCAGGTCGCCAAGAAGCATCAAGAATGGCAGGAAGTATATATTAAAAAGGGTAAGTGATATACATGAGCCCTGTGGGACCCCGCATGCGATGGACGCCAGTGAAGAACTTGCATTATTGGTAGATACTGTAGCATTACTGGGGCCCAGAATGGAGTCGATCCACTGTGCTGCTAGCCCAAGGCAGGCCACCAGCAAAGCAAGGTCGACCAGGTCAAAGACGGCAGACAGATGGTGTGACGTCAGGAGGGCTGGCAGACATGGATCCACAATGCTAGAAAAGCTGGATTTCAAGTCCAGCATGGCGGTCTCGGTGCCATATCTGGCTCTGAAGCCGGACTGCCGCGGTCAGAGGATGTTCGTCTTCGATGAATTTCTGAAACTGAAGGTATGCCACCCGGTCCATGATCTTGAGGAGCAAAGGCACATTAGCGATAGGACAGCACTTTTTTGTTAGCAGGGGGTCCAGGTTATCCTTCAATAACGGAGTAATCGACGCCTCGGAGCGGGAAACGGGACCTGCCTTTCAGAGAAGGAGAGATTTACCAATTTAGTCACCCATGGGCCTAGGACATCCAGGCAACCTAAAAGTAGCCTGGACGGGCAGATGTCGCCACAGCAAGGTGAGTTTCATGTTGGCTATGGTCTGTGTGATTTTGAGCTCGGTGCTTTGGGAGAAATAGAAAGCTTGTCTATCCTTAGCAGAGGAAAAAGTGAAGTGTAGAGCCCCTTCTGGGGTATCCTCTACGGAGCTGAGAGACTTGCTTTGATCACTAATAGTTTGTTGATGATTGTCTCCAAAGTAGCCTAAGGTATCATGGATTCCTTGACACCAGAGCGAAACCTTAAGAGGGGGGAACCTTACCAGAGGTCTTCCCCTCAAATTCTCTCAAAATCATGAAGAGCTCCTTAAAGCTTTATTTGGCCTATACTATCCTATTGTTATGGGGGGGGAGGGGGGATTGGCCTGGATGATGGCAGCCTTAAGCTTCTTCATCGAGTGTTTGTAGTAGGCAAAAGTAACTGGTGAGTGATTGTTGTACCATTCTCGTTCGGCTGAAGACGTCAGAGATCGAGGAAGGCATCATTGAACCAGCTATTGTTTATTTATTTGCATTTATAAAGCGCACAGGGCTGCCCTGAGGCATTGTGGCGCTGTTACAGAAGGCTTGATTTTATCATATCATAACATTAAACATAACATACGTAAGTTGTAGCATTCAATAGCAGTACGTGCAGTGACAAGTGTTGAGGGACGGTAGTGCTTTGCTTCGGTTACATTGCAGGCATAGCTTGTGCATGTTGGTTTGAGAAAAAACATTTATCGGAATAGATATTTTTTAGGTTTTCGCAAAAGGTGGTGTTAAGATTCTTCGTTCTTTAGAGAGGTTGGCAGGGCATTCCAGTTTTTGGGAGCGAGGTGTTGGAAGCTAGACCCTCCAGCTCTGGTTCTTTTGAACGTGGGGACATAGATCTGGTTGGCGCGGTGTGCTCTGATGGGTCTATTGGAGGTGTTGAGGGCGATTCTTTTGGGGAGATAGGGTGGGGCATATAATGTAAGGCACCTGTGTGTGATAGCCATGGCTTTGAAAAGTAAGTGTTCTTTTACCGGTTGCCAATGGGCATCTTTCCTGGCTTGGGAGATGTGTTCCCTATTGGGAATGGTAAGCGCAGACCTGAGGGCGTTATTTGGTGTGATTTGGAGTTTTTTTTAATATTGTGGACAGAGGTGCCTAGGAAGAGGGCGTTACAGTAGTCCACTTTGGTGCCTATTGTGGCTCTGGCAATGGATAGGCAGTTTGTGGTGGAGAGGAAGGGTTTGACTGCGTTGATGACCTTGGTGGTGAGCGCGGAGGAGGCGGCAATGGCGTTGACATGGCGGGAAATGGATAGAGGCATCTAGGCAAACACCTAGGGTTTTGACAGTCTTGGAGACTGTGATGGAGTTATCGCTGTTGAAAGATTTGTATTGTGGGGGGAAGTTTGTTGAGGGTTTGGTTGGTGCCTACTATGAGGATCTCGGTTTGATCCCCATTTAAGCAGAGGCCGTTAGCAGCCATCCAGGTTTGGATGGCTGTGTACATTTTAGTTAGGGCTGTCACATCTTCATCGTAGGTCCCGGTTAGTGGGAGTAATACCTGCGTGCCGTCCGCGTATTTGGTGTACATTATGTTGCGACAGTCAAGGTCATTGAAGAGTGGGAGGGTAAATATGTTGTAAAGTGTGGGGCCGGTGCTGGAGCCCTGAGGGACGCCGCAGTGGATGATGGTGGGGTTTGCCGAGGCAATGTCTGAGAAGATCTTCATGAGACTCCCATTTAGAAACGAGGCCACCCAAGCGATAGCTTCAGGGGAGAAATGTGCTTCATTTTTTTAGGTGCATTCCTAGAATATCATGGTTGACAAGGTCAAAGGCTGCGGACAGGTCCAGTAGTAGGAGTGCTGGTTTGCTTTGTCAAGGATGTCGCCAAGTTGTATTTTTAAGTCGAGTAGGGTGGACTCTGTCCCGTGACCTGGTCGGAAGCCTGACTGTCTTTTGCCTAGGATATGGGTGGTTTCAAGATATTCCTGGATTTGCGTGTAGGCAACTTTATCCAGGATCTTGAGCAGGAACTGTATGGTGTTGATGGGCCTATAGTTAGCAACTTCTGGGTCAAGAGTGTTTTTTTTTCGGAGGGGGCGTACCCAGGCTTCTTTTAGACCGTCTGGAACGGAGTTGGCATTAAAGGAAGCATTAATGAAGGATTAGAGAAAGGGGGCAAGTGTTTCAATGCAGTCTTTAATGAGACTGGCTGGACAGGGGTCTCCTTTGCAGTTGGATGGTTTAATCTTGTTCATTGTCTCAATGGACTTCCTGTTCTGTTACTGCCCTGAATTTGAAGGGGGTAATGGGGGCTTTGTCGGATGGGGGCACTGGACTGGGGGTGTGCCAGTGGTCAGATGTGGAGGATGTTTGGAGGTGCTGATATAGGTTTTTGTTGTGTTCCTTGATTTTAATTTGTAGGAATTCTATTTTGTTTAATAGGGCGGATTGTATGGAGTTACACCAAGTTTGGTCTTTAACAATATCTTGTGATTTGGTAGGTGGTGTAGTGAGTTCTTTGAAAATGGTGAAGAGTTCTTTGGATTCGGAGCTTGCATTGGCAATTCTTTCATTGTAGGAAGCTGACTTGGCTATGATTATGGCTTTTTTATATTTAGAGGTGATTAATTTGTAGGAAGATAGGGTGGCTGGGTAAGGTGATTTCTGCCAGGTGTTCAGTGCTTTTCTTTTCTGAGAGCGGAGTTGTTTGAGTTCAGAGGAGAACCAGGTGTTTGAGCGTTTCACTGTTTTGGCTTTTTTGTTCTGTAGTGGGGCAAAGATGTCTATGGCAGTGCTTAAGGTGCTCTTATAAATATCTGCTAATACTGACGGGTCGGAGGACTTAAGTTGTGAGGACGCTGAGGTGTGGTGTGATCTTGTCTTTGGTAAGATTTGTCACGCATCTTGCCAGTGCTGGGGGGATGGAGCCAGGCTTTTTAGGTTTATATGCGGCTGGGATGAGGAAGTGAACGATGTAGTGGTCTGACCAAGGAGTCGGTGTGATGGAGCTTATGTCTATGTGGCAATTGTGGTCGGCTACCCAATCAAGGATGCGCCCTTTGTTATGGGTGGGTGAGGTTATCTTTTGGTCAAAGCCCAATTCTTTTAGGGCTAATGAGAGAGATTTGGCTGGCTTGTCCTTTTTGTCGTGGTAGCCTAGGTTGAGGTCACCTAATAGGATGCATTTGGAAGTGATTTTTAGGTTTTCTGTTAGGCAATGTAGGAGGTTCTCATGGAACTCCAATAGTGGGCCGGCTGGGCGGTAGACGAGGTTGATGGTGGAGTTAGGGGAAAGGGCAATTTTTATAGCAAGGGAGTCTGTGGTATCACCCAGGTTGGATGTGGTTTGTCTGGCCTCTAGGTGGTCTTTCAGGATGAGTGCAACCCCACCTCCTACTGAGGAGAGGCCGTCTTGCCTGATGATGGAGTAGCTTTGTGGGATGGCAAGGTTGAGGGCTGGCCCTGCAGCGCTATGAAGCCAGGTCTCCGTGATGGCTAGAATGTCGAGGTCCAGGTTGATGAGGAGTTTGTGAATTTCCGTGGCATGAGCATGGATGGATCTAGCGTTAATAAGGGTACACTGTAGGTTGTGAGGGGGTGGTAGTGTGTGGTGCTGATGAAGCAGGGTTAGGGTGAGTCAAGGCAGCTGTGGGTAAGGATGCTTTGGCTGTGAGGGTGTCCGTTACTGTGGTATTGGGTGGGTTGGATGGTGCTTGGTGGGTAGTGCTCGGGTATCTGGAGCGGAGTCCCAGGAGTGGATTCCTAATGTTGGTGGGTCTGGTGTATGATGTTATGGTGGGTGGAGGATCGGTGGCTGTGATGTTGCTTTTGGTGAAGGAGGGTAGAAAGTATGTGGGTGGAATGTTGGAGAGGAAGGTGGGGGATGTGGGTGGTGGGCTGGTGGCTTGAGGATGACGCATGGTGAGCATAGGGGCTTTGATAGGATGGCAGAATAGCTGGATGCTAGGGCAGAGGTCAAGAGGGGGGGAGCTGCTGGAGGGGTGGTTGAAAAAGTCAGCAAATGATGGGTCGAAACAGGGACGGGGGTGGAGGGTTACAGACATGTTGGTAATGGGAAGCTGGTGAGATACTACCCACTCGAGCGTATACTCCCAGCATGGGTGAGACCTTCCACACATTGGGAAAATCCTACAGAATCTAAGGCAGCACGTAGGGGGGCTGCATTGTCCCCTCTTTCAGTATTTATACATTACCTTTGGTCCAGGTCATTCCTTTTCCCACAGCCCCCTCAGAAACCCTTAATTGGCTAAAAGATGATGCCTATGGAGTTTGTCAGACTGCATAACCAAAAAGAAACAGTTAAAATCCCAGTAGAATACGAGAGAGTGGGGAAAAAAGGTCTCACTTTCTCCAGGTTAAAAAAAGCAAGTTCTCAAAACCCAGCAAAGTTGCTGGGGGACTCTAAGGTGGAGGGAATTAGAACATTTCTGAAAATTCTCCCTAACATGAAGCATTAACCTTCAGGAGGTACATGCATGAATCCCGAAAATAACATGGCTATTGGATAATGCCAACGGGCACGCAGAACTTTCATTGAGGGAACTTGAGCCACAAAGCTTTCCCTTCCCCCTCACTTCCAGCCAATATGCTTTGAGAGAACAGGTCACACAGCCTTCATAATCATAATCCAAGAGGCTTCGCTATGCTGTTGCTGCACTGGCATTCCAGATTTGGGAAACCGTAGCGGGTCTTCTAGTTGACGTTGGACTTTTTTTATAGCTCACCAATAAACTAAATAACACAAATGTATGACGGACAGGAAGCAAAATGCATTCACAGATTCTTTACAAAAGATGGCGGCCTGCTATGTAGCACTCTTTCCAGGTCTGGCACGTGCTCTCTAAAACGAGAAATGAAATTACAGATGCAAGAGTTTCACTCCTACTCCAATCCATTAAAGTGCCTCAAGGGCACTACTAGCCACTGGTTCTTTATTTATTTATTTGCATTTGTTAAGCTCACTTGCTGCCAAGAGGCATCGAGACGCTGTTACAGAATGTGAGAGGAACTTGTGATTAGCAGAGTGGATGATAGGTCTCATAGTTGTTAAGTTAGTCAGAAAAGAAAGAAAAGAAAAATGGAAATTTCCTCGCAAGCTAAACTAAAACTACTGCTTTGCCGGGCAATGAATTCCTGAACTGAAGCTATTCATTGAACGGCAGATTCATATCAAATCTTCCATGCCAAGTAGCACCATATCGAGTTTCGTGGAGCAAGAAAAAGCAGCGACGGGACATCTCGGTGGACTTCCATACGTACAAATATCTTAGATGGGACGAGAAAACAAAAGGGTTGGATCCTCAAATATTTCCTGTGTGTACCAAAACATCTGTGCCCCCCAAAAAAGCAGCGTTTTCTTACATGAAAATTGGGCGAGTTTCACAAAAGCGTGTTTGGAAGCAAACGTATGCAAATGCTTGAACTGTGTATGGGCACCTTGCGCTATGTTAGCACAATCTGCACATGGCATATCTGAGCCTGGAGGGGCTGGGACTGTGAAGTGACCAGGCAGGAAACGCACAAGGTAGGAGCAAGGAGATTTATTGTAGCACCCACGGCTCCTATGCCAAGACCACAAAGGGTTCAGAGCATACAGGACTGGACAATGAGGACATCAGGCACAAGAATAGGTTAGGAGTGCAGAACACTAGAGGACTTGTCATGAGTAAACCAAGACAACAGAGCACCCTCCACTCAGACCAACTTGGCACTCAATGGCCATGGAAGATTTAGTACTGGCGTCAATTTGCTGCAACATTTTTCACACTTCAACACGATTTGCTGAGAGTGTCTCATTTAACCAACTGTTCAACAGCAATTTCGTGTGCATTTTCATTCGACCCCGCCACAATTAGACCAAAGCTGGTCTAGTGGTAGCCAACTACACATACCAGCGCGCCAAACTCATAGATGGTACTTTGTGAACATCAACAACATGTATGATTTGTAGTGAGTACTAGCCAATGCTTGCACCGAGATTCCCTAGACCCTCCTCGGCAGTCAATTGGAGATGCTGGCTGTAATAAAGATATGCACAAGGTAAGGAAAAAAAACTGCACCTGATCAAGCACCCACAGCCTTGCAGCACTAGCACCAACTGACCAGTGGATCATCAAGGTTCCGTGGTAGACTGCTCAGCACTGCTGACATCACACCATAAAAAACAGAATGGAAGTATACAAATACAGATACCACAAGTAAGCATAATGTGGAAATAACCAATAACATTATCTCACCTGCATATGAAGATGTGTGTGGTGTCCTGGTATGATTGTATTGACTGCTTGAGTGTATGCATGAGCCTCATGGAATGGTGAGGTGGAGCTTGGAGTGTGGGAGGCTTGGGGATTCCACAGAGTGTCGGTTGGGACTTGGAGATAGACTGGGAACAATGGGCAGAGGCTTGTTACTTACTCTCCTACCTTTCATTGACTATACCTATGTAACTAAGAAGAATAAAGCCTATTCCTTTTACACTTATCTGAGTCAGCCTGGTTCCTGCTCCATGTCATTCCTGACTCAGATACATCAATGTGGTAGTAAATTACTTGTGTATAATATACGCATAGTTACCCACATTGTGAACTTTTCACTTACACGAAAAAGCGTATTTCATGAATGTTAATTACAACTTTTTCCACAGCTGTTCCCCAAAATCTTCCTATATTGCTACAAATACCAATTTAGGTGCAACTAAGTGTATCCTTTTAATAACACCAGCTGTAGCACAAACCCACAGACAACAGTGATTTAGTGTTAAGTCGATGGGCTAATAACCCCAAATCTCAGAGTCCTGCTACCTCCATCTATCCAGAAGTGTTTGACTAGGACTCACATGACCCCCTCAGCGGTGAATTGGCTGGCGGGACTTCTAGTCCAAATCATCTAGTGATGTGAAAGCTGTAGGGGCTTGGTCCATCTTCGTATGTGGAAGAATGAGTCCTCAAACCCTCCACTCGCACCCTACCTGATCTGCTCCTCACGGTTTCCTCCCCAGATTGCTTCTAGATCCCTTGATGCCAATTTCCTGCCCTTCCGTTAGCTCCTTCCTGCTTCCTTTTTGCAGCTCCGCTCTCCGCTTATGATAGTCATGAGCGTGGTTGATCACCTAATCTAGGTCTGCCCTACATGAATACAATAATAAAACAAAACTATAAAAGAAATCTGCTCCTAGCACGAAGTCGAAAAGCATGGAGATGTAAACAAACACCAGAACTTATCTTGTCCTGTAAAAAAAAAGATAATTTAGGAAGGTTTCAAAATGGAACCATAGTATAATCACAGAGAAATCATTTATAGACAACTACGCTGAATGTTTAGAACAAGAAAGATTTCAAGAGTTACCATTTCATAACACGTGGAATGAAACAATGTGGAACGAAAACTCCCATCTACTGGGAGAAGGTTGTCGGAATTACAAGTTCACCAACTGACGACAATACGCTGAAACGTTTTAGGAGGAATCCCATGAGGCAGATGTTGAAGCCTCCTGGTCACCACCTGATGGCGAGATGGTGCAATGGTGATCCAGAGGAAGCAGCTAGAAGACAGATGTATCCTTCAAAGGTACCAAAGTGCTTTGAAGTGCAATTCTTGGCAAGTTTCTAATCGTAGCCTCAGACCCATTGGTTGGTCCAGTGGAGCCCTCTTCTCTCAATACCCTCACCTCAGTGTCTCAGTTGCCATGCATGGTCAGACACTTAAAGCTTAGAGGTCAGAGTCGGGAGAGGCTAACTCGGTTGATCTCACAGCGTCATGTGAAAAAGGCACCTAAGCAGTGCCTTGCCTGTTTCAGAGGTTCTAGTTTCTGAAGACATTGGCAGAGGTTCACCGTCGGGAACAGTCTTGGATGGTCTGCAAATCCAGCACAGCTTCTGCAAAGAATGGCCTTTGTCCACTGCTGAGACGCGTTTCAGAAGCAAAGTAACAGGGCAGACCTTCTCTGCTTCTTGGAGACTGGAAAGCAGAGTGAAAAACTGGGTCTTCAATCATAGGGATCAATCAGTTCACACATTGTGCGGACACCCAATCACTGCATGTTGCCACATTCCAAAAAGTGGTTGGTCTGTCCTGGGCTTTGGGTTAGGCTGCGTGTTGCCAGGCAAAGCCCTAGCTGCCCTTTCACACTAGTCTCATCCAGGAAGATTCTGACCCAGCAACAGGGCTCAGCCTGGAACTGCCCATATAAGGCTGAACCTGGGCCAGCCATTGTGATCATGCATGGCTGGTTTCCTTGCCTACTGGACAACAATCAGATCAGGCAAGGAAGGTCCTCTGCATGTCACCATTTGTTCACATACTTCCACATGTAGGTAACCAGGCCGGGCCTTCCTAACGTTAACAGGGTTATCTGTACTTTATGGGGTACACATCTTTACCTAGACTGCAAGGAGGTAATCTGCCACCAACCAAGAGGGCACTTGCACCCTGCAATGTGAGAGTACTCCATAGCTCTCAACTCACCCGCTTTTGGCGGGTGTCACCCGCCTTGTAAAGGGCTGACTCACCACCAAGCCTCCTGCACGCCCATTCATTTCAATGGGCGTCTCACCCGCCAAAAACAAAATCGGGTGATTTCACCCGCCTTTGCAACAGAAATGGTTGAGAGCTATGGTACTCAGACAGGGGAAACAGAGTAATTTGGTGTCTCCCGACACAGGGAGGGCTATGGGTTCTTGGGGCACAATCAATCAAATGTGTGCTCCATGCCAAAGTCTCAGTTTGACTTTTGACAACACAATGCAGAAATATAGATCAGTTATTTATACTTTCTTCAGAATGAATTAAAACCTCTGCCAAAATTAACTTCTAGAAGTCTCAAACAGGTCCTGAAATGGAACAACCGAGAAGCCCACATAAACTCCCTCAGAATGGACATGCTTCACCATATGCAAGAGGATGTCTTACTGAAGGAGGCAGAAGACAACACTCAGCCAAAGCAATTGCAAAGCGTCTCCGGAAGGATTACTTTTCAGAATTGAATGAAAACGTTCAGCATTATAATCATGAAAGGCTGCACTGCGGGGCCAAAGACATCACTTTGGTGAGATGCCAGCATCAAAAAGCCCCAAAAGCGCAAATGGCAAGCCAGGTCCGCCAATAAAATGCTTGTGTTTAAATGAACTTGAAAAAAGTGGTAGAGCAGGAACTGCATTAACGGAAACAGAAAGGCGTCATCTAGAAATCTGGGTCAACAGTGATTAGCACAGATTGTTGATCAGCAAATAGATTCCAAGATCTCAGATGCAGGGCACCCTTGACTAAAGAGGAATCATAAATTCCCAGTTATTAGATGTGAAACCTGAGGTGTGACCATTCACCACCATGCATCAGTGAAGAGAAAAGGATTTAGTGACAGTAGCTGCCATGATAATCATCTCTGCACAGGATGCTGTAGATTGCCAATAAATACTACATCAAGATATGGAAGACCGATTGCTAGAATGTCCCTGGTCCCCACGTGGAGAAGGCTCTTGCTCTCGAGAAAGAACTTGATCTGCCTTGCTCACTACCTCACTGGCCCTACTAGAGTTTGTGCATACGGAGTCACCTGAACGAGACCCCAGCACATTGAACGCAGCGGAAGACCAGCAGAACAGAAGTCTCCCAGAGCCCGATTTTACAGGAAGACAGGAATCCTGGAGCGCCAACGGTTACAATCATGCACCGAAAGTAATATGTTACGAGGGACAAACCTCGGAGTAATCCCTGGAACATTTCCAGATGGATATTCAAGTGTCAGTAGAATCTCAAACTAGCCATCGGTGCACAGAACTTCTCTGAACCCACCAAGTAACAGCCATTTTGATCAAGATGCACAACCAGCCACTTCTGGAGTCACAATGCATCCTTCTCAAGCTAGCAGAGTAACCATGAAACCATAATAGGAAGTAGGTCATGGGGAGGAAAGAGTTACTAATATGCGTCTTCGCCACTGCAAAGTACAGGTGTACAAGTGGTGGTAAACAACTCAAAGGAAAGCCTCGATGCAGACTACATTCACACCTGGATGACTGGTGGTAGCTGTTCATTGAAAGCAACCAATGTATTGCCTGGATCTTCGCCATTTCCCTTTTTAGCCTCTTGGATGAAATCTCACAGGAACTGAGGCAGTAGTTGCTGAATAGTTCCATCGGAAGTTAAAAAAAACCTTCCAGGTATCCATTTTTAAAAAGTCTTTGAGATGAATAACTTCACATTTCTACGACACTGCCATATTCCCCACTATATATCCCAGGACCGCTTTATAGGCATCTTGTATTTTGTAGACTGCCTTTACTTGTTTATTTGGTGCTACATCCATCTTGCCAACCGCTCCATCCTAACATTCAAATTTACCATCCTGCTTGAAGTATAAACTTACTCACTCTTCCCGTGATGAAAAGAAAAACGCTGTGGTCATTCCGATGTCAATGAATTGCATTCAAGACACCCTGGAGTTTTAAAGGGCTGGGTTCTTTAAGTTGTTGCATGGTGTTCTATGAAGTTGATGCAGAATGCAAATTAGTGATGCAATTTAATACTAAACCCTTGAGGATTTGGAGTTTATACGTCTAGGATTGGAAATGCAATGTAATCAGTGTGTGCGGGGGCACCAGGGATTTTTACATAGGGGTGGGATCATCTTGCGTGGAGTGAGAACTTTAGACACCCAAAGAAACACCAATCAACGCCCCAGAAAAATAGAAGTCTAGTTCTTAACTGTGATTTAGTTATTGTTCAGCCTGTGCAGTCAGTTTTTACATCAAGACTGGACTGTAACGCCAGTATCAAGACCACGCAATACTTGGTGCTATGGTTGGTGTGTGTGGTTGCATGATGGATTTGAGAAGTGCTCCAGTGAGCCCTAGAAATTATGCATGGTCAACAGTAGGTTGGGCTGCAGGACCCAAGAGCGTCCAAAGTCAGAACTGGCAGCAGGAGAACTTGGAAAAATTCACTGGTTTCCAATCTCATGTTAAAAGGAACACTCGGAGCTCTAGTAACAGTGCAGGCAAGCAGGATATTTAAAGATAGCACTAATAGTGTTGGAACCCTGGCAGGTGGTTTTTGCAGAATGGTTGTATAACTTAAGGAAGTGCCAAAGGCACCAGTAGTTTTCAAGAGTATTGCAGGCCCTTCTTGATCTAATTGGAGTAGGATCCCATTGCATGTTTATTTTTCGCCCTAAAGCACACCAAGAAAGTACCCAAATGCAAAGTCATGGAAATGGGGGAAAACAGGTATAAATAATGCAGAGGAGAAACAGACCAGAACATGCCTGCAAACTGGACTGGCATAGAGGAACGATTGGTTGAAATAGATAACACTACCCTCACTGAAAATAACAGACACCTGCAGTGTTATATATGTATGACCCCAGGTTTTACAGTAGGCTCTGGGAATGTTTTGAGGTACATTACTTCTAGACATCTAGACAAAAGTGTTTGGTAGCATTTTTATCTTGTGTCTAATTCTACCCACTTAGTTAGTCCCCCAGTACTTTTTTCTGGGCTATTTGGTGTGTGTTTTTTCTCTCTTTTTTTAATTCTTGGTGAGCGGGAGCCTTTTTCCTTACTCATTCTTGTTCTGTGGCTCCAAGAACCATTTTTGGTTTCCGTTTATGGAGTCTGCTTTCCTTCATCTTAATAGCATCTGTATTTTACAACTGTAGCACACAGCACATTTTGTACAGTGTTCCTGGGAGCTCCTTGAGCTTCCCTCTTTGATGTTACTTTATTTGGCTGGGTTAACTTAAATGTTACCAATATAGGGTGATACGTTTTATCCTACCTATGGTTTTCTTTTATGAGAACTACTATCACAGCTGCAGTAAAGGCCACATGGCTCACCATTGACCTAAAATGGTGCCGGTCTTTTTCACTAACTCACGATGGATTGCCATTACTTGAGCCATCCTCAGCTAACCTGGGTGGGGGAGGCCCTGCTCATTCCTTTGTCTTCAACAGGTTCCCATTGGGAAGCCCGTCCAGATGCACCAGTGTGTCTGGGAGGACAGGAAGCTGGGAGGACAGCAACTCCTCAGGTCTTTGTCCTCCGGTGCCTGCTTCCATACAGTTCCAACTGGGTGCCTAGCTGTCTCCTTTGGACATCTATAAAGGATATGGGTACTTCCCTAAATGGTTTGTTTACGGAGGCCAGGAGACAAAATATACACTGTATAAGGCGTGAAGATTTGTTACTCCTCCCTTACACAATCCAAAATATTGTGATTATCCTCAACTATCTCAATTGTTAAATCAATACCACCATTGGGCACCAGAGTATCATTTGTATCAAAACTGCATTCTTTAATAATAATTTCTTTTTAAAACGTATTGTTCTTTATAATATCACATACATTTTACATACTAGACATACTCCTATAGAACGACTCATCAATAATCAACACATTCTAAAGTGTGTGGGGTTAGTACACAGTGACTTCAAAACATATCGAGTATACCGTTTATAAAAGATAGATCTGGATGACTTATTTGGTTGTCTTCATTATTAAAAGGCAACAATACCCACAGATGTAATCTATACTTCCACTACAGAGGTTAAATAACCCAAAGTACACTGGCCGAAAGAATGCCATAGGTAGAGTTTTTGCAGGCATACAATTGCTGTGGGATGAGGACTGTTATTGTAGTGTCCTCCAAGGAAAAAAAACGGGGGACTAGACAAAAGGTGTATTCTCTAGTTATCTGTCAACATGTTTCGGCCTCTCGAAGATAGGCTTTTTCCTGGCGTTCTCAGACTGCTAGTTATTGGGCCTCCATCAGGACTGTAACCTTGTTCAAAGTGGGACTCAATCTATGGTACCCAACTATTCCACTCTTAAAGGTTAGTGGCAGCTGTGTATAGGGATTTCATTGAACGCCTCTGTGTATTCAGCAGATTAAGGATTTCTTCTGTAAATTCTGCATGCGATTATTAGAGGTGGGACCACACTCCTTCTTGTGCAATTTTTTCGAATGTTTATGTAGTGTGTGAGCCATTGCTTTGAAGGTAATCACACACGCGCATGCTGTTCGAGTGTTTTGAAACCTTCCGGCGTTTGTCTTCAATTTTTGGAATTGTGTAAGGGAGGGGTAACCAATCTCCACACCTTACACAGTAGTGTCTCCTTTGGACAGCCACCATCCAATACTTGAATGTTGCGTGTATGCGGATTGGCTGGATTCCGGCATAAAAGGCGAGGGTCTGGAGGCTGAAGCGGGAGTCAACCACTGGAAGAAACATTAGAAGAAGAAGAAGAATGAAGTATGACTGCAGCCACCTCCTGCAACCTCCAAGCCGACTGAGTGACCACTGCAGCTCCAGCCCTTTCTTCTGTGTGACAGGGAAGACCCAGACCGGATGTCTTTCTCCCTTGGATGGGTAGGCCTAACCAGTCTCAAGACCTGCCACAGCTGGAGCCATCCCACAAAGCGCTGCTACCTTCCAGGCCCGCAATACCCGAATACCCTGGGACCTCTTGCACTGCATCATCTCCTCTAGCGCGGTTCCAGCTGCAAACTTGTGGGCATCCATCTGGACCTACAGAGACTCCATCCGGACCATAGACGTCCCCTCAGAAGAGGGGAGGACCAAGAGAAGGAAGAAAGTTTGCCCTGTGACAACCGTCGCTGCTACATAGCCTGTGTCGAGCCCCCAGATCCAAGTGCCGCAAAGATAATCTGCTGTGCGCCCCTGTGACCGAGTCTGACCATCTTCTCCCGCCAAAGGTTCTTCATCCAGCCACCAAGGCCAGAGAACCAAACCGTAGCTGCTGTCTTACCTGGAAGACCCGCCGGTGACACCGCTCTTCTTCATCATCATCATAGAAGGTACTGTCCAACTACTGGGCACTTACCTAGGCAGTTTTTATGTTGGCTCCTACGGAGCTTCCAGAGTCACATTGGGGTGGACGACTCAACCATGTTCTCCCAGGCCGAAGGACAGTTGTCCCCAAGGATGAAATCCTTCAGGTGGCCTAGATAGCTCCCATGAACCCTTTGAATCGAAAAGTGTTAACTAACTGTTACTTGAACGCATCTTAAGAACTTTGACAGTGTCGGTTTTCCTTTATTCTGCCACTCAGGGTCACTGGTTCGCCCCGTGTCCTCATCTGACTTTGAGACTCATTTCCCAGATGTGGCTTGACTTCTAAAGTTCAGGCCTACACAAAGTTATCTAAACTGTATTGCTAACTAGTAAATGGGGCTGATAAATGGTTTGATAACTAAAAGCTACTCAATACTTACCTGTTTTACTATCTAAAGGTCCAACTGTGATAGGACACTAATCCCAGGGTATGGTCACTGCTTCCATAGGGGATATCCCTTTCCCAGTCCTATGATGAGGAGGCATTCCACTGACCCAGAATGGAGCCATACGATCAGTACTGAGACGAGTAAGGGGTGCAGAGACAGAGATTTACTATGGGAACCACAGAAAGCGGTTTAGTGGTTACCAGCTTCTTATTGGCTGAACAGTAGTTGAAATAGAGGAAGGGAACCAGGAAGTGTTGTCTAGCCCTCACTGGGAGGAGCAAGCAGCAGAGTGTTAGGTAAGAGTTTCATAGTAATGATACATCTTCCTGACCTGTGTCAACCCCAGAACATTTTGATTTTACTGGTGGATTATCTTTCCCTGTACCTCTATGTGAGGGAAACTGTTCCCCACACACAGTCTTTTACTCTTTTTATGGATGTCATTTTTAAGACTCTCCATAGTGTCTTTTAATAGTTATCCTCTTTGACAACGTTTTGGCAATAAGTGCCTATTGTTGCTAGGTTGCCCTAGGGGGTCCCCTTTTAACTTTATCTGGCTAAACTTGAAGTACAGTGCCCCAGGGTAGAAAGGATCTTTGTATCCCTTTTACATTTTATTCTGTGAAACAAGCACACCCCACCTTATGTGGAGTGCTGGGGAGATGCAATGTATTCCCTTTCACACTAAAAACTAACAATTCCGTTACAGGGACAAGCTTTCCTTTAATGGCTGGTGGCAGCGATACCTTTTACTAATTTACTATACCTTTACTGTGGGCTGTTTCCACAGCTGCGGTAAAGGCACCCATGGGTGCTCATTTTACCAAAATGGCCCCAGTCTGTTTTTTGCCATTTTAGTGTTCCTTGTCATTTCCTGTTCCTTCCCCTGACATCCAGGGCGGGAAATTCCTTTGTGTCATTTTTATCTTTGGCGGGAGTCCTGTGGTCTCCCCGCCCAGCCTCAAGAGGGTCTGAAGGCAGGAAGCGAGGGAGGAATCCAAAACTCCACAGCCCTTTGTCTTCCAGCCTGAGTGCGAGATTTTGCTGGCTGTCCTGAAAGGATTGCCACACATGATTGAATGTTGCAAGTCTGTTTGATTGGCTGGGTCCCTGCATAAAAGTCTGAATCTGGAAGCTGAAGAGGTAGTCGACCACTGGAACCAAAACCGAAGAGGATGATTAAGGAAAGCGGCTGAGACAATATCCAACGACTGGAGAGCATGCTGGCTGTAGCCCTTCCTTCCATCTTCCTGGGGACTCCGAAAACAACAACCCAGACCCAGAGCCTGATGAGACCCACTAGACTCATGATGACCTGCGTTTTGAGCCATCCCATGCCGTGGTATGACATTGCGGGGCTGCAAGACCCCAATACCCTGGGACCTCGAGCCATTGTGTGGTCCACGGTCTTCCGATCTCACTGAAACTTCATGGGCATACTGCTGGATCTCCAGAGGCACGATTCCAGTCCGAAAAGTCCCCTCCCCAGAGTGCTGGACCTTTGTAATGACGAGAATCCAACCAGCGATATTCTGTTCTCTCCTGGGAACCTGAAAAGGAGCCAAATCCACAGAGCCGCATCCAGACTTCAGGAAAACCTTGCCTAGAGCCTTCCCTGCTGCAACGTCCCTTCCAAGGTCCTGTTTTCAGTCACCACGACAAGGAATCCACTGACTGGGTTTTTGGCTGCAGATCCTGAAGTCCTCCTGGCTGCAAAATCTTCTGTGCAGAGGTACTGTGCTGGCTTGGGTATTTACTTACCTTAAGTCTCTTGTGGTTCCTGTGTAGTTTTGGGGTGTTTTCTGTGATTGGGGGGTCCTCTCATCCAGTGCACCCAGCCTCCTGCTGGAATCCTCCAAAGGCGTCTTCTGTGAAGCCCCTGGACCCTCAACTAACTCTAAAGTAAAATACACACTTGTTTGAACAATCTTCCTTAGGAACTCTGACTTTTGCTACTTAAGAACCTATACTGACACCGTCTGTTGGACACTAGACCCTAGTGACCCCCCTTTTGCCGCTGAGAACACTCATGCTCCAAGAATAAGGGAACGACTTTGAAAGGATTGGGCCTTTTGCCTAGAAAAGAGAATAAGTGTTTAAAAGTGACTTACTTGAAAAATAATGAATTGGTTGGTAACTAACGCTGAGAGCGAACCATTACAAAAGTTCTTACTTACCTTGAATGTATGTTGCACTATTCTGAAAGTATATGTAAGGTTAAGTTCCTCACCTGTGAATTGGTTGTGCCTCTTCCCCAAAAGTAATGCTGTTGGTTTCACTTCATTATTTTTTGTAGGAGTGTCCTCAACTGGGTCTTGCCTCCCCTGACTTGCTGTTAGCCTGTCCAGAATAAGTCTGCATTAGGTTTTACCTACTTAGAATAAGTGAGTAATTAATAAAGTGTAACACTGGGTATTACCTTCCCTGGTCTGTTTTAGACAGACACAAAAATAGTCTTAGGTTTACACCTGCCTTTAAATTGCCGATGTAAAAAGTGTATAGGTTTTACTTAACTAGAGTATAACTTATCCTAAAATAAGTTAAAGTTATTGCTTCCCTTAGTCTGTGAACTGAAAAGCAACTGTAATTGAAGGTTACCCCCTCCAAGGCTCACCTTCCCTAGAATAGCTTATCCTGAATCAGAGTTATAGGTTTATACTGTTCCTAGTATCTGCATTTATTCTAGATTAGAAAGGTATATTGCCCAGTTAATATGACTGATTTCTTGCTGAGTGTCAGGGTACAACTGCTAGGGTCTACTACCCTGGTATAACTGAAAGTAATGTAAAAGTAACTATTGGTTTTGACTTCCCTAGACTCCTACTAGGTGTTCCAAATAAGGTTATATGCTTTGGTCTGTGCACCTTCAAGCATAGTATTGTGTTTTTATAATTGTGGTTAAATATAATGGGATAGTACTTATTTCTCCCAAGATTTATCTGGGCCTACTTGTATTTAAATAAACAATTTATTTTTACAATACATAGTCTTTCTTTGGACCATTTGTATTACAATTTCATTTGTACAGATTCTACAGCCCTCTCTCCCTCCTAAGATAAGGCTGGCTGCTCTGTCTACACTACCCTGAACTCAGGTGTACAGCCTTATACTAAGAGTGGAGTTTTGTACTGCATCAGTTGAATGGTTTTACTAAGCCCTTAGTTGGATTTCAGAAAACATTTCCTAACACAGGGAAGACAAGCTGCAGGAGAAGGTAAATATTAAAGACTCGAGTAGCTCCGACTAGTAGTGCGCTTTACGTCCTGATTTATAGTGCGGCTTGCTGCAAAACCGGAAATCTGAGGCTCTACTCCGAACCCAGTTGGTTCGGATTTTTACGCTAGCCTGTATAATCATCAGAAACCAGTATAAAGGGGTTGGGAACCCACAAGCAAGAAACCTATGTAAAGGGGTCTAGGATCCACATTCAAGAAACCTGTATGAAAGGGCGAGGACCCAAGAAACCAAAGAGGGGGTTTGGAACCCACGAATAAAGAAGTCTGATATAAGGGTCTCGGACCAATGTCAAACCCAGGCAGGGGAGTACAACAGGGTTAACCTTTGAATACCAGTAACCCAGTAAGAAGCAGTTGAAAGAACTAAGGCAGTCCCTAGCAGGGGTTTGAAAGACCTAAGGCAGTCCCTAGCAGGGGAGTACACCAGGGCTGTCTGAAAACATAGTAAGAAGGCCAAGAGAGGAGAAGCATCCTCTTGGCCATGTGAAGGCTACAAGAAGCCAGGGCAATGTGTGTTGTTGTATAAGCGCCTATTAATTATCCAATAAATAAAAGGAAGCGTACCCCCTGGTGTTTATGAACTGTATGAAGAACACTTGAGGATTTAGCTTGGAACTTTGTTTTGATATCATTTATGAGACTGTGTTGAGACCCTTTGGAACTTTTGATTTTTCTCGTTTGCAACTAAAAAGGTTCATTTGGAGGGAAGGGAGACATTCCCTCAAGAAACAATTCTCTACCTCATATGAACCCTGAAGCAATGTTCAGGAGAAGGGAGTAATTCTCCTGGAACAAGAACATTGGCCAAACCTTTAGTTTTTGTATTAATGTAAGGGTTGGAAATGAGTTTTGGACACAGGATGGTGGATGCGTTTTCTCTGACATCCTGACAGTTTCCTTAGTTTCAGTTGAGGCAGGGAATCTTTGACACAGGGATAGGTCGTTCTTCCTTCTTTTCCTTTAAATTAAGCTAAAGTGTTTAAACACGCCACAATTGTGTCAGCCTCATGCCATGCATGCGACTCCTTACAGATACGAGTATTGCTACTGCAAATTTCCTATTGTAGATATGAATGAAGCTTTCCTTATTTACCCGAATCGTATTTTTGAATTGAACATTGCCTTGTATATCTAATAAATAAGCATATTTGTATGCAACTACAGTGTGTAAGTGTTTCCTTGACTGCAAGTGTGCTCAAAGGTTTTTGTACTGTACTACAGCCCTTTTTCCAACTAGACTACTCCTGGATGCTCAGCTATAGCTACCAAACCTTTTAGAGTGAGTCTTCTAGTCCTAGCAAAGGTGGACTGTAACAAAACTCCCTAACAAAAGGTTAGTTGGATTCTATCCAGAACTATATGAAAAGATGGAATGTGCACCTCATAAATATGCATCCTGGGGCAGAAAAAAAATGAGCAACTAGGCATGCAAATTTGGAACTTGGTGCTCATTAATAAAAAAAAAAATAGTTATGTGGTCCTAGTGCAGCTTCCCATGTACTAGCATGTATTGGATCCTTAATCCAGTCCCACTTTATTGAGTTCACACCATTATAGAGGGGGTGCCCTGGAGGTACTAGCAATAGATACTAGGAATGATAGCACCCCCACACCCCCGTATGAAACAGTGTCTTGGAACAATGTCACAAAGAATGTTCTCAAATACATTGACCAAAGAAAACTGTAAAATGATGAAGAAGGCGTGGGGGAGGGGAATTCAATGAAAATCCAGACACTAGACTAACACTGTACAAGTTAGGAATACAAATAAATCTTGGTTTTCAGATTCTTCAAATAAAATATGAAGTAAATTTATCTCAAGAGAAAATGTGGCTAACAACTAGAGATGTTATTGATTGCCAAACTGCTAAATTAGCACGGGCTGTTTATAAAAAAGGAATTTTAGTGACAACGTCACAATTATTTCATAAACAAATTCACTCTACAAATAAGTCTGAGGATCTCTGCGACAATAAAGAATGTAACCACCCCTGAATGTGTTTCACTTAGGTCATTCCATCTCTTATTTTAGCAAATGAGTTTCATCTTTTTATCTACACTAAAGTACCATATTTGCCAGAATTTTGACTCACAAATACACAGATTGTCAATCAGACTTCGGTTTCCTCAATCTCATCTTTGTCAACATCTACCTTTACGCTGGTGAAAACGGAGGACATTGAAAGTACGATTCAGGAAATGAAACCTACAAATCACAATTATGATTTTATTCCAGTTTATTTAGCATGACAAAATGTGCCATACCTAAAGGGATTTCCTGACAGCGTTCGTGAGTGCTTCATTGATCCAGGGAAATGTGCCTCAAGAACTTAAGAATTCTTTTCTGGCCCCTTTATTGAAGAAACAGTCTCTAGACCATGAAGTTCTTTCCAAATCGCCTCATTGCTGGTCTGCTTTAGCCATCAAAGATTTTGGAAAAAGTAGTAATATATACAGCTCCAGAGCCACTTGGAGGAGAATTCTATTCTTGACACTTTCCAACCCGTGTTCAGGCCGGGACATGGAAAGGAGAGAGTCCTACTGGCTGTTTGGGGCGACATCCTTTGGGCCGCTGATGAAGGAGATACGAGCTTGTTAATTAAGGTCGACTGACCAGTGGCCTTTGACACGGTTAATTTTGATCATCTTCTGACCAGACTTACTGAGGTTGCCCGGGTTTCAGAGGATGCATTGAATTGGTGCTCTTTTTTTTTGTTGGATCGAACCAACGTTGTTAAATTGGGAACTTTTTATTCTGACAATCTTTCGGTTTCATGCAGTGTCTCAGGGTTCACTGCCTTCTCCTTTCCCGTTTCACAATTACTTTAAACCACTAATGGATATCTCTGCTAGGTTTGATCCGAATTATCGTTCCTATTGGGATGATTCTCAAATTTATGTTGGAATAAAATCTCCATCTGACGCCAGTGATCAAATTATGGTGTGTGGCAAAGCAATAAAAAGCTGGATGGTTGAGAGTAAGCTCCAACTTTCATTTTTTTAAAACTTTATTTAACTTGCATTACAACCAAACATTTCCATAATAAAAGAATGACGCAGAGGTATCCCATACAGTAAGCTATGACTTTGCGACAATTCCCTGCCCTGACAATTCTTTGATGTCCCAACCTCTCTCTCTGGTAAAGTAATTAATCTAGGTTGCATATGGCAGGCAACCTTGGGGTAACACGCCCATGCTACGGAAGTTGTAAGACCGGTTTTAACAGCCTAAGCTGCTAATAAACAGGTCTTATCGCCCATTTCTGAATTGGACCGTGCTGTGGTCGTGGGGACAATGGCAAGTTCCAGACTGGATTACTGAGACACTCTTATTTTAGGAGTGCCAGCAAATCAATTACATTGGCTTCAATGTGCCCAGAATGCAGCAGTCAGATTTGTACACACTTTTTCTAGAACTGTATCGGTTTCTTTCCACCGTAGGAAGCTACACTGGTTGCCAGTCCAAAAACGAATTCGTTCAGGGCTTTGTGCCTAGTGTGTGTGTATATATATATATATATATATATATATATATATATATATATATATATATATATATATATATATATATATATATATATATATATATATATATATATTCATGGTATGTTATTTGGCATCCGAAATCAGCCTCTATCACTCCCCCTGTTCCCTTTGCTCGATGGGGAAAAGAAAATCGGCAGGCTGTCCATCTTTCAAGGGGACCAAGGCTTTTCTATCAAGGGCCCTCGCCTCTGGAATACATTGCCTGTTTAACTTTGGAAAACCTCTTCGCTGGGTCTCTTTCGTAAAAAATTGAAGCCCCATCCGTTTCAATAATCCTTGCCTCTGTGTTGCTGCTTCAGGAAATGAACATCTGCGTCTAGATGCAGGTCCCTGCTTGGTTCCGTGAGGATTTGCACATTTTTAAATGTAAAAAAACAAACAAAAAAATTAAAATCAGTCATGGAATTGTTGAATTAATTTGCTACTATTACTTCTTGTAATCATTTTGAGAAATATTACAGGGTATTATTGTTTGCCAAACCATATCAGTCTTCATGAAATAAATTTAAAAGGTTATGCATAAACATTAAGGGCATCAAACCCACAACAGAGTGAAGAGAAGCACACTTCTACTACATCATTTGTTGACCTAAAAGACCAATGAAAACCACATTATCCAATGTACCACATTACTCAACTCCTAGGATAACGAGCATTAGCAGACTGCTGGTTGTAGGAAACCATGAAGTGATACTGTGGTTAATTTACAGTCAGCCGATCAAAGGCTAAGTCTATGAGCTGCCCACACAAAACGAGAGACTAGAGGCATCATTTTTCAAGCCATGAATGAGCGCTGGGACTTCGGCATGACCTCGGTTGTTGGCAAGGCAGGAAGCAACTCCTCACAGAAATTATGCTTCATAATTTGGTGTAGAAAGGAAGCCAGTCGATTCGTCTAAAAGAACAACCAAATATGCAAGAGTCCCTAAAATGGATTGATGGCAATGACATACACAGCAGTGGTGGAAGGTCACGCAAACTGCAGAATGGTGCAATTTACCACAATGCACAGGTTGCAAATTCTTATTTTAGATCAAAGTCCCTGCCTCGCTTCACTTCACTTCATCTCACATACAAGAACTATACAGGAAGCCAGGAGTAGTGGTTTAGCAGTTGCCATCACAGAATACTAATTCTTAGAATACCCTGTTGAGTTCTGCAGCGATCAACAAAACCAGTCACAGAAGTTCTCTCTAGGCTGGACTACTGCAACAGCCTCTTTCTAAATCTGCCTGCCTCTACTCTCCGCCCTCTGCAACTCATCCAAAACAGGACTGCGAGACTTGTCCTTGGCCTCAAGCCCAAGGATCATAGCTCTCCAGGTTGAAATCTCTGCACTGGCTCCCAATGGCGCCGAGGATTAAGTTCAAACCCCTCTGCACTGTCCACAATGTTCTGGGGCCTCAATACCTTCAACTTTCTCTTCCTAAAGATCTTCCTTCTCAAGCTCTTCACTCATCCGCCTCCAACTCCCTGAGGGTCAGTCGCTTCTCCAAGCAACTAGTTGGTGGTAGATGGCCTTCTTTGGCTGGGGCCTCCCTCTGGAACAGCCTCCCTGCCTTTTTGAAAACCAAGGAGAACCATCTCTGGTTCTGGAAGCACCCGAGGACCTTCCCCTTTGCTTCCGCTTTCTCTCCGCCTCTCCCCTGTTGAACTCCTGGCTGAGACTGAACCTGTACTGGTCACCTGGCTACCCTCTGCTCTCAGGCTCAGGTCCCCTCCCCGCCGGTTGCACACCTGCATTGTCCTTTCGCAACCCTTGCACTCTGGGCTATTTCTGTATCCCTACAGTCCCCTCCCAGAACTCGACAGCTGATATCTGCACTTACCTTGCACCTGCCACCAGCTGACCACACCTTTTTTATTGTTTTATTTATCTAGTGTCTATCCTATGTATTGTACTCCCCACGCCCCCTGCACTTGCGCAATCTCAATGTCACTTGGCCTAGTAAGATCGTTCTCTCAGCTTCCCTCCGTTCCCCTCCCTTGCTTCATTGCGTCTTGAACACTTGTGTATAGGTGCATTATAAATGCCATTTCAGATCAAGTATGGTTTTTACAAATCTATTGTCACAGTCAGTATAAGTTGGAATTCCAGTCTTGCAGACCTTGGTGTAAGCCTAAGAGCCGTAAGTGGGGGGAGGGAGAGGATGGTGAAGGAGTAGGTTTTTTTTTCTTCGAGGGGTGGGGTGGCAACACGGAGAGGATCCCTGTTGCCTTGCCCACATACAAAAAAAGAAATTAAAAGTAAATAAAATGGTGACTGGAAACTGTGGACAGAATGTGTATTCTCGCCTGCTGTCCCAGACACTCGATTGGCTCAGCTCCCCTTCCCAGCGCGCAAATATAGGTTCAGAGTCTGCAACGTGCGAGACAGACATGGTATCAACAGTTAGACACAAGAGATCCAGTTGTAAAACCTACATTTAAAACTTCAGGATGGGTGCAACACCCAACATGCCCTAACTCTAAGAAGGGACTTCCCTCAACTGATGTATCGAAGGCCAGTCTGTGTCTAAAAGTCCAAAGTAAAATGCTGTCTGTCAACCTATGCTTGCCCATACTTCTAATACTAACAATGTGCTGGAATGTTCAAACTAAATAAGTACTCCCAAATCATATGACTGTCTTTCAGGAGCTTCTCACACAGCTCCCGTCCCCAAGTTCCAGACACTCGGGGAGTAAAGTCCCACAAGGTTTCACTTCAAGTAAATGTCACAGTACTGTAACAGCTTACAGTTCTTGTTATGCTCAGCTTCACAATCTTGATTTTCTCAGATGCACTAACAACAAATGTCCAGCTAGTTTTAGGCTGCTCTTGCCTTAACTCGGAAAGCAGCACTTTGTCTTTTCCTTTAATGTCCACAGGGTTCCCTTCCCAAAGTCCACACACGTCCACACACGCGCACACACACGCGCGCACACACACACACACACGCGCGCACGCGCACACACGCACACACACACACACCCCCCCAACCCCACCCCACCCCACCGTTTCCTACTTGCAGGCTCTCTCTGGGCACAGTTGGTGTACCGCACGGTCCACCCAATACAGGTCACACAACACGGGGCCCTTGAGTTTCTAGCTCTGCCACTTCCTTGTCAGTTCACTTAGTTTACTAGGTTTGACTGCGCTTTACTTGCTCTGGCCCTTGTTCCTTTCTCATGTACAGCTTTCTGCCGGCTCTCACTGCGTTTGATTTCCTGCACCACTTTGCTCGCTCTTCGCACCTTACACAGCTCCCCTCGGGATGTCTATTTCCTTCTTTCAGTCCATCGAGACATTCGACAACGTAATCTTCCTTACGTGACCACTCAGTAACTTTGTATCACTCAAGGTTCTATTCCTCTTTCTTGCTGCATACAGTACTTTCACTCTGAAGGCTTTAGCAATGAGCTTTCCCTTCCCGTGCCTTCATTCAGATACTCAGTTTCTTTGTTCCCATTCCGCATTATCCAATTGTCTCACAATCGTGGAGGACTGTAATAATGGATTTCCTATTATTCCGCTTACACTCGCTACATAATAATTAGCCACACTTATCACATTGCGAGTCTTTCTGTACTTCAGACTCACCAGCAGTGATTTCGCTCAAGCTTTCAGGCTATCTGCTTCACAAACACTGCGGCTGAGGTCAGAGTCTCACTATCTGCCCCTCAGACACTGCTGGCAACGGAAGGAGAACGAGCACGCCCTGCTTACATAAGGGAAGGTCGGCACGATCCACGGCCTCCCCTTTTTAACCACACTGGCTCCCCGCAAACACGGTTCCCTCGCCTCTTCACCCCAGATCCTCTGCTCTGCCACAGTATAGCATGCTGGCTCGTCGGTCTCCACCAGCTGGTTTTCTCTCCGCCGCCTTGCTTCTCGCCTCAAGAACGTCAGTTCCTTGCAAGTGAGGGATTCCCCTGCTGGAACTAGGCATGCAGCCTCCCCCGTTGCGGTGTCTCGAACCGCCACTCCCTTCCTTGCTGAATGCCCCACCTTTTATACACCTGCAGCAGATTAACAGGCTGCAGGTGTGTGATCAGTGTAGAGCCTGCCTGACCTTCCATTACCCAATTATCTGGACATGCCTGTACTTTAGCTCAGAGTGAGTTGGATCTTAAAGGGGCAGTGTGTCTTTTCTTATTCCTTGGTCTGCAGGGCAAGTGTAGGTTTTTGCATGGGGCTAGGGTCACAATAGTCCACGAAGGCAGAGGGGGTGTAAGGGAGGTCGTTTTCAGGAAAAGCGGTAGGGTACCATGTCTCGCCTGTCAGCACTCCATCCCCAATCCCCGAAGACCCTCCACTCAGATGATCCTCCTTCGCTTGTCCACCCCTAGGGTTGGGATCAAAAAGCTATGGCCCTTCCCTGGCCATCTGAGCAGGGGATGCCCAGGGAGAAGGCATGAGAGTACCGCTAGGTTTCTCACAAACGCTAAAACTGTCCTTCGCTTCCCGATGGCTCCATGAGCGCAGCTTGATCCGGTTTTTTTCCTCCCACTCTTCAAATGTCCTGGTATAACAGTCGTAGTCCATGTGAGCCCTGTGGTGGCACTTCTAGAACAGCCCCACGACACAGATGCATAATAGGATTTGTAAATAGGAGAGTTTGGGTGAAATCAAAATGTGTGATAGGTGTCCAGCGAGAGGCGAGGGTCATGCAGATTGTGATCCAACTCCGTTCAGCTCACAAGACTTGGGCAGGGATACAGTTAGGTCAACTTTCCTGGGCCGAAGAACTTTCATACCTCTGCACGAGGCAACCAGAGTGCGGCCCTCATCACAGAAACCACAGTCCGCCTAAATGGCAGATGATGGTCCCAGCGAACAGACAGCTTGTTCATCCTCCAAACCACGTGATTCAGGCCTACACTGGGATAGTAGCCAAACATAGCAATTTAAACCCATCTGCAGGGGTAGGGAGGACATGTGTCAGTGAGGCATCTACAGGCGAGGCTTTGTATTCCGATTTGAGCCAAGACAGGCAGCAACAGAGGTCTTCTTAGAGTTGATTCTAGACATGGCTCGAACAGGATCAAGTCACTTAGAGGCAGACTATGGTACAGCATTGTGAAGGTGAGCAACTAAAAAAAAAAAATTCCAACTGGACCTCTTGCTTTTGGAGGGACTAGGCTTCTGAGGGTCTTGTGTAGGTCTGTCCAAATTTCCCTTCTGTGCATTTCTGTTGAAGCATACGCTAAATAGGTCACATGGACATCCATCTGCTATGGGAGAATGCACCAGTACTGTAGCCCTTTTTGTTCTGACCCAGATTCAGTACTCTATAGCCATTGCAAGTCTGTGGGTAGGTGAAGGGTGGATAGAGGTCACATGAGGAGAGTGGCCAGGGGCAGCATCAGTTTGCCCTCAAATTATTCCTCGTGGAGCGAAGACTGGGCTTTGATCTGGCCCCTTCAGGGGTCATGTGCCACCCTTTACCTACCTGGGGGCTCAGATGCTTATGCCATGGCCAGCTCAGCTGCCCCGGGGTCCATGGTGGGTGTCTATTCGCTTGGGGGCCAAACCAGACATGCCCAGCATCATCCAGGGCCTGGACAGTGTGCTGTCTGGCCCGAAACCCAACAGCCCAGCCCTGGACGCGTGTGGGGGGGGGGTGGAAGAGGGGGCGAGGGGTGGTTACATGGCGGGCCAGACCAGGCAGGCTGGATGTGCACCAAGCCGGTCCGTCTTGTAGCCAGTGTGGTGGGCCCAGTCCAAGCAGTCCTTCCCAGGCTGTGTATGTCAGGTGCAGCCCGGGAGGTGAAGAGCGGTAAGTGCACTGCACCCAAGAGGGTGGAGCACTGAAGTAAAGTCCTGGGCTGCTTTGCCAGACAGCCCGGGTTAAGAGGAGGAAGGAAAGCCCCAGGCTGCCCAATGTGAAGACCAGCAGCCCGCTGTTAGGTAGGAATGAGTGCAGTCCAATTGGTGAGGGACTACCCAAGTCCCTCTTGGTATTGGGCATCACCACCATTTACTATGGCCTCTACTACACAAGTTGGTAATGTGAGCAGCCAGGTAATGTGAGCTGAATGAAATCAGTAAACACAAGTATCCAATTAAATACTTAAAAGTTATATAATACATTATTTATACACAAAGATATTTAAAGCATTCTTTAAAAAGCAGTAATTAGCTGTAACAATCTCAAGTGAGGAATCAATAGAAAAAGTGAATAGAGCAGGCGAGTAATTCTTTCATATGTTACACATGTTCCAGTGCCCAGAGATGACATCATTTGAGGTCAGTATAGCATTTATATAGTATTGCCTTTGCAATATTGAGTTTTCAAGGAAGGAAAGGTTAGGGTTAGATCAGAACAGACGGATAGGTTATAAGAACAGTTAGATTCTCCCTAAGGGATGCAGGCAGCCTATTATCCCAGCAATAAAATGCTCAACATTTAAAACCTGTGAGTGAACAAGCACTGCCAAAGTCAATAGATTGAGAAGGAGGCCTTTGGGGAGCCAGGACAGCCAGAGTCAATGGGCAAAGTCAAAGTTCTGATGCTCTTCTTCGTAGAAATATGTTCTTAAATAGTCTGTGTTCAAAAGAGGACTCACAGTAACTCAAGAAGAGTCACCTTTGGAAAGCACAAGATGTAAGGCCAATGCAGGTAAGAGGAGGTCCACTTTGTTTAGGGTTAAATCGCACTCCCAAAAGATAGGAAGCACCCTAAATGGCAAAAGGATAAAGTACCCCAAGCCCTACAGTACCTTTGAAATGAAGAAGTTGTTCCAGCTGATTGCCTTCGCGATGAAATCCAGTAGACCCTTGTTCTTGGTCCTTGGTCGTGGTGACAAAGGAAGGACGTTTGGCGGGCTCCTGCGGCAGCACTCGACAGGGACTCGGCAGCAATGGATTTCCATCGATTCAGCAGCGCTTTGTGGTTTTGGCGCCTTTTTTCTCAGCACCAAAGAGGACCATAAAGCTCTGGATAGAATTTCCTTAATCCCTCGGTCCTGGACTCTGGACGCTGATTTCTTGCTTCTGTAGGGTCCTCTGGATGTCCACAGAGATCTGGCAGGATTTGGACTTCAGAAGACAATGCATTCATAGGTGGTCGAGGTACCCAAGTATTGGGCTTCTGCAGCCTTGGAAATTCGCAGCAAGACGGGGGTTTGCCAAAATAGAGTTTGTCTCGAGGCTAGTTGGCCCCACTAGCATAAGAGACGAAGTCGTCCTTTACGGGTCTTCCCTGTCTATTCGAAAACAGGGTCAGCACAGCTGCAGGACTCCACCGGGCACTTGGTGGTCCAGGAGGGTGCTGCTGGCATCTTCTCTCATCTTCTGCTTCGGATGTTGTCCTCCAATGGTCGACTCCTCTTAATCTCAATACCTCGCTTTTTATGCAAGTTCCCATTCATTCACAGCCCTAGGCTGTCACACACAGCAGGCCGGCCAATGGGAACTGGTTTCACTCAGGCACACCTAGAGACAAAGGACTGGGAAGTCGAGGCCCTCTCTCACTTCCTGCCTTTCCAGACCCACTGGAGCCCGCCAAAGGCAAAACACACAAAGGACTCAGACCTGATGCAAACAACAGAGTAAAAGCCCAGAAGAAACGAACAAACAAGAAATGACGAAAAAAGTAAACCAGGGCCATTTTTAGAAAACTGTCACCCTTGGGTGCAGCACTGCAGCTGAGGTATCAGCCTGCAGATACATGTCACTAGGTAGTAAAAAATAAACCACTGCCACCAACCATTCAAGTGATTTAGTTTAACAAAATGGTACATGAGAAATTGGTTAAAGGAATAACTATGTAATCCCCCTCCACCCCCAATCACTCCACATAGGGTGGTGTGTGCTGGACCCATAAAGTAAAGGTAAGTAAGACTGGGGTCATCTTACTATTCTTGGGAACAGTAGTTCACCCAAGAAAATGTAGTTAAACATTAAGGGACTTCTCAGTGGCACTGCACAAAGGTGCTGTGTGTCACAATGCAAAAACAGATACCTATGACGTTTACCAGACTCCATAAAACCGTAAGGAACATAGAAAATCAGTCAGAAAAACACAAGAGTGAGTGAGAAAAAGGTCCCACTCACTCAGCGAGTCCAGCAAAAGAGTTGGGGTTCTCCAAAGTTGGGAATTGGCACAGAAATGAAAATTCTTTCCAACACCCACCCACTGGGTTGCATGATGCATGGCTGAGGGGACAGCCAAAAAGTCCCAACAGGCGGCAGCAATGAACGAGGCCATGAGGACGCTGCCTGTAGTTAAGAAGGCTGTAGGAGCGGCAAGGGTGTCCCCACGGCACAGGGGACGCCGCCTGAAATCAAAATGGCGGTGCGGGCGACATGGGGCGCCCCCATATTAACGGGGCCTCCCTGAAGATTTAGAATAAAGCCGCATGTGCGCCGGTTAGTGAAGGTGAAGGGGGTTGCTGCAGAGAGGTTAACTCTGCTTTTGGGTTGCTGTGCCTACTGTGTATGCCGGCTTTGCTGACAGCTATTAAAAGATGTTCACCAATCCACCTAAGGAGTCTGTATTTGTTTTCTACGACACAAGGATTCAAACAATCTGTAGAGTTGTGTAGGTGGAAGCTTAGGTACAGGCTCCTACAATGGGTTAGTTTTCTCTTTTTAGTTGGGCGTATTCCTACTGTCAATTTTTCCTCTGCTGTATCTGCTCATATTGAGGTAGTCTAGTACCCGGTACACAGCTAGTCTGTAGGATGGGGGGTGGGGAACGGGGGAGGGTGTAAGGGATGAGGCGGAGGGCGGAGTTAAAAAATGAGCTCAAGTAAAGACTAGGAAAAAGCACTGGGACGATAAGGGCAGATGGAAGAGGAAGTAGAGAAGCTGCAGCAGGATTGGCGTGTTGAAGCAGGAGATTGAGGCGGGTTTCTTAAAGAGCTCTAAGGGACGATAGATGGGTGGTAGAGGTTAGAGAGGAGCGAGAAGCCCTGGGAAGGGTTGGGGGCATGAGGCCATGGCCAAGAGTAAGTTGGATCTGGTGCTCAGGGTGAAAAAGATGATTAAGGAGGGTTAATGGCTGTGAATACAAGGAGATGAGCGATCAGTAGTAGTTGTTACGCTCACCAGATCTGGTGTTAAGTGTTTTCACGTGTCTCCTCTGTATCCGTGCCATCACGAAGGTGCGCCTAAATGGTTAAATGAAACGTTACCCAACTGTTAGACGGAAGACCCCCACCCGCCTTCCGTGGTCTTCTGAAACCCCCTCTGCTATGTATCACCTTTGTTTTAAGAATGGCAGGCTCTCCATCCTGCAACAGTATGCAGGGGAGCGTAGCGTTCTAGGATCCAGTTACTTCACTGACCCTGACGAGTCTCAGACAACGTCTCACCCATCGCCAAGCTGGACGCATCAGTCTCCACCACGTAGGGGAGGTCTGGGCGCGGATGTTTTAAAACTGGAGAGGAGGTGAATTTCTTTTTCAGCTTCGTCAGACCACTGGAAGCGTTTGTTCTTTCGTAACAAGGATGTGATGGGATGTACTAAAATGTGAAAAACCTGGAATGAACCTGCGATAGAAGTTTGCGAATCCAAGCATGCTTTGCACTCCTTTCACCAATGTTGGAGAGGGCCATTTAAGGATAGCATCCACCTTCCATGAATCCATTCGCACTCCACCTGGCGTTAGAACGAACCCTAGAAACTCGACCTATGTAACATGGAAATAACATTTTTCTAATTTGGCATACAGCTTGTGTTGCCGAAGTTTCTCAAGTACGGCACAAACGTGTTTTACGTGTTCCTGTTCTGAGGATGAGTACACAAGGATATCGTCAATATATACGACCACATAAACGATAAGCTCTCCATTGACATCGTTCATGAAATATTGAAACGCTGCCGGGGCATTACAAAGGACAAAGGGCATCACTTGATATTCGAAAATTCCATACTTAGTGCAGAAGGCGGTTTTCCATTTGTCCCCCTTTTTAACTCGTACAAGATGATACGCCCCTCGGAGGTCCGGTTTAGTGTAAATTCGAGCCTCCTTTACTTGGTCCAGCAGTTCCGGGATTAGAGGTAGGGGGTACCGATTTTTGACTGTCACTTGGTTTAATGTGCGGTAGTCGATACAAGTTCTTAGGTCCCCCTCCTTTTTTGGGATGAAGAAAAAGGGGGAGGCTGCCGGGGATTTGGACGGACGAATAAAGCCGTTAGCCAGGTACTGATCTAAGTATTGTTTTAGATGAAGATTTTCGGGTTCCGTGAGGGCGTAGATTCTGCTGCATGGGATCGGAGCTCCATGTATTAGGTCGATCTGACAATTATATGGCCTATGAGGTGGTAGCGTGTTGGCTTGGTCTTTCTGAAAAACGTCCTGAAAATCCTGGTATTCCTGGGGTAGCTGATTTGCTGGACCCAAGACTGTTGCGATTGCTTTGGGCAGCGATTTCTCTGGATAGCAGGTATGAGCACATTCTGAGAAGGTTAACCTCTTGTCACGCCAGTCTATGCAAGGATTATGCATTTCTAACCACGGTATTCCCAGAATTACTTGAAATTGCGGGGCCTTGATTAAGTAGAACACAATGGTTTCTCAATGCCCATCTTGGCACAACAGGGTCATCTCATTCGTCGAGTGCGTTACAGGACCCAAAGAGATCTATGTTCCGTCGACGGTGGTGACCAAATCGGTTGTTGCTTTTTGAGACAGAGAAAGACACATCCTTGACGCCAATTCTTGATCCATGTAGTTACCGATAGCTCCACTGTAGATGTAAGCCTCAACTGCGTGCATACCAGACGGGTGCTGGTGACTAATAAGGATTATTGGTAAGGCTAGATGCGAGGTCTGGGATTCCTTCTTCTCGCTCGACAAGCGGATCTCTACGCTTGCCGGGCGGGGTAGTGCTGACCTGGTCAGCAACCCCGACTGCCTTCTTGGGAGGTTTCACAGGACAGTCTCAAAGGAAGTGACCGGCCATTCCGCAATATAGGCACAATTGTTGTTGTCTCCTGTTTCTCAGATTTAGATAACGGCCCTCGAACACCTCTGATTTGCATGGGTTCCGAAGTGTCTGAACTCTTGGGGGGGGTTGTCTTTCGGACGCACAAACACTTGATTATCAAATTTAGCTTGATCAGATTTCCGGTTCTGCAACCTGTGGTCTAATTGCACCACAAGCTCTATGTATTCCGAACAGTCTCGGGGAGGATTCACGAATTGGGCCAAGACGTCCTTCAGTTCGCCTCTCAACCCCCGATGAAATATGGTAGTCCTTTTGTCTTCTGGCCAACCGGTCTCTACCACTAATCTGTTGAAGGTTGCAATATAAGTTAACAAGTCTTGGTTCCCCTGGCGAAGAGACAGCAGTTCGTCATCTAAGGCCTAGCCTTGGGACTGTGGGGCAAACAGCTTTTCCATATTCTGCTGAAACCCCTGGAAGTCTCGGAGGAGAGGATCATCCTGATTAACTAGTGGTATTGACCAGTCTGCTGCGCTGCCGCTGAGGTGTGAAAGCACAAAGGCCACCTTGGATTGATCGTTCAGAAAGGCCCCTGGCCGACATAGAAAGTGTGGACGACACTGGTTCATAAAGACTGCAAACCGCTTGGGGTCTCCCGCAAAGCGTTCTGGTGGAGCTAAGGGTATGGCTCCCGGTAGGACCACCTGTACTGGGTTACTTGACGGAGTTGAGATTGATCCCGCCCGCCCCCATCACGGGTAGCGGCGTATTACCAGCCTGGGCTTGGAATAATTATCTGGCAATGTCATCAGTGCGCTCTTTTGCCACAATGAGTTCCCTTCTTAGAGCATTAGTCTCTTGCCGAGCCGTATGCACCTCTGCTCGGAGTTCCCCCAAAAGCTGGGCTAGTTGATCCATCCCAGAGGTTTCCATGGCGCCCAGGTAGAGGTTTGTGTGAGGCTTCGCGTTCTGTTACGCTCACCTGGTCTCCACAGGGGCACCAAACGGGACTGGCAGATCTGGTGTTAAATGGTTTCACGTGTCTCCTCTATATCTGTGCCGTCACAAAGGTGCGCCTAAATGGTTACATGAAACGTTACCCAACTGTTAGGCGGAAGACCCACACCCGCCTCCCGTGGTCTTCTGAAACCCCCTCTGCTATGTCTCACCTTCGTTTTAAGAATGGCAGGCTCTCCGTCCTGCAACAGCATGCAGGGGTGCGTAGAGTTCTAGGATCCAGTTACTTCACTGATCCTGTCGAGCCTCAGACAACGTTGATTCAATGGGTAAGTCTTTACCCTCTATATGGTTCGCCAAAGAGTTCAAATTGCCCAGGTTTCACTTCGTTGTCTTTCCCTTGTAGGTTTCCCTTTGATGCGAAAGTTCGTAGAACGCAGAGTTGTTTTTCCAAGAAAAGGAAAGTTCATGCCAGCGTTCTGTGATAAGTCTTTATATGCGCTATTGCTCTTCTGTGCGACTGACCTGCAGCTCTTCTATTCAGGTGCAGTACCTCGGACCGCGTGGTGAAAACTAGCGGGATCGCTAGTAGGAGCGGCCTTCAGGTGAGTATGACACTGCAATGAGTTGACTGTTCAAAATGGCTTTTCCCCAATATGCGCTAACCTGATGTTTCTTCTTGCATCCGACAGGTGCGGCGACTCGCAGCGGCAGGCAAAAGATGGGAGCGGTCGAGAGATGGAGGTTTGTTGGTTCGCTGGAAAGAGCAGCTCTCGGGTAGATATGAACGATGCGCTGGATAGCGATGTGGAATCCTTGACCAGCGCGGCTAACCTGATGTCTAACCTGATCTCTTTTCCTTCCTTTGCAGGTTGCTCGAGAAGAAACGGGTCTGGCGTTGTAGCAGACTGGACTGAAGGTAACAGACACAATGAGCGTTACGCTGCATGAGTGCAGAATAACGCAAAGGCATGGTTTATATAGCCTTCAGAAAGTAGTCCCCAGGTAAAGTAGTCCCAGCAACCACACCCAAGCAAATAGTTCCCTAGGCAAGTAGTCCCTTCAGCCTGCCTCAGATTGGTCCATACGTGCTTCACTTAGTTTGAAACTTGCCATGTGCCTGGTGCCAACAGCGCCAGGGCCAAGTCCATGAGACCTCTGAGAGAGGCCCTCATGGAAGTCGAAGTCCTGGGCAGGTTGGTCTGCACCTGATGTGTGGGGGTATGGACCGTGACAGTAGTACAATAGTGTGTAGCAGATCGTAAAAGGAATGAAGAGAATTAAATGTAGCAAGCTCAGCAGGCAGGTGCGTGGTTCCGTTTTGAGGAGCGAGTAGAGAGCGTACTCCTAAGAAGCAGCTACCCTGGGTGGGAGGCCAGCATGGCACAAGCAAATAGTAGAAAGTGTTGAGTGGACATGATCGAAGAAGACGCAGAAGTAGAGTTATGGTCCGGATGAAGGGGGAAATTAACAGGTGTGGAAGAGTGATGAAACAAATTTACGTCAAAACTACAGACGTCACAGCTCATCAAGGAGCAAGTAGAAAATCCACATGAAGGGGCAGTAGGGAGGTTTATAGGTGAAAGACCAACTATCTGCAGAAAGAAGGAACGCAGCAATTGAGGTGTGGGTGAAAATCAGAGGGTGACTTGATTAGATCAAGAGTCGAAATAGAATAAGGGAGGTGCACTAAGTTGAGACAAATGGAAGGCATTGTCGATGATGGGAAAAGGTGGGTCAAATGAGTGGCATGAACATGAATTGTAAGAAAAAGTTAAAGGGTAGGCAGAGAGTTGCTATCATATCCACAGAGAGAAGAAAGCGGATCCAGGGATGACAGTCCCCAAGAAAACAAGACAGTATTTTGGAAAAGAAATATAGTGATATTCACAAGGAAGAAAACAAAAAGAAAATAGGACGGGAGGGAGGAGGAATCCACGAGCAATGATGTAGAAAAGCTGTACCGCTGTCGTTCAGCAGTTGGGCTGGAGGAGTGAGACTGGGGCATGATGGGAGTAGCAGGTATTGCACGGTGATCGCCAGCTCTAGGAAACAGCATGTTCAGTTGCAAGACTATTAGCGTAGAAGAGGTTTTATTGCATATGAAACATTGTGACAGAATGCCACCTGCGAGGGTACAATCCTTTGATTAAAGTGAAGGCAGAGTTTCTGCAGGAAGGTGGTGGTACTGCTTAACCCTTCCCCCATAATATCTGCGCTGGTTTAGACCTTGCGAGTGTGCAACATGATCACTGCCAGTTATAGTGGACACAGGTGTTCTTCTGCCGAGGCATACCACAGTGCAATAGAAAGAGTAGGGGAGAGGGTGTTCGAATTAGGGAAGATGAGGTTTTTAGGATTCGTGTAGTGACGTGGATAGTGCAAAGCCGAGAAGTGGGGGATTTATGATACGAGAGAAAAGGGTCACATTTTATACACAAAACATGTACAAAAGAGGACATGACATAGTCCAGGGCTTGACTAGGAACCAAAAGTTGCCCTGGAAATATTTTTTGAAGTGACCCATATTAACCTATACTGGAAACTTTGTAGCCAATTCATTACATCATCCCACTCAAGACCCCAGGGTGCAGAGGGCCCCCCCCCGGTCAATCTCCAGAGCTCCCTGTAGACTACTCCACCCATGCCGATGGGTCGGCCTTATAGCAGGCACAGTCAATCAGCTTCAGGGAGACACAGTTCAAATGTGGCAGTGGAGAAGAACGTTTGCCACTATGAGCTAGACTCATCTGCGCTTTAAGATGGGCAAGAATCTTGCAAGCTTCAGGAGGCTGAGGAGGGGTAAGAAGTCGGACCCTAAAGCAATAGGCAGCCTGGGGATTTCTGCCAGGAGTGGAATTAATTTGCAGAGCACAGCACGTGTTTGTGGCTAGGCGAGTTTGAATGAGCTCAGCGCTCTCTACAGAAATAACCACTAGTCACAAATGGCAGTTCTCCCTCAAAGTAACACAGATCATCATAGGCCCAACCATCGATTGGCAGCTCTGGTTAACCACATAAAAAGGGGGAAAGGCTTTCTGCCCAGACAGGGAGCGAGACACCGGAACCTGCTGCTCTGGAGATACTGCAAATGTAAAACTTCTTAACGCCTTAAAACCATTGCTCCCACCGCACACAGCTGTTCAAGGTCTTACATCAGCGTAACCGCGTCACGGGCCCGGCGGTGGTACACCCATTTCCACTCTAGGTGTTGCGTTACTTCTACCAATATGGCAGTCACATAAATTCATTTAAATGCCATGGTCGTATTTCAAGGAAGGATTCCATCTTCAGCTTGGCAGCTTTCCTGGAATAGAATAACTCCGCCTTTAAGCCAAGGGTCAGCAACTTGTGGCTCTATAGATGTGAACTACACCCATCATCTCTATCCAGCAGTCAACAGTGAGCGATTCCGAGAGTCGGCTTCCAAAACATCTGGAGATGCCGATTGCAGACCCCCGCCTTAAGCCTTCACCATGCCTCCTTACCACCAACCAACCTGCCAATTTCCATACCTTCACTCTGCCCGCCCCTTCAGGGCTTCCGGATTCCTCTGCAATTTCCAAAGTAAGCAACCGGTGCTTGCAGTACCTGTGGATAAGAGAGAATTAAAAGGTATATATTATAGTGAATAGTCAAGTCCTAAAATCAAAACTAACAGGTGGCAGCAGAAACCCAACATACAGTCAGCTGAACTTGATGCTGAAAACTCAGCACTTCTGGTCAGTTAATTCCTACCTCAACCAACAACTAACCACCGGTATTCAAATTAACAACTTCGATTTATAAAAAGGTAGTCTACTGTCCCACCTAAAAGTAGGAAAAGCGACCAAGTCTCTTCCATCCACATCCTAAATTAATCAGTATTGCAACCTGCGTACTCCTGCCTCTCCCTGTACGAACAGGTATGATAGGTTATTTATAACACACTTAATACCCAGAGGTTTCTAAGCGCAGACCAGGGGATCGAACCAGTGGTGCTCCGTGTCCTCTTGCTTCCAAGGAGAGCACATTGCCCCTGACCTATCCTCAGGGGCAGGAGAAAGTGCTGCCAGTCCCTTCCGCTCTCAATGGAAACCTCTAACCGCATGCAGCCAGCATATCTTGCAGGTTACATTTAGGTGGTGAATTAACTCTTTGACATGCCTCAATGATACATGTTAAACTAGAAATGTCTTTCATACCTATGAATTCTTCTGAAGAACACGAGGCTATGACCAGAGGATATGGAGTGGTGGGAGGGAGTGGGATGCAATTTCCACCAAATTCACTTTACAGGAAACGTTCAAGCATTTTCATGCAAGCCAATCGGACGACCTGGAAAGGTCTTCCAAGGAATGGATGAGAGTTACCCAAAAACAACCCGCCACTGTCAGCTCCATGTGAAAGCAGTGCTCGACTGCCTCTTCCTTCTGGAAAATTAACTGCTTGAAGAGATTGCAAAACCTGGTCATGTCCAAAGGCAAATGATTGCAGCAACCAATGAAACCTCCAATCGACCACAACTCAAGAGCAACCAAATTGCCAGAGATTAGCAGTAGTTACAAGCATTTAGAATCATGAGGAACCAGTCATGAAGGCTATATAAGAGCGCACATCATCATGACAATGTCACCCAGGTCGATGAAGGTTTTCGCCAATAGGCGTAGCTTGGACAAGAGCGTAATCAGTCTGAATCTTACAGTGTTTCCCTGGGTACAGCATTAGGTTCCATGTGATAATGTCGCTCTGAAAAAGTCACCAAGTACTAGACTTTTTTCCTGACCCCTAAAATTCCTTCCCCAAATATTCTAGGGGGGAGGGGTATATTTATATACTGTTACCTCCAATAATAGAATATTTGGGAAAAGTGTTGGATTGTCTGCAGGGTGCATTTGTAAGGAAATGTCGCCACCTGGTGGCCATTTTCACTCCAACATTTTCACTGGATACCCAGCATTCCAAAGGGGACACTGAAAAAGGAATTACTGCATACATAATCCCTTCCTTTTATACTTCTCAGTCTATAGCATTTGGGGGTCTATTTGCTCACCTTAGATTAGTCACCCGCCAACACACTCCTGTGCTGCTATCCAAAAAATGCACACACACAACCATTCGAGAATTTTACGCAACAAAAATGGTAAGTCAGAGACCGCAGTGACAATTTCTCCAGGCAGTGCTAGTGCCTTCATAATCAATGCATTTTTAAGAACACCACAGTATAGGGGCATCATGTGCAAGACACATTCTTAATTGCATAAACAATGTACCTTAACTACTCCTGACTCTTGCAAATCTAACAGGCCACTTCTAAGGGATGTACCGCCTTAATTTTCAGATCCACCACTCGCATTTGGAAAGCAAGAGCAATAAAGGACAGGAAGACAATTTGCTCTAATGAAATAGTCATTTCCACAATGTCAGTCCCATTCAAGTCAAAGCTCTTTAAGATCCAATGACCCACTCTCCGTTCCAACAAGGCAAACAAGCAGTGCTTTTTCAATAATTCTTTACAAACCCACTACTTGCAGGACTCATGTAGATTCAAAAATGTTCTTATGGTCGGGCAAAGGCCGCAAAAAGGTGCAAGTACCTGGGCATCTAATAGCAGTGCCTGGCCAATGCAGACTACTTATACACAAGCCAAAACCGTTGGTGTTGCCAAGGTTTGTTTTTAACAGGACTGGAGTGAAGGACACACTGAGGCAGACCTGGTTGACATTTTCAAATCACACCAAGAGCGCGTTTACAGCTCCAATTAAGCAATGAACTCTCAGAAGACTGCTTTGGCAGGCACACGGTGGCACAAAGTGTGATGGTAAGATTTATTAAAGAAAGCTCAGAGATACCAGGAGGATGGGCTTTGGGCGGGGAGGTGCAGGAAGTGGGTGGAAAAGGCCAAATGTGGATTCGCTTGGCCAAGGTCAGTCCAATGGGTGGGTACATGCTTTGTACACCATCTCATATGCCATTGGTTTCCTAGCTGTACTCTAATGCCATAGTATTGGTTAATAGGTGGCATGAATAACCAAAACTAAAATTGGTTTAAACTCTGCTCGTGGTATTACCACCTGCCGTAATTGTATCCCCCAAATAAATCTTATTGTACTTCGGAAGGGATGTAACAAGGCCTCGTAACACAAGCTGAAACTTTGAGACACTTATTGGTAGAATGCCAAGCCTTGTGTGATGCTAGCCCATTACACCTGAAATCTGCATTGAAAGAACATAGTGGCATAACTGCTGAAACCTTGTGGCTTATGGTTATGTGTGATCCATCTCCGTCTTAGAGAAATGGTGCTATTCGTTTTCTTTTTTTTTTGAAAAATGTATTTACAATACAAAGAAGAATACATCAACACACAATACTTTAACATTATATACAGAATCACATAAACAGTAAATAAACAACAAATTTTCAGGACCCAAACCCACCCAACCCCATGTTCACATCTCATTACCTACAAGATCAGATCAACATAGTTCTAAAAACGTTCCCCAAATCTTAAGAAACAAACCGATTTTGCCTTGTTTTCTATACAGTCGTTCCTCCATAGCTGCCAAATTCCCCAACTCAGTCAGCCACAGCTCTTTGTCTAATGTAGCACTTGACTTCCAATTTCTAAGGATAATCTTTTTACCCATTGCAGCTCCTCTGAAGAACCATTTTTTCTGGCACAGCGTAAGATCTTCCAAAATGGAATCATTCCCCAGAATTAATGTCTCAAAATTAAAATCAATTGTCACACCCAAGACATTCTCACAGATAACACCGATATCATTCCAAAACCCACGGACCTTCACACAATCCCACAACATATGTTCCATAGTAACTACATCCTTAACACATGCCCAACATTCCGGTCCGTCCTTCAAGCCTCTCCTCCACAATTTTTCCGGGGTCCAGTACACCCTATTCAAGATCTTAATTTGTCTTGCCCGTTCAGTCAATCCCAAGGAACACAATTTGACATTCTCACACATCCGTATCCAACTTTCCTCAGTAATGTCCGCTCCAATTCTGCGACCCCATTCAATTCTTAGGCCATCATTGCTTTTATAATTATTAACAATCTGCCTATACACCCGGCTCGCCAAGCCGCCCTCATTCACCAATGATTTTCTCGTAAGAAATTCCAGGTTTAGACCATTCTGAAAATCAATTATGCCAACTGCTAACTTCAATTTCCTGTAATCCGATATTCTGAATCCATCAATACTGAACTCAGTTTGCAATTCCCTCGCCAATTTCCACACACCATCATTGAAGAGATCTCCAATGCATTTGATACCTCCCAAAAACCATTCAGGCCAGAAAAATGAATTGCCATTCAATTTAATAGACGGATTCATCCAAATAGATGCACATGGATCCCTGTACGCGTCCACACCCAATAACACATTCAAATCCTTCCATGAGTCTCTCAGTGATGTAGTCAGTATATCCTTCACTCCTTTCGATATAGTGGTCAACATTGCCCTAGGAGATAATGGACCATTCGCACTTGCCTCGGCCACAGCCCATACACTTGGATTCAATTCCATGTAATCTACCAAAAATGCACAACTGAAGGCCAGATGGTAGGCCCTGAAGTTTGGTACACCTAAACCGCCCTTCTCCAAAGGCAGTTGTAACTTCCACAGACTCAATCTTGCCGGTTTATTGTCCCACAAGAAACCTTGAATAAGTCTATCCAATTCTTTCCAATATGATACATTAACCTTCAAAGGGAGCATACTCAAAATATAGTTAATTTTAGGGGTTGACATTTTTAATGCATTCACTTTTCCCCAAAGTGACAGTTTTAGTAACCCCCAGCGTTCTAAATCAGATCTAAAATCCACTGTAATCACATTCATGTTCACTCTTACCAAGTCACAAATCTTCGGGGTGAGCCAAATCCCCAGATACAACATCCTATCGGGACACCACCGAAACCCTAGATCAGCGACATATTTTTTGTTACATCCAGGAACCAGCGGCAACACTTCAGATTTGTCCCAATTGATTCTAAAACCAGAAATCTCCTGAAATGAGGTTAAGACCCCCATCAATGTTGGTAATGAAAGACGTAAATCCCGCAGGACCAAAAGTATGTCATCTGCAAACAGCCATATTTTTTGACACAGACCCCAACACGAAACACCCATTATGTCCAGTTGATCACGAATGGCATCCGCCAAAGGTTCAATCGCCAGAACAAATAACAAAGGTGAAAGAGGGCAGCCTTGTCTTGTCCCCCTCTCTAGTCTAAATGGATCAGATCGAATCCCATTAGAGTTAACATCTGCTGTCGGTTCTGTATACAAGAGCCTAATCCATGATATAAAATTCACTCCAAAACCCAACTTCTCAAGCACCAAGAATAAATAGTTCCACTCCACCCTATCGAAGGCTTTCTCCGCATCCAACGAAAACGCAGCGATCTCTCCAGTCTCATTCGATGCCTTATTAAGTGTGTGAAATAACCGCCTGATATTACTGGAGGTACTCCTCCCTTTTACAAAACCCGACTGATTTTCACTAATTAATCTCCCTAATAGACCTTCCAATCTATTAGCCATAATCTTAGCTAAGATTTTATTGTCTGTGTTAATCAGACTAATCGGCCGATAACTTCCAGGAAGCGTTTCATCTTTGCCCTTTTTCGGAAAGACAGATATCATAGCATGTCTCGTCGACGCCGGCAGGACCCCCTCAGCCAAAGAGGACACATACATATCTTTAAGAAGATTCAGGGCTGAATCAGGCAATATCTTGTAAAATTCTACCGGGAAACCATCAGGTCCCGGCGATTTTCCTACATTTAGTTTGCCGATAGCCATCTTAATCTCATCTATTGTCTGACCCTTCTCCAATAACTGTGAGTCACAATCAGAGAGCCTAGCAAGATTCACTCTCCAGAAAGTCAATAGTCCTGACAGGCGCATCAATTTCACTCTTATATAAATGCATATAATATTCCCGAAAAACATTGTTAATTTCTTTCGGCATAAAGGTGATTCGACCATCCTTATCTTGAATAGATGCAATTGATCTTTCAGCCTCCCTCAATCTCAATCTATACGCCAACCATTTATCACACTTCTCACCCTTTTCAAAGTAATCACATTTCAGGTTACAATATATTCTTTCCGTTTTTTCCTCAATTATGCCATTAAGCTCCTTTTTTAGTTTCCTCAATTCAGTAAAACTATCTCTGTCAGACGGGTCAGCCATAACTGTCTTTGATAAGGCACCAACCCTAATTTCGAGTTCCTTCTGTCTATTTGCAGTTTTCTTTCTCAATCCACACGTCAAATTAATCAAATAACCCCTCATAGTGCATTTTAAAGCTTCCCAGACCACCTCTGGCCGTACATCACCTGTATGATTTACTGAAACAAAGAAGTCAATTTCTGCCCTCAACTTATCTACCTCATTTTCCATCAATAAAAACGCATTATCCATTCTCCACGTGTACGTTCTCCGAACAGTATTTCCCAAGTCAATGTTCATCCTCACGTGTGCATGATCCGACAATAAAATCGGGCCAATCAAGCTTGACATAAAATTCTTGGTCATCAGACCAGCTGTCAACAACATGTCTAATCTGGAATAAACTGAATGTGCACCTGAGTAAAAACTATACTCTCTAGCATGCGGATGTTGCAATCTCCAACAATCTCGTATAGCATGTTCCTCTAACAAGTTTTTAAGAGAAACATAGTGACGATCACTATGTCTAAAATTTCCTGGTACACTCCGATCCAAATCCTTATTCAAAACAGTGTTAAAGTCACCACCTAGAATGATGTTGTCTGAACCCAAGTCCTGAAGCGTCTGCGCCACTTGCCTAAAGAATGAACCATCATCTACTGACGGGGCATAAATATTACACAATGTCACCAAACAACCTTGAATATTAACCAACAAAGCCACCATCCTGCCTTCATTATCTGACATTTCCCGTACAATCCTCAACTGACAATTCCTCTTGACTAAAATTGCCACTCCTCTTGATCGAGATGAAAAACTTGAGCCATATACCCTTCCAACCCAACCTTTTCTAAGGATACAAATTTCCTCCTTAAGTAAATGAGTCTCTTGAACAAAACAGACATCGCACTTCAATTCTCTCATGTATTTCATTATCTTGATCCTTTTCTTTGCATTGTTTAATCCATTTACATTCCACGTAAGCACATGTAATTCATTAGCCATTTCTCAGGTCTTTTATCAATTACGAGCGCATCAATTACAGTATTCTCTACTATATCAGTTAATCTACATAGGATACCACGAGATGTGAACAAAACAACCCCCCCTCTGAAAAAGAAGCAAGTCAACAACAACAGACAAAAACAGTATAGCAGAGTTGAATATTCACATGGAAAAATGGAATTATAATGCCATATAATTTTGATTTTATAGAAAAAGTTGATTTTAAGTAATATTCTGTGTATTTTCTATTTTATGTTTTTTTTTACCCTTTTCCTACTTTTAATTGTATGATAAACTATTCTAAAAAAAAAAAAAAAAAAAAAACAATTGTAAAGTTGATTACTTCAGCTAAAACAATAAAATAAACCCACCCCCCAAAAAAACAATGCCTCGTAACAGAACAGTGCTGTAATACACCTTTACAGCTGACAAGAAAGGTAATGTAGGTTTTTATTATGTAACCAAACTCAGCGAGTCCACATGAATAGAGAAACATAGGACATTAATTACCATTATTAATTACCAGAGAAAAACCTAAGTTTATGAAAAGGGCCAGCAAAGTAGTTTCGCACTGGATAACGCCCATATAGAGGGTTCCAACGTATGGCCAAGGTTAAGCAACTATTCATTCTCACAAAGGACAACATTGTCTAAGAACAAGACAACATGAGTGTGGGGGGGATGGAAATCAGACGCCATTGGGGGTCTTCTCCAAATGGCTAGCCTCGCCTGTCATTAATGAAAAGTTTCACTATGTTCTTGGCACACCCATTTGTCAATCTTCGGGTGGAAAGAGTTGGGCTCGCGAATGGCCGGCTTTAGGGTGCCTTCTCGAAGGACACCCATAGGTTTGATGAATAACACAAGCGCTAACACGAAATCAGAAGCAGTTTGTCCAAAATGTGACCAAACACTCTCGTGGATGATTTGAGCACTCTAATTTGGACACAGAGTTTTCCCATTTCCAATGTATAAATTAATAGCCAGGTTGCCTTTATAATTTGAGTGTTTTTAGAGCAGATAGGCCTCTCTCTCAAAGCACTGTAGTCCTCTGCAATTGCGATTAGTCCCTTGAGAAATTAAAAGCTCCCTTACCAAAAAGAGTTCCGAGTTTAAACAACCATTGCCAAGCTTTCAAACCGGAAAACACAAAAATAACCACAAACACTGTACAAAGCAGTAAGAGGTTCACGCTTGCACCGCTGCTCCGATGAACATGGGCTGCAGCATGGTCTTTCCTGTCAAAATCTTGTTTGCAGCAAATTCACAGACTTTTAAGGTAGTCTACAAGCCATGTGCAGAGGTCGAAGTGGGCGGGAGCGGCCGAGATCGGTACTCCCATACTTTTTATTTTTAAGTTTCACAGTTCCTATACTTACTTTAAAAAGAACCCATTCTGGAATGGTTTCGTTAACCCATTCTAGAATGGTTTCGTTTTAAAATAAAAGTGTAGGAAGAAGTTGAAGCTTGCACTTCAGTGCACTTCACTGAACATTCCCTTAAATATCAGGTGTGTTTGTTTGGGGGTTTGGGTTGTGTGTGGAAGGGGGCGCAGGGATGGGTTTTTTGGGTAGCGGGAAGACCAGTAGGGAACATGGTTCCACTACTTCTTTTCGTACACTGGCCATCTGCAATCCATGTTCTTTCATGTGCTAGATATTTTTAAAAGGTGTAGGGTCTACAGTATCCCACCTTTTTTTGCCTTTGTATAAAGGTTTGAGACCCCCCCCCCCCCCATCCACTTTGCCCTCATCAGTCACTACTTTCCCTTACCTGCGTTCCAATCTTCTTTTTAATTTCTTTCTTATACCTTTGCATTTTGCAGTTTAAAAAAGCATATTGAAAATAAAGTTGCAGCAATGAAGACAATTGACCATTTAACCACCCTTCATCAGGTAGTAGGACCTCTCGAATGAGTTTGCAAAAGGAGCAGCCGCGTCATTCCAAAACGGCACAAAGAATCTTCTGACGCTGCTGCTACACAAACACACACCCAGCGACTTCACACAGAGAATGGCTCGCTCTCTCAGGCGACTACAAGGAAATGAGCCCATCACTTGGTGTCAAAAAGGGGTTTTTATACCACCTGTGGCATGGGTTCGGATACAGACCAACCTGTAGTGGACCTATATGCCTTGACAAAGAGTTACCCCAAACTCTCACTGGTAAACGTGGCACAGCAGTTACGCTTCACTTTTGGGAAAAGTTTAACATTGGTAACGGTGCCAATCACTCACACGGGAGACCAAGTAAGAGATGGTCCATCTAGTCAGTACTCACATGATTGGGTATTAAGCGCGTTATGAATAACCTGAGGTTTCTAAGCGCGGACCCGGGGTTCGAACCTGTGTTGCTCCATGCCGCCTTGCTTCTTAGGCGAGCACGTTGCCGCTGAGCTATCCTCCCGAGACTACACACACCTACCCACACACACACACACACACACACGGTAATGTACATCAAGCTAGGAACAGCTGTACGATAATCAACGCACACCCATACCCACCCCCCCCTCGAACTCCAACACTAAGGTGTGTGTGTGTCGGAGCATTTGCTGGTCTCTCTCGCTCCATGTGGTCTTATTTTCCTTTCTTGGGCCTCTGACTTTGCCAGCCTTCGTACTGCCATTCAGAATTCTCTTTACCAACAATTCCAACCAAAGGTCGCATGTATAATTTTTTAGGCAACTTTTTTTTTAAGACACCATTCCCTGAAATTTCCTCCATTGCTAATAAGACAGCTTTTGAGGTGATAGGTAGCAAGCACCTTATAATCAACAAGAGACTGATCCATTTCCCTTTATACCAGTTTTTCACTTGTTTTGAAGTATTGTATGTAACAGTACTGTTTGTGTAAACCCAGACCAAATTTCTGAATATATGAAATTATGTCCAATTTGAGAAAATTGTCTGTGGCATATGTTGTTTATGCCTTATGTGCTTTAGTTGTTTTAATACAAAAAGAAAAAACAGACTCAGATAAGAGTTAATAATAAAATATGATGCTCAGTTATCAAAAAAGTATGGTTTGTTGTATAAGAATTTGATATGTGTTACGACTTCAGGGTGTGAACATGGTTCCGATCATTGATAGTCAGCCAGAAATTCAGGAGGAGGAGGAAGTGTGTGGTTCTTTTTCTGTTGCTTAGCACCTTCATACACCACAAACCCCTCGGAAAATTAAAATATAGAGTACAACCTGTTATATACACACAAATAGTAAATTTTGTAGCCTTTACATTACAAGAAAGCCTTCCAATTAAGTTTAGAATAGTCTATTCACCAACCCATGGTACCAATGTGTCAATGAAACGTGGTTCTATCTCCACATTGACACTTTGCCAATACGCTATACGAAGCTATTTATATCCTTCTAATATAAAACTTACCATTTGCACTGTGGCTGGCTGCTCTTTGCACCCTCTCTCCTTGGACTGGCCTATGCCAGGTTTCCCACAATCTCTATACTACTCGTCCTGGCTCCTTCCCGGACTTCATCCACAGCGTAGCTAAAATCATACGCATTTTCTTCCTCCCAAATACTGGATTTGAGCCTCCAACGTTCTCACCGACAGTCCAGGGTTTGGCAAATCATCTTCCACCAGGATAGGCCTCCGATTTCCCCTCTACGATTTGCTCCTAGAAGATCTACAAAAATGGCAAACACTAAAACTGGTCTCCAAAATCCCAGCACCGGCCCTCAAAGAGCCAAAGTTCAACCTCCCAAAACTCCACCTGAAAAAGCTGCATCATATGGGACCCTGAGGATCAACCTTTTGTTCTTGCAATGCCCACATGCCCGATCTGCTCCACACCACCTCTTCCCAGACCACATGCTTTTTCAGTAACTTTACATCCCTTCCTCACTCCATGCAGACCTTCAAAAGCAATTTCCATTGTTCAACAAGTATGGTCTTCTGAGGAAGCATTTCTCCTGCTCCCGCGGACAATTGTGCTCTCTCTGCACTGAACATAGGAATGGTAAACCTGTACTTTTAAAGTTTCCTAGAGGGAAAGGTGAGGAGCCACCTGATGGACCTTTCTGCTCTTTGGAGTTCTGATTGGCGTGGGATTGGGGGGGCGGAAAGTATATGCAGGAACCCCCTCGCCCATGAGAACCACCAGCAACTCCTAGTTAGTTAGAGGACTCGAGGAAGACTAATCACGCAGATCCTAGCAATGTAGAAAGCCCAGGGGCTTTGGGTGCAGAGGCTGGAGGCAGCTACAGTCTCAGAACTCACGGTCATGAACGCTGAAGTCAGGGTCCCGACAGAGGAACATCTTGTGGCAGGGACATGGCCAAGAAAAGAGAAAAAGTGAGAAAACGGGGATGAGTGAAGAAACCAGGAATGGCCAAACTACCCGCGGGCAGGGTGGCGTTCACTGAAGTGCAGATGTGTAAAAAGTTCTTCAACTCCCTCTCTCGGCAAGACCTGCCACTTCACCCCTCCATAATAAGCCAGCGGCGGCACAGGCGGTAGGAGGGATGTAATGGCAGCAGCATTAAGCACACCGGGGGCACAAAGTAACCCGTCAGATAGAGGGTGTCCTTTTCAGGGCACAAGATGGCATTGCTTTATTTTATGTTTGGCAGACTGGAGCCGCTGTGGGTACCTAAATGCAAGCCGGGTGGGATAATACGCAGCTTAGTGTGTAGTAAACGGGTAAGGCAGTTCTGTTTTTTAGGCTTCTAATGTGGATGTTCTCTTTCTGAACTTAGGCGGCAGTACTACAATCTGGGCTCGCACCCCAAATAATTGAACGTTGCTGGAGAGAGTTGCACTCACTTTTCTCTTGTTTAGGCCTAAGCTTGTTAGTTTCTGGGGGTGGGGGAGGGAGCACATCTAGTAGGTCCAGTGTGGTGTTGGTTTTGCATATATAATTTAATTATGTTAACAAAACTTGTGTTCATCCCTGGCCCTACACAGGGAGTGCCTTACAAGGTTCAAAGGATAAAAAGGTTGGAGGTGAAATAGAAGTTACAAAAAGTTTTCAGGATAGTATAGAAAGATCAGGATAGACAAGTGACAGAGTGGCATATAGTATGGCCAGGTTTCCTTTAAGGTTTCAGCTGCGAATGCACTCAAACTGTACGGGTTACCTGGCCACCCCCTGATCTCGGGCCCAGGTCCCCTTCCTTGCCAGTTACACACCTGCACTGCCCCCTAGCAACCCCCCACACACTTGGGGACGGTTTTCTGTATCCCTACAGTCCCCCACCAGCACTTGACACCTCCTGATGTCTGCACTTGCCACCAGCTGGCCCCATTACCTCATGTACTGCACTGTCCACTTCACACTCGGCACTTTTCCCCCTCCCCTTAATTTGCGCGATCTGAATGACACTCGGCCTAATCCATGCCTTCCCTCTGTGCCCGCTCCCTGGCCGCGTTGCGCCTTGAAACACTTGTGTATAGGCGCGCTATAAATGCCATATCATATATGTACAGGTGCTAGCCAGTACCTTATTAGTTGGCACATAAACGAACTTGGTGCTATGCTCACCTACTCTCGGGTTCACAATTAGGTGCTGCTATTCTATCGTGGCATAGCACTGAACTCGGGCATTCCACAGCTGCGTCGTGTTTATTCATTTGTATTGCGCTCCCACTCGTCTTCACTGGCGCAGTAGGGCGGGCGGGTTTAGTTTTCAGGTTTCCCTTTGTCCAGGTGCGTCATCGGTCACAATGGCGCCCACACATATACTGGACGCTTCACACCGTCTTGCAGAGGGCTGCATGTGACATGGGCAAATCCACTCACTGCCTGGGATACCAGAGGATGGATGGGACGTCACGAGCATCCACGCGATTGCCATTAGAGGACATTTCCTATTCCTCAACTCCGGGGCAAACTGGATGGAAAGTAACTTTCAATTCCCCCAGAACATGAACACACTCCTACCCACTTCGCTCACCAAACATCACTCCAACAATAGTGGATTACATTTGCAAAATACAACAATAGATGTGCATATATAAGCAATTATAATCTAAAATTACAATAAAGTGAATTAAGAGAATAGTAAAAACGGATAACTAACATTTTTTTTAAAAAGTGGGCGAAGGGAAGTAAGACTTTACGAATAAGAAAATTAGACTAATTATCCATCCAGTTGATTGAAAATGCCCATGCTCATTGATCCTATTCTTATTCTGAAACAAAACGTTCTCTAGTTGAAAGAGCGGTTAAGCCATCTAGCCAATCTTCAAGCACAGGTCTAGTGTTACCCGCCCATTCAACACGCGCTCTAGAAACCAAACTTAAATGTGTCAGTTCTTGTATACATAAAAGGTAGCAGGCGCCCCTCTCTCGAAAGAACAAGGCATGATAACCTGTTCAGTGGTTATTAACCACATTGAGAGTTCGCAGCCATTGCTTTTTGCTCACTGTACCTTCACAGATGGGAAATATCCATTTGCATATCAGTCTTTGTCCCGCCCACAAGGGCAGTCCAGCACCGAAATGCTATGGCAATTCCTCTCTGAACAAGAGTACCATCAGCAACCCCATACACGTGTTTCAGCCTTGTTGGGCATCATCAGTGAGGTGAAGCTGAGCCTCTCTAAGCACAGTGAGCAGGGAGTCCACGTCTGGTTGCCCCCAGGAGACCTAAGGTGACCAACCCCAAGTTCCTTTCAATAATACATAAAAGGTAGCAGGTAGTTCTTGTACCTATGGGAGATGGAAGGAAGACCAGTATACACGGGCGCTCTTCCGGATAACGAGGCATCTAGCACTGCAGGACCTCATCCCAAGAAATCCGGATCTTTGAAAAGACAAAGAGCATATGCAGTCCCCAAGTGCTTCTTACAAGGCCAACATTCCCTGGTGGGCCGTGTGCTACATCACCACCTCTTCCATTAGGAGGCTAGCATGAATGAATTGCTCTTTCTTGGGTATAGTGTAGACCTAGATCTACTCAGGATTTACACGGTCCAGTTCATATTGTTTCCACTCAAATGCAATTTCCATATCTGGCTCCCAGAGGCAAACCCCAACTTTGATGGCACTATAAGTTTGTATATATCAGAGGCCGATCTCTGTGTGAACTGGGACCACTGCAATAAAGCCAGAGGAATGTACATGCAATGGCATACATATGGTTATGAACACGTTCTGCAGCTGTTGATATAGTTTTCTTTGTAGATTACATGGCTTGTATTTAAATCTGAAGAATTCAAAGCCTAGAAAATAATTCCCATCATAAACTTGGCCTAGCTTCCAAATTCCAGCTTTTTCCCCAAATCGAGCATACAATTGTCAGTAAAGGTTTATTGATTTAAAGAACTAGACGGAACCCTCCGGTGAGGTTTTGTTTGATGTAGGCCTTTACTTTTTCTGCATTCACTTCGCCATACATTAATTATGTCACATTTACCTCTTCATAACTTTACTTCTTCTGCATTTCACAAAAATTCACTGCGTCATTATAGGGGGAAGAGTCCCTGTGCCTCCACCACCACCTTCTTTTCTAACCCATATGCTCCCCAAACTCCTCGTTGACCCCAACACCTTAGCATAATATATCCGCTCTGTACTTGAAATCGCGTACATTCCTTGGGTAAAAAAAAACATTGGGCCTCATTACGAGTCACCCAGTATGGAAATAACGGTGGCAGTAAACCCGCCGCCACTGTTTCCGGACCGGGTGATATAGAGTTCTGCAGGCGGGAGGTGTCATTCCAGCCAGGTCTGACCTGGCGGGTTTAACACCACCCGCCTGCAGGCAGACGTGGAAACACTGGCACCATCACGAGATGGTGCCGGTGGTTGCACTTCCCCATTGAATCCTACAGGACTCAATGGGAATGGGGATTTACTGAATTCTGCCTCCGGAATTCCCGGTAATTCCGGGAATCACAGTGGTGGAATGGTAATACGAGTCTGGCGGTAACCTGCTGGAATTTCAGGCACGGTTGTTGCCGGACTCGTAATGAGGCCCATTATGTTTTTGTTCTGAAACCAAATATTGACTTAAAGAAAAAGAGGCTACTCTTCTAAAATACCGAATTCAGCTTTGAAAAAGACAGTCACCAATGACAGAGCACAGCGTTTAGTAGAACAAACAAGAAAAAGATGATCAAGAAATGTTGAAATTGAAGTTGGCCACCACCTACAGTATGGGCCACTTCAAACTCAAAGATCTTTCAGAAACACTAGTACATTTTAAAATTAGACAACACAATAGCCAAGAATTTGGGGGATAACCTAACGGTAACTTGTAGAAAGCGAAACGCTAAAAAACAAGTCTAAGCCCCAGTTTCTTGGATCCTTAGAAACCTAAGCAAGGAATACTGCTCTCCAATTGGAATTTGCCTCATCTCTCAGGAAATCATAATTGTGGCAAATGTAAATTAGGTTTACAAATATTGGACAAAAAAAGTTGAACAAGCTCCCTAATGGCACATCAAGAGTAATCAAAGGATTCATGAATTTGTGATACCAAATATGTAGCATATGGAATCCAATGTCACTGAAAACTCTGGGACATAGGAAGTACAAAGAGGAAGCTTCGAAAGATAAGAATTTAGAACATCTACGAGCAATTAAAAAAAAATGGAGACCAATAATACCCTATGGCGATACATTGTCAACAAGAACACCTGGGAATTTCAAACCATTTACATTTTATGGGTCCGTCAACAGTACCACCTATGAAACTGGAGGAGGAAATAGAGAACTTAAGTTACGACAAGAGGAGGCGACATGGATCATGCATATGGACACCCATTTTTTTTGGTTTGAATCAAGAGTGCGAGTTATGGTCTTCTCTAATAATATGATGTCCATTGAAATGGAGGTTGCTATAGGAGTATTGCGAAGTATTCAGCAAAGGTGGATGGGAGTCATATTCCCACAAAAAAAAGTTACACTTGGTAAAGGAGTCATAACTGCCTTATAAGTCTGACCACTTAATACACACAAAAGGATTAAATGTATGCATAGTTCTTACAGTACCATATTTTTGTCTGAAACCAGAATCTCAATACAAGCTTCCAAAGCATTTGTAGTTTACATACAATATCTAAATTATACCTTGATATATTTTGTAAGATTTCCTTGTCTAAGAATATCTTCACATTTTACAAAAATAGGGAAGGTGTTCATACCATACAGCGTATCGATATGAATACTCAATACATTTGCGAGCTTCAATATGTATACAATAGAAGCTCACAACTCTTTCATCATGGCCGTTTTCGAATATAGATTTCGGTCCTCAATTGTGAAGCGGGCACCAACCCAGTGACGTCATCATGCCACACGTAGGCGTGATGACATCAATGATAACATAAACCTTTGGTGGCCATTTTGTTTTGCGTGAGACCGCGCAAAGAAATCAACGCTTTTCCGCTAAGGACTATCATATCCAAGCACATTATATTCAGAATTTTTGGTAAACCAATACATTTTGCTAAATACTTTTGACCTCAATTCAAGCAGTCACCTAAGGGGGTCGCTTACCTTTAAAAATGTTTTGATTTCACCTGCAGAATCAAAAGACATTGCGAGACAATATTGAAATATTTTGGATATTTACGGAACTTTGGGGACAACAAAGTTTAGTAACCGTTACTATTGAAAGATTTGAAACAAGCAAGGTAGGCCACCTTTCGAATAAAAGTTTCTTTAAGTCAATATTTGGTTTCAGAACAAAAACAAAGTTTTTTTAAACATCAGGAATGTACGCGATTTCAACTACAGAGCAAATATATTAAGTTCAACAAGCAGTTCTGTTTGAAACATTTAAGTGTCCTGTATTTGTTTATATAAGTTGAAGAATTTTGGTTCACATGTACAAACCTGTAAACTATTGTATCATGTATTTTGTTAAGAGCACAAAGACCTCTCGAGGAGTCTCCACCAATTTAAAGGTGGTGAAACATGTGTAGAGGCACACAATTACAGAGGCACATGACAAAAGAAGTGCATTTGTGTTGGAATACACAATAACCAAGACTGAATGAACAAGCCACAATAATTGCATAGTGGCTGGCGCATCTGTCCCAACATCCGGACAGAACAATTTCCTTCATACACGCGTTACTTCAGGGCAGCCAAAGAAGTAGTGGATGGAAGGAAACAACAAGACTGCAAATGTATATTGTATCAGGATCATCACCCATTGAGAAGATTAAAAGGCTGGGCATTATAGACAATAGGAGTATTTTCCAACCTTAGCATGTCCATTGCAACCTTGACAACGTGAAGATGCAGACGAAGTAAAGGTAAGAAGAAGTAAATGCATGAAGAAGAAAGTGTAGAAGATGTTTTTAGGAGAAGAAAGGGATACTGTTCTGGAAGTCTTGGCTTCCAGCTCACATCATTTGGAATCCCTGTAATGCATTTGTAGGTTATCAGTCCTTTAAAAAAAAATGGAGGACGATACCACAATGGCAAGTGATGCGTGCTTAAAAGCTATTAGCGTCTCAACAGATTACAAATGAGAGGCACTTGAGATCTCCAGAGACTTAAAGGCCCACACACAAATACCCAGTGGTAAAGGAACATTTCCTTGGCACTGCATGGGACTATCAGATGTACTCCATCAGATGATCGCAACTAGCAGTCGCCTCTGAGCACAAGCTACAGTGAAAAGGGCAGGTATGTTTGGGCTTTGACATCATGTGTTGTCCTAGGTCTTTTAAGTGAAATACAAACGCATTACACTGGATACAACTCCTTGGCAGGGCTTTGGTTACATGGGCAGCTCATTTAGCATGTACAATCTGATCATTGGTATATGATATTTGGTAGGCGCACCATGGTACATGTGAAGGACATAGTGGTTGAGCAATAGAGGAGACAGTCTCACAACAGCGGAGACAAATCAAACCACAGCAATGCGAAAAAGAAACAAAAAGGAGCAGTGTGAACAAAAGTTTGCCATAACAATGTATCACAACCTGCCGGACCGGATGGTGAACGGTTAACTCCAGGGCCCAGGGATATGAGCGATGCTCCAGTTCTGGCCAACCAACTGTTCATATACGACTGTCAGTGTTGCAGATATTGACAAAGACGTTTGCTGGTATTGGTACAGCTGTGCGTTATCAGCATGGGCGTGGTAGATTACGTTACGATTGTCCGTGATGACGACACAGAGGATGGAGATGTTAAGAACCTGGAATCCTGCCTGGGGGGGCGGGGGCGGTGGGGAATCCTACAAGACAGGATGGATCACAACTGCAGCAGCCAACCAGCCGAAAAGCCACGGGAGAGCGACGTGCCACACAGTAACGATCCAAAAGATAGATTTTCTTTATTGCGCCACGGTTTGACATTTGTAATAAACCTTTCACAAACAATATGAGATATGGATAGAATATCCATTAACACAATTCTATATAAACATAGCATTTACCGGTTACATGTCTCCATCAAATTATTTTCATCCAAGGTGTTATCCATCAAATTTTTTTCCAACTAAAAAATGTGCATTAAATGCATTTTTTTGGGGGGTGTGTCCTCCCCCCCAAACCTCCCATTTTGTTACCCTTAAAAATCCAACCCAAACATAATTAACCCTTTCCCCTCACAAAAATATGCTATCGATGCAAATGTTTTTGTTGGAAAACCTGATGGAAATACTTTCGATGCAGACTGCATACCCATTTACTATACCAACCTTTTTCAATTGAAATTGCAAATTTCCCAATAACATTTCATACAAATGTAATACATAATCCTTCATGGCTACAGCCAAGGATTCATTCTGAAATGTATAGAAGCTTTCACCCTTAAAGCCATGTACATTTAAAATCTCAAATGAAAAAGATAATAAGATAGAAATATCTAATTTCAAAATGCAGACAAAAACAGGACAGTTGAACGTTTATTTTAACAGTCAGAAACTGCATATGTTTCGAAGAGTTGAGAAGAAGTCTTGGCCAATAAAGCGAGTAGGTGTTTGGCGAGGGTAGAGCGGGGAGGATTACCCCTCATTTAAGGAAGAGACTCACGAGGGAAGAGTTACCAGGACAAGGATTAGGTGAACAATTATGAGTTTAAGAACAAAATAAATGCATTACCTGGTCCAGACACCACTCTTACACATCTGCCCAATCGCATGGAGACCATGGAAATGGCTGTGAGGCATGGTATAAATTCCTGTTATAGGTTTATTTTCGATTTTATTTTTTATTTAACCTTTACTTTTAAATGTTTCCTTGTATTCTTCCAATAATGTACTAGATAGTAATTTGTTTTTTGCGATACAGCTTTCACTATTCTAGCTTTTAAACATTCAGAATGTTATCACAGAACCATCTGACCCTCTAGTTCAGGGATGTCCAACTCTAGGCCTGGAGGACCAAGATCCTGACGGGTTTTCAGGATAACCCTCATTCATATTCATGAGGAAGGATACATCTAGAATCATTGTATGCCATATTATCTCATGAATATTACTGAGCGGTATCCTGAAAAACCGACATGGATCAGGCTGGGCAAACCTGCTCTAGTTACTTCATAGAATCGACACAGAAGTAGGACACTACATAAAATGCCTCAAGGGGGTTCGGTCTCGCACGGTTACACATGAAGGACTAATTTTAGTAACATCACTGGCCAGCCTATGAATGGCAACTCGAGTAAGTGGATGACACTTGTGAATCTTGGTTTTCATCTTTAGTGTTTATGAGCCAGTTCCCTTAAGCAACAGTTTTTTGTTGTTGCCCATTTCAACGTGGCTCACCAAACAGGGCACTCGAGGGGCAGAGAAACAGTTACGCCTGTGGTATAACAGGTATACACCAAATTAGTAGTAGGTTTATCCGCCTCAAGTAAAGACGGCTCAGTGGACTTGCCGCAATCTGAAACAGATTTGCAGCGTGTACAGACCTTTGAAACAGACGCGTGTCCCCACCAATCCGTCCAGCATAAGAACATTGTGGTGTTTTATTATCGCGGGTTGTATTGCCACCTGGCACTCGATTCTATCACGCTGTTTGCATTGCCACAATTAAAAACGAATTATGCTCTTTAGGCAGGCAGTCACTTTCATGATAGCAACATTGTCACGTCAGTTCAATGCTGATGCGGTTGCCTTTCGCCTTATCTGATGGGAACTCGATGATCAAAGATGTGCTGGAAGGCTGAACAACCTGTTGCCTTTAGTCACACATCTGACTTTGGCCCAGGTCAGTTGGTCTGGGTGTGGAGCAGTGAAGAACACGCGAGACCTGTACTGGAATGCCCTCAACATGCAGCCCTGAAAAACAAGCCTTGTTAACTGCATCCTTTCCTGCAGTCTGGACTGCGTGTACTGAGCCAACTAGGCTGATGTGTGAATTTGCCAAGACATGCAAGACACAAGCCCATGTCCTTAAACACCTTATATGATAGGTTATTTATAACGCGCTTAATGCCCAGAGGTTTCTAAGCGCGGACCTAGGGATCGAACCTGTGTTGCTCTGTGTCATCTTGTTTCCAAGGCGAGCACGTTGCCACTGAGCTATCCTCCCGAGACCTTCTAAGCCTGAAGGTATTTTTTTCATCAAGTCGTTGCATGTTGCTGGGCAATGCTGTAAAGATTACTGACGGGCAAGCCAATTACTTTTGAGTCCTCCTCCCCCAGAGACTGGAAACAGGGGGAGGAACCTTGGCCCGAGAGGCATACAAGTACCCAACCTGTTGCAAGGTGTAGCATACTTGCCAACCTTACGAGAGCACAAGGTTATATATATTTTTTTTAGGTTTGGAAATAGGAACTAGCTTCACCTAGGTTGTCATTTGTTGGTCTAGCACACTCGCTTTGTCCCTTACCTCTCAAGCAGGTTTGCAGGGGAGGGCTAATCGGGCAATGGGTGCAGCAGGCAGCCGGTTCATCTCCCACCTGAGAGCGCAAGGAGCCGATGCATCCATCTACCTCCCAAGATGCAGCTAGTGGCTTAATACTCTGATGAGAGGTTATTGTTAATGTTTTTAAGAAGGCTTCCACCTCGCATATTAGCATCTGTTTATTTCAGCAATCATGCTTGAACAGTTTGATCACCTCTGCATAGCACCAGCAAGTCAGGATGCAGGGTTGGGGGTTTATGGTGGACTGAAAGGGCTGCTTTTCTGCTGGCTTACTCAAAAAGGGTCCAAGATAGCCTGCAAGAATAGGAGGTTGGTTGTGCGGGACCAAAAGTAAATGTCTAAAACAAGGTATAATATGAGGAGCAGAGGAATTCGCATTCATTTATGGTATTTTAGCAGGTGACGAGGCTCATTTTCTTATTTGTTACAGGGCAATGGAATTAATGACTCCATGACATCTGAACATCACTGGGGTTTCTTTTGAATAACATTTATTCTGGTATGTTAATCCAGTTTAAACAAAGCTACAACTCCCAGAACGCATCGATAGGCGACACGAAAGCACAGGACTGGATACAATGTGTTCAGAAAACATGAAGCCAATAATTATATATATAATTCATGGACTTTGAGGACCCAACACTCTCTCCCAGAATACACAGAGTACTCAGTCAACGGCAAGTTCAAACTGTGGTTTATTACAGCCCAAACAAACCGGGATCGATACAAGAACTCCAAAAAATGCCAGCATGTCACAGTAAATGGCGCGCAGGCCACTTTTGTCTAAGAAACACGTCACTATTGCGTCATTATGTGGGCCTCTCTTCAAAAACCTATTGCGGCAGGGGACTGGCAGTCAGGAGCAGAATAACCTATATGGGTACATATATATGTTATTTTACTGGCTCTTCAATGTCTGGTGCTGGCCTGTTCCATCCACAAATCACCAACTATAATATTGTTGCAGTGTTGTGGACTTATCATTGGTTCTTGCCCATTGCTACCCCACTCCTAGGGTATTAAACTGATTGGCTAGAGCCGATGTCCCCAGGTCTGAGATCCCCAAAGGTTCTCAACTCACTGTGTACCTTTTCAAGGTGATGAGAACGATTATGTGTTTGTATTGTAACTATTGTGCACCACCTTTGCCTTATGAGAAGATTATCCTGTTCGGCGCAACAATTGTTGCATACTTGCAGCAGTCCGTGCCTGGCTGCCTGGGATCGGCTCTCCTTTCTCACCACCGATCACTGCCCATTTTCTGTTTCAGCTGTATCACGGGTTTGGAGACCACAAAATTGAGCTCTGCAGCTTCGAATTATGACGATTTATTATTCTTTTTTTCTGCAGCTGGTCCCTTTGTCTGGGGATTGGAATGTCATCTTTATCTCTTTACCTTGGCTGCGGGTCCTGTCTCACACATATTGCTTTCTGTCCATCCTGAATCAGCTTAGCTCGTCCCTTTCTCAGAGGCCTGCTGTAATTTTTCTAAACCTTATAATGCTGTTTCAACATTCTCCAAACCATTCTATATTCTCCACAAGTTAGTCATACTCTGCTCTGTCAAGTGCCATAGGTGCCCCTGCAGCTCCATATGGTTATTTCACGTTAAGCATCTGCAAGCTTTGCTTAGGATCTCTTATGCCTTGCGGTTTTTCTGCGTTGCTGTATTTGGTAATGGCTAACAAATAATAAAAGCAATGCCAGCGTATATATGTATCTGCCCTCCAACCATAGAACTGCACGCTTGTGTACTTCATGTATTCGAGTGTGTGTTTGTGTTCCGAAGTGCGAATGGCATGTGTGCTTCAGGTCGGACGCTGCTATGTCGTGGGGTCTCTAAGGATGTCAGCACCATGGCTTCTTGTTGCTTAGTCCAGGCTGTCCATATAGGGGTCTCGGACCATGGCCTGCGGCTCTTCATCTACACATGGATAGATCTGTATGGCTGGCTGAGGGAATACCTTTCAATGCATTTATCAAATCATTGGTGCACTTGGGATTCGTCCGAAATAGTCATGAACTTGACAGGAGGAGGGGGGGGGGGGGGGCCAGGATCCCCGACTCCCTCTGTATTATGGACAATATTTGTACACATTGGGTTTGTTGCTGGTCTTACGTTTTAGCAAAGGGGTCAAAAGTTGGGGAGAAATTGAAGGCTGAGAGAATTGCACTTAGTTTAGTGATGAGTGTGCTTTTTTAACTGACAAAATATATGTGCAACTTAAATTCAACAGTTTTGGTATGTGACTGGTGAAAAGGCACCCTTCTTGCTGCCGCTGCAGGTATGGGGAAGCCATGCAGATGTACAGTCACGATTTGCATAGCTTTACAATAGCATGTTCAAGATACCTTCTTCGATGCTGGAAATGCCTTATGGAGGGAAAGGGTCTCCCGTCCTTGTTCTACCACTTCTCTGTGTGTGTTTTCTCTATGTTTTCTGCCACTGAGGTCCAACTTGGACCTCTGGTAGTGCAGCTCTTCATTTCATCTTTTGGGGAAAAACACCCATGGTATACACTTGTGTATAGGCACGTTATAAATGCCATATCATACCATATACCCTTATGGCACCAATGGGTGGGGGTACACCCTTGTACCCCTTGTGTGTTTTTGGGCACCTGTGTGTTGCCCACAGAGCAGGGTATGGGCTGGTGGCAGCTACACGCTTACTTGGCAGTGCCTCAGAGTGTCCTCCAATTTCTGGGATACCCGGGCCCTGCCTTAGGAATCAATGGATTCCTACACAAAGGCAAGATGGCCACTGTGGCCTCTTGGTTTCTAATGCCTTTTACCTTATTTCCCAAAGTCCCGGGAAGCCCAGACTGTCCCTTACTCCCGGCTGGCTGTTGGGTGGAAATATCTTGTATGGCTCTGGGGCTGCATCCTGTCAGACTGACTGGAGACTTCCCAGGTGTTGTGGGTACTCGCATGCTCTGTTGTGGGTGTCTGGTTTTGGTGTGTGACACAATGAATGACAGCCTTGATTTAAACGGACATGTGTGTAGTGTGCTGAAAGGCTGGGTACTTGCCCCAATCCACATTCTTTGTTATGGTTGTCTGGGTGGAGTGAATGGCCTGAATACCTGCGGGTCTGATTGGCTGCCTGTCTGCATGAATGCCCTTCTGTGCGATTTTCTGACTGAGCCTGGCTTAGCCAGATGGGAACAGATGTGTATATCTGGGGACTTCTGACTTACCAATTTGTTCAGAAGCTGAAGCAAGAAGGAGCCGCTCCTGGAAGCCCAGCTGGAGGAGAGTTCTGCTGCTGCTTTAGTAATCTGAAAGCCGTCGTCTCTCCCAAAGACTGATCCAGAAAGGACTTGCCAAGGAGACCTCGCCCAGAGCTGCGAGGGACCATTTTGCAAAGCTGCTGCTCTTAATCGAAGTATCCCGGAAGCCAGTCCTATGTGCTTGCCGTCGGGAGAAGGGGTCTTCCAAGTCCAGAAGAGGAATGCCAGACATCTCAGGCCAGAGAACTTCATTTGTGTCCCAGGATTCGGAGATGTGTTTGACCACTGGTAGCCGTTGCACTCTACCGCCCAGAAGAGGGGGTACCCTGGCACAGGGCTGCTGGACACCAGGAGCTGCAAAAGTTCCAAACTGCCTAAGAACATTTCAAAGGACATCCATGCAATCATCCCTTACCGCTTTCCCCGCCAGAGTGGCCAGAGTCGCTGGAAGCAGAGGAGGGTCCGTTGGTGAGTTTCGTGCCACCAGAAGCTAAAGAAGACATCCTGAGGGTCCAGACTTGGTGAGGGTCTGAGGTCTACTCCGGGGCTCTGTGTTTTGCGGCTGCAGCACCGAAGAACCGAAAGTCGGAAAACTGCAATATTCCAAAACCCCAAAACCAAAAGTGACCTATGCACCTTTCGCTGCAAGAAGTCAGAGGGGTCTCAGGGGTCTTACTATCTACCAGGCCTTTAAGGAGCCCATAGCAAGTTTCATCATCACAGGACTTCTACACTAGGAGAAACAGTCGACCAAAGAAGAGCACCGCAAAGAGTCAAACTGCTGCACTTCAGAGACTTTGGTTCCTTTTTATTCTTGGACTCAGCATCCCAGTGGCTCCTTCTTCTAAAGGAGGTCCATCCTCAGAGGACAAGGAAGAGCATCTTCTAGCCTCAGGAGTCGTCCATGGGTCCTAGATTCATCTTGAATCCTGTTCTCATGTGGCCTCTCAGGTACTCTGGGCTGGTAGAAACTTTTAAAAGAAAGCACAAGGTTTTGAACATTACTGGACTGGGCTGTAAAGGACAACATAGGTTACTCCCTAGGCTTTCCCTTACAGGTTGCCCAGGTGGGGGGTGAGGAGGGATCCTCGCTCAGAATTATCTATCTAAGCTAAAGAACGTATTCCGCAACTGTTCACAACTAACCTGCCTTTCTTCCCTATTCTATGCTGTTAAACCTCACTTAAGAACCCACCTGCCTATTTAAAACTGCCTGCACTTAGTGCACCGATGAGTGGATTTAAGTATTGTGTAGTGCCATATAGAGTGCATATGTTTGTACTTGGAATGCTTATTCAAAGAATGGCAAAGTGTTCTTATTTATATGTGTATATATTCCTGGGCCCTTATTTTATACAAATAAGCTGTATTATCACATAACTAGGGGTGTGGACATTCTTTTGTGGGGGATTTGCGGAAACACTGTGTTTAAGAACCAACCGGCATCTTAAGCCCATCTACTCATCCATTGCTACTAAATTGAGAGCCTTTCTTGGGTGTTGTGCCCTCTATATGGTAGGGTAAAGGCACAGAAGTACTGACACCCCCCTCTAGTCATTACACCTTCATTGAATAGGTTTTATATCAACATACCCTGGCATCATACAGTAAGAAACTCACATAATTGCCAGGTTTTCACAATAATAGCAAGCTTTTGCCATAAGACAACAGCAACAAGCACAATTTACTATCCTTTTCCCGATATTGGCATTGTACTTGCATCATAGAATAATAATTCTACTCTTTTTACAGCGCTTCTTGTAGAGAAAGCACTTCTAAGTGATGTATTAATCTGTTATTACCCACTGATGGTACCCCATTCATTGCCCTCAGAATGAAAAAGGGCCTAGTTGGTAGCACCAGGGTTTTGAACTTGTGACATGGCATTGCCCCATTCCCAAAATAAATCAGCAAGCTGCCCATGAGCTATCCATCCGCCATGAAACAATTTGCCAGAGGTTTACATTGTAAGCTAGGAACTGGCCTGCACAGGCGCCGACCCCATCGAGTTTTCTTTGCTAGAAGTTCAACAAGCCCTCATGGCCTTGGCCAACGCTAAAGCACCTGGGAACTATGGTACGGTTGAATATTTTAAAGGTTTAATCTAACAATACGGATTCCAGTATTTAAAATGCTGTTGAATGTGCTTCACAGAAACAATCTTTGGCCATCTCATTGGAAGGTGGCCATTATTCAATAGGGATGACAGGGCAAGCCCTTGCTGCCATCGCCCGTCTCTCCGATTGGCTCTTCTACAAAGTGGTATGAGACACTCATTTTAAAAAGAGATTAAACAAGTGGGTCAAGTCCTCTGAAATCAGGGCCGACGAGCCCTACGGCTTTTCGCAGGGGAGTTGGGACCACAGAGCAGGCATTGAATCCATGTTCGACTTTAGATGAATATGTATCGGGTTATGGTTCACGGATATACTTGGGTTTTATGGATCTCAGCTCAGCTTTTGATAATGTTAATTGGGATAAGCTTTGGGAATTCTTGAGGTGTATAGGCCTTCCCAAACCAGTCATTGCCATTTTGGTGTCCCTGCATGAACGTCTGACTGCTAAGGTCCGTATATTTTAATTCAGCGAGCTACGAGGCAGAGCATCGGACACGTCAAGGTGTACAAGTAGATCCATCCCAGCCTTGGGTTATGCAGACGATGTCATAGTACTCGCCCGAACACCGAAGGCACTGCTACTATTAGGGTCTGGTTTTGTTGATTTTATGACACCCCGTAACATAAGCCTTAACACTGCTAAATCAAAGGTGATTTGTGGGAGTCGTCAGAAGGGCAAATTGCCTATGATCCTCACAGCTACCGGGAATCTGGAATGGGTGAGAGAATTACCCTATATGGGGGTTATTTTTAAGAACAATATGGATTGGCATTCTCAGATGCCCAGTTGTGCCACAAAATTCACTCAAGTGAACGGAGCAGTTCTGAAATGCAGTAAGAACCTGGGAGGGTGTTCTCTGGGGACTATTTGCCGCATGTACCATGCCAAAGCTGTTCCAACCGCTAGGTACGGGGCTGAAGTGTGGGGTTCCCCCCCTTGTACAATCCCAACAATAAGAGAATCACTTTCTGTGCCGTCTATTCAGACCATCGACTGGTGCTCCTACAAATCTGTTGCACTTGGAAGCTGGCTGGGGCTACATCTCCGACACCTTAAGCCTGGAACCACCGGCACTGTGGGCAAGACGGTGGCTTACCAGGGGTAGGGAGCATCATCTCTCACACTGGCTCAAGGCAGCTATTCCGAGAAGCGAGTGGCCGCAGTCTGTGGCTGTGATTTATAAAGCAGGAGTTGTGCTGGTTGAGATTAAGCAATGCATTCATTAGGCTCTTAGAGGAAGGGGCAATTACTATTCCAAAAGCTGCCATCTTTGGGGGGAAAAAACGACCTGCAAGATACAGAGCCCATGGTGCATGGTTTTCTAGAGCAGAGGCCACAGCCGAGTCTGAAGAATTATACAACCATGTGTGTTAATCCACACAAGACGGGTATAATATTCATCGTTACAGTAAACTGCTAACCTCTAGCTTCTATAGTGGGTAAATGGTCCAGGAGCAAAACCCAGACCATAATGATGGAAGATTTTAAACTCGTTTTTTTATTTTTCTGTCCTATTTTAAAGACACTCAGTATGCGGTTTCTCCTACGCATGTTTACATGTCTAATGTTGTTCAAGAAATTGTATTTTATTAGAGGTTTTACATATTTTTACTTTGTGTGTTCATTGTGTACTGTTATGAAATTAACATTTCAAAATAAAGATTTTGTATGTATACAAGGAACTCAAACCATTAGGTAGCTGTTGCCATCACATGCCTAAGCACTCGCCCCATTTTCTAGACCATGCCATTCTGTACTGGTACCCTCACCAGATACCAGACTTTACCCATTAAATGCTCATGAACTTGCACACCATTTGGCAGATATTGCTATGCTTTGTCCAAGTATGCCAATCATATGGCAACATTACTGTTCAGCTCATAGCCTACCCACTTTATCTGGTCTGCCCTATAGCTCTTTCCTTCCATGGGGGTGGGATCACACCCATGTATTTTAACTCCCCCTCTGGAGCGAGAGCAGGATCAACACCCTCTCCAATCATCCCTCCTAAAGAGGAGGGAGAGCCTCCAGATTAGTCTCCTATCTAGATCAGCAGAAAGAGTCCACAAGCTAGTAACTTGCAGACTCCCGGAAACTGCTCCGTACAGGCCCCGGAATACTCATTTCCTCATAACAATGTGGGAAGGACTCCCCACACTGTGGTAACATGCGCAGGGCCCATGGTTGGCCAAATGCCCACGGCATGCAGGGCATTTTATGTGGGTTATTGACACACATCTGCTGCGAAACATGTCAAGACAAGATCCGGAAAGATAGGCGATTTGAAGGATCGGCACAGAGTTTCCTGAAAAACAAAACCAGGGGCGTATACTCATGATCGGGGGGGGGGGGGGGGTCACCAGTCCGGCAAGACAAGAGTAAGAATACTAATACTGGGTTGGTCATGCCCTTATACACTGACCGCATGAGGCCAAGGGTCACATTATCGGAGCAACAAGGGATGCCGGTCTCGGAAAGCAGAGGATTTTATCGTGGAGGACTGGGCTAAGGAGGAAATTTACCTTATGATCATGTGCTGCTGGTGACATCACGAATGCTGTGGGACAACAATCTGATGTGGACTGGCTTGAAGGTTACTAAAAACTATCACAGGACAGTGTTCTCACCTCATTTTCACACACTCTCCTCTGGCAGTCCAGACTATGATTTTTATTGTGCCCTGATCAGAGAAAGACAGAGTACACAACAGCTGTTTACATACTAACATCACTCAACCTCAAGCAACAAAACAACGGCATACACCTAGGAGGTTGGCACTGCATGGTCAATACAGCTCAAGCGGAGAGGATGGCAGGCAATTACCTTCCACTCATTGAGAACATAATGCCACCTCCAGAACTATGGGTTAGTTCCCTCCTTATGGACTTACTTCTACTGCCTTTGACTATCACTGTTCTTTCTGCTTGTTGCTCCCATGTTGTCATCCTGCTGAGCAGTGCATCCTAAAGCCCTTTGCTAACATCCAATTCCAAGATTGAAAATGTCAAATCTTGCTGTTTTTGCTTTGTGCTAAAAAGTCAAATCTTGCTGCCCATTGCGAAATTCTCTGTATTTTGCTTGTATATGGTTTCTTCTCTGTAACTTGCCAGCCCAGTGACCTCACCACCCTCTTCTCACACCTACCTGCCTTAGCCCCCCCCAGTATCTCCATCCTCTCCTTACTTCCACCCCAATGGCGCTTTCTGTTTCTCCTATCTTCTCCCACTGCTTCTCCATTGACTATCCTTCCCTTCTCACCAAGTCTGGTAGGTAGAAGTTCAAAAAGGATATCTTGGCCTCTAATCCTGGTCTTCCTATCGCCGACACCTACTCCAATGCTTCCGCCAGACAGACCCTCACAGACATCCTCTTTGTCTTTCCTTCACCAGATCTATGGACTCCTCATATGGTCTCTGCCCTATCTCCTCCTCTCCCATTAATGGTGGCACTCGCTGGGAAGTTCTCATGGCTTCCTTCGACTCCTCTAAAGTCATCATTAATGTCTACCTAAATGGCACTGTCATGGTCCAAGGCCCTCAGGCCAATCTCCTCCTCTTTGATAGGCGCTACCCTCGGCTCATCAATTTCCTCTCATCTCCTGCTGTCCCCCTCCTCTTCCCCCCCTTGGCTACCTTTCAATCTCTCCTCCTCCTCCTCCTCCTCCTCCTCCTCCTCCTCGGGCTATTTCTCCTCCGCAGGGCGTACCTCTGATCAGTACCCCTCCCCAGAAGGTCTTTAACGCTGGCAACCTTCTTCATATTGCCCACTCTCAACTCTCGCTCTGCCGTAAACACTCCTCTGACATCTGCCTCCTCCTTGAAGAACTAGACCTTGATGTCCTTGGTCTTACTGAGACATGGTTCATGGCCAGCTCTGTTACGAGCTTTGACACTCTCCTCCCTGACAAGATCCTCTCAGCACCCAGATCCTCCCGGTCCGGTGGGGGGTAGCCCTGATTTTTCCTGAGTGGATTCCTGCCTCTATCATTCCCACTCGGACCTACTTCTCTTTTGAATGCCTTGTCTGTAGGCTTTCTCTCTCGCCTACCCATTCTCTTACTGTGGTTACCATCTACCGGCCTCCTGGTCAAATCACCTCATTTATCTCCGAGTGGTCCTCCTCGTGCTCCTCCTCCTCCTCCTCCGTAATCTAAATATACATTTAGACTCTCCTTGCTCCTCCTCCTGTACTCTTCTGTGACATCTGCGACTCCCTCTCCCTGTCCATCCTCCCCTCTGGCCCGACTCACTCTGCAGGGCACACACTCAATGTCTTGATCTCCTCTGACCTCCCCCTCTCCATCCCTCGGACCACTCCTCTCTCCTGGAGCGATCACTCCCTCCTCTCATCTCATCTCTCCCCCTCCCCCCCCCCCCCCCCCCAAGCCTACCCCAACACTGCCACCTACCTTCTCGGACATCCGGCCCATGAAGCGTGTGTCAGTTGAGGCTTTTGCCGCCACTTTCTCTCCCCCCCCCCCTCCACCTTTGGCTGTCTCATCCAGATACAGCCCTGTCTCTGCTCTACTCTACTCTACTCTTCTCTTCAATTTCTGATACGCTTGATGCTCTTGCCCCTGTCATGAGGATCCGTTTGAAGTCCAAAGCCAAGTTCAATTCCTGGTATGACTCTGACCTAGCTACACTTAAACATAAGTGTAGGGCAGCTGAGAGGAAATGGAGGACTTCCTGTTCATCCTCTGACAAACTGGCCCGTCGCCTGCTACAAAGGCAATACCGGCTCTGTCCTCACGAAGAAGAGAGTCCATATTCAAGCTCGTGTCTCTGCGGCATCTAATAACTCAGCCAAACTCTTTAAAATCTGCAAGGAGCTGGCCAACCCTGCTGCAGTCTCTGCCCCTCCTGTTGCCTCCCAGGCTCTTTGCAATGCCCTTGCCTCTCAATTTCAAAAACCCAGGACATCTTGTCCACGCTCTCCACCCACACTCCTACTCCTCTTCCCTCTCCATCTGTGCTTGCTGACCCTCATTTAGCCACCCTCCCACCATCCTTCTCGTCCTTTCCTCTTTTCACCCCCGACGAGGTTGCTAGACAAGTCCGATCTATGAAAGCCTCTTCAAAACAGGTTCATCCCTGTTTCTCTAAAACCATCAAGGACCACATTGACACCCGCGCTCCAGCCCTTGCTGATTTTTGCAACCACTCCTTTGCCTCTGGGTCCTTCCCTTCCCCTCCCCGCTGAAGCACTCCTTTGTGCATCCTCTTCTCAAGAAACCCACAGCTGATCCTTCTTGTCCAGCTAACTATCGCCCAATTTCCATTACTCCCTTTCTTGGCAAACTCCTGGAAAAGTTGGCCATCTCTCAGCTTAACCTTCATTCCAATTATGTTGGCTGTCTCCATGACCACCAATCTGGCTTCAGAGCTGCCAGAAGCACGGAAACTGCTCTCCTAAACATGCGTGAAAATCGGCTCACCAACCTTGACTCTAACATTCCCTCTGTCCTCATCCTCCTCGCACGGTCAACCATACCATCCTGCTCAACCATCTCAGTGAAAACCTGGGTATCACTGATCAGGCTCTGGCTTGGCTGACCTCTTTCCTCTCAGATCGACCCTCCCAGGTCCAACTCGGGTCCTTCCTTTCATCTATCTTCCTCTCTACCTGTGGTGTTCCCCAGGGGTCTAACCTCTCGCCCTGGCTTTTCATCCAATACCTGGCAACTCTCGCCCACTGCATTGCCATTTTCTACTAAAATTTCCAGTGCTACGCTGACGACACTCAACTCATTTTCAGGCTGCCCTCTGCCACCTCCTCTCCCCCTCTCATCTCCGATTGCCTAACTGCCATTCAAGATTGGTGTGCCGCCAATGATCTTTGTCTGAATGCCAGCAAGACGGAGATCCTCCTCATCGGCACACCTTCACCATCCTTTCCCCTCACTCTCTGGCCGGCCTCCCTTGGCCCTCCTCCTACCCCCACCTGCGAGGCTAAGAACCTCGGGGTCATCTTTGACTCCACCCTTTCCTTCTCTGCCCACATCTCTGAGGTCTCTAAAAAGTCAAATTTCCGACTGCACCTCCTCAGAGGTACTCTGCCTTTCCTCTCCTTCCCCCAGAAGCTCATGGTATCTCAAGCTCTGGTTCTCTCTAGCTTGGACTATTGTAACAGCCCCTTTCTAAATCTACCTGCCTTTACTCTCCGCCCTCTGCAACTAATCCAGAACAGGACTGCAAGACTTGTCCTTGGCCTCAAGCCCTGGGATCGTATCTCTCCAGCTCTGAAATCTCTCCACTGGCTCCCAGTGGATGCAAGGATTAAATTCAAAACCCTCTGCATTGTCCACGAGGCTTTCTGGGGCCTGGGTCCAAAATACCTTCAGCTATCCCTCCGCAAATACCTCCCCTCTCGAGCTCTTCGCTCCTCTACCTCCAACTCACTCAAGGTCAGTCGTTTTTCTAAGAAAAAAGCGGGGGGGGGTAGATCTCGGTCTTCGGCTGGGGCCTCCCTCTGGAACAGCCTCCCTGCCACTCTAAAACTTGAGGAGAATCATCTCCGGTTCCGGAAGCACCTCAAGACCTTCCTCTTTTCTTCTGCCTTCGCTCCCCCTCTCCCCTGCTGATCTGTTCTCTCTTGGCACAGTGCACCTGGCCACCCTCTGTCTTTTGTGCCCAGGTACCTGCTCATCCTGCCACCCTCCCGCACTGCCTCCGGGCCACCCCTTGCACTGGGGTCTGTATCTGTACCCATACAGCCCCCCCCCTTTTTCTTCCTGCACTTATCAGATCTACCCTGTCTGCTGCCTTAAACCTAGCACTTGCAAATTGCTGGCTGCATTACCACTGTTTGTTGCCTTTATTATTTATTTTTTGTTATTTATCTTGTTTCTCCTCTGCTTCACACTTTCCACCTCTCCCCCCTTCGTTGAACTTTTCCCCTCCCCCTCTCCCATGCACTTGCGTGTTCTCAATGTCACTGGGTCTAGCAAGATCGCTGTTTTGTTCTCCCCTGTTCCCCTCCCTTGCCTTGTCGTGCTCTGAAACACTTGTGTACGAGCGCAATAGAAATAAAATATCAAGCAATAAGGTGAGGCAGAGGAGAAACCATGAAATGCTTGGACAGAGGAATTGCATAAAGGCCTTATTAACTGGAACCCATTTCATTGAATGCAATGGAGCACCTACCCTTTGTGAGGAACCAGGAATGAAGTGTGTCCACAGCGGACTCACGGTTATTAATGCAGACCTTTATTAAATAAGGGTTGGGAAAGACCTTGCTGTCCCTAATCTAGGATGTATTTCCCTACCTCAAACAAACAAAGGGTATGCTTGTAATCTGCAACCTTGTAACTTAGGCCTTGCATATCCTGTACTGCTGCACCCGGTTACATTCGGGTCTGGTGCGCATTATAAGTGAATAAAACAAAACATGTACTGTGTCAAGATGTCCAAAGCAAAATTATCCTGTGACCAAAGCCCTATCCTAGCCCCCTTATTCTAAAATGAGCTCCAAGATCTTAAGGTAATGTATTGGGCTTGGAAAGTGCACAAATGTTAAAATTCAACAAAAAGATAAATCCAACTAAAGTTCCAAATGGATAATGTTCATAGTACCAGGGAATGACTCCCATCCCCAGGTTTCTCTCCACCAAAACAACCGTTGAGAAAGAAAAACCAAGTTCTTCGTAGCTCAAGAGGATAACCCTCTCCTCTCGGAGTTGCAATCCACTCAAGGGGAAATGACTCCCTGACCCAAGTCTTTTCCACATTTAATGCAATTTAGAATCCTAAGGGCATGAGTTGTCCTTGGGGTTCTCTTTTCAAAGCAACACAGATGCAATTAAAAAAAATCCTAGGGGCATGAACCTTCCTTGGGATTCGCTTTTCAAGGTACCACAACTTGGGTGCGGGTTGTTGACCCGCAAAACACCTGGTGTACTCTCCTGCCAGGTTTTCTCATGTGCTCCTCCACTTTCAGGATCTCAGGGCATATTCACCTCCCGCCCCCAGTTCCTCTCATCACTGGTGTATATGTATCTCCCCAAACACTGGGATTATGAAAATCAGTTTGTAATGTAAACTGTTGGCAATTTGCCTCTTGTTCTAATTAGGGACTGCCTTCTCCAGCTCGCTCCCAGGTCACCGACCATCCACTGTAGGCTCACCGGTTTTAGGACTGAGTTCTTGACATCTCCAACCCAGCTCAGGTCCTTCTTTGCTTCCACGCTCTCCCTCAGCTTTGGGCGGAGCATCTCTGCTGCTGGCGGCAGTCTGCGCGTCTCTGCAGCTTCCCTTGCCAGTACGAAGCTTCTTTGTCTCGCATACCATTTCAGCACCTCCTCTGCCTGCGGGAACGAGTCTCCGCACCAAACGCTGCCCCCCCCCCCTCTTTTTGTGCTGCTTCTCTGACTCGCTTGCGGCCTGCTGGATTTCCAGCACGAGCTGGGAAATCTCCCCCACGGGTTTCCTGTGTCTTCTCGCTCGCCTGTCCACCCGACAGCTTGGTTTTACCAGCAGCTACTAGCCGGATCGCTCTCCCAGCCCATTCCCATAACAGCTGTGGGGCTTTTCAAAGTCCCACCACCACTCAAACTCTTCCAACATCTAGAATGCAGAGCTGGCTTTCTGGATCTAGTTATCTTCCTTACTCCATCCCTCTAACCCGTTCCAGTGCTATGGTTATGCCAGAAATGTTCATGGCACTTCTTAATCTCAGCATTTCCACAGGGAGTTGTGGGGGTTGTTGTTCAAGACGGCCATATTCTTCTTCATCACATCCTTCTCCTTGTCTTGTGGCAAAAGAGGGGTTAAACGTATCTAAATAGTCCAACTTAAAAACGGATTATCAACATCGCAAACACTGGACAGGGAAGAATGACTACACCAATAATATACATTTTTACCCATTGACTTTCTAGTGTATCACTAGAGTAGGTCTAGGAAAATTTCGGGGTTATAGTTAACACCAAAGGGGAAAGAGGCATACCATGTCACACCTGATGTTGCATCATACCCCGGATTGTCGCCTCCCCCCCCCATGTGATCTCCCTTAAAAATAGCCACCACCAGGGTCAGGATCAGGTAGCGGCTGTCGTTCCCTGGAGAGGCTATCCAAGGGAAGGAGTGTTGACATCATCAGATTCATCAGACTTTCCATTGTTGTAATACAGCATTACAGTCCACATTTGCAGGTCCTAGTAGCTGTTACATTCTAGAAGCCTCAGTAAATGTCCTGTACCAAGCAAAGAGCGGTCTGGAGGGCTGAAAGATTTAACAGCGGTATAGTCCACAGCTCGAGGCTACAGGGCTATCAGCATCTGTGTGAAGCACCTGGGTGCCTCGTTTTCACCGAGAGCAGACGTTTGTTGCACTCAAATGGGAACATGTTTTTGGCCATGAAAAAAAAACGGGGAGGAATATGGTGCCATGGCATCTGAAATAGCCTTTTCACAAATGAAATAGCCCCTTTTCTATTTCCACTGCGAAAGCATCCCAATCAATTGTGCAGAGCCACCAGGGTGAAAAGTGCCGCATCCACAGCAGAGGAAACGGAAAACAGGTGGTTTGTCAAACCCCCTTGGATTGCCCTTAACTATGGTACAAAGCACTGGTTACGGACCGCGCCGAGTGCCAACACCTTCACTGGCCAGGACGCACCTTCCATAATACAAATGATGGCTAAGGCTGTATTTTGAGCCATACGATTGGCTGTCGAACTAGAGCCAGTGGTCGAAGTGTACAGAAAGAAGTAGTGGAACTATGTTCCCTACTGGCCTGCACCCCTCCCACAAACCCAATCGCCACGCACAATTCAAAGCCCAAAACACATGTGACTGCCGCTTAGGGAAACATTCAGTGCAGTGCACTGAAAGTGAAAGTTTCAACTACTTCCTACACTTTTATTTTAGAACGAAACCATTCCGGAATGGTTTCTTTTTTTAAATAAAAGTATAGGAACAGTAAAACTTAATTAAAAGAAGTAGAGGAGCACCGTTCCAGATTTCTCTCACCCACTTCGACCACTGACTAGAGCACATTCATAGGACTGTCAGCTTTGTACAGGGGAAGGATTGTAAGCAAAGCATGGGCCATCCAGAGGGCACAGAAGAGACAACCTAGCAAGCTCCTAGATGCTTGGGAACCCATTGGAACCGAGTTAAAGGTGCGAGGCAATACTAATTCTGAAAAAGAGGGCGGTTCATCAGCTTAGCTATGGTGTTTAGTCTGTCTGCACTAGAATTACTAGTTTTGTTAAAAGGTTATGCAAAGAGAGGCGTGCAAGACTGAAACCCAGCCTGCAGAAGGACGATAATGATAGGATATACGGAGCCGCGCCACAGCCTAGCAGACTAGACGGTCTTCATTCCGGCCATGGGTTGGCTCCTCGCTGCTCTGCAGCATTCAGTACTGCAATCCATCAGGACCTTAGGTGCAGACTGAACATTAGCACATTTGCGACATGGCGCACAGCAGACAGAAAGAGGAACCGCAGCTTCCAGGGCCTACTGATGATGCATTGGCTTCAGATGTTGTAAACATGCACGTGTTGGCGCACGCGCTTGCAGTCACGCGCCGCCAGGCCACATGTTTCACCTCGATGCCTTTTGCTCTTATCCCCAAAGAGTTCTCAAGAAGGGCCAGTTTTCACGCTGGTTTCGTCCTTGGCTCATTGGACAAAACGCATAACCAGTAAGACAGTCATGTGGGTGGTTTGAGCAATGGGACCACTTGCCCGCCAGGAGTTGAATTAGGACGACTTTACCCAACTGCAAAAATGTATGGGGGTAGGGGGGAAATAGGGGAGAAGGAGGAAAACCCCACACCTCCATCCCCACTTCTATTACACCAAACCCTAATTTATCATCTACAGTTGTGCAGTTGATAAGAAAAATGGCCAAGTTGTAGTCGGGTGGAAAAAAAGAGGAATAGCGGGAGTGCGATACTGAATGCAGTGTGCGTGGTGATACACAGCGATATAACGTAGATCCCACCACGTCTATCCACAGGTAGAAAGCGGTAGGATTTTAGATGGAGTCTGCACTCTGTTATGTAATGACCTGCGGCACCTTTCGCCACAGCTCAAGCGCCATCAATGCCAGTCATGTCTTCACAGGCGGCAGAACCTTTAGTGGTGGCGGGACAGCTCGCTTCCCGTGGCTAGCTCCGAAAGGCCAGCAGGCACGGCGAGGAACCACATGCTCACCTATTATGTAGCACTTTGTAAGATCGTGTAATCTGTGGGGGGAGGAGGGTGCCAGCCACTGCGTTGACCTTGTGCAGATGCATGGACCCCCACAGGTTGGTCTGGAAACGCAGCAGGTTCTGGGAGTGTTCAGATCAAAGAATTGCAACCACTAGGGGGCGAAAAGTCTTCCTGATTGCAATTGGTCTTCTCAGCATCTGGTTCCATTGTCCCAGTGACTACCCTATGAAGTGGGTGGTAAGGAAGTACAGCAGGACAGGAAAGACATAGGGCACAAGTGTTGCTGCAGGAGGACAGAGTTGGGGGTGGTCGGTGGAAGCAAGTAGGGCTTATTGGAGGACGGCAGCTGGAGCGGACAGAGCGAGTACAAAGCAGCAGGGACAAGGTGGTATGGAGCCAGAGGTAGAGGGTAGAAACGGGTGGCATGGCAGTCTACGAGAGTAGTGGTATGCGTTTTGTCCTTCTGAAGGGACGGGGCAGCAGTTGCGAATCTTGGCGGTGGGAGGGACGGGAGGGCGTTCCAGCACAATCACCAGTTTTGGGTGTGGCCACAGCTCCGCATGTAGACTGATTTACTGCATAAGCAATGTGCCATGGCCATTTACTGCATAAGCAATGTGCCATGGCCATTAGCCATGCTCGGTCTGTCTGGGGCAGGCTTTGCACTCTGGATGCACACCGAATGCAAAAGCTGAAATTCACATGAACTTGACCGTACCAAGCAGAGCTGTGGCATGCAGGCTCCGAGTAACCAACTACTTATAATGGCACGGATGTATCCTGCATCCTAGTCCTCGTTTGCTCTGAATCCTGAAGAAGCACACAAGTATTCGTCAGCTGTTCCAGAAACATCTACAGCTCATCATATTGGGATCAGAAAGTCCCTTCAGAGGCACACAGAGAGCGATACACAGCACTATCCAACAAAATACCGGCAGCGAGCACCATATCTGACCATTACCGAGACAAGCAAAAGGATATTTGCCACTTCATGGGGCATCTAGCAACCAATGAGGACTTGAGGTCCAAACGCCATCAATAATTAAACCCTTAGTTACTGTGTTTTTGCTGTTGCCTACTACCCTCCTCAAGGCTCCTGACGCATAACGGACAAACCCTTTACTCACCAAAACCAGAATCCCAGAGAAATATTCCTAAAACATAATATAGCTCTCTAAATCAGGGATACCACAGGCTTGCAGAGGGACACTCGAAGCACTCTATGATCAAGTGGAAGAAACTATTGCAGTGGCAGTTGAAGTGGCCTAAAACAAAATTACCAAGTCATATCCCCTCAGGGCTCGTTTTTAAGTTCCATTCTTTCTAATTGTAAAACAATTATCTCTCAATTCAAATTGCACCGACATACCCTAGGATGAACTCTTCCATGGAGGCGCGTGGTAGCGATACCTTTTAATTGCTCTCTGGAGCACCACGAAGACTATTGTTCCAAAACCTGTAACTGTGGAATAATGGATTCACCCAAGAAGTCTGTTATCTGGAGAACAAGGTAGTCTTCCTGTGAGCACAAGTGATGCAAAGGGATCTCATGGTCTGCGTTAAGAGAACCATTTCTCAGGTCCCACTGTGAGAGCTCAACTTTGCCAGTGATTCCAACAATTGTCTGCACTGGAATCATTGGTGTGCATCACAGTATAATCCATCCAGGCGTTCTCCCTGGATCTGGACGGGCTATATATAGTTTCATCCCTAGTGTGTTACTGTATGCAAGATATGAAGCCAACTTTGCCTCTTCTGACCCAATTTGCCTGTTTAAGCGCAATGACCGGCTGCAGAAATCTTCCCTCTCAAGTCACTTACATCACACAATCTGCGTCCTCAACACATCATACATTTGTCAGTGCGTTGCTAAGGGGCAAGTCAGGCATTAGCAGTAACAACCATTCAGTGAACCTCCATATTCACAACGGCATAGTCAGAGTGTAACCATTATCACAGGTGCCCCATTTTTTATTATATATGCATTCCTAAAATCTCTGCACATACAATTCAGAGTGTGCTTACTTGTATTTCATGAATATGTACACTAGGACTATCACGCGATCCAACCAGCATAGCCAATAGGGCGCAGGAGGCATCAACGTATATATGTACACTAGGACCATCACGCGATCCAACCAGCATAGCCTATAGGGCGCAGGAGGCATCAACGTATATATGTACACTAGGACCATCACGCGATCCAACCAGCATAGCCAATAGGGCGCAGGAGGCATCAACGTATATATGTACACTAGGACCATCACGCGATCCAACCAGCATAGCCAATAGGGCGCAGGAGGCATCAACGTACATATGTACACTAGGACCATCACGCGATCCAACCAGCATAGCCAATAGGGCGCAGGAGGCATCAACGTATATATGTACAATATGACCATCACGCGATCCAACCAGCATAGCCAATAGGGCGCTGGAGGCATCAACGTATATATGTACAATATGACCATCACGCGATCCAACCAGCATACCTAATAGGGCGCAGGAGGCATCAGCGTGTTCTTTCCTGGTGCTCTTCTTTCCTCCGTCCCTGGTGCTCCTCTTTCCTCCATCCCTGGTGCTCCTCTTTCCTCCGTCCCTGGTGGACAAACATTCTGTGGCGAGAGGATCAGCATCGAGCGGAACATATCCCTCCTTTCAGAGAAGCAGCAAGTCTTCAAGCCGGCCTCTATGTGATGGCCAATTGCCCACTTAATGTATTCCGTCATGGTGATGTATAGAGGAATTATCTTTTGGTTGTCGGTATTGATCTTTCAACTACTTAAGACCTGTGACAGTTGCAGCAAGGAGAACATATTTAAGTGAAGCTACTAACCAGCCATAAAAAAAGTCACTTGCATCCTCAATTCTATACATACACACAGCACAAGAGTCAAATATCACTAGCATATGGCTTGTGGCAAGTGCCCATTTTGTGCCATGGTTGCAGTGTTTCAACAGAATGTATGCTAAGACGCTACCATGATCTTCACATCCAAATTATTAGATCAGAAAAATGTGGGGGGGGTCACATAGCACTGAAAGAGACCCCTGGACCTAGCACTGCTCGATTCACTTCCAGTACACCGTGGACCAGGGCACAACATTTGCAGTCACCACTAGAAATTGGCTAGTGATAGACTCTTGTCAAGTAAGAAATTGTGTGTTGTGTATAGATTGTGGTGGCAAGTGACTTTATGACAACTTGACATTTTTATCTCTGGACCACAGTCACTCTGCACAGACTTAGCCATGCTCTGCCCATCATCAGCTACTGCCACACACAAACCTTGTGTACCCTTGGTCATGCGTAAACCTGCGGTGCACCTCCATGCCCAAATCACATTCACAAGCACACACCCACCCCTGCGACCATCGTGTACTTTTGCACTTACTCAATTCTTCACCAGCACACAGCTCACCATTTCTTAATCGCCAAGAGTCCTTAATCACTCGCCAAGAACTAGTGGCGAGTGCAGAACGGGAGGCTATTCCATCATCATGCCGTACATGTCAAACGCCTAGGCACATAAAAACCAAAGCACCAGATGAATCGGATTGCCTGCTCTGGAGCCAGTCGTTCATGAACCCAGCCAGCAGTGTATGCCAAGCAGATGGACCCACACGTGTCCCTGCTTTCCACACACCCCTAGGATAGGGAACGCCAAGCGTGGGGGAGGCCTAAAAGACTACACCTGCCAAGGGAACTGAAGGGGTTAAATCAAGGTTCCAATGCATAAAGACACTTCCCTGCATTCTCAAATGCAGCAGAGCCCACTCGTGCCAGCAGCCTTCCAGGGAGCTTGCCAAATCCATGTCAGCAAATCTCTAGCTCCAAGAGGGCACATATGACCTCTGGTGGGAGGTTATGCGGGTCATACTGAACGCGTGGCGATATGTAGCAAGACTCGAATAAACACCAACTAAGCACTGTGGAAAAAAACAAAAGCCCTGCCAAGAAGAATTTCATTTTAATTTAGCTTGCGCCGTCAGAACGTGTGTTAAGGCCATAACACCTGCTCGGAAAGCTCCAGAGCAAGAAGGCTGCCAAGTTTCCTGGCACCCCGACTGAAGCGCAAGGTGCCCCGGCAGCGCGCGCCACGCAGAACTCTACAGCCGCGCACCCCTTGCATTTTTAAAGCGCTCACACATTTTTTTTTTTTTTTTAAGTTTCGTAATTGTTTTTTTCCTATTTTTTTTGTCTTAGTTGGGTATTTATAACGCGCCTAATACCCAGAGGTTTCTAAGCGCGGACCCGGGGATCGAAACTGTGTTGCTTCGTGTTGTCTTGCTTCCAAGGCGAACACGCTGCCCTGAGCTATCCTCCCGGGACATTGCAGTGCAGTGCATTGGCGCAAGCTCACTGTGCTGCCGCCGTCTGCAAGAATGCCAACTGTGCAGCAAACCCTTCCAAAACTCCTTATTAGAACTTATGAAAAACAAAAGCAATTACTAAGAACTTCCAAGCTATTTTATGCACAATGGCGACTATGCACAAAGACCAAACTTGTTCCTCAAGGTGGCCGAGTGGTGTTTGGGATAAATGTTAAGCAGGTAACAAGTGAACAGTGGGTCTCCTTCACCTGTGCATTGGCAGCATGTGCTGGGGACAGACTTTACTCTTCAGACACGAGCCCAGCAGTGGAACCCTCCAGATACAATAATAGGGTCAACGCCATAAGTACGGTTCAAACAAGAGGCTAGAAATATACCCATTCCGCGCCATAGACAAATCAAAGAACAAGGAAACAGATAATACACGATATACACTGCCCCAAGCAGGTCTCTGCAGCGCCTCCGCTCTCAGCCCCTCTCCTCCTCTAAAGTTCAGTTTTGGAGAAAATAAACATCTCCGAAAACTAAAAGGAAGGTCCTTGGACCCTAATGTAGAGAGATATCCCAGCCCTTTTACGTCCACATCGTACGGCTATCTGCATGAGTGTATATAACTCATGGCTATAGAAACAAGTTAATCTTAGGGTGAGCGTGGGGGGCTGTGGGGGTCTCTGTCTGGGTACCGAGCCCCGTATGCATGATGTACTTGGTGATTCTCACAGACATGTTGGATGTACAGATCTGAGGTCATTATGATCCCAAAATGCTCATTTATTTTATTCAAAACAGGCCAGAACCCCAATTCATGCCATTTTCCACCTTCCCATTTTTCACGGGAGTATTTCCAACGAATACGAGTGTTCAAGAGTGGCCACCTCAAAATGACAACCTATGAGAAAAGAATGTATAGGTGTATTGCAGGTTGTGACACTGCTAAGTATAAGAGGTTTAACATTATTATCACTAGAATATATACTGAAAGTGATAACTAGAAATGAGCATTGTGCAAGTCCAATGAAATCATTACTAAATATCTAGAAAGTTATATTCAGATTAAAACCAATGATCTGTTTGTAGCAGGCACAAATAGCCCCCCCCCCAAAAAAAAAATGAACATTAAAAGCAGTTGTAAACACTGCAGCCTGGTCCTTAGCAAGGTCTTCCAAAACCCCAGCACAGAACCCCTACACACTCCTCTCATTCGATCCAATCTCGAACCCCCCCCATTGCCTATATTGAAATCAGAGCCAATTCATATCCGATCACTGACGTAGGTACCCTCCTTGGTAGAGGAAGAATTCGCCTCCAGAATATGCCTTCTAATGTGGTCCACAGTTCTCACGGAGTAGACAGAAAAGCCTCTGCTGTGTGTTAACATCGGGGGAACTTTGGCCCTGTAGAAGCACAGGACATATAGAGAATTGTCCATATTTACTATGGATCGCCATTCCTTGGGCTATTAGGCTCTTACTTTTGTTCTTAGCTCTATACGGCGCGATTCGTCATTTATGCAGGTTTCTAGGTAAGTTGTTTCATTTACTTGAGACAGTACTTCCTGCCCTAGGAACCATCTGAACACTCTTCCTCTTAATGAACGGAACGTTAAGAGGTTGTCTTTTCCGTATTAATCTGCAGACCATTTTTGATAACATAGGGCCTCATTATGAGGTTGGCGGTAAGCTACCGGCCGGTTAATGCAAACCTTGTAACACTGTTTCGCTGGCCGATATCCTGGTACCGGTGGCGACAGGCCTGGATGTCAGGCAGAGGAAACTGCAAGTCCCCATTCCCGTGCAGTCCCAAAGGACTGCACGGGAATGGGGACATGGAAGTACCGCCACCGTTGCTAAGTGTGCCGGTGTTTCTTTGAAAACCATGCCTACAGATGCCAGTACTCCTGTTAGGTCATACCTGCCGGGAGAGGATCGGGACCCTGCAGGCAATCTCTTAGTCTGGCGGTCTGGAAAGGGTGCCGGTATGGCACTACCAGCACTGTTATTTCCAGACCGTCATTCTCGGAATGAGGCCCATAGTCTTGTAGAATCGATAAGTCTTCATTGGAGTCCTATTGGGGCCTGGTTGATCATTACTAGGTCATCTGCATTAATGATACCCATGACTTAGTTTGGTCATTAAATTTACGGAGGAAAGGCTCACGGAGTGTCCATTGTCTCATGTAGATCTGACAAAAAAAAATAAAAAATGAATATATTTGGGGCCAAGGGGCACCCCTGTTTCAGTCTTTTTGGGTGAATTTCTTTGGATAAGAGCCCCTGATTGTTCTTCAACTACAGGCCAGATAAGATTGAATTAGCAGGGCCTCAATTCCTGACAACCGGTACGAGGGACAGCTCCACGCCTCCAGTTTTGACCATGGAGTATATGTCAAATGCTTTTTTAAGTTTGATGAAAGCCCAAGTACATTTTTTTGTGTGACTTTTTAAAGCTTTTAATGTCAGAAGATTTAGAAGAACAGTTTAGATGAGTGCCCACGCCTTTTAAGAATCCCATCTTACGAGGATCGCATCGGTTCTCTTTACTTGCCCATGTCTGTAGAGGTTTTAAAATTATTCCAGAAAACAGCTTGCCCAATACATCCAAGAAGGCAATAGGGCGGTAGTTGTTAGGGTTCACCCTATTGCCTCTCTTGAATATGGGAACTATAATGGCCTTTCTCCACCAGTCAGGGATCACTCCTGCTTGCATCACCTGTTCGAATTATTTCTATATAAAAAGGAATCAAAGCTTCCGGGCAGATTTAATCATATTATACGTTATCCCGTCCGGGCCCAGAGCTGTTGCTGATTTTGCAATCTTGATCAAGGATTGCAATTCTTCGGAGTAGAACGGGATTGACTAGGGCCCTCTGGTATCTTTAAGAGGGTAATATCCTGTTCTCCAATGGGGCCAAATATTTTGGGTAAAAAATGTTACCCAGTTGTCCTCTGTCACCATATTCATGAGAAGAACATTGTGAGAATGTTTTCCCATTGAGCAGCTGCCTAATTTCTCTTGAGTTTTCAATTTCCATTATTCTCAACATTAAATCAGCATCTTTCTGAAGAATGTGTGCTCTATATGAAAGCAGCCAGTTTTTATATTCTGCAGTTCCGCCACCAGTTCATTTTTTTAGGTGGTGAATTTCCCATATGTCTGACCGTAACTGTTTATTTCATGGAAGCAATTCCTCTGTCGCGAGCGTGCTTGGGTGTAAAGATGATTTTGCTTCCCTGGTTACCTGAAACCCCAAATTCCAACAACAATGGAGCGTAATTCACACCTTCTCGATTAGGTTACTGGAGTTTATATTTAGAAAGCAAAGTAGAGACCTCTCTTGGTCGTATACTAAACCTGTTCCTTCGGAAATTTCGACATGAAGTTTGCAATGTTCTGGCTCTTGCCAAGAGCAGATATTGGAGGTCATTTTCAGAAGGAAATGGTCACTTTTTTTGTGTTCAACACTTCCAAAGATTTGACATGTTTTTATCATATTGTCAGATACAAAAAAAGTAATCTAGAGTCTTTAGACTGGGTCTCATTTGTCCAGGTGGGCTTCCAAGCGAGGTCTCCCCCGATTTGTCCATTCAGCATCTGAAAGTTTCATTTCCATTGCAGCGGTCCATCTGGCTGCCCTAGCTTGAGAATTGTTGGAAACAATGCAAGTCTGTAATGATATTGCCCCTTCTGTCAAGACATGAGATGTGTAAATCACTGCATATTGCTACCAACGGCGGGTTCAATTGACTTGCACATTTGTCGACTATATCCATAACCCAGTACAGATCGAACCAGCATCCGCTGCCATGACTGCAATACACAGGCCCATAGAAGGAACCGAGCAGACCGTAAAGAAATCCGTTTAACCACAAGGGAACCCCGACCAGGGCACCGGACCGTTTTAACCTAGCCTTGATAAAGACCCACAAGGTTGAAACACGCGTCGGCTGACCATCACTTGGACTAAGATTCCACACTGAAATAAAGCCTATGCTGTATCAACCACAATTAGCGTGGAAACCACTTTTTCCAAAAACACGTAGCTTGTAAGGTAGCCAGGACCTTTTCTTGCTATATCCATAATGAATTCTATGAAGAGATTAGATGATATTGCCTCCAAATTCCAATATAGATTAAGGATTAGGAGTCATTGCATTGCTGAATCTGTGTCCTAGTTATGGTTCAGTAGGGTAGCTTGAATGAAAAAAATTCGAATTCCAAGATGAAACGAGTCCCATGCCATTTTTCACCAGGGTAAGGCGGCCTGAAGGTCTCCCTTTAGCTCACCTGTATGAGGGATTGAGACATCAAAACCGCCAATCATGTTTCCTGGAAGCATAGGGCCTCAAAATCCGAGAATACAATTTCACAGTTGTTAAACAGGTGCATAAATCTGCACGTATTCCAGGAACCTATGATCCAATGCTGGAGGTTGGCGTTATATGTTTAAGACTCTTGTCCATAGCGACTGTTCCATTTGAGGATCTTTAGGGGTGTTAGGGAGATGTTCTTTCATTGTTCCGACTGCTTTGTTTGTGCAGCAGAATTGTTCAGCTGAATGTGACCTTTAAAGGATAATTCATATCAACAATATAGGTATTTGGTTTTTCCCTACAATAATCCTTGTAGGTTTAAGTTTTGATTTTATTTTGGTATGGCGTCCACGTTTTAGCGTTAGAGTACTCTGATGCCAGAGCATTGCTTTTTAGACTTGATTTTATTCCCGTTTCAGGATTTCCCCTTTCGGTATTTCATTACCACTTGAGTTACCATCTTCATATCCTCGGTATTAATAAAGCAGAATGCGAGAATGTGAAAATCAACACAGCACATTATGGCGGTTTAATATCAGATCGTCATTCGTTGGTAATAGACGGTCTAGAAGGAGACCATTTTAGCCCACCAGGTTTCGTCAGGTTTTATTTGATCAAATCTCTTGAACGACAGGAAGAGCAATCTTTTCTATGAGGGATGTTTCCGACTCCCATTCCATGAGAATTGAGATTTGTTTCAAATCGTTCCTTCTCCAGTCAGTATCTTCAATCATCTCTCACCTTTCTGCCAATGTAAGGAAAAGGCGCTTTGGACTTCCCATTTAATCCTTCCGATTCACAGCTACTGGGCCATGTCTGACCCATTCTCCCATTGCATTTCAAATTCTATTCTAGTCGTTTGCTACTCTTCATCATCCATCGAATAAGTGGAAAGATCTAAGAAATCAATTTCCTCTTGTCCTTTTGAATTTTCAATTCGATTGTTCAGAGCTATCGTTTTAATTTGCTTTTTCAGAATCTACTTCAGATTCAGGTGGTAATGATATATTTCACAGAAACTGCCTTTCGTCATTCGATCTTCCTATTTTGACCTGCTGAATATTATTCTTGTTTGTTAAGCAGTTTTCTCTTTTTCAAGATTGGAAAGGGGTATTCCCCTGGCACTGAAGGCGAGTCTGGTTTCGACTTTTACCCACAGCTACGTTTTCCAGTGGCTTCACAAAAGGTGAAAGAACTATTGTGGCTTCTTTTACATTTCCCAATAAAATGTCATGGCATGTCCAGTATTTGCTGCATCGCCTTTTTGCTTGGAAGCGTCTTTATTCACAATCACATCATGCTGTCGTTGCTTTATTAAATTTAAGTCTTTTTGGTCCAATTCCTTCAAGTTGGGGTCAGTTATACAGGTTGAACTTGAGGAGGTCGATCAAAGACTCCACGAATGTTGACTATTTATACACCTGCGGATCCATTTTGTTCTTTAGAATTTCGAACAGAGCACCCAATAGGTCTTTTTTATCCTTCCTCTCTATATCCAAAGATTCCTGCAATTTTATCGGTTGTTGCATAAACATTGCCGCTTCACGGTCCACTCTAGCTTGTAACAAGGTGATAAAAGATTCAACGTATAGCATCTTTGAGTGGATCATGGTAGGAGGGTTGCTGAATACTTGTAATTTTCGTTGATGTTTTCATATAGCTTGATGAATGGTGCCAAGGAGACATTTAGCGCAGTCAATACATTGAATATGAAAAGGCATGGAATTTAGCAGGTTTACCCTCTCTCCGTGGTTTCTAGGGGTGAAGACCGAGTCATCCAAAGATGAAGATGAGGTTGCTTTAAGAGTTTACTTCTTTTGTTGTTGCTAGTCTGGTCTTTGTAATGAATGATGGAAGTATTTCAGAGTCAGCTTTACGGGGCAGGTCAAATTCAGTGAGTCCTTCAGTAACAAGGTCACCCTTCAGCTGAAAATCATCTGAATTGCCATAATTATTAGATGAGGCCATAATTTCCTTGTACCGTTTCTTCTGATTCAAAGTGTTGCTCACTGGTCGTGATGTCAGTGAGTTTGCCTTTGAATCCAGTTCGTCTTTAATAAAGGCAATCTCTCTGGCTAAACGCACGGACAGAGGTATTGGTGTTTGATGCTGTATTCAGGGCCAGTTTATGCATAGCCGTATGCCGAGTGTGAACCTGCAATGGTAGGGGCCATTGTCTTTTGGCAGTAGAGTTAATGGGGGGGGGGACCTCTCCTGAAAACAATCGTATCCCTGCTCAAGTAGGGATGGCGCCGCGTCTTTAGCCGTGTGCTGGGCATGAGCCTGCAATGGTAGAGGACATGTATCTTTTTGCAGTAGAGGTGATGGGAAAGACCTATTCTAACATTCATTTTCCCGGAGAATAACGTCTGCCTTAAGATGCATCGATGCCCATTTTTCTCATCTCTCAAAATCAACCCATTTCTTTCAAGCACAACTTCAACCAGCAACATTTGCATACGATATACAGCCTGCAAGGTTTGCACTGGTGACATGCAATGTGCAGACAGCAAGGTAAGTGATTTTCTTTAAGTACCAAATGTCTAAAGTGAAGCCTATCTTCTTATCAAGCTTCCAAGACACTATGAAATCTAGAAAGCAACCAGTGGTGGGATTGGTTAAGATGGTCATTAACTGCATAGAATTACTTCAGCATTCCCTCCAACGCACATGCTCAAATCTCTGACATTCATAATCGGATCAATCTCAAGGCTCGTTTGCCTTAATGCTCAAGAGCTCTACACAGCCCTTCCAGACACTGGGAAGATCCCCTGGAGAACGTCCGACAAGGTTGGTCATGATTAAGACTCCCACTGAAGGGCCTGGCGAGCAGGTACTGCGCTTCCATGCAGAATGCATTTCTGTGGTAGCAAGAGTAGGACACCTAATCAACCTTGCTCTGGATACAGTTGCCAGCAGAACCAGAAAATGTTCAATTAGAAGGACTCTGCTCTGCTCATGACCGCAGCAAACAAGTCAAAACAAAGAACAGGAACGACGATTAAACAAATGGTGTTCCAATGAGTGACAGAGCCAACTAAACCGAAGCATATCAGATTTAGTAGGGATTTGAGAATCCTAAATTCCATTCTAGATACAGGACATTTGAGAGGAGGAGAGCGGGGAAGAAAAAAAAGGGGTATCAGGGGTGAAGTGGAGGGAGAGACTCAATGCCTGCGAGTTGAGAGTTCTCTGAAAGCAGTTTTGAATGGTTGAGGAGAGAGGTTGTGAATCTCCCCATTTCCACTCTGAATGGGGAGAATTATTTTTTCTTAGAAAAGGAAATCTTAACCTGACCCCATCTTCAAATACACATTCAGTGATTTAGGTCCTGAAAAAACACCTCGTGAAATAAGAGCCTAGATACACACACCTCAACTAATAGTCGAGATCCTCAACTAAAGGGCAATTTACACAAACAAGTAATCAGGTTACTAAATCCAAGAGCCGACTCCTTGGATGTTTCTATACATATTTTAAATGCAGATCCTCCTTATAAATGCCCTCACCTTAGCATAACTAACTTCTTATGCGTTTAGACGTGCAGGTAAAATGCAAAGCGGCAGCTGCTTCCTCAAAAAGGTCTAAAGAGCCGTAACCAAGTCAATTTCAAAGAAGAACTTTAAACTATCCGAAACACGACAATTATATAAGTAGTGTAACCATTAAATATCACAGTATGCTGGATTACACCCAGTTCGAAGAAATGTAATAAAAGGCAAGGGGGGTGGGGGTTGACTGGGTGGGGCTAGGTAGAGTGGCTGGTGGCAGGAGGGATTCGCTGGTTAACCTAAAAGGTCTAAACTACTCTCTACACCTCCTGCTTACCCTCGCAAAGAGCCTCTTCAGAAGTATTCCTGGCCCATCCAGCAAACTGACCAGCTTGAACCCGGGTTACTATATAGGAGCGCTGCTGTCCCGATTTGAGACTTGAAACAAAGGGAATCGCTTACTTGTGGTCCTGGGCCCTCTCCCGCCAAAACTTGTGATCCTAACTCCTCTGGGTCACGATTTAAGAGCATGGACCATGCTGTGAGAATTTACGGTCCCTGTGTCGCCCCGCAGTGGACGGTCACAAGTGCCTGCAGACCTGCCCCCCCGAGACATGCTGCACTGGAACTGTCTTCCTTTCTTCTTTGAAAGCAGATCAAAGGCTACTGTCCCGCCACAGACGATCATCCCATCCCGCAGCCGCTGAGAGCTGGAGCGAAGTGCAACTGCGGGGGTTAAACGTACAAGCGACCTGGACTAGACTGGCAAAGTTTGGCCCGGACTGTGTCAAGGGTCGGTGAGTACTTGCATCACTTACTGGTGGCCCCCTGACACAGCCATTTGTTTTTACGCACAAGAACCCCTGAAAAGAGAACTCACCTAAGCTGGGTTAGCCTGCGCTCTCCATCAATTCACAAACTCCGAAAGTCGACCTACCTGCAAGGGTAGACCCTCCCCAAACAATAGGGCTTTATAAGTCATAACCTCAACCCCCTTCCTGAACTGCTACAGCTCCCTGAAGAGGACTCACTTTCGCTCTTATGCACGACCGTGCGTTGGTAACGCACTGCTGTACTTTTGACACAAGGTTCCTCACTTCGTAGGGCTGTACTGCATAAGCTAGAGATCGACTTTGAAAAACTGCCTAATGCGATTACTGCGTTTACTGACCCCTTCTGTTACAGGTCATGGTTGCGTTCTCTGCTTTATCCGCATTAGGAGAAACGCATTTGTATGTATGTTACATAGTGTAAGGCATGTGGCAACTGTTCATTATTACTGTGGTTTATAAGTGTTTAGGTATAAAGGCCTATAATAAATGTATTTTTGATATACACCTGTCTAAGAGTATTCTGTGTGTGCTCATTGTGGGCTTCCGATCACTGTGACCTCTCACGAGACTTTGTCTTGCCCGCTTGCCAAGCTACAGTAAATTGATCTGGTTCCCCTCTTATACTAAACTAGGTTGGCCTCCTAAACTTTTGCCTCCATGTCAAAGTTTAGAAATCCATCTTAACAGTTACATACCACGATGCAACATAGCAATTATCAGGTGTAATAGATCCATTTTACTCTCAGGGCATTCTAGGGCAAGGTAAAACATAATTTCGATGATATGGCCATGCAGGCCCACCCCTTCTGAAGCGACCACCTCTTTGAGCTCAACAGGGGGGGGGGGGGGGTAGGGGGGGTCAACTGAGACATGCACCCAGTTGGATAGTCACATTTGGTGAGTTCCTAGGGCACAAGGTGGGCAACCTTTGCAAACCAAACACATCAGAAGTATGTAATGCAGAATGGTTCTATAAAGTGTCCTTCTACCAATAATGTTGGACTTGCTGCGCAAGGCTGTGTAAGAAAGGAAGACAGAGTATTTTAGTCGGATAACGGGAAGGAAGATGCAGGTCAGACAAACCGGTCACTTGTTTGTCGATGTGAACATCTTGATGTTGTTTGTGGTTGGTACCGACCAGGCAGGTTAGCCATATGAGCAGCCCCACCGTATTGTGGAGTGCAAAGCTTAAACAGCATGGTTGCTGATAGAAGATGGATAGGGCCGAGTCTGTTCATTAAGGTCATCGATACAAGTGTGGGAGTTGTAAGTATGCAAGATTTTAGTAATGAGCAGTTGATGGATGAGGGGGGGGTATTTATTTTTACATTTATAGCAGCGCACAAAGCCTTCCGGCATCTAGGCGCTAGTTACAGTCAGTGCAAGTGGGGGCGAGTGTGTTTTTACTTCCTGGCTCATGGTGGTAGATTTCACTGACAAGGTGCAGACCATTGACACGCCGAAGAGATTTGAGGAGTCATTGGGCATTCCCGAAGTAGTGCCAAGAGTTTAAAAAGTGCTGGCCGTAAATTATCCCAGGTTTCTGGTGCACAGTTTATAGTCGGTTGATATCATTTTTCTTTTCTTTCAAAGTGGATAGTTAAAAATCTAAGTCTTGAAGTGGGGAACCTATTACAGGAGAAACCCAAAGTCCTGATGCAGTACTATTCACCATTACATTACTGGCTAGAAGTTTCAGCTAGGAATTCTTCACCAGAATTGTTTTGTCCTCTTACCCAGAAGCAGCAATGCATCATGTCACCAAGTCCCAAAGCACTTTCCCATCCCTGTTCCCAGCCAAGGCGTTAGACAAGAAGGCCTTTAGGCCTGGTAGATAAACCATTCATGGTACCACGTTGCAGGCCTGTGAAATCAGAAAGGAATGTGAATGGCCTAGCCCGGGTAGGGCTGTGCCCGTTACTAAAGGACAATCTCCTGTGAGCCGGGACAAAAGAGCTGCAAAAACATCCCAACCCAGATTTAGGGCACTGGCGTGTCCCCCCCCCCTCCTCCAGGAAGGTAGTCATCCTATTTGACCTGCCAGGTGACAACAAAACAGCACTCGTAAATCCCTCACAACCAGATTGATTAGAATGTTGCTGGAGAGGCCCAGGTGTAGCTCGGAGGAGGGGCAGCTGCTAAAATGGGAGCACAGGGAGCACAGAGAACGCCGTTCAGTGATTTGTACTACAGAGTGAGGCCAACAAATCCAGCCTTGCGATGGGGAGGCATGGAGGGCACCTGCGTGTCTAGGATCACGAGAGACGCTTCTTCACTCGAAAGTATCCACTGAGCTCACGTCAATTTCCAGGTGCACATCATGCGATTCGGTTCATGGGGAGGGTAACATTCTTAAATGCTCGCCAATCATGTTCTGCGAACTCAGGGTGGCAAGACAACAGACCATGTGCTGGTGGGGAAGGGGGGGGCGTGGTGGGAATACATTGGGTCGGCCAATCACTTGAGGTACTAAAGAGGACTGAAAGTAGGTATATAGGAAGTAACCAATGTGGGTGAGAAAAGAATACTGTATATTGCTCGCATCACACGTGACAACACTTGGGTTCTATACTACTCTCTGGCACTTACTTTCTTTTGCATACAAAATAAACCTCACTAGAGGTGCACCAAGCCCTTTTCCTTAGGGGATTGTTTTTTTTTTTTTTATTGTCTGGTTGTTGGTGGTCTGGCCTACAGGACCTTAGCAGGTGCCCTAGAAGTGACCTCTTCTAAAAGGCTCTTCCTCCAGACCTTTGATAGGCCGCTGCGCGATTAATGGCTGCTTCTCTTATACAAGTGCAGGGCATTTGTCACATCCTTCAACCTGACCAATCACACTTCATGTCCCTTGAGAGGCACAGCACATTCGTTATCCAATCACGAAGCAAGTTGCTCCAGAGCCCACCCCTTCAGGCAGGCAGGTTACACGACCCAGACCTTCGACCTTATTTGACATACTCTAAAGGATGCCTGTGAGGGCCACTGTACCAAAGCTAAAATTGGTCATTATCACCTTCACCTACACGCTGACATGTAACCCACTGGGCGCCAGTCTAACAGAAAGAACTACACCCAAACATACACAAAATACATCACCAATCTGGGCACACTCACAATGAGGGATTTGTAAAGTTAGAATGGACGCCGAGAAATGACGTGTATAAAATATCCATGCAGACACATGGGTGATATTCGGCAGCGCACACACTTTATTTTTTTATTTTTTTTTTTATTTTTTTTTTAAAATATGAACACAATTTTGTTGGTAATCTTTCCGCTTGAAATAAAAACCTAAAACATTGCACAGCAGTAAGGTGGCAAGCATGAAGTGTACGAAACGTTGCCGAGCTTGGAAACGCCCTTCGGTGAACGGATCTACACCTCATGCACGGTAAAGACCCGTCTTCGTGGCGTGCAGTACATCAGACCAACAGTGGCTGCGCCAAGCTATGAAGGGCACAGTCTTCAAGGGCAGGAAGGAGAAAAGCTGCCAGGTTTCAAAACGCTACTACACTTCACACCAAGCAGAAACAATGACCCACAGAAAAATGGCCCAGGGCTCAGGATTGGATTGTCAAACCAGTTCTTACCAACAAAAACAAATCCAACTAGATAACAATGTAGTGATTTGTATACACTGCATACCAGTTTCTTCTGGTTTCTACGTGCTACAATAATCTGTGCCAGCATTATTACCCAGTTATGGAACTCAATGTATGGACTTCGGCAAAATCAATGTATGCGCCAACCCGGTACTCAAACCCATGTGGCACGGCCTGGTCTTGTCCGGGTGGCAGTGTTGCTCTTACGCGATATGCTGTCCACCTGGTTTATAAGTTTTTATAAAAATGTAATTAAAACAGGACTATTGTTATGAAATACTTTGTATTGTTACCGATTTCACGCAAGCCCCTCACAAGTTCTGATAATTTTAGTCACAGATGCCCCGACTCGCACAGCAGCGCAACATACGGCGTACATATAATGCTTCAATCAGCAACCTCGGAGGCGGAACCACAAAAAATCGTTTTTAACCTCACCACGACCAGTCATCTTGGGGTATAATTCAAGTAACCTGTCGAAGAATCCTCTAGAGTCTAGACCATACCAAAGGAACCGGGGAAGTCGTACCATGGAGAAAAGGAGTGGACAAGTAGGACTAGGACTATGGCAAGTAATTGAAGCATTATTTTTGCATCGATCTTCCTCGTCCCACAACAACATTTCTTATATAGTCTACACACCCATAGCTCTCAGAGCGCTGAAATAACAGAAGACATGATTATCACACAGATTGGTACCAAATATGTAGACCTCAGAAGGATGAAAGACAGAGTTGACCCTGCCGGATTCGAACCTGCCACAGCAGGCTGTGCGCTTAGATCACTGTGCTATCTGACCGGCTCACATCCAACACAAAAGATCTGATTGGGCAAGCAAGACATGTCTGGCCTTAAACTAGGACGCGACAATAACCGTCCGTCAGGGAAAGTTGACTAAGAACCAGCGGCAGGCAAATTACATTATAACATTCGTGCAAGAAGGGGCGGAGGAATGCTCTCCTGGTCAACCACCCCTGCTGCAATCCAGGCGACCTCAGACCTAAACTCAGGACTTGGCCTCCATAACAAGGTTCACCAACACTTAAGACACCAGCTGGAATAACCTGCACACCCCATGAGCGAGACAGTCCAGACTCTCCCGAATAGAAATGGATAATGGCGTCTGAGGAGAATTTAAGCAGGTTCCACCAAGTGAAACGTTGTAGTGCTCTGGACGGGCATTCCAGGGATTAATGGTGCAGAGGTGCGCGGGCTGACACCTGGCCACTACGCACATGTTCAAAGGCTTTGCCGTGCATTGATAGCATGCACCCAGCAGTGAGCAGATGGGGTACTGCCAGGATATTTCTGCTTTAAAGGTTTATAACCAAATCATGTTTACCATTCAAGCGTTAGTAACCCTACTTCGGTCCCAGTCATCATTTGCCCACACTTCATGGCATTAACCTGGAGTGGAGTGGGCCAAACGACCAGCAACACTGCAAAGCGCCACAACTCCCCTCTGTTCGTTCCTGCCTTCACCCGGTTAGCCTGCTGTACCATGGATACAATGGCTACCAATGTCCGAAACACAGATTGAGGCTTCAGGAAATAAAGGAGGGATGCCCAGTGCTCCAGGTACGATTTGTCGGTTGGAGTATGTTATTCCCTATTTTTACAGTTGGGAGTAAAATGATTTTTAGCGAGTACAAACTTTATAAAATACTCCCATTGGGAATTGCTTAGCAGGTAAAAATAGGATTTAACTGGAAAACTGAAATGTTTTTGTAATTATTATTTCTTTGCACCTAGTTATTCATGTACATTAATAGATACAGGTTTACTTATTTCTGATCAGGAAGTAATAATAGTTTCCTCCAGTCGTACTACATGCACTACTGGTCCCAACAGATCCATGGAGCTGTCTGGGTGAAATCACAGGAACGAGGATTAGGCGTTTCCTATTTTTTTTGTTAGTGGTATTCTTACTCACCATTTTATTTTTTTGGGAGTATTTGCCTATTTTTAGGTATTAAAAGTGGCCGATACACCCCTTACCTGTAGGGCTGCGGATGCCACTAAAAGCCGTAGCGGTGGTGGGACAACACAGATGTGCAGGCTTCAGGGCGAAGCCACGCTAGGGCTACTAATAACGACAGTCTTCAAATGAAGCCACGAGGTGCTTCGTGTTGTATCTTTGTTACAATGATCTACGGAGTCCTTTAGTAGAAGCAAAGGCTTGTTTATTCAAGTACCAACGACCCTGCGCTCCATCCACCTTCAACCGTCATTCCACGAGTCTCTCTCACCTCATTCTCTCAAGCACACTCACCAACATTCCATCCCTCACACACACCACATTCTAACATAACATTCACACAGGTAATAACATTAGACACTACACATCCCCTGGCCCCCCACCCTAACAAAACAACTTGGCAACCATAACAAAAAAAATCAATTGTGCTTAAAAATGAGTCTTCGACCTACTGCGAGTCAGTTCTTTACCAATCATTTCGTGAAGTAGTCTTTTGACCACAACGGAGGTCTCCTCATTCTTCCCCCAGAGACGCCCCTCTCACTAGTTGCGTTATCCTCTTCCCCACCAGAATTTGTACAATTCTCTCCTCTCACTCTGTACTCTTCCATTACATCCCCATGAAACAATTAATTACCATTACAATCCACTTCATCCTCAGCACCCATACTCACTCGATGCCATCGCCACCTACTCACACAATCCATATTCCATATTGACCCATCCTAAAAACTTCTTTACCTCTTACAGATTTGGTGTACTTCGACACTCTCTTTCTCACCACGCTCACCTAGTTTATCCAGAAAAGAAATCACCAGGTACCACACGTATCTGCAACAGATGGCTAGACACACTACACTTCAACTCATTACTGCATTACCACACTCAAACCTTTGTTTCCTTCCATTCACCCATACTAGATTTAACACTGCGTTAGGCTCTCTGCCCCCATCACCTCAAATAAAGAGTTTCCCCAAATCAGCTTGAACAGATGTCCTACAACTCCACAACTTTTCCTTAATCGCTTTTTTAATTGACATATTGTTTCCAATAGCTTGTTCAACAGATTCTACAACCACCCCATTACACCTTTCTACTAACCCATTGGTCCGTGGGTGATAATTAGCTGAGAACCTCCACTCAATGCCAACTGACCAGGCATACTTAAATTATCTCATTACTACTAAACTGCACACCATTCTCACTAATGATGACTTTAGGGTTACCTTCACTTCTAAATACATGTTGCATGAACCTGATGACATCATTTGTCCCTACATTACGCATAATTTTAATCTCAAGTTATCTCGAACAATAATCCACCATACCAATCAAAAATCTATTTTCCTTGCCGAAATCACTATATGGTCCTACAATGTCGATTCCAATCTGTACCCATGGTTGTTCTGGCTTACGCATAACCATATGTTCAAATTTTTCCACTTTTGTCCGAATTCTGACAAGACAAACAACTTCACAAAAACCTGTCCACTTTAAGATCCACACCATGCCACCAATATTTAGACCAAACATTTCTCTTGGTTCCTGTGGACCCTATGTGGCCTTGGTGAACCCTCTCAAATAATCCTTCTCTAAGACTCCGGGGTGGTATCAACTGGTCTCCTCTTTCCAATAACTCATCCTCAACAGAACAATCATCCCTCACTTCCCAAAACGGGAGACATCTCTCATGGACCAAACCTTTATTGGGCCACCCTCTTACAGTATACTCCATGACCTTGCACAAAACCTTTTGCCCATCTCCTTCCATATCTAAGGGCAACCTTGAAAGGAAATCTGCAACCTTATATTTTTTTCCAGGCACATTCTTCACTTCAAAATGGTAATCTTGCAATCTCAAACAACGTCGCCAATCTGGGTGTTGCCCTGCACATACCTCGTACTGATAAAACTTCCACCAGAGGTTTATGATCGCTAAAGACCGTAAACTTATTCCCCCATATATACTTCCTGAAAAAGTTAATTGCCCAAAAACAAGCCAGTAATTCTCTTTCAATTTCAGAGTATCTACTATCCACCTCAGTCATTGCTCTAGATGCATGGGAGATGATTCTTTCACTCCCATTTTCCATCATTTGGGATAGCATCACTCCCAATCCAAGACCACTTGCATCTACAGTGAGTTTTTTTTTTTTTCCAATCACAAATCCTACCACATTCATTGATTCACATAGACTATTCTTTATGCATTCAGCTGGCTTCTTGCGTTATGCATCCCATTCGAATTTAACTTCCTTTTTGAGCAGTCTTCTCATAGGTTCCGTTAAACTTGCAAAGTTTCGCACAAACTTGTTATAAAATTCACAAAGTACCAAAAATGATCAGAGTTCCTCTTTACTCGTGGAATCCGGTGCATTTTTAATAGCTCTCATGGCATCAACCTTGGGTTTATAACCTCCCCCACTGACCACATGGCCCAAGTACTCTACTTGAGGATCTTTAAACTTACATTTGCTCCTTTCCACCTTCAAACCCTTCTCACTCAGTCTAGACAGCACATTCTGCAACCTTTCATCATGCTCACACGCTCCTTTTCCAAGCACAATGATATTTTTCCGATACACTAATGTCCCTCTAAAACCTTTCAGCACTTGAGCCATGGCCCTCAAATACCACAGTAGCAGATGCTAAACTAAAGGATTTCTTTTATAGCAGTACATGCCGAATGGCGTAATGAAGCAGTTACATTTTTGCAATCTTCTGTGAGATTTATCTGATGGTATGCATTGGACAAATCCAAGATATGTCCGCTCACTCAATGCAGTTCAACATTCCCAATATTATGACTAACAAATATTTGTCCACCAAAATATTCTTATTTAGATCCCTGAGATCTACACAAATCCTTAACTTCCCGTTCTTCTTGACTGCAACAACAATGGGGCTCACCCATTGAGACGATTCAATCCTCTCAATTTCTTCCTTCTCAAGTCTATTCAATTCTTGCTCCACTTTCTCCTTCACATGGCTCTAATCTCATTTTTAGCACAGCTTGATCTCTCCAGCCAAGAACATTTACACCCTTCCTTGCAATGTAAACTTATTTCTGCTTGACGATGGAACCAGCCTGTGATGTAAATTCTTAATCCTTCAGGATTCTTGATGTCCGATGGATGAACTTTTGCTTTCAATCCTGGATATCTCAATTTCTCCCATGCCTTGTGTGAGCTGTAATTATGGTGTATGGAGAGCATCTATCCACCATGACTGATAATTCCCAATTCTCCATCAAAATGTCACATCTGGGGCACTTCAACTCTCCACCAGCTGGTTCACAAACTACTACTACACGTTCTTCTGAATGCATGTCTTCTTGTAGAATTGATACCTTTTTCTTATTCCTACAGACCACTGCAAAATATCACCTCATTTCACAAATGGCACATGTCTGATTAATAGCTGGACAGTTCCTCGAATTAGCATTATGTCCTTGTTTGCCGCATTTAAAGCCTCTGTTATTGCGGTTATCTCTGTTCTCATTCTTGAATCCAGTTTCCTTCATGCCCCTCCTGTTTTCTCTATGATCCTGATATTTCTACCTGTCACGATGCCTGCCCCCAGACATCCGAAACGGGTCCATCTGTCCAGGGAACAGGCACCCAAGAAGATACAGGAATTCCCAAAACCCCACCTAGGGGCTATATGGGTTCAGTCCTGGCGCCATAGGCGCCAGGCTCATATTGCCAACTTTAAACTATGCAGGTCATCCTGCAAAGAACTCATGTACAGGCCATGAGGGGACTACTTTCGTTTAGGAACTATTTTGCTGCTTCGGTGTGGTATTGGAACTTCTTACCTGGGAACTACTTTTTTGATGCTATTTAAACCAGGCCCGAAGAGCAGCACACGCTTCGCGTTATTCTGCATCTTAGCAGCGCAACGCTCACTGTGTCTGCAGTCCAGCATCCAGTCTACAGCCACACCCGTCTTGTGTCCGGAGCCGATCCTAGAGAAAAGGAAAGAAGAAGAGAAGGTTAGAACAAGGAGATTTCCATTTGGTCATCCTCTTTTTCCTGGAGCAGCCGCACCTCTGGATAAAGGAAAAAGACATTAAAATAAACCGCGTTGCATTGCCAGCTGCAGCGCCGCGCCATACTCACCTGTCTTCGGAGCATCTCCACGACCCGGCCCAGCACCCGTTGGATTGCCGCCCGAAACATCAGCATCTGAAGAACAAACAAAAGGTGAGCTGGGTTCCGCCAAAGACATTATTTTACTTACCGCAAGATACTTACTCGGAATTTTACCGCTCGAGGCAGCGCTGGTCACCATCCTACGTTAGAAATTTTCGGCAAGGCGGCGCACCTGCAAAGAAGATGGAGAACTATTGGTTAATTACATTTGGAACAATGTTACTTGCTAGACAGTGCTTGGTACAAACTGACTCTTACCTAAGCGCTACCTTCATCCATCGAGGCAAACTCACTCCTTGGATCACGCTGCAAGGGAAATGGTATGAAAGGAGCAAGAGTGAATTAACAGACATTTGAATTCTAAAAGAACTATACATTCAGTTTACACACTACTTACCTCAGAGTCATTGTTGTCTGGAACTCTGCCAAATACCTTCGGATTAGTGAAGTAACAACTCCTACGCGCTCCTGCACTCCACGCAGGATGGAGAGTTCATCCTTCCAAACAATAAGGTGAGACTTTATGAAGGGGAATACTGGAAGTTTTCAGGGAAAATAGTGTTAGTGTAACCTCCTCTCTACCACGGGTGGCTAATCCCCTTTTTAGGAAAATATTCTTGCGGGCCAGGCAGACAAAACCGAGTGGGCAAGTGCAGTCGATCATCACTTTGCTACGAGTCACACTGGTGGAGACCGCAGCAGTCCAGCTTCATTCGACGCCCTTGTGGAATCCAGATGAGAGTAACACTACCTAGATTGCCTTGCCTTCCACTTGCTGCTACATCAGCTTCTTCTTTATCTCCCTTACTTCTCACAAGGTTTACCATGGATTGTTCTGCAGGCACTTGGCTTGGTTTGACCTTGATCGAAAGTTTGAGCTTGTGTAACTTCCAATTTCTTATTCTTAATCTCCTTCGAACAGAGGTGCGTGTGTGTGTTCAACCCTCTTGGCAATTGCTACAGCCTCCGATAAGGAGGCTTACCCACCACCCACAACCGAAGTTGACCCAAGGGGTCTTTGGTGTGGATGATAATCTGATCTCTTATTAACTTATCTAGTGTGATGCCTGCACCGAATCAGCAGGAGTGAGCAAGTTTCTTCAGAGCGGATACAAATTCTTCCACTGTTTCTTCCTCATTTTGCGACCTAGTGTAGAAGTTGTAACTATTAAATTGTATCTATTCATTGCGACATTCATCTCTGGGGCTTAATAGTCATTCAATTGCCTTAAAGCGTGTGATATTCATCAACATCACCAGTCAATTCCAGCAACTCACTACATTTGCGCTGCCCTTCAAGCCCTAAAGCATGTCACACTAGTAATTTCTTCTTTTGTGGAGACAATCCAGTCTGTTTAACGGTTAATATAATTCTTCCAATATAACATAAATTCTGGCCACAAAACATTTAATTGACCAGGATTTGGCAAAACACTTCTGGAGGATGCGTTATCCCTTGTATCTTTGTACTGCAGCCTCTACCCGACTGTTGGCTCCCTATTTATAAGGTGTTAAACTGAATGCTGTAAACCTTCCACTAACTCTGTGTTACTTGTGGCAAGGTTTTCATGTCTAACAAATGATATGTTTTTTTAAATTTAAATTATTGTGAAGAACATGAATGCTGATCTCCACTTCGGCCTAAAGTTCACCTTAATGTCTCCAAAATGGCGGCACGTTTTTGGACTTTTTTGGGGTCCTTTACTCTAATCCTTTTCCACACTGTGTCCTCGCTTTGCTTCAATATTGCCAGAAACTTTTACATTTCAATGGCACAAAAGGGACTGCTTGACAATAGAGACTGCCGCTCTACGTCACGCAGCGCCTTACTTGTAAGATCTTCGTGGTCCAGCACCAGCATACAACATGGCCCAGAGGGAGCTTAAATGCAGAGCAGAACCAGGTATCCTTACTGCGTGGGTCCTCAATCGGTCGTTGGCCAGCTCGTCGCCAAATTTTGTATCTTTGTTACAATGAATTACGGAGTCTTATAGTAGAAGTAAAGTCTTGTTTATTCAAGGACCAAAGACCCTGTGCTCCCTCCTCCGTCAACAGGCATTCCACGAGCCTCTATCACCTCATTATCTCACGTCGCACTCACCAACATTCCATCTGTCACGCACACCGCTTTCTAACATAACATTCACACAGGAGTGGAGCACAGGTGAATAACATTACACAATACACTTCGTATGCAGATTTTAGAAGAAAGACGTGACCCTGCACAAAATATGGCTTTATACCAAGGTGCAAGGCTCCAATGTACTTCAATTAAAACTTCATTCAAGAAAACAAAGTTACGCTTGAGAAAGAAATGGCAAGATTTATGGAAAAGAAAATGCTTAGGAGAGAAGAGAATTTATCCTCAATATAGGAAAAAGAAATAGAAACATAGCAAGGCTCAAAAGGTGCACTCACCACTGGCTAGTGATAAATGACTCTTGGCGAGTAAGAAATGGTGTGCTGTGTGTATAATTTAGGTGGCAAGTGACTTCATAGCTGGTTAGCAGGTTGAAACTTGACATTTATTTTACGCCGGATAGGAGGACAAAGTCAGAGAAGAGCCCCATTGCAGTACTTTCTCAAGTCAAGCGAGAAAAACATTTCTACAAAGACTTCATGCCACCAATGTGGCAGTGAGAACCATTTAGCAGACGCTTGCAAATGCCTGGCACATTTTTACACAAGTGCTTGGGTTGCAGCCGAGAATGTCACTTTCTGAAGTTATGCAGCCAGAAAGCCGAAGGATGCAATATGATTAACTCAATAGAAAATGACAGCAACCCAGAAAAACCATGAAGCCACCATCCAAGCACTCAAAACACGGGCCAACAGATGCACAAAACCCCACATTAAGTTCCAGTAGACTGACGGTCCTGAAGTAATCTTATCTGCAGCTCTGTTAGTAGATGGCGCTATAACCCCACAGCGGATGGTGGATCGCCTGTAAATGCCTTAGGCTCTGAAAACTGCCACTTAGTCTTCAATGAGGGCACCACAAAAGTATACTTGGAAAACATTGCACACCTACCTGTACTAGGCTGGCCCAACCAAGCCAACCTTGCGATAATCCTAAACCCATCAGGCAGCGAACATGTACTTAGGAACCTCATGGGAAGACCTAGTCAACCAGCATCAGGAAATCTTCTCCAGAACATTTGGATGAACTAAGTTCTTTTTTTTTTTTTCTTTTTTAACACACACACACACACACACACACGCAGACGCACACGCACACGCCAATAAATTCAATATATACATGAATAAATACAGTGGTAAAAAAAAAAAAAAGACAATGATAGAACAGCAGGTGGGGAGCAAGACATCACGGTGTATCAGAATGCTACAGTACATTAATGAGAGGTCTGGGAAGAATCATCCACTGAGGAGGTCTCATCTAGGCTATGCAGGTAACTGTTGAAAGCAGTCCAAATGTTTTTTGGGTGGGGTCGAACTGGGATCATACTAAGAAATTCCTCTTCACAATTGCGGGACCAGGTAAGTAAGATTAACCATTTCTGGAATGGGGGGGGGGCGGGAGAAGGGCTCTTCCAGTTCTGTAAAATACACTTCTTAGCCACTATGCAGCTCACATTCAGAAATGTGGCCATACATCTAGCCCCCTCAACCTGCCACACCCCAAACAGAACTCCCATCGGGTCTGGGTCAACAGTGTCCCTAATTTCAGACAGTGTCTCCAGGATCTTGCCGCAGAATTCCACCAGCTTCAGGCATTCCCAGAACATGTGTAAAGGATGAGCGCTCTCTGCACCACAGCGAGGGCAGGGTTGCGGGTTGGTTCGGGCAAATCTGGAAATCTTGTACAGGGTATAATTCAGCCTATTTAGCAATTTGTATTGTATGGTTCGGTAGCGGAAGTCGAGAGAAACTCTGTTGGTGTGTGAACACATCTTCCCCCACAGGTGGTCAGTGAGCTCCAGCTCCAGTTCTGTCGCCCAGTCATCCCGGGCCCTGGAGGGTTGGGGCAGGGCACCCAGCAGCAAAATCTTATATAGTGAAGAGACCACCGCACGGGCGCCGCCCGAGTTAGCAATATAGGCAATCCCAGGGGAATCCGGGGGTTCGTTGGGGAAGCCAAGCCATGCAGCTCGGAAGGCAGCACAAGTCTATGGTATTGCAGAAGTTCCAGTTCTGAACCCAAGTGGCCCGGCCTCCACGTCTGTGGTGTTATAAACTGTCCGTCCGGGTAAAAATCTGTTAGGGCGAGATACCCCAGGGTTTCCCAATGGCGCGCCAGGGCCGTGTCATGCGTGGGTTCCAGCCCGGGGAAATCGCCAGGCGGGGAGCCACTTATAGTATGGCTGCTGTTCGGCACAAGACTTAAATATTCGACCCCAAGCACGCACAGTGGTTTGGACCGGGTCAATGGGAGAGTCCAGCTCGTACTGCTGGTGAAGTATTAGTGACATTACGTTGATGCTTGCTGCCGCAAGAATTTCCAGCTTGACATGGGAACGAGGAGGGGTCCCGGGGTACCAATAAGAAGCTAATTGTGCCTGTGCCACAAGCCAGTACCGCATCATGTCAGGGGCGGTGAACCCCCTTCTATCGTAGGGGGGTGTCATGTCAGACCATTTTTTGCGCACAGCACCGGAGTGCCATAAGAACTGTGCACACAACTTGTGCAGTCTTGTAAAGTATTTCCCGCCGATACGGGCATATTGCTGAATATGTACAGCAGTTTAGGGAGTAGTACCATCTTAATAAGTGAGAGTCTCCTGGCCAGTGATAGTGGGAGGGAGCGCCATTTTGGCTTCAGCTTGCTGTGCCCGGCCAGGTAGTTGTCTGCTAGCAATGTATCTTTGGTCAGGGACACCTGGACACCAAGTACTTAATCCAATCAGGCGACCAGCAAAGCAGGTACTCAGTGGCGTGTTGTGGAGTGGAGCTGGTGAGGGGAAAGAGCTCAGATTTAGTGTAATTTATAGTGAATCCGGAGTGCATGCCTATGCGGGTGATGTCGCGTAGAATTGGATCGAGGTGCATAGCGGGGTCTCCGATGAACAATAACATGTCATCCGCATAGAGTGAAAGGAGTTCAGGAGTATCTTTCAGCCGTATCCCCTTGCGTGAGTGGCGTGCCCTGACGTGATCCGCGATTGGTTCTATCGCCAAGGCGAAAAGAATTGGGGAGAACAGGAAGCCCTGTCAGGTGCCTCTAAAGAGTGCGATTAGGCCAGACTGGAGAGGTATATAGTAACTTAATATATCCGATCTTAGGCCCAATGCCCATAGTTTCCAGTACCAGCCACATGTACTTCCAGGACACCATATCGAATGCCTTCTGGGCATTAAGTGTGACCGTAACTGCATTCTCACCTTGATCAATCCGCGACATGACATTGAGTAGCCTTCTGATATTATGGGACGTGGATCTCCCAGGTACAAAGCCCAATTGGTCGTCATGGACCATATATGTCATGACTGGAAGGAAGCGATTACTTTTACGAAGATTTTGGTGTCTAGATTAATTACCGAGAGGAGCCTCTCTGGGTTTGCCGGGTTTGAGTAGCACCGTTATGACGGCCTCACGTAGTGTTGGGGGGGGGGGGGGGGGGGGGGGGAAAGAGGGTCTTTAGACGGAGTGACTCGTCCCATACTTCAAGCAGTTTAGGGGCCAGTATAGCTACGTGCTCCTGGTAAAATTCTGCCGTAAGCCCGTTGGGGCCCGGCGCCTTGCCCTTAGGGAGACTGGATATGGCCTTGACTATTTCATCTAGTAGGATTGGGGAATCCAGTTGGTGTCTGGTTGCGGGGGGAGATACAGGTCGTGGGTATCTGCTCAAGGAGGTCTCTCATATGGGATTTACTGTGTTCTCTGGGTTGGGAGTATAGTTCCGTGTAGAAGTCTGTAAAGACGTCTAATATCTGCTGGTCGGACCATTGTACTGCTCCCCGACAATCCTTGACGCAAGTGATCTGAGTTTGGCCCCACTCTCCCCTTGTCAAAGCAGCCAGTGTTTTGACGGGTCGATCAATCTCCCCATATTTCCGCGTGGCTTGGGGACAGCTAAAGTATTGGACTTCCCTTGTGGCATGTTCATTAAATAATTGGAGTTCTTCGCTAATCTGAGAGAGGGTAGCAGGGTCAACTGATGTCGGGTGTGCCCGCTCTAGTTCATGTAGTCTGGCTTCAGAGCGACCGAGGGCTGCTCTTATAGTTTTGAGGACTCCCGCCTCCCTAGAAATGGCCATTCACCTGATGAAGGCTTTGAAGGCATCCCATCGGACTCCCATGGTGGTGGACTGGGGTGTATTATGTTCAAAGTAGGACTGGATGTCAGCAAGGATGTCTGCCTTGACTACGATATCCTGCAGGGCGGCTGACTTGAATCGCCAATTGTTGATGGTAGGGGCAGGTACTCCCAGTTCCAGGGATAGCAAGATTGGGGCATGGTCCGACAGGGTGCGAGCAAGTATTCGAGTTTCCACCACTCTGCCCAGCATTCCGCTTGACAGTAGGAACAGGTCTATTCTGGAGGAAATATCGTGAACTGAGGAGTAGTACGTATACTCTCGTGTTTGTGGGTGCAGTGTCCTCCATACATCACGAATATCGAGTGTGTGCTATGAGCTAGCAGTCTACGTGACGCACCAGACAGTAGTCTAGGAGCTGTGCCTGTTCTGTCCAATACATTGTCCAATATGAAATTCATATCCCCCCCCAGATAATCTGTACCCCCACATAGCCCAGCAATATGGATGCCACCAGGTCTACAAAGTCGGAAGAATCTACATTAAGACCATACATTTTCACCAAGAGATACTCTCTATTAGCTATTGCGCAATGTAATAGGATATATCTACCCTCCGTGTCAATGTAGCTCCTGTGGAGTACAAACTGGAGTGATTTGTGAATCATTGTCAAGACCCCTCTGGCCTGAGTGGAGTAGGAGGTAGAATACCTGTTGGGGCCACCAAGATGGTGCCATACACTTAGTCAGAGGGCCTGTAGAGTACGTTTCCTGTAAGAGTAATATTTTGCATCCAGATCTATTAGCGTAGGCCATGATTTTACGGGCCTTAGTATAATTACTCAAGCCCTGAATGTTCCAGGACATCACTGTAGTAGGCATTCTAGGCATCTAGGGTACATCCCACCACTGTTGCTATAGAACATGTTTGCAGCGGGATCCGCCACTCTGTGTGGTTTGCCAATCTGCCTCTGCCTTTTCCAATAACATTTCTCAACCCAATCCCACCCCCCTCCCGCACCACCGCTTCCTGGTAGGTAGCGTACCCGACCTCCCCCCACTCCCTACAAAACCAAAATTCCCCATGAAACAAGGGTCAGCGGGCGGGTCCCAACGTGGGTCCGGCTTGCTAGTGGCCCAACCAGGGCCAATACCCAACATCAATCTAACAAGAATAAACATTGCAATCGCAGTGGGGTGCGCTGTTGCCGTGTGATGGACGTCTAAGCAAACGCAGATGACACAAAGTATCAAGCGGTACATTAAACAATGGAACGCATAGTAGACGCATTTTCCCACACAACCCGAGTTGGTCAGGAGGCAGAACGCCCTCATCAAGGATGGTAAATGCCCAAAGGTATGGGAGCAATTAGGTAAGCACAAGATCAAGTGTCAACAGGTAGGTAGTGTCTGGTGAGAAACCATTAATGGCCTCTGGTGGGGCACTTGCCAGGTGCGATTGTCTGAAGTGACAAACGCGTATGCGTAGTTGAACCAGTAAGATGTTGTTACCATCAGCACATTTCGATAATAAGCAATAATGACTAGTACTGGAACTAGGCTCAGTCATCGACCACAGGGTCTTCATTTGCATTATGGAGTGGTATCTGAGACTCTATAAATTTCACAGCTTCCTCCGGGACAGCGAAAATGTACAGTTTTTCCCTGAAGGAGATCTTGAGCCGGGCCGGGCAAAGAATTGCATAAGGGATGTTGCGCTCTCGTAGCAATTTCTTAACTCCTAAGAACTGACGCCTCTCCAGTTGTACCCCAACAGAGAAGTCGGGGAATATACGGATGGTATGCGAGTCAAGGCGCAGGTCCCCTTTCTCGCGGGGCAGGCGAAGGATAAGGTCCCTATCTCTGTAGTTGAGAATTCTGGCGATGATAGGCCTGGGGGAAGTCTCCTGGTTTGGGGTGCGGTGATAGGGCCCGGTGAGCTCGTTCGACCGTGAAGTATGGTGACAGGGCGGGATCACCCAGTAGATCTTTAAGTAGGTTCTCAACAGCCATTTCCATGCGCCCTTTGAGGGCGCTTTCAGGGAGCCCGACAATGCGAGGTTGTTCCTGCGCGAGCGTGACTCGAGGTCATCACACTTCGCCATCACAGTTTTCATATCCCGGGTCAGGGTGGCCAGAGTGTCTTGCAAAATGTGCAGCCCGTCCATTTGCCCTAAATCGATTTTTTCCGCCTCAGTGATTCTAGTCCCAGCCTATTCAACCCGCGATTTGAGAGATGCAACATTGGCGTTGATATCGTCCAGTTTCTCATGGAAAGAAGCAAGATTCTTTGCCATAGATTCCATCATCTCGGTGAGGTCGGGGGTCATTGCACTGGAGCGAGGCTCAGGTTCAGGGTCCTCCCGGGTGGATGTTGGGGGTTCCGAGTTCACTCGCGGGGTAGCTTTCGCTAATTTGTCCATGGCAGCCACCTTATTGGCCCCTCTGGATCTCTTAGGCATTGCAAGTGTGGTTGCGGGAGCCCAAGCAGATCAAACCCGGGGCAGCGTTCAGAGCGAGAGCGTAGCACCAAGTTTCAGTGCCCAATGGAAGAAGCCGGAGTAGGCAGTGGCCCATCAGTTGCATTCGGGGTTAAGTGATGGTGAGGCTGCAATGAGGACTCAATGGGGTCAGTTGTTCATGCAGCCCTCCGTCGTTGGGAATGTCAGGGCAATAAAGGGTTGCGTTATCAAGCGGCCAGGGCGATGTTGGGCGCAATAGGAGACGTGAGGCGCTTGTCGAACCAGCACTGTGGTGTTGGAAAGGTGATGTTGTTGTGGGCCCCTTGGCAGATGACTGAAAACGTGAATGAAGTCCACAGCCCTGTAGCCACAGTCGGGCTTCGGTAGTCGGGGGATCCTGGGGTCGGATACAGCAGAACCGTTGGCCGAGGGAGCAGTATGGTACCCACCAGGCGGATGGGTAGTGGCCAAGATGGTATGTGTTTACAGGCAGTCCTGAGGAGGAAAGGGTGATCACGGTGGGGCCCACGGGCTTGCAGGCACAGTCAAGCCGGAGTTGTTGTTGGGGCCCAGGTGTCAGGTGTGCCAGGGTCTGCCGCCCAGTCCAAGCAGTGGGCGGTTGATGCAGGGAGGTGTCTGCTTAAATGTCAATTGTGGGAGAGACCAAGACCCCCCTTCCCCCAACTCCTCACCTGCCCCGCGAGCACGGTCCGCAGTCGGCGGGGTATGCTGCCGGATCTTGTGGGCATAAGCGTCCAATACACGGGTCCTCAGTGCAGCCCCGGCTCGCGAATGCGGCGGGACCGCCACCAGGAGCCGCAAGCTGCCTCACAGGCAGCACCGCCAGGCCGACCGCAGCGCTGCAGACGAGAGGAGGGGCGGTCACAGGTATCAGGCAGATGGAGCCCCGGCCCCCGGGGCAGCGCGGCCATTTGGCGAGGACGCTGTGGCACCTGAGGGGGGGGGAATAAACACAACCCCCGCCGCTCGCAAGGATCGAGTGTTAGGGCATCAGGGGCAGGCAGGCACAATCCAAGCGCACCGATGATGAGCGGCGCGGGCTCCCACAGAAGCGGACCACAACCAGGCCACCGGCAGCGCCGGGGTCCGCCCGCGCGAGCAGGCCCCAAACTTAGATAAGGGACAACGGGTCTCCCATAGCCCGATTCCAACCGGGATTCGATCGGGGCAGGCAATGTGGTCTAGGCAGTAGTCTAGCTTGATTTCGGGCGATGGGAACAGCGTAGTCCGCCGATGTGGCCAGATTTGGGTCCACTCTCCACGGAGCTCCGCAGCTAGGCAGCCATTTCCCGGGCTGCTCAACAGCACCCCCGGATGAACTAAGTTCTTAACATTAAACTACACCTCTGAAAGGTTTCAGTAAACCATAGAACCCCACTCTGTGCCTGCCACAGCAAGACAGGCACTGAAAGACTGACTACAGAAAATGCAACATGAGAAGGCCATTGAGGCTTGAGAATGGTTGAGCCCACTGGCACTACAGAAGAACGAGCCGACAAAAATGTGTGTGGTCTAAGACGACTTCCACGGGAGAAAATTAGTGACGACTACACTTTGAACATTACTGTGCTAATACTGATAATAAGAGAGCACACGCATTCTCAAAATTAGACATGGAAGACACCCATCATAAGATGAAGCGCTACAAAGAATACAAAACCTGTGCCTTCCAATAAACCTGTATGCCTTTCGGACGGTCATCTGCTGCATCTGTGCTCCAAAGCACGATGGTTTCTTTGCTACGTGTAGTGCAACATGCTGCATACTTCAGGAAGATGCCATGATGTAAAGCACGGTTGAACAACTCCAGGCCTCGAGGGGCGCAAACATGTAAGATTTTAGGATAGCCCTCATCACTTTTCATGATGAATTTGCATACAATGATTCTAAATGTATACAGGTAAATCTCATGAATATTGTTAAGGGATTTCCTGAAAGCACGTCAGGTTTGCGGCCCTCAAGGCTTTGAGTTGGACACCCCTGATGTAGAAGGTCTTGACAGCAACACTATTAGAAACTGTGCCCCAAAAAATCCCCAGTCGGCAACATGTGCCAGAAGAGAAAAATGCACATTCAAGGAGGAGTCAGTAGAATACTTGGGCTACTCATTCTCGACAGATGGCATTAAACCAAAAACACAACTTACTCACAGCCATAGTTGATGCTCTAGCTCAGACTTATGAAGAAGTCCTTTCCGGGATCGGATGAATATGTAAAATTTGTACCAGTATTTTCTGAGAAGTTGAGCCTGTTCATGCACCCTTTAAAAGTGACGCAGAATATAGACAGAGTTTCCACAAATGAAAACACATACTAAATATAATGTGTGGAAACCCTTAGATCCAAGGCTTGATAATAACAGTTGATGCAGGTTCTTATAGCCTCAGGGCCACACAAGAGCAACCAAGAGCCCATCTTCTCCAACATTGAAAACTCCTTTATATGCAGAATGTAATTTCTTCAGGATTGCAAAATAAAATGCATACTTGTGCATTTGTTTCATAGCACTCTACCAGATGTGTAGGGTAACAGGTTCCACCTCCAAACTGATCCCAAGCAAATAGTGCACACGTTGAAACCTAGCACAAAGTCCTGTACCCCTAAATTAGGCAGACAAGTGGCAAAGCTACATGAATACTGCCCATGACATCCAGCACATTCCAGGTTGTAATAACAGCTAAGTGGGCTGCATGTCCCGCTTGCCCTACAGAGAAGCACCCAACAATACAATCCTGAGAGATGAATGTATAGTCGCCACCAGTACAGATGTGTGTGCAAACCATCAGTGAAATAGAAAGGCAGAGCAGCATGGCAACACATTAAATCCTCAAGAAAGTAATGCAATACAGTACATGAAATTGACCAGACAAATGATCCCTGTCCCCGGAAGCATACAGAGTGATTGTTACGGAGTGGACCTCCGATATGTATTTCCCCTTTAAGGGTGTGTGTACCTTGGTACAGTGTTACCCTTTTAAGAGGTGCCATGACTACGTCATGGCCCAAGTTAAAAGGAAGCCTGTAGGCACGTGCGGGGAGAACGGCCGCAGGCACCATGACCAACTAACTGGTGTGCGTGTCTCTTATTGTGGCCTGCAGGCCCGCCCTGAAGACACAGGGCCTGCAGGCCACGGTGCCATGAAGTTCCCTGCTTAGCCTGCCGGGCAGGTTCCTAGGAAGGACCACGGCCAGCTGTGCCGATCACTGGGGCCATGAGCCTCCTGATGCTGGTGTCCCATAGCATCCAACGGTGGAGCTGGTGCGATGTCCCCTGGCCAGCTCCACAACACAACAGTGATGTCCACTGAATTACACTCCAGGGGGGCCGTACTGTTCAAGGAGAGAAGGCTAGACCACCATAAGGCCTACATGAATAGAGAAGACTCGTAGAACAACTCGGCATGACCTTAAAGAATCAGGGAAGAAGCATACTTGTGGCCAGATAACGGCAACATTGAATACGGCATAGAAAGTAGGAAAACCATGGGGAAAAAGTCTGATTTGAATGCATAGGACCCGTTGTAGATTTGTCTAGATGATTAAAACTGTACTTTGTTCTGAACACAACAACACCCACCATATATAGAAACTCAAAGACATTTTCAGAAGACAAGAAATACCAAAGCAATTTGCTCACAGATAATGGTGTAAACTGAAATCAGGATACATTTGGATTTCTGGCATAGCACAAAAAACGCAAAGCCGCTCTACTTTTTTTTAAAAAAGTTACATGGATAAATACCTATTAAACACTATCACAAAAACATTTTACTTTTATTACAGATATTATAAACAAGTATTATCCCTTTAAAAATTCATAATCTTATAAAACATTTCATAAACAATAAAAAAGTGCTTAGCATCAACTTAATTATACCTTCTTAAATATATCGGTGCTTTAAATACCCACAAAAGACGAATGTGTATGCCAAGATTTCCAACCAAATGTGGTACAATGTAAAATCGTTCTATTAGAGTACAGAAGTCCCCATGATTGATCAGAGTTAACACTTTCAAGTTTAAAACACTGATTGTAAAATCCTTTTATGTACAGTTCATCTAGGTCCTAGAACGAGGCAGTAGATGTCTCGAAGTTTCCACTTCCATGTTACAAAACAGACAGACGTTGCTGGTAAAGGATTTCTTTCTTTGTCCATGCTGCCAGTCTAGACATAGCAGGGAGAAGCACCAATCGTAGCGGCATTATGAATCTTCTCACTTTTCCACTGTACAATTTCTCTCTGTAGCTACATGGGTCATTAACAGGAAAGCTTTGTCAAGTGACTATTTAGATGGATACCCAATAATACTAGGTTATTGTTTCTATCCCTCTTTGCTAAATTTCATAATATTTATATCCGACAATGTAACATTGATGTTTTGCTCTAACACAAATCCAATGTCTTCAAACAAGGAATCATTGTCTTTTATCCATTTTCCTCAAGGTATCAGTAGAAAAAGGGAAATTCAGTAGTCCAGTAAAGTTTGCGAACATGGAATCATGACCGTTTTCTTAAGATAGCATTTTAACATAAATAAAATACCACTTTAAAAGGTAGGTAAGGGTACATAAAGATATTATCCCCAGTTTATTGCTTCAAAAGATGTAGAATGCTAGTGATCTACGCCAAGTTTCCCTTCTGAAAGTTTTAACTATTTAGTCTCTTTAACCTTAAAAACCTCTAGTCCATATAATGCACTTAAAAACATGTTGTTTTCGAGTAGCCACCTTTATATTTAATAAAATTACGGGCAACGTTGAATTCTTCTCTCCACTTTAAGGCTGTTTTTTCCCCCACCTCTGAGGTTTTCTGGGTGTCCATTATATTAATACCCAAATAAACATATGCGCAAACCACCTCTATGGTCTTGTCTTCAATCTTCCAAACAACCTTATTCTGGTTTCTCTTGTTCAGACATATCATAATTTTTTTTTTTTTTTTTTTACGATTGATGATGAGACCATTATCCACTGAGTAGCTATGTAGGCCGTTGATACTACGCTGCAGTCCTTTTTGGGTCCTAGCTAATAGGATAGTGTCATCGGCGTAGGCAAGCCACACATGCTGGCTCCCTACTCGCGGTGGAAAATTATGACTCGTCTAGTGCATCTCCCAGGTCCGCCACAAAGATTGTACAAGATGGGGGCTAGAGGACAACCTTGTTTCAATCCTTGATTGGCGTTTATACTGTTACTTAGTTGCCCCTCTTGATTTATTCTCAATTGGACCGTTGTGTCGGAATATAAATCTTTTAGGAAATGCAACACCACCAGGTGCAGGTTCCCCTTTTTTAGTTTGATCCATAATATCAACGTTTTAATGTGTCGAACGCCACTTTTTAATCTACAAAGCAAATATAAAGGGTGCTTTATCAGATTGGAGCAAATGAGATATAAAAAGGTACCCAAGTTGGAGAGAGTGCACATAACCCTCCTGAATCCAGATTGTTGATTTTTTAAGAGATTATTCTCTTTTATCCAGGCATTAAGTTCTTGTAGGAGTAATTGGGAGAAGAGGTTAGAGCTGGCATTCACCATTGCAAGCAAGCAATGATTCGATTGGTTGTCCCTGGATCCCTTTTTGAATATCGGGATCAGTATGGAGGACTTCCAGCCACATTGTGTGCATCCAGTGGTTTTCATTATATGAAATAATCTATCCAATATGGAGGGACCAGTTTTTAGGTACTTTATTCATAATAAGATTAGTTATCCCATCAGGGCCGGTGGCCCTAGACTGTTTTGTTTTTTTGGATCATTCGCTCCAAGTCTTCTATTGACTACTGTAAGCTATATTTTACCAATACAAAGTGCCATTATTCCTCATTCACTAACTCAGAATGATCTATATATTATAGGCTGCAGATATAAATTGTCCACGAGGACTCCGATATGGGATTAACTTCCTTCTGGTCTATGGTGGTTTCAGCATGGGATTTATACCGTCAGGGGCAAGGAAAGGCTGGATGCTACTTCTAGGTTGGGTGGAAGGATTTACAGAAGATGTTGCACGGTTCAATGTGTCCCTTATGAAAATCCTGGTTTCCTTAATGACTTGCTTCAGAGATCTGCTGTTTATTCTTCATAAGATGGAGGAATGGAATCTACGAGAGTCTGTTACCTAAAGCATTAAATACAAGGAACCATTGTTTCGTTATGGCAGATGCTTTGTACCTTTGGACAGAATTTGTATACATCTAGTTTTACATTTTGTTTTAATGGTCAATTGATGAGAGGGATCTCATACCTCCAATAGCCTTCTCTTTGTCCCTTTTTAGTTATTTTTCCCCCCTGCAATATTAGAATCAAAACACTTTCCATTCATCAAAGGCTTGAGAGAGAGTATTTCATTTCATTTATCCCTTTGTGATATTTGGATTTAGCGAAGGCCCACTTAAAGTTTTCAATGTCAAATTCTTTGACAAGAGGACCATCAAGAAAAACGGCCCTACATCATTGACAAGTAAACACACTTCTTTGCGACAAGCACAAAACAATGCAAGTTTCTGATATCGCCGCGAGAGATTTGCTTCTTTCGTTTATAAAACAATCACAAAGATGATTAGAGTATAGCTCTCCCATTTAGTACACAAGAGGAGAACATGACGTAGGTTGTGGAATACGAAATGGGTGGCACTGTACAAAAAGAACAACCTTGTCCCCCACTGCATTCAGGACCGGAAGGACAAACTATCTGAGAAGACACTTAAGAAGAAACCATCACCGACTACACATTATTCAAGCCCACCTCCACAGCTGACACCAATACAGAGACCGTCAATCCTCAAGAATCCAACTCATATCTTGGACATCATCTGGAGACAAACAACCAGGTACTCGGTCTTTACAGAAAACCAAATCAGCGATCAAATGATCGAGACCAGATCATGACAAAACTGCCCAACCGATTTCGAGATGGACTGTATTGAACAGGACACTCATTTTGTTCAGAACAGGAGGTATGTAGTGACGATGCTCTGCAACTTGTTTCGAAGCTTAATGAAGCAGAGCTTCAATGACCAGCTGCCCCTTAACCTCTATGAAACATAACGTGCACAAAGAAGCATAACTGCTGAATCCAAACAAGCTTTTAATAATCACCTACAGCTCAACAATACAACATGGTGCGTGCGGTCCAAACTGTGCTACCTAAGCTCCTGGCACATGGTCACTGCAGTGGGATTGGGAGAGAATGCATAGACCGTAAAATCTACTATACACAACCTGTCAGAACAGGAGTTAACTGCAGATGCACCAGGGACCTCGCACCAGTATGACCTTGGGGTCTGGGGGGGTGGGGGGGGAGTGGAGGTGGTGAATAGGGGGGGGGGGAAAGTGCTGTGATAAACCAAGAGCATGCCTTGTCGTCAGTTATTAACACTGGGATCATGCAAGCCAATATATGTGGGGTGCAAAAAATAAATAAAAGGAGGATGCAGAGATAGATCTTCACACAAAACAATATTTATTCCATTGCAGCCTTCCTCCTCTTTGGCTCCTCCTCATCCTGTTAGATTGGGTCCTCTTTCTAAAGGAACCGTTGGCTGCATTAATTCGCACATAACAGCCTCCATCTACTAACAGCATCTTCCACAATAGTCAACCTCTAGAAATGAAAATGCAGGTGAACTGAAAAGATGTTCGTTTTGCATGTGTGCTCTCTATTGACCCCTATTGGTCAACAAGGAAATTGGCGATGGAGGGAACTGACTATAGCGGGTGCCACCCACCAAAAGTTGGTAAGTGGACACGTATTATCTTGATGTGTACTATTGACTGATGGGTGCAAGTAAGAAAGCGAAGGGTCCCTTGAGGCTTTGAAAGGTGCCAAGGACAGAAGCAGGGTATCCCATTTCCTACTGAGGAACAACAACTCACTTGGCACAAGATTTAACAGTGAACATAGACGTATTTACAACAAGCGACTAGCCCAGGCCGACGGCAGCAGCTTGCCAGAGGAGCAGCATTTTATTGCGGTTTATGTTCAATTTACTGGTTGTCATTTTTTTAAATATGAAGCAAATTTTGTTTCTCTGACTGATCCTCAACACCACGAGTAATTTTGAGCTAGGAGCAGTTATTCCACGCTGACAGATAAAGTCTTTGATGGCCAAACATATATATATGCTTGATATTTACAAACGTTTTATTGCTACAGTTTTGTTTAAACATTTTTTTTTTTTTTTTTTTAAAGGAAACACATGCGTTGCAAACCCAGCATGCTTTAGGGATTTAGTGATTCGGGAATACAACTCTCTCAGACTTGTGTGGCTATAAAGCTCTTTGATGATTCTTATCTTCCCAAAATGCTCTCAATATGAAAAACAGCCAAAACCTCATTGGTGTCACTTCACATTATCTTTGGAGTTCTTTCGAATCGCTACACATATAAACTGTGTTAAGCAATCACTTTTATATTCAAATAAATGGAATGCATTTTTTAAACCGTTGCAGAAATAAGGGTATCCTTTTCAGAAAAGTAAAGGTTAAAATGATGCATCATTTTACAATATTGAACACATGCCTATATTTAAGTCAAACACAGAGTTCCCACAGATGTCACTAAGATTAATTGATCAGGCAAGGGCAATATTCGCAGTAGTGTCTAAATTTAGTAGTCCTGCCTGTATTACAGCTTCTCTTGCTCCGTCGCAGGAACAAGCAGATACTTTAATACCTTCTTTAAGGAGAAGATCATAGCTATACAGAAGAGCCTTGAGAGTCTGAGAGGCCAGGATGGGTCATTAGATTATAACAAGAAGAACTTCATGCTGGGGAAGGGGGTACAGGAGGAAAGTGGATTCGAGCAGGTGACTGGGGAACTGATACATTCCCTTATTCTCCAACTCAAGCCGACAAATGGCTTCGCTTTCGCGATGCCCGCTTGTGCAGCTAGGCGGCTGGCTGCTAACATTACACCATTTGTGACCCTATTTGTGAACAAGTCCCTGTCTGAGGGTTGGGTCCCGGATGCACTTAAAAATGTAATAGTGAAACCCCCGTTGACCCAGCCGTGTTGAAGAACTATCGACCAGTGGCTGACTTGATCCGGCCAGCTAACATTTTGGAGAAGGTTGTATCCTCTCAATTTCAGGCATTTGTAGATAAGGAGGGGCTGTTGGATTAACTCCAGTCTGGTTTCCGACCCAAACATGGGACGGAGACAGTGCTGCTAGCAGTACATGATCTGTTGGAACCCGCGGATCAAAAGGTATTGTTGATGTTGGACCTATCAGCAGCTTTCGACACAGTGGATCATCACATTATGTTGGAGCATCTGTGAGGATTGGGAAAAGCTTCAGAACAAGAGGCGATGTGGTTTAGATCTGATGGACAGAGTCCAACAAGTGCTGTTTGGGGACTTCACCTCGGAGGCGGTTGTCCATCAGGGATCACCATTATCCATGTTGATATTTAACCTGTACATGCGCCCAGTCTTAAATATATTGAGGAAGCATGGGTGGAGCTTTCACTCATATGCCTATGATACACAAATTTATATTGAGACGAAGAACACCTAGGACGCATTTATGAGAATCAATCATTGCACAGTGGATATTGACAAGTGGATGGCGAGTAACCAGCTTCAACTGAATGCAGCAAAGACTGAGATTCTTCTTTTTGGCCCTAAGGGGAGATTTAGGGATGAGAAGCAATCTTCCTCCCCATATATTCTCAGTGAGAAACTTCAGTTTGCCAAATGTAAAAGCTGGCCTGTGTCTGACAGGAGAACCTGGGCAGTGAAGCCCAGGTGGTGGCCTAGGTGAAGTCAGTGTATTATTCCTTACGGATGCTTAGGAACTTTCTGCCCTTTCTGCCTCTAGAAGATCATCCAGTGGTTGTAGGGGCAATGACAACTATTCATCTGGATTATTGCAACAATCTGATGGTAGGTATTCTAGCTAAGCAGATATCTAGAGTCCAGAGGGCCCAGAATGCAGCGATTAGACTGGTAGGACATCTCAGAAAAAGGGACCATGCATCTTCTCTCTATAGATCCTTACACTGGTTGGTGGTCGAGGATCGAATCAAGTTTAGAGTAGCGTGCCTGATGTACAAATATCCCAATGGCCTTGCCCCAGTCTACCTCAGTACGAAGGTGTGCCATTATCATCCGCCCAGGGCACTGGCTCAGGTGACAAACTGTTGCTGGCTGATCCACGTTCCAAAGTTGTCTCCAAAGGAGATTGGAGAGATTCAGAGTTTTAGGACCTAAGCTCTGGAACCATCTCCCACTGGAGATCAGAGCCCGTCAGTCACTGGGCCAGTTCAGAAAGGCTTTAAAAACTCATTTGTTCAAGTAGGTCATTCATCTCAGAGACACAAGAATATTTGTTCTGGACACCTTGAATATAGCTTTCTTGACCATCTGCGCTTGGAAACAGTTGAGTCCGTCTTGGTTATTTATACCGCGCTCCAAAACAAATACAAAAATAAAAAATAAACTAAAATGATGTTCAGAAGCAAGCACCAATTTCCCTCCTCAGCCCCACATTTCAGAGGTCTGTGGCCGCCCAAAAGGAGCAAGCATGAAATAATTCATAGAGAAGTTAAAATGGCAAAGAGTAAATATGAATGCACAAGTGCATCAAGAAACCTGTGAAAGGATTCACAAAAGGCATAGAAGGGTGAGAACAAAACCTGTGTGCAAAAGGTACACACTGTTTCACAGCTGTGAAGGTGTCCTGCAAAGATATCCATACAGCAAGCAATCTTTACAGAAACTGCTCAGTGCCAAGCAGGTAAATGGCACCCTTTCTTGTTTTAACATGAATCTTGAGGACATTCTGCTGCATGCTCAGTACTACCAGGAGAAGCAACTACAAATGATGTCGCACAATGCATAACTGATGTTTATAAGTAATCTTTACATTAATTATATTTTAAATACAAGGTAGGGCTTTTACTGTGAAACAGTGCTTCCAACGACAGCAAAATATCTTTATCTATACCCACAAATCTCAAAATGCTCCAATGTTTTGTACAGTCCAATCAACTCTACAGAGTTAACAAACATTTTAAATGACCCTAAACGCGAGCTGGCATGACCCACAGCCTAAACCACACCCACAAAAGGTAATATTGTGCTTGAACGTCCGATCCATTGCTCAATTTTACTTGTGGAGTGTTGGGTATTTTGAACAATTCCACAAACAGCAGTGATGTAAACAGTATGTACCACTTAATTTGTTATAAAAGGTGCTGCATTGGGTAGCTACGAGGAATGTTGTTGCTTCCCACACATGAATGTTCAGGGTCGCCCTTATCCATTACTCCACCGTGAGAATGCACAGCCAAAGATTCCAAGAACTTTCCCCAAATGTCTTTGTTGAGCCATTTATGCCCAGGCAGAGTTTGCAAACTTCATTTGGGATTTTGCCATATTTTAATGGTGTTCAAGCCCAAGGGAATGGAGTTACATCGGCTGAAACTGGTAACTTGCCTTATTTCGATTTTGCACCCTGCTAACACCAGAGCTGTAACCATGAGAAGGGGGTAGAGTTCTTTTAATTCAACATTTTGATAATATGTGCCTATACTTCATATGTAAGCTTTACCATTTGACAAGACCAGGAGGTAGAAATGTAGCTATGTTGTATTGCAGTTTTATTAAAGACCAGTCTAGGTGCTTCTCATAGAGTGACAGCAGGCACTTTGTGAGAAAAACCAGATATTAGCATCGAGACCAAAATTCCTCGTTCCAACCTTCTTTCACTTGTGTCTAGTTAGTAGTTTTTAATCGCTTCCTCTAAAAGATAGTTTTCAGACCCAAACGAAAATAGACAATTAGGTGCAACAATTACCTCTAGCGCACTCAACTGCAGAACACGCTGCCTTCTCCAAACCTTGGGAAGCAGAGATACGAAAACACTCTTTCAACCAATATAACATACAAGATGACGGGATTGAAACAACAGAGAGGAAGCAATACCATTCTCATTCCCGGAACCTGAAAAACGTCCTCATAATGTTACGGAGCCAAAATAGGGAACAAAATGAGGGTGAAGGGGCGTAGTTTGGCCAAGGCGAACAGAGTTTGTTGAAGGGACAGAATCTGGTGAAGGTGCAGAGTCTGGCAGAGGTAAGGTAAAGTTAAGGGGGGGGGAGCATGCACTTAGTTGGACCTAGGGCAGCAGAAAGCCTAAACGTGCCACTGACAGTGAAGCGACTAGGTTCCCAGGTAGGACATGCAGCGTATTTTAGCACATAAAGTAGACTGTTATCTCATACCCTGGAATGGAACCCCAGCTCCGAAGCCAGGAGCTGCAGCAATAACCAGAAACTTCAGGAGCATATATGCTCACTTTGTCTTTCTGTACCCCACTTCTCAGCGAGGAGAGAGGTACTACATGGTCCGACATGTGTCCAGGTAACCGATACCACAAGCACCAATCTTAGATGGGCCAAGCACCTTGTATATCTATGATGTCAATGGTGATCAAACAGAGTTGATATACCACCACTGATTAAGGGTGTCCAGGATCCCAAATGAGTCTTACGACCAAGCTCAGAAGACACACAGTTCATTCCATAGGAAAATAAATCTGCCCTTTTACAGCTTTGGCTATTAGGTGGTGCTATCACACCCCATGTAAATGCCTAAACTGTTCGCAAAATAGCAGAGCTAGGAGGAGTAACATACAGCCTGTTGGTGTTGTGTGGCTTTTTAGCCACCCAATGACTATGCATGGCTATGTTAATCCCTATAGCCATTTCATCCACTACTCTCCAAAAAACACACCCTCATGAGGTCTCTTTGAGCTAGCTTTATCATACAGTAAAATCAAAGTAAGGGCTGTTATGGGTCTGCTACTGTTAATTTCGAGCAGCCTCAAACATGCAATGGCTTCATTGCAACTGTAAAGCCACTCCTGGTGTAATAAAAAAGCCTTAATTGTGTCTTCAGTAACTTGATTTTTAAACACTACATGTGTGTCCTCGCATCTCTTTCTTGCATAGAATGACTGCTAAAAACGAGCAATGGTAAAAACCAACCGTTTTGGAACTCTTAAATGTGTCTTGACCAGGTACTCCCACAGTCTGCCTGTGCAGTCCCCATTAAGGCAGTACCTGGCAAATGCCCACCTTACACAAAAGCCAAAAACTGTTGGGCTTTCCCAGTGCTTCTCATTTAAAAGGATTTCACCCAAGCACCGAGTCTGCTCACCAATTGCTCACTATGTAAACCTTGTCTATTCAAAATGACACCTTTGACCGTTTTTTTTCAATAAATACAAACCGTTCAGAATTACATGAACTGTTTAATTTAGAAACTATGTTCACGTTGGGTTTTTTGATGAGCTGTCTTCCGCACTTAAACTCAAAACAATGCTGACTGGGGGCTAAGTCCTTCCTTCTTCTTTGTCCCCTTCCCTCCACAAGCCCAAACCCCGAAGCGTCTGTTTGTGAAGCGCTGCCACCCATGAGCCTTGCAATGCAGTGTCCACTGCGGCGGCGGTCGTGCACTGGCGGCGGTGCTCTGCGGCAGAGCCCCCGGCCGCAGCATGTTTACTAGCCGAGCTGTCTCTGGAATGCCCAGGCGCGACTTGTGCAATGCAGTCCCCGTGCCCTGCGCAACACACACACACACAGCCCTCTGTCTGTCGCCCTTCCTAGGGTCTCCTCAATTCGCCCTCAGTGCATGCAGTCACGACTCCAGATGGGACAAGCCATGTACACGGAACTGCAAAACACCCCTCCGAAAGCACCTCGGCCCCACACAGATAAACACGAGCATGCACTCACCATGCCAGAAGCGAACATGCCAACTTGCAACTCCAACTGCATCAGGAAGAGCAACTTTCTTTTCTTTTTTGGGGTTCCTCCGCAAGCTGTTCGATTGGCCAAAGTTGCTGTCGCTCGGTGAAATGGGCGGGGCTGGGTGGAAACGCGTTTTAGGAAATCTGGGGGATGTAGTTCTGTTTTCAGCAACCACTGGCGTGTTGGATTGCAGCCTGGCAACCTGTAGCACGCAAGGCACAACACACGCATCTGTACTCTGCTGATGTGTTGGCATGTTTTCTGATTTACATGTGGAGCTCTCTTTTAGACATCCCCCCTGGCTACGCCCCCTTTCTCCCAAGCATTACCTGACATTATGTGCCAGGCCAGGCGAAAGTCCCCGAAATTGGGGCATTTTCTCAAAACCCCTCCGAAATTGATACTTAATTATATTAGAATTGCAGCTACCTCATAGACTAGATGAATTAAATGCATTTTGTTTTAAAAACATTTGCATACATTAGTCGCTGTTTTCAGGTTTTAAGTTTTCAAAAGTGCTGCGAGCAAGTACTAATTTTCATATTCGATGACATCACAACAATATATGCCACTCCATGGTGTTAACGGAAGTGACATAGTCAGACGCTCCATCACAGAAAGTAACTTCACAGGAAGTGCATCAACTCACAAGATCATACCTCTCAAAGAAATAGTCACATGTAACACATGGTCAAGTTGATGTCGGTTATTGTTAGGGGCCCACCCCCGGTCACCGGGGCGGGCCTCTACAGGGGTTGGGAACTCCTGACACGGATAGAACGGCGGCGAGCACACCGCGAGCCAGTAGCAGGGATCAACCTAGTTGGCCCGGATCACCGGGCAGTTCCTTTCTGCTGGGGACACCCAGCAAATGTCGGCCTTGGCCAGGGGGCACCCAGGACAAGCCGACCCACAAAGGCCACGATCACGTGGTTGCGACCTCCCCACAAAGAAGTCCACACAGACACGAGTGGCCGCTCCCTGGGGTTCCGCGGCACTCCCTTCTGCGTGCCAGCAGAGCCCCTTTTTATTAGAGAGTCGTCATGACATAGTCATGACGCTCTCTAGCACACAACCACTAGACCAACACTCAACATCCCTCCTTTGTTATAACAAATGAAAAATCACCCCCCCACTGCAAACAGCGACCCTCTACTGGGTCTAACTTGGTGAATTCTAGTCCGCGCATCCACTGTGTTCCTACATCATCACTCTAAACATTGGGTGCATTCCAGTCCGAGCACCATCTACTATCTACTCACAAACCTGTGCCTTTATCAGTGCAAACAAACATGTGTGTTCCAGTCTGCAAACCACGGGGCTCGGCAGCGGGCTCGTCCAACTCAGAAGATTCCTGGATCGAACTGGCCAGTGGCACTGCTGCATGACAGGAAGAATACATTTTCTTCCTCTTCCTCTTCTCCCGCATCATACTGCGTTCTCCTTGGGTTTTCCACCGCTTGGACCGCAGCCACTCTAGGGGTCCTTCTCCCCTTCGACTCACTCTCCACCGATGTCCCCGCCATGCTGGCTGGTGTCTCGACCGCCTCAAAATACAGCTCCAGGGTTTCCACCAGGGCCGTCCACTGGGGTCCCAAACTGGCCAACAACCCCATCACGTCAAAATGATGTAGTGGCGCGAGCTGGCCTTGTCATACCCCTTCGTTGTCGCTCTCTGTCATGATGGCTACTGGGGTGCGAGATGGGACCCCTGCTGCTGAATCTCAAGGTGTGTCCACGGTCGGCGGGCCTGCTATGTCTTGCCCCCTTTCGTGGAAGTCTTTTAAAAGCGCTCAAGCACTCCTTAGGGGGGCTTCTACCTTTTGGGAGATGGATGGTGGCAGGGATGCCGGGATGGATCCAGCCCTGTCTTTGTGTTCACTGGACTGGGCTCACGGGTTCCTGTCAGTGTGGGCCACCACTGGCACTCTCTGGTGATGGGCTTCGGCAGTGCCAGATAGCATGGACTTGCCTGAGGGCGCACAAGCACACCGGGTGGGGCTGCTACCTCCGGGCCTGGCACAGATGTGGAGTTGAGATTATACTTTTCTCTTATTGTTCACCGCCACGGCCAGGTTTTGTAGGCCACACCCCTTTTTGGCCCGCTTCACCGGCCTTCAGATCCACTATCTAAACAAAAATAGAATTTTTTTTTTTCACATAATGTCCAACTCTATTGTTTTCACTTTTCGCAGCGGGAATCACGCCCACGTTCCCACTCGTGGCGGGATTCACTGATGGGTCGCGGGCCCGGGCCTTCAGGCCCTGCCCCTTTTCTTTGTGCCGGGGGCATGGCGGCACAACGTGGCCCACACCGCGCTTCAATTTAGTTTCTCCGGTTTCCGGAGCTGGACTGCTGCTTGCGGCTCCCACTGCCGCACAGGACTGCTCCTCCTCTTCAAGACCCGCTGCGGGCACCAGGCGACCTGTGCAGATGTACAGCGCCAGGTCCCTGGGCCATGTGGCCGACGCCACGTCCTCCCACTACAGGGCCGTGACTGCGACCGTGTGCGTGGGTCATTCTCTCTGCCCGTTCTGCCCAGCAGAAGATGAAATCCTCTGGGCGGGCGAGACCTCCTCGTCGCCAATGTTAGGGGCCCACCCCCGGTCACCGGGGCGGGCCTCTACAGGGGATGGGAACTCCTGACAGGGATAGAACGCCAGCGAGCACGCCGCGAGCCAGGACCAGGGATCACCCTAGTTGGCCCGGATCACCGGGCAGTTCCTTACTGCTGGGGTCACCCAGCAAATGTCGGCCTTGGCCAGGGGGCACCCAGGCCAAGCCAACCCACACAGGCCACGATCACATGGTTGCGACCTCCCCACAAAGAAGTCCACACAGACACGAGTTGGCGCTTCCTGGGGATCTGCTACACTCTCTTCTGCGTGCCAGCAGAGCCCCTTTTATTAGAGAGGCATCATGACGCTCTCTCGCACACAACCACTAGACCAACACTCAACAGTTATGGGGGGTGGGTCATTGGGAAAGGAAAGTGATGTTGGGCAACGGGATATGACAGGTGGAATGAGGAGGGATCAGTTCGTTCATGTAAGGAATTAATAAGGGAAGGCGTGTGCATACTCGCTCCGTGTCTGTCTCTCTGTATGTGTGTCACGCGCAGTGACCAAGGCCTACCCACGCCACGACACTAGCAACGAGGCGGGCGGCCTCCTGTGGGGTGCACGTGGAGCAGAAAGTGAGGCGAGGGAGTGTGCAGGGCTGCACTACAGCCCGTTGCCCACACGGCGAACGAAGAAGGCCTCTTCAGCTGCATGCTGAGCTGCATGAGCGCAGATAGAACGCTGGAGGCCTGCCTCAGAGGGCCTGATCAAAGCGGCAACTCCTGCATTGACCCGAACATTCTATTCCCGAGCCGCATTGGTGAAAGTTGAAGCTGGGGACTCCAGCTAGCAGGCATGTACCCCGGAAGAGGGGGGAGCAGCCAGCAACACGGTAACTGTAGGACCACCAAAGGGGGGACATACCAGGGCAAGACCCCACCCCCACAAGTCCACAAAGACACAGATGGTGCTCGTGCCCAGAGAGGCGGCCATCCTCTCTGGGCACGAGCACCATCTGTGTCTTTGGGGACTGAGAGAGTGGAGGCGTTTCTCTCAGAAATAGTGACATGTGTAGGGCTGGAAGCCCTGCAGGGAGTGGTGCTTGTGCCCAAAGAGGCCGCCACGTCCTAAAAGACAAAGACAACAAGGGACCTAGGTCTAAGAAACCCCACACCGGCCCAAGATAAAGGAACGACCCGGAGGTCAAGATGTCCAGTCAGGACAATGAACAAGGCGCGCAAGGCCAGGGCCAAGGACAAGGCCCCCAGGTGGCAGACCAAGTCCCATGTAGGCTGCCGTACACGCTGGCGGCCCAGATGCCAGGGGCATTTGACGTCACCGACACCAGCAACATGAGTCCTAGATGGAGCAAGTGGATTAGAGACTTTGACCGGTACATGGGAGCCACAGGGCCCATAGAAGATGCTCGCCAAATATGCCTATTAAAGCTGGCAGTGGGATCTGCTACTCGTGACATCATCGACGAGATGCCCCCTGACTCCATTGACTCCATTCAAGACCTAAAGGACGCTCCAGCGGCGTACTTCACCCCCCACACCAATGTGGACTATGAAAGGCACCTTTTCCACAGCACCAAGCAACAAAAAGGTGAGACCATGAACGCCTATGTCATGCGGCTGCACACAAAAAGGAAACACTGTGACTTCGCAAATTATTCCAACACTGAAGCGCTAAGGTCCCAAATCATAGCAGGGTGTGAATCTCAGACATTTAGGAGGAAGTTACTCCAAAAACAATGCACTCTGGATGAGATACTCGCATTGGCCTGCGCAGAGAGAGCCATAGACTCACAGGTGGAGAGCTTCAACAACCCTGCAACAGGAGAAAGCATCCACAGACTACAACCCGAGAGAAGGTCGGCAGAACCATTTTGCTGTAAGTGTGGGTTTGAGTACCCCCGTGAAGGGGTTTGCCCTGCCGTCGGTCAGCGGTGTGCCACATGTGGCGAGGAAGGCCACTTTAAGTCAGTGTGTAGACTTTTCTGAGACAGAGGAAAGGATCGTGCCAGGGACACACCACCCAGACACAAGGCAAAACCCCACCCCTACCCAAGGAACCACCCTGGTGCCTCATCTCAAGGGCCATCTACTCAGGTAACCCCAGACTCCCGAGAACAAGACTCAGGGAAAGACAAACAAAGAAGAGAGAGGAGAGATAGAAGGAGATATGTAATGAGGGTGAGATCCGAGCAACGATCAAGGCGCCATGTGCGCTATCTGGTGGAGCAATCACCATCTGACTCAGAGCCCAGTTCCTCGGGAAGCGACCAGAAGAAGAAGGCATACGTCTATGCTTTGGGAAATCCCACTGCCACGGCACACAGTCCCACGCTGATCATCAAATTAAATGAACAACCCACCAAATTCCTGATCGACATGGGCGCCACAGTGAATGTCATCAGTGAAGCCGTCTTCAAGGAACTCCCTGCGAGACCAAAACTGAGCCCCGCCATGGTAGACAAGTGCCTAAGACAATTTGAGGGCACATGTCGATACAAGGGGCATTAGAAAAGAACACCTGATCACGTACTGGCAACCAAAACAGACAATGGATGTGTGCTAAGCTTCATAGCAGCGGCCAACATGGGACTCATTCACATCCTATACAATATCATGGTCCACAAATACACCGACCCCATGGAAATGATCAGCAATCTTTATCCATGCATTTTCCGAGGCATCAGAAAACTGAAGAACAGACCCATAAAGTTGCACATAGACTAATCCATACGCCCTGTGGCCCAACACTACTGAGGGATCCAGATTAACATCCAGAGGAAAGTGGATGACAAATTACACAAGCTGCTCGAACCGGACATCATCGAGCCGGCCACCAGCCCCACCACGTGAGTATCCCCAATAGTAACCGTTCCGGAGAAAGGATCGGAAGCGATCAGACTCTGCGTGGACATGAGGCGCCCGTACCAAGCCATACAGCGGGAGAGACACCTGGCCCCACGCATCACCGACATGATCCACCTTCTGAATGGGGCCAAGGTGTTCTCGAAACTGGATTTACAGAAAGGATATCACCATCTGGTGTTGAGCCCCGAAAGCCAAAACATAACCACTTTCGTTACCCATCTAGGCCTCTTCTACTACAAAAGGCTAAGCTTCGGGGTATCCTCGGCTGCAGAAATATTTCAGGCCGCGGTACTTAATGTCATCAAGCATATACCAAACTGCCTTAATTACAGCAACGACATCCTGGTTTTCGGCACCGATGTCAGCAAACACGATGAGGCCTTAATGAAAGTGTGCAAGGCTTTGGAAGCAGCCAACCTCACCCTAAATCGGGACAAATGCGAATTCCGCAAGAGCACGCTGAAATTCTTTGGACACATATTTTCGGAATCATGCATGTCTCCAGACCCCGATAAAATGGCTGCGCTAAACGACACAGCACCTCCGGCCAATGTTTTAGAATTGCGCTCTTTCATAGGGCTCGCGAGCTACTGCATGCGTTACATCAAAGACTTCGGGACAGTAAGCGAACCACTGAGACTGCTAACCTTCCAATGGACAGACGAGTGCCAAAAGGCATTCAAAGCCATCAGGGAAAGAGTTGCCAAGGCCGAGAATATGTCCCATTATGACCTGAGTCGTCAGACAGCGCTAACGGTGGACGCCAGCTCAGTAGGGCTAGGGGCCATATTGGCCCAGATGGACCCAAGTGATACCTCGTGAACTCACAAAGTCGCGTATGCCAGCTGGAGTCTCTCGACCACAGAACAGGCCTACTCCCAGGCAGAGAAGGAAGGCCTTGCCGCAGTCTGGGCGTGCAAACATTTCCATCTCTTCTTATATGGCAAACCATTCCGGGAAGTCACAGACCACCAAGCGCTGCTGTTCCTTTATGGGAACCCCCAGGCAAAAATACCACCTCAGATAGCCGGCTGCGGGCTGCGGCTGCAGGACTACACCTTTGAAATTGTGCACCGACCGGGCAAAGGGGATAACCCTGCTGACTATTTTTCCAGAAGACCCCGCGATGGGTGCATACCAGAACCCTCAGTGGCAGATAGGTATCTTAGGTACCTTAGACATCAATCCATCCCAGCTGGGATAGACATTGGGATAGTAGCCCGAGAAACAGAAAACGACTCGGTTTGTCAAATCATTTGCGAGGGTCTTCAGACAGGCATGTGGAGAAGGGCCCGCAAGAAAGGAGGAGCGGCCGGGGACCCGGTACACACTGAGGTGTAACGGCTGGTACAGGTAAAGGATGAACTGGCACTCTCAGACGACAGTCTCCTGATTAAGGACCGCAAACTGGTAATCTCACTAGCCCTGCGAGTAAGGGTCCTCGAGCTGGCTCATGAAACATTGAAGACATGCCCCACCTGCAGCCTCATCATGCCAAACCGTCACCCGGAACCATTGAGGAAGTCAGAACTCCCACAAGGAGTATGGGAAGCAGTGGCGGCCGAATTCTTCAGGCCCATTGAAGGAGGAAAATACATGCTGGCAGTCATGGACGAGTACTCCCCTTATCCGGAGGCCCAACTCATATCCTCGACAGCCGCCGATCACGTCACACCCGCCCTATACCGCATCTTCTCTGCATATGGCATTCCGAGAGTGCTCAAGGCTGACAATGGGCCCCCATTCAATGGGCACCAGTTCACACAGTTTGCAACCTACTTAGGTTTTCATTACTGCAAGATAACACTGCTGTTGCCTCAAGCTAACGGGATGATGGAACGCTTCATGGCCAACCTAAAGAGAGCGCTCCAGATAGCCAAACTGACGGGGCAGCCCTATGAACAAGTAATGAACCAGCTCATGAGGGACTACCAAAATACACCCCACAGCACCACGGGGCGAACACCCTCAGAAGTAATGTTTGGGAGAGACGTCCAGACAAGACTTCCGCAAGCTCTGCCACAAGAACAGGTTGCCGACCTCGAAAAGGAGCTAAGGGAGCAAGATGAAGCAGCCATGGAGCGAATTAAAGAATATTCCAATCAGCAGAGAGGGGCGTGGCCACCCCAGATAGAGGTGGGAGACGTTGTGGCCGTACAACAACCACAAACCCACAAGCACACCCCCATCTTCCAAGTGGAACCACTGCTGGTCACGCAGAGGAAGGGATCCACAATCAGGACTCAGGGCTTGGGAGGCCCCATCAAGAGGAACTCATCACATTCCCTCGCTGGGAACGCACCGACTCAGTGGACGCGTGGTCATTCCCATTAGCTATGCCTCAGACGACCCGTATCAAGGAGATCATGGAGACACAGATGACATGGACCATGAAGTTTCCATGGAGTACGAGATCAGTGGAAACCCACCCGAACTTGTGAGCACACACCCGCAGAGAGCTTGGAACAAGCGCGCAGCTGGATTGAAGAAATGGGCTAAGGGGCCCACCACAGATTTTCACTTGTTGTAAATGTCCTGGTAACTGTTTAAAAAGGGGGGAGGTGTCACGTTGATGTCTCCATGGTTATGGGGGCGGGTCATTGGGAAAGCGAAGTGACGTTGGGGAGCGGGATATGACGGGTGGCGGGAGGAGGGATCAGTTAGTTTGTGTAAGGAATGAATAAAGGAAAGACGTGTGCATACTCGCTCCATGTCTGTCTCTCTGTAGGTGTGTCACCCTCAGCGACCGAGGCCAACCCACGCCACGACACACATGAATATATCCTTACATGGGGAATAACCTAGGTATTTGTCAATGCTTAGACCAATATACTTGCGCATTCCAATCTCCCACCTTGTTACCCCGCTATGAAAAAAGGTGCAGAATGAGGCATTCTTTCTTTTGTTGGCATAAAAGGCTGCAGATTTATTTTCACAACATTGCTAATAACTACAAAATTCAAAACACTGCAAACCAAACTTTGTGAAAATAGTTCTGAAAGTGCGGCGACCAGCTGACTGTTCCGTGTCCAAACCTTGCTTCCCCCTTTCCCAACCAAGCCCACTGTAGGCCAAAACTCCCCCAACCATTCTTGTCCGAACCCCACCTGCCCTTGCAGGTGTTCCTGGGCTGGAGGACTGCCATTTTGTTGGGGGAAGCCAAGCCCTCTTCGATGCCTCCAGCGCCCTTGCCGCTTAGGTCTCAAAGGGCGCTGCTCGCAAGAAGAGCAAAAACCTTTCCCGCTTTTCCACGGCTCATTAGTAGTCTGTATAGTGCTAATTGTCACCAAAACACTGCCTCACCGCTCTGCGACAGCAACGGCAAAGCCTTGCAAATCTGCCATCGTTATGCAGAGTGGGAGGAAAACAAAAACTGCTGTCTCCTTCCTCCTTCCTCGATCGTCGTCCGGCGTCCCTGTACTGCAATGATCCAGCAGTCAGCTATCCGTTGGCTTATAAGCCCCCAGCCACACCCCTTTCCATTGTTTGCTTTCGCTGGCCTTCTTGTCCATTTGGCGGGCTTCCAGCCCCTCTTGCCTTTCCCGGGCTTGGCCCAACTCCTCCCCCTTACCCAGGGGGGAGGGAGGAGGACACTGCCAAGATATTTGTGCGCTTCCTTCAGCTGTGCTACGTCGTCACCTCCATAACCTGGGCATTTGTCCATGCTTACACCAACATACTTGCTCATTCCAATCGCCCACCTTGTTACCTTGCTATGAAAAAGGTGCAGAATGAGGCATTCTTTATTTTGTTGGCATAAAAGGACGCAGATTTATTTTAACAACATTGCTAATAACTACAAAATTCGAAACACTGCAAACCAAACTTTGTGAAAATAGTTCTGAAGGTGCGGCGACCAGCCGACTGTTCAGTGTCCAAACATGTACTAATCACAGTATTCCGGTGACTTTAAATTGATCAGACCATGCCTGACCTGCGCGAAACCTCTGCTCCTGCAGAACTTGGCCATTGCCCCGTTTAGCTTCCTCCTTGATTTCTCCACTGCCGAATGGCTTTCTGCGCCCCTCCATTCCTGTCTCGGAATGATCTCTGTCTTGCCCAACTGCGAGGACAATTTCTGTAAGGTAAACATATTTTCCCTCATCAATGACCCCTTACCCACACTTGTCTGGTCATTGCCGCCAAGATGGATGATCAATACATCGGGCCTGAGATGCCTGCCCAACAATTTGCCAATGTGCCCCTGCAACTGTGCTCATCTCATCTCGGGCACCCCATGCCACCAGATCCGATACTCGCCAGTGGTCACCCTCTCTCCACCGTCCAGTTGGCCCCTGCCATAGCCACAAAAGAATGACCCATTACCCGAATGGACCATCTCCTCCTTCGTGCTAATGTTAAATGGAGGGAGATGAGAAGGTGATACATTAATACTACAGTTTGTCCGGCCTTATGTACCTCCTAAAACAACCTGACTTCCAAACCCCAATTCTCATGATTGCCTCCGGCCCCATGCCCAGCTCGGCTGCTGATGTGGCTGCTCCGAGTCTAAAAGAGTGTGTTCCAAACACCCCTCCTGTCACTCCCAGCCTTTTAAACGCCATGTCCATCACGCTCCTGAACTGGAACCTGCTCAGAGCCGACCCATACCTGTGCAGGAAGAGGGGCAACCCTGCACCCGCCTGTTGCTTCTCATATAGGTAAGCTGTCAGCCCTGCTACTGGATACACTATGGTCCCCTCATTGCTATAAAGGGTGACTGTTCTCCCTTTTCCCTCCTGATCCATCTTAGATCTTCTTAAATAAATGTACACCAGCTCCTTTGATAATTGCACATCTTCCAAACTTAGAAACCCGGAGCCCCATCCCTCTCTATTCTCAGATACCAGCTCGCTCACTCTGAAGGCTCTAAAAAAGGCCAAGGTAAAAGCTGCCTTGAACAAAACCCTCTCCCCCTCGCGATGGCAAATCACACTCAGGATTTCTATTAAACTGTGCAATTTAACAATATAAATGGGCTGCCTTACGTCAGGCTTTTTCTCTGTTTGCTTTGCCCAACCTTTCATTGCCATTACAATGTAATGCTCCTTGGTGGGATCGGGCTTTAACCCTAGTTTGTAGTAATGTGCTATCGCCGCCAAATGGTAAGATATCCAGGATCCGGTTTTCCCAAACCGCCATCCCCATATGACAAAGGCGCATACTGGCGCTCCCCTCTGGTGTTCCGTCAAACTGTGCTCTTGAAAGGCCAGGAATTGCTCCCAGCACCCCCTGTACCTGCTTGCTGTGCCCAGGGCCAGGGCTGCATGGCTCAGTGAGCTCAGATTTCCCTAATCATGCAATCATGCCCCACCACTGAACCTTGAACCGGGTCATCCTCTTGCTTGCCTCTGGATAGTTCTCCCACTGCAAACGAGAGAGAGAGAGTCAGCTGCCATATTCTTTACTCCTGGAATGTGTTGTGCTCTTACGTCAGAGTTCAATTTGAGCAGGCTTGTCGTCCGCTCCCTCAGTAACCTCAGTACCATCAAGTTGCTGGAAGTCCCCTGATTAATGATTTGGACCACTGCCAGGTTATCCGACCACAGAATCACCTTCAAATTTAATGTTCCTTTTCTTCCTAGCTTCACGACGCACTATGCACGCTGTTTATTTATTTATTTAACACGTACTATATCGCCATTTGCGCGGTGGCCTTTTATATTCACTGCAGCAGCCTTGACATTTTCTCCCGCTCGTTTCGTTTCCTGTGTGCTGTAACGTGCGTTTGCTGCCCATTGCTATTTCCCACCAGATTTCAGCTGCAAAAGTTTCTTCTCCTTTTCCAGCACCTCCTTGTTACCCTCTCAGAAGGGCCAGTAAGGAGGACGCGCACACGGAGTGGATGTAACAACTTCTTTATTCATCTAATCTCTAACAGGAACTGGCGCCCTCGCGCCTTACCCAGAACTCCCCGTTTCTCCTTCCCGCTCCCCAATACAATAACTCCGCCTCTCCAACGACGGGGGCTGCACTCATTAACTCTCGAGTGCTTGGCAACACCACCCCCGAACAATATGTCCAAACATCAGCTCCCTGTGTATCCAGGCCAGCCGCTCAATTTCCTGTTTGAATGCCCCCGGGTGCGCCAGCGTCGCTCTGCGGTGGTCGTGCCACTTGTTGGCGGAGGTGAGGCTGATGGCGAGGGCCATGGTCGGGTCGGCCGCCGATGGGGCTGCAACTCTCTCGAGGGACATCGCGGGTGGCAGTGAGTTGGTGGAGATGAACTGTACGTAGGCGACGTCACCCTCCCGGGTCACTTGCGCCCCGACGGGGTGTCGTGACAAGTAGTCAGCGGGGTTGAGGTCACCCCCGGGGCGGTTGTCTATGTCATAGTTGTATTCTTGCAGGCGGATGCCCCACCTCTTGATCCTAGGGGGCATCTTGGTGTGAGGGTTCCCAAACAGGGACAACAGGGCCTGGTGATCAGTGATGAGCGTAAACTTTTTGCCAATGACGAAATTGTGGAAATGTTCGCAGGCCCATACAGCTGTCAAACTCTCCTTTTCCGCCTGGGAGTAGGCAAGTTCCGGGGCGGACAGCGCCCTGCTCGCATATGCGATCACATGTCGTGGGTGAATGTCCTCCCCGCTGGTCTGGGCCAAGATGGCGCCGAGGCCCACCGGGCTAGCGTCCACGACAATTTCGGTGTGCCATGACGGGTTGAAGTACGCCAATCGGTGTGCCTCCGCCAGGGCACGCTTGATGTCAGAGAATGCCGCATGACACGCGGGGGTCCACTCGAAGGCTGCTTCCTTTTGCAGGAGTTTGCGTAGTGGATCCGTGAGGGACGCGTAGTGGGGTATGTATCTGGCACAATACCCCGCCATGCCAAGGAACGAACGGACTTCGGCCACTTGCCGCGGCTCGCTCAGGTTGGTAATGGTGTCGACCTTGTCAGGGTCCGGGAGCATCCCTTCACGGGAGAAGATGTGACCGAAGAATCTCAGCTTCGATTTACTGAATCTGCATTTGGAGATGTTGAGGGTGAGACCCGCGTCTTGGAGTGCCGTGCACGTGGCAAGGAGGGCTCGGTCGTGGGCCTCTTTCGTCGATCCGAACACGAGGATATCGTCGCTGTAATTTAGGGTGCCTTTGATGGGTCTGATTACCTGCCGGATGGCCTCCTGAAAAATTTCAGCGGCGGACGAGATCCCAAAGTTCAGCCGCCGGTATCTGTAGAGGCCATCGTGGGTGGCGAATGTGGTGATGGGTCTGGACTCCGGATGCAGCTCCAACTGATGGTAACCTTGATTGAGGTCGAGCTTGGAGAACATCTGGGCGTTGTTCAGTTGGACGATCATGTCCTCGATGCACGGTCCTGGATGTCTCTCCCGTTGGATGGCGGTGTTTGCCACCCTCATTTCAACGCACAGACGTATCTTGCCCCCTTCCTTGGGCACGATCACAAGTGGTGACACCCACGGCGTCGGCCCGGTGGCTGGTTCGATAATACCGTCGGAGAGCAGTTGGTGAAGTGCCTCCGACACTGCCGTCTGTAGGTGAAATCCAACTCTCCGAGGGTGTTGCGGGACGGGGGTCACCGAAGGGTCGATGTGTAGCCGGATGGGGGGGGCCTTGAGCTTGCCCAGGCCCTTGCACAGCTTCGGGAAACCACTCGCAACGTCGGCCTGTGTGATCACATTTTGCGGTTGATGGCACGTGACAGTGCCGACTGAGTCTCTCGAGCTCAGGCTGTCCGAGGTTGCGGCAATGACGTCTCCCGCTCTCACATGGATTTCGATTAGTCCCAGACGAGATGCCGTGTGGTAACTGAGGAGGCATCGGCTTTTGGTGAGCGACCGGATGACGTGGATAGTCGTGTCGATCTGCCGGCCGTTCAGGAGGAAGCGTTGAGTGAAACATCCCACAGCCTGTAGGGGCGTTGCGGCACCCCACTGGAAAATTCTGGAACGGGGGGCCTCCAGTGCTGGTGGGTTCAGAATTTTGGCGTAGTCCTGTTCACCCATGATGTTGACGGTGGCGCCTGAGTCGATCATGAAAAGGAACTGTTGATTTCCCATCTTGACAGGGATTTTGGGGGCCTCTCTGGCTTCTTCGGTGTCCTGTATCAGGTTGACGAATTCGTCCTGGTCATACATGTCGTATGGCAGATCGTATGCCGCATCTTGCCCGTCATGGTAGGCAGACCCATATCTGAAGTCTATCGGGGGGTGGTCATATTCGTCGGTGAGAGCTTGTGGCTGATCCGGTTGTTCAGGTTGCATCGGGTAACCTTGGGTTTGATACTCATCGATGGCTCTGATGTACCGCCTCTGTCCCCCTCCTGGTTGGCCGAATCTGGGCTGGTGATATTGTGGGGACGGCGGACGGAAAGGCATCCTGGCCTGTGTGAGGGGTCTCACCGGCGGGAATGGTATGCCCTCCCGGCATACGGACTGGAAGTGGCCCTCTCTCCCGCAATTCGAGCATCGTTGTGATAGCGCTGGACACGCTCCGGCATGGGGGAACGACATCCCACATCGATAACACTGCCGCTGTAGACGAGGAGCTTGCGTGGGCTGCGTCCTGTACGGGTATGGGCCTCTATCTCCCGGGCGGGATGGCTGCAGCGCCGCGACGGTTTCAGCAGTGTCCAATTTGGAGTGGGCCGGATTGCACATGGATGTGGCCTGGGCGTCCACCCTCTCGTGAATGCGGGCTAGTTCACTCACCTCTTGGATAGTGAGAGGTTTCTTCAGGAGCTGTTTCTTGAGGGCCGGAGACAGGCACCCTTCGATGACCCTCAGTCTAATGGCTTCTTCCAGTGAATACGCGTCAAATTGACAGTTCGCTCCTTTTACCCGAAGGCGGGTGATGAACTCATCTACCGTCTCTTGTGGCATTTGGGTGCACTTGTTGAATAAGTAGCGTTCATAGTCACGGTTGACTTCAATTATGAGGAGCTTGTCTAGCGCCTTGATCAAGTTCTTGAAGGTGTTTTGTTCTGCAGCGGGAATCGTTTTCACCACGGTTTTGATCTCTCCCCCCACCAGGTTGAGGAAAATGTCCCTGATGTTGGGCGATTCGCCATCGCCGGACCCCCGTACGTAGTGTTGAAAATCTTCCATCCAGTCAGTCCATCGCGGCCCTTTTGTGGACTGTGGGGTCATGGTGAAAGGTGGGGGTAGGCGTAGTTGAATCGGTTGCGTCGCACGGGCCAGTTGAGGTGAGCTGGGCCCGGACCCTGAGGTGGAGCCCCTTCTGCTCATGGCGACGTGCGACGGTAGCTCGTCGGGAGGAGATGAGTCAGGCCGTGGCGTACTTCAGTTGCCGGAGTGCACGTGGTAAAAATCCCCGATGTAGCGGAAAGAGGAAGGTGGTGGCACGTGTGCGGCCACTGAAGGAGCAGGAGGAGGTGCATGCGGCGGAGGAGCCGGTAGGCCTGCCGAGCACGAGCGTGGCGGATTGCCAAGGAGGAGGAGGACTCCGCGGTGCGCACTGGAAGACCTCGTCGCCAGTGTTGCCCTCTCAGAAGGGCCAGTAAGGAGGACGCGCACACGGAGTGGATGTAACAACTTCTTTATTCATCTAATCTCTAACAGGAACTGGCGCCCTCGCGCCTTACCCAGAACTCCCCGTTTCTCCTTCCCGCTCCCCAATACAATAACTCCGCCTCTCCAACGGCGGGGGCTGCACTCATTAACTCTCGAGTGCTTGGCAACACTCCTTGCGGTGGCCTGGAAGGCACACGCACCGATCGACAAGCTGTCGATCACAAGTGACAATGAAAAATGTCAATTGTGGGTGTAAAAAAACACCCGACATTGCTCCCAGCCTTCCTTTACCACTGCGTGCTTCTGCGTGCAATGCAGAGTGTAAGCAATTCAACTAACGTTATTATTTATAAGTACAGAGGACCTGCTACCATATCTCCATACAACCAGATAGCCTATGGGGACATGCGCTGAGTTGCACAGTCTGGACCAATATCAACACTGGCAATTATTGCAGAAAGTCAAGATACAACTATTCAGAATCACCCCAGCAAAGTTCTAATAGGCCAAGCAAGCACAGTAAGAGTCCACCTCATTATGCCCAGTGAGGCTTAATTCCATTCAGCTCCGCAAGTGCAATTAGGACAAGCATCATGTTTCCAGTGTGCACCCAGAGTCCAGGCTCCCTTTGGTCTCTAGTAAGCACAGGAAGGTCAAATACCATTAATCTCAAATATGACAGAGGGCCCAGTACCTATCTACCCAATAGGATCAGATACCATTGATCCAATTTTACAAAGTGAGTCTGTTTCATTAGCCTCAGTAAGCGTTGTAAGGCCAGACATCTTTATTCCCACTTAGCAAAGTGAGGTGTAGCTTCATTGGGCCCAGGAACTACAATGAGGTCAAATGCCAGTGTTCCCAGCAAGCAGAGGGGCGTTGCATATCATCAACCCCATTGAAGACAGTGAGGCCAGATTCCAGACGTCCCAAGAATGTCTAATTCAATGAGGCCCAGTAATCACAGTGAGGCCAGATTCCTGTACTCATAGTAAGCTCAATGAGGCCATATGGCAGCGTTCGCAGAAAGCACAGTGAGGTCAGTTGTCAGTTCTTCCATTAAGCACAGTGAAGCCAGACGCCAGTAAACACAGCGAGGCAAGATACCAGTAACCCCAGTAAGCACATTGAGGCTTGTTTCAAGTAAGCACAACAATGCTTAATCCCATTAGGCCTAGTAAGCACAGTAAGGCCAGATGAAAGTGGTACCAGTAAGCACAGGGAGGTCAGACACCATTATCTCCAGTAAGCAGAGTGAGGCAAGATATCAGTACCCCGAGTAAGCACAGAATTAGTTGCCATTATTACAAGTGAGCCCAGTGCATTCAACATCTATTGTGCGAAGTGAGGCCAAATGTCAGTGCACTCAGTAATAATGTTGACATCAAATTGGATTAGGCCCAGTAAGCACTGTGAGGGCAGATGGCAATACTCCCAGTAAGTACAGTGAGGCCAGACCCCAGTACTCTCAGTAAGCACAAAGAGGCCAAATTACAATTGGCCAAGTAAGTACAGTGAAGCCAGATATTAGTGCTTCCAGTAAGCAGAGTACAGTCAGTCACCATTAAGCACAATGCTGCCTAATTTGATTTGGCCCAGTAAAGACAGTGAGTCTAGATGGCAGTATTTCCAGTAGGCAGACTGAGGTTAGGTACCAGTACTCCCAGGAAGCCCAGTAAGCCCAGTGAGGCCAGATTCCATTATCCCCAGCAAGCACAGGGAGTCCTAAATTCATCAGGCCAAGTAAGTACTTGAGATCAGAAACCAGTACCACCAGTTAGCACTATGATGCCTAAAGTAAGCAGAGTGATGCCAGATGTCAGTGGTCCTAATATATAGAGAAAAGCCAGTCACCAGTAAGCCAAATAATGCCTAATGCCAATAAAACGAGTAAGCAGTGAGGCCAGAAGCCAGTATTCCCAGTAAGCATAGTGTGGTTAGATGCCAGTGCTCCCAGTAAGCATAGTGAGGCCACATCCCACTATTTCCAGTAAGCACAGTGTGGTTATGCCACTATCCATATGGGTAGGAGCCCTGCGACACTCTCCCAGAGGCAGCGCCGCGTGCCAGTGCTGCATCAGGCTGCAGGAGCAGCCTAAAACGAAGCACAGCAGCCAGCCTGCCTGCCCCGCCGATCGTATCGAGCCAGTGAGCATTGTGCCTGAAACCCCCACTTCGTCAGTGTCTGCACAGTTGTGCCTGCTCCCCTGGCCACATTACCCAGCTCCACAAGGAAGGAAAGCCAACGAGCCTCGTCCTCACAAGATGGCCGTCATGAAGAACGCACTGCGAGCGTTCACCTCGATTGCCTAGCAACCACGTTAGCATATACAGCAGTGACGAGGACCCGAGGCGGAAGCCGGCCCTAAACAGCCGAAGGCCCGTGAACCAAATGCCCCCCTGTCTGCCCCTCCAGCCCACTATCCATATGGGCAGGAGCCCTGCAACACTCTCCCAGAGGCAGCTCCGCGTGCCGGTGCGGCATCAGGCTGCAGGAGCAGCCTAGAACGAAGCACAGCAGCCAGCACGCCTGCCTCGCCGATCGTATCGATCCAGTGAGCATTGTGCCTGAAATCCCAACTTCGCCAGTGCCTGCACCGTTGTGCCTGCTCCCCTGGCCACATTACCCAGCTCCACAAGGAAGGAAACCCGACGAGCCTCGTCCTCACAAGATGGCCGTCATGAAGAACGCACTACGAGCGTTCACCTCGGTTGCCTAGCAACCATGTTAGCATATTGTAACGCTCACCTGACTCCCACGGAGGCACTGGCCTGGTTCGCGCTGCTGTGACCTCTTCTAAGGTGATGCGCAGGGTTCGGAAGACGGACTGGACCGGGCCCCCAAATCTGGCTTGTCTGGCTCGCAGAAGTATCCTTCTGTAGGTGAAAATAGGGGATTAACTGTCTGCGGGGTAATGCAATCAGTCTCCTACTTTCCCCTCTCACCCTCCTCGAAACCCTTCTGTGATTCCTCGTAGCGTCTCACCTTAGGGTCTGGAAGGACAAGCTCTCCATCCTGCTTCTTATGCAGGGGCGCGTTGGTATCCAGTTACTTCACTGGATTTTCGGATTGGTGAGAACCAAACTTGCTTGGCTTCCAGGTAAGTTTTTTTGATAAGAGGTTCCCCTTGTGTCCATGTATTAATGTACTAATGCTAGTGTCTTTTTCCCCATAGGGGCCGGGCTACGGAATGCCGGGGAACAGGCACCGACCCGAGATGACAGGTGAAATCCTTGTAGAAATCAGGTAAGTCTTTAATGAGCGTTTTTTGGTAATGTCTTTTCATTCGCTCATTAACGCTGATGTCTCTTTTTCCCCTTAGGGGCCGGGGTCCGGAAATGCCAGGATGCGGCGCGGACCTGAAATGAAGAGGGAATGAATCAACAGGTAAGTCTTAACATGGAGATTTAGCTTTCCTTATTCCCTTCTCTCTCTCACCTTTTGTTCTGGTCTTTTTCTCCCTAGGCGCTGGGGCGTGACTGCGAATCCGGATGATCGCTGCTGAACATGGAGGCGCCCTGTAAAGGTGAGTGGAATGCAGCGCTGCAGCGATCGACGCGATGAGCTTTTAAATAGAAGTCTTCCTTTTCAGGATTGTCGGCGAGATGTCTCCGGGATGCGGATTTAGCAGGTAAGGACTTTTCCTTCTTCTGTTCTCTTCTTCTCTTCCTTTGCAGGTGATCCAGGATGCTGGCAGGCGTGGCAGAAGTCAGGATGCAGGAGCAGACACGGTGAGCGTCCAGCTGCTAGATGCAGAACAACCGAAGCACGTGTGGCTGTTCGGGTGGGGTTTAAATAGCCTTGGAAGAAGTTCCAGGTATGTATCCTTCCTCCAATCAGGTATGTATCCTTCCCCGACCACGCCCGGATGGTAAATTAGTCCCACAGGTAAAGTAGTTCCTTTCAGGCCTCAAGGAGGCAGGGATCCTGCAGCATTGTCTGCATCAGGTAAGTGCACCCAAGCACTTCCATAATGAGCCTGGCGCCTATGGCGCCAGGACTGATGTCTTTTATGAGCCTGGCGCCACAGGCGCCAGGACACTGTCCAGAGGGCCCCTATATGGGGTTGCTGGGTCCTTCCTTGGGGACTGGATGTCCGCTTTCGGGGACGCAGGGCTTGAACCGGCTCCCCGGGAGCGGGCATCATGACACATATACAGCAGTGACGAGGACCGGAGGCGGAAGCCGGCCCTAAACAGCCGAAGGCCCGTGAGCCAAAGACCCCTCTTGTCTGCCCCTCTCTGCCACTTCCCTGTCCTGTCGCCTCACTCGCCTCTACAAGTTCGATTAGTCTTCCTGGCCACCGCAGGTGAATCCATGATTCCATGATCCTTCTTCCGTCTTGATTCGAAAACAAGGACACACAAAGAGGGAACACTTGCACCTGTCCCCCAGGACCCTCATGGACCTAAATGCTCTCGGACACACCTATACTGAAGGCGCCATAACAGTAAGTCTTATCTGCCTATGCCCTAAGCAGGGCCTAAGACCTGCACACCATAGATAAACGGCCATATACATCTAATAACAACTAATACCAGATGCTACATCCCAAATAATGTCCATTCTGCCCTCCAGGCCAATAGTGTGTATGCCCTCCAAGCCAATATCGTGTATTGTGCATTCATTCTGCCCTCCAGGCCAATAGTGTGTATGCCCTCCAGGCCAATAGCGTGTATTGTGCATTCATTCTGCCCTCCAGGCCAATAGTGTGTATTGTGCATTCATTCTGCCCTCCAGGCCAATAGTGTGCATGCCCTCCAGGCAAATAGCGTGTTTTGTGCATTCATTCTGCCTTCCAGGCCAATAGTGTGTATTGTGCATGCATTCTGCCCTCCAGGCCAATAGTGTGTATGCCCTCCAGGCCAATAGCGTGTTTTGTGCATTCATTCTGCCTTCCAGGCCAATAGCGTGTATTGTGCATTCATTCTGCCCTCCAGGCCAATAGCGTGTATTGTGCATTCACTCTGCCCTCCAGGCCAATAGTGTGTATTGTGCATTCATTCTGCCCTCCAGGCCAATAGTGTGTATGCCCTCCAGGCCAATAGTGCGTATTGTGCATTCATTCTGCCCTCCAGGCCAATAGTGTGTATTGTGCATTTAGCCACTAAAGTGTAATCTCTATCGCGCCTAACAGTAATACAGGCCCCAGGCCTAGAAGCAACACTCCTAGCCTAGAAAAACACAGCACAACGAACTCACACACAGTATGTACTCCCTGCCTTTCCTCGCTTGGCTAGTCAGCACGCTACTCACCCCTAGGACCACACCTCACCATTATACTCTAAAGCTCAACCAAACCACCTCTGATCATCCACACACAATGGACCTCCTGCCCAAGCCTTCAAACACCTCAAACAACACTGCACTGATACCGAACCTCAGTCTCAGATCAGACAGACTCAGAGCCCGCACCCACCCTATACACCACCATTCCAACCCTACACGCATACCTCACAGAAACTTCCGACTAGGCTCACGCACTTCCAAAGTACACTCACTACACATACATGATAACACCCCTATATGCCTCAGCTCCAAACCCATGCTCACCACACTTGGAGGGAACTCCTACTCTCACTGTACCGCTGTTTCCGAAGCAGACACCCACACCATACCCACAAAAAACTTCTGCTCAACGCCGTACAAATGCACCTTAATCAATGTACGATCTCTCAACGCCCACGCTCTAGAAGTAAATGACCTAATAACTACCCAAAACTTAGACATACTCGCTATCACTGAGACCTGGCTCAACGAAGCTTCCGGCCCAGCCATCACACTAGCCCTACCACAAGGATATGCCATCCTTAGACAAGATAGGATAGCCAAAACAGGAGGGAGGGTAGCCATTATTCACAAAGAAACACTATCTATCAGAGCCGTACCCCATCAAGAGGAAGGAAACACGGACATCCTATCAGTCAAGTTAGCACTCTCCCCAAATAGCACAATACATATTCACACCATATACCGTCCACCCGGCCCTACCGCCAACTTCATAGGTCAAGTCAACCACCTGCTAGGAAACAACATTAAAAAAACCAAGAAATCACTACTTATAGGTGACCTTAACTTAGGATTCAACGACCCCAAGGACAAAACTGCGATCTCCCTAGCCAAAGACCTCCACGACCTAGGCTTCACTCAAAATATCACTTCATCTACTCACGCAAAAGGACGCATCCTAGATTGGATTATAGACCATAACTGTAACACAGCCATCACTTCCAATAGTAGCCTCCCATGGACAGACAGCAACCTTCTTCTATTTGACATCCCTGTCCCACTAAGCACTAAAGTGCCGACCAAAGCACCGGCGACCTTAGCCAGAAGTGTCAAGAAACTCACCGCTGACAACGATAGGGCTCTCCTCAATCTGCCATGCCTAGCGCCCCTGTTCTCCGCAGACCCTGACATCCTCGCAGAAATATTCAAAGACACCATAACAATGGCAGTTAACTCCGTTGCCCCATTGGAAAATAAAAGAGAGAAAAAATCCTTCCACGCCAATGCCTGGTTCACAGAGGAACTTCAGACTATGCGCAAACACAAACGCATGGTGCTAAAAAGTTGTCAGGGTAACCCTTGTGATACCACAAAAGACAACTTCAAATCCCAAGCAAAAAAATACAAAGACACCATCTTCCTAGCTAAATCTGAAGCCTACAATCACTGCATCTCCACTGCCAACTCTCACTCTAAAGAACTCTTCAATATCTTCAAAGAACTGACCGTACCACCGACATGCCCTGATGAGATCGTCAAAGACGAGGCTTGATGTACAGGCATTCTATCAGCCATGCTTGCAAAAATAAACCTCCTACAAAATAAGATGTCACACCACTTCAATACTTTACCTAAGCAAAGCACACATGAACAGATAAAACCAAATGTAAAAGTAAGAAACTTGCCCAAATTTGCATTTACCGAAATCTCCGAGGCCGAGGTCACTGACATCCTCAGACACCTCAAACCGTCACTATGTAAGGGTAATGTTTGCCCCCCTAAAATCATCAAAGATTGCGCTGAACCACTCGCCCCCCTTCTCACAGCCTTCATCAATGCATCTTTCAAAACGGGCATAGTCCCAAACAGCCTTAAAGAGGCTTGGGTATGCCCCCCTCTTAAAAAAATCTGACGCTAGACCCTGCTAATCCCAACAACTACCTACCCATAACCACATTCCCTTTCCTACTGAAAATACTTGATAAAGCCACCCACAAACATATTCAACTATACCTTGAATCGAACGCAATCCTAAGAAAAAGACAATCAGGGTTCCGCAAGAGACACGGAACTGAAACCGCCCTTCTAGACTTAAAAAATGAAATGACCAACATCCTAGACAAAGGCAAGCCTGCTCTCCTCCTTCTCCTTGACCTTTCAGCCGCGTTTGATTTGGTAGATCACACCACACTTACCAGTCACCTGACGCACACTGCACACTTCTCTAAGGACACAGCTTCATGGGTAACTTCATTCCTACAGGGTAGGGCTATGAAAGTGTTCTCTAACACAGCACATGCAGCACCCTCCATCATCCACTGTGGTGTCCCACAAGGTTCCTGTACTGCCCCCACGCTCTACACTCTTTTTACCAAGCCTCGCTTTGATAAACTAGACGCGCTGGGGATCACTTACACAAACTACGCCGACGACACGCAGGTCCTTCTCCCCCTGACAGGGAATTATCACCAAGACGCCACCACCCTACAGCAAATCTACTCTACCATACAAGCATGAATGGCGACTAATGGCCTCTGCTTGAACGGGGACAAGACCGAAATCCTCATCCTAGCCCAGAAAACCACCCTCTCCAACCTCAACCATCTGTACATCAACTTCAACATAGATAATTGCACCATCCCAGTCCTATCCTCAGTCAAAACCTTAGGGGTTCACATAGACTCTACCCTATCTATGGACAAACAAGTCATTGCCATAGTCTCTGCCTCAGCACTGAGTAATAAACTCATTAACGCAATAAAACCATTCCTAACCAAGGATAACTGCCTCTCCATCGTCCGAGCAACTATAGGAGCCAAGCTAGATTACTGCAATGCACGCCTAGCCGGCACCTCCTAAAAAAACCTATCTAGGCTCCACACCACCCAAAACAACGGTCTCAGAGCAGCCCTCAGCATACCGAAAAGAGAGCACATCACAAAAGCCAGAAAAACAGCTCACTGGCTCCCAGTCAAGGACTGTATCTCCTTCAAAATTCTTACAACCACGCACAAATGCATCAATCTCTCAGCTCCCTCCTACCTCTCAGACACGATAGGTAGATCTCAATCCACAAGACCGACAAGATCACAATACACCAATCAACTCACGATACCTCGCATCAACAGAATCAAGGCAGGAGGTATAGGCTTCCCCTTTCTCGCACCAAAGCTCTGGAACTCTCTGCCCACTGACCTCAAAGCTGAAACATCTCTCTTCTCCTTCCGAAACTCAACTAAAGCTGTTTCGTGTTTGGCTGCTGCTCAAAACACATATGTAAAATAAATAAGCAAAAAACATAAATGTATATATCGTCCAATGTAACCGTACGAACAGGAACTGTATGTAACTAAGTACAAGCAACACTGTAACTAGCGCCACAATGCCTTCGGTCTCCTGTGCGCTCAACAAATGCGAATAAATAAATAAATAAATAAATAAATAAATAAATACTACCAGTGGTATCACTCGTTTTTAGTGAGAAAAAAAGCCAAAAAAGCATTTACTTTGCATCCAGCAAGTGAATGGTCTATGCCATTTCCCTCGATAGTATTCCCAGTTGTGCTTGGTTGTGGCAGGGCTGAGACTTGGAGCTGTCATACCTGAGTGGAAGGTGTGTTGTCGATTGGCCATGTAAGTTGCTCGAAGTTGAGCTGGTCTGGCTCTGCTGTGGCAGGGCTGAGGCTTGGGGGTGGCAATCCTAGGCAGAGCGTTTTTAGTTTCTTCTGATGGTGTAGGGTTGTTATCACATGCCGTGGTTCAGGGCGTGCGCCGGTTGTGCGAACCCTGTTTGTTTCTTGCAAGGGTTGCACGCAGATTGGATTTGGAGGGATTTCCTTCTGTGTGAGAGGCTGTGGATGTTCTGAAGGTGTAAGTTGGCTGCATCCACTTCTGTTGTCGCCTGTAGTGTGGTGTTGAGTGTTGTGCTTCCTCTGTTGGATGTTGTTCTCTGAAAGGATTTAATCCAGAGAGAAAGCAAGCCATTCTTCTCAACTGCCTGGGAGTGAAAGGGCGAAGGATCTTTGAAACATTACTTGTGATTCCCATTGGTGATGGGGACGGAGATGCCTCAGATGTATACCAATCCACAGAATGTGCCCTACTTGCTCAATTTGGTCCTTGCATTAATGTCGTCACGGAGCGTCATTTGTTTTTCTCACGCTCACAGCAGCCAGGGGAGAAAGTGAATGTGTTCATGGCTTCCCTGAGAGGGCTATCTAAAGAATTTGGAGCACTTACTGATAGCCTGGTTCATGACCAGATTGTGAGATGTACTGTAGATAAAAAAACTACAAAAGAGGCTCCTAATGGTGAGATATCTTTCTCTGGAACAGGCCATAACCATGGCTAAACTAGCTGAACAATCTTTGCTGTACTCCATGACTTTGAACGCTTCTGGTGGAGTTGTGAACAATGTTGGAAGCAAGTCTGTGAAGAAAGTGCAGCATCAGCTTTCCCCACGTAACCTAGTTGGAACTGGCCCTCCTCAGGCTTCCTGGGCACAAGCACCCAGTTTAGCCATTAGGTGCTATGCCTGTGGCGAGGGGGATCGCATCTCCACCAGCCCTTGTTGTCCTGCCAAGGTGGCAACATGTGTCAAGTGTAACAAGAAGGGGCACTTAGCGAAAGCGTGCAGATACAGTGGGGAATGTGCGATGCATTGAGGAAGAAGTAGACCTGATCCTTGAGGGAGGGAAGGATTTGCTCAATGCCAGTGTAGATGGTGAGGATGTGGATGCTCCTTGGGTTTAAGTGAAAGTCGATTGTCTTGAGATACGAATGAGGGCTGAATCAGGCTCAAAATACACAGTTATTGGGCTGGATGTTATGCATACGTTTGGTATTACTATGGAAGAATTAGCTCCTCCTAATATATGTCCTAAAGGATATGGGGGCTCACAATTCACATACTGGGGTCACAAACTTTTGAGATTGCTTTCAAGGATAGAATGATCAGAGCAGTTTTGTATGTGGCAAACAAGGGTGTTCCGCTACTAAGCTGGAGGCATCAGGAGGAGAAATGTATGGTCCTCGATCCCAATGCTTTGCAACAAGTCATGTTTATAGAGAATGATTGTAGTTCTCGCTTTCACAATGTGTTTGCTGACCGTCTTGGTTACCTGAAGGGGTTCAGCCACAAAATAATTTTAAAAAGGGAAGCAAAACCTGTTGTACACAAAGTGCGTCCTGTTCCCTTGTTGCTAAGGGGGAACCTAAGGCTGAGATCGACAAGTTGGGGTTGAATGATGTGATTGAACCTCTTGAAGCTGCTCAGTGGGTTTCCCCTGTGGTTATTGCAAGAAAGGGAGATGGTGACATCAGAATATGTGTGGACCTCAGGTCACTCAACAGTAACACTTGGGTAGACAGACATCCTCTACCCAAGGTACAAGAAATGATTACCCTCCTGCATGGTGCCAGGTATTTCTCTGCGATTGATGTGTCTAGTGCGTTTCACCAGATTGTGTTACATCCAAATTCAAGGCCCTTGATGTCATTTGTAACGCCCTTTCGAGCTTACAGGTTTAAAAGGATTACCTTTGGATTGGCATCTGCAGCGGCTGTTTTTCAAAGAGTCATGGAAAAGCTGGGTGGAAAGTTGCCCAATGTAAAGTGTTTTCAAGATGATATTTTGCTATTTGCTTTTGACTCTGTATGTCATCAAGAGTATGTGTGCGAAGTTTTGAAGATTTTGGATCGAGCTGGTCTCACAGTCAAGAGAGAAAAGTGTAAGTTCAACATGAGAGAAGTGTCGTATCTAGGACATTTTATTGATTGTTAGGGCGTCAAGCCTAAAGTTGATTTGGTGGAGGCAGTGCCGAAAGCTCCTGCTCTCCAGAACAAGGATGAATTGAGGACATTTTTGGGACTAGCTGAGTATTATTCGAAGTTTAGAAAAGGATTTGCAACCATCTGTGCTTATCTGAGGGAACTTTTGAAAAGGAATGCCAGGTTAGTGTGGGGCGAGGAGTGTCAGAAGGCATTCTCATGCATCAAAAGTAGCATTGCCAGTACTCCCACCATCAGCATGTTTAATACGTGCTGTAAAGCTATTCTAATGACAGATGCCAGTGCGGTGGGCCTAGGAGCTGCCCTTGTTCAGATTCAAGATGGCAAAGAGTGCAAAATAGCTTTTGCATCTAGGACTTTACAAGGTGCAGAGAAGAATTATTCAACGGTAGAGAGGGACGCACGGGGGTGTTTTTGGGCAGTCAACCACTTGGTTCATGCATTGGAAGGGAGAAACGTGTGAGGATCCCTGAAGATTAACGGTTGGGCTCTTGCCCTCCAAGAGTACAACCTTTCAGTTGTCTATGTCCATGTCTCGAAGAATGTTGTGGCAGATTGTCTATCTTGTCCTCCCCTTTAAGGGGGGGAGCAGGTTTGTGGCAAGGGTTGGTCCATGGTTGCTGTCATTGGCCAGGACAAAGTGTTAGATTTGGCTAAATTGCACATAGAGAAGGAAGCAGACGAAGAGATGACCAAGGTCTGTCAGTCATTGAAGGATGGTTGACCAGAGAGGATGTTTGGGGTGTGTGCTCAGTTTGAACAAGTCAAAGGTGAGTTGCAGATGTATGGTGACATTTTGTGCAGGGGGGAGAAGGTAATTCCTCCGAAAGGTATGAGAAGTGCCATTTTAGAAATTGCTCAACAGGGTAGCGAAAGGGATGCTGCAACTAGCCGGAATATCAAATTTGAATGTGGTGAGTTTGGTCGAGAATATGCCCTGGGCCTACAGGACCATGCCCCATTCTACTAAGGGAGTACCTTTTGTGGCATTGAGGGGAAGGAGGCTGATTGATGAGCTGACCCCGGAATGGTTGGGGACCTCGGGTCCAGTCAAGGTTGACAGAGCAGAGTTAATTAATAGAGAAGAAAAATGTCAGCAGATGTATAAGGAATTGTATGACAGTAAGAAAAGAGTGTGTATTTCACAATTGGTGGTTGGCGATTTTGTCAGGATAAGGAACCCGAGGGTGAGAGGTGCTGAAGTCCCATATCTTTCTTAACCCAGGAGGGTTTGCAAGGTTTCTAGGTACAGTTGTGGTGTCGGAGGATAACACGAAATGGGGTGTAAGTCAATTGGAGAGGTGTCCTAAAGCGGAGCGGGAGTGCAGAGATGTGATGCACAAAGAAGTTGTACAGGATTTTCCTGTTGAGGATGGAGTTGTTGCCAGGAGGTGTCAGGGGGGAGGTGAGAGATGCATTGGGGACCCCTTGGTAGAAAGTGAGGGTGAGAGTGTTGTGGATCAGAGTGCAAATGCTGTAGAGGGAGAGGGAATAAGATCCCATGAAGGATCATCATCGGAAAGGCAGGTTGGAACTGACCTGCAGAAGAACAGTGAACTGGTGGTCGAGCAGGAAAGAATTGGTGCATGGATCTGGCGCCTGCCCGTCAAGTTCAAGGACTATGTATTGAGTTTGTTTGATTAAGGAGGAAGGTGTGTACAGGAGTATTCCCCCGCCACGGGCCTCCCTGTTGGCTCATGGCTGCCGGCCTGTCTCTCGTGCAGCGAGTCGCGATGAGGTACCCTTTGAATGTCTCGGCACGAGGGACCGGCAGAGCGATGGTTGCCTTTTGCTGCAAGGTGTGGCTCCCATGTTGGGAGCAGACCACTTAATAAATACTTAACCTACCTTATGGCTCCTGAATCCTTCCATGCTGTGCTTACCTGGTCATCGGGTGCCCACAACATACAGCGCGGATGGGGCAATCTCAGCGCGATCATCTCGGGGGGTGGGGGGACGGAGCCCACTGACACTGGGAGCCTCCCTGGGGAATCTCACTGAAGGTAAGGTGATCTCCCTCACCCCCTGCTTGACACTGCACTCACAATGCACCCTCATGAGGATCACATGTTGAGTAAGCGCAGGGTCCATGTTCTTCACAGGGACAACGGCACCTGCTGCAAGAGTCTCCTTGGGGACAGCTGACATAGCGCAGACTCATTTTGTTCACGTCATTCCCTAGGCGGCACTTGAAAGGATAGTGCCACTGTCTGCTGGGAGCTGGAGAGGCGAGTCCTCTTCTTTTCTCCTCAACCTTGGATGGCAACAGGGGAGACAGAGGCACTGGGTGGTGGGTTTCTCTTCCAGGGGGTGCTTCCCTGGCATTGATACTCCCCCGCAGTAGTTTAGGTCCTTCCACAGCTCGTCGCCATGTGTCATGTCCTGTCCTAGGGGTGTAGTTGCATGGAAGCAGGCAGGAATCAAGAAGGAGACCACTCAGTTACGATGTAGGTCATGGTATTGATTCCCTTGAAGTACAGGCTAGGACAGACAACAGGAATGCCAGGTGTCACAAGGTAAGGCCAGGAGTACCAGTGCCCACCATCCAAGCTGCCATCAGCACATCTCTTCTCTAGCTGTCAATGCTGGAAAGCTCACTCCAACGATTCACAGTAACATTCCATGAATGACACAGGCATTGCATCACTGCCATACATCCCTGCCATTTAGTCCACCATAGATACCCCTGGCGTGAGCCCCAACTAAATGGGGACCTGATACATCAGCTCACCCTTCCTTGGAGGGTTTCCAGGGAGCCTTAGAGTTAGTCTGACGCAACAGACCCCTCAACTACACTCAGGTACCACCCACATGAGGTGTAAGCCAGAGGATGGCCTCTGTGGGTTGTCCCATCTTGCTAGGTGATCTCGGGCAGGCCACCACACTATCCTGCTACCTCACGCCAGGGTACCTCCCCTCTACTCCCTTTTTCTTCTTAATGGGCCTCATTCCGAGTATGTCGGTAAGGGATAGCGGCCACCGGTAACGAGACCGGTGGCAGTGATCCCTTACCGCCATACTCCGAGTTCCCTTTGCGCCCTCGCCCTTCACGCCTGCTTTGAGCAGGTGGTAAAGTCGAGGGCGCAAAGGGGCCTCCAAGCCAATAACGGTGACCGTAATGAACGGTCACCGTTATTTGCATCTTCCCCATTCCCATTGAGCCCTATGGGGGCTCATTTGGGAATGAGGAAGAGCCTTGGTGAATGGGGAATTACCGCCCCGCCAACCTTGGAATGGGGCGGTAATTCCGCCATCCACCAAGGCGCTGCCGGTCCGGGTACGGCGTCAACCAAGGCGTTAATAGCGCCATTGGTTAGCGCCGTACTCGGAATGAGGCCCAATGTCTTTATATATATAGTTAACGTCCTACCCCTGCTTAAATTTTAAATTCTACATAACATTCCCTTTCCATATAACCCCATTCTACATTTCCCAACTTAACATCCTACTTAACAATATTTAAATATATACATATAAATTCACATGCATATATACATTGACATACACCATATATAAAACATGTAACACTATATAAACAGTATGTCAAAATGGGGTTGACTGCTGCAGTCAGTCATCCCCTTAACCTTCAAGGGCAGTCTCTGGTGACCCTGGCACCCTGAGGGCTGCCTGCCAAGCTGGAAGAAGGGCTGGCTGGGGGGCTTTCCCCTGATGATAGACTGGGGGTTTGGCCCTGCCTCTTTCTTCAGGGTGGCCTGGCTAACCACATGGAGCAACCTCTGCTCTGCTGGTCTTTTGGGCAACCCTATGCCTAAACGGGGATCCGCCCACCATCACCATGACTCTCCATGACCTCTTTCATTCCTCTGGGTGGCCCGGTGAGAACGATGCCAGTACCACCATTAAAAACAATGAAGTCTAATTAATTAGGCCCACTAAGCACAGTGGGAAAGATGCCAGTACTCTCAGTAAATACAATGACGCCTAATTAATTAGGCCCACTAAGCACAGTGAAAAATATGCCAGTACTCTTAGTAAATACAGTGAAGCATGGTTCATTAGGCCCACTAAGCACAGTGAGAAAGATGCCAGTACTCTCGGTAAACACAATGAAGCCTAATTCCATTAGCACCAGTAAGCATAGTGAGAAAGATGCCAGAACCCCCAGTAAACACAATGAAGCCTAATTCATTAGGCCCACTAAGCACAGTGAGAAATATGCCAGTACTCCTAGTAAATACAGTGAAGCATGGTTCATTAGGCCCACTAAGCACAGTGAGAAAGATGCCAGTACTCCCGGTAAACACAATGAAGCCTAATTCCATTAGCACCAGTAAGCATAGTGAGAAAGATGCCAGAACCCCCAGTAAACACAATGAAGCCTAATTCATTAGGCCCACTAAGCACAGTGAGAAATATGTCAGTACTCCTAGTAAATACAGTGAGGCATGGTTCATTAGGCCCACTAAGCACAGTGAGAAAGATGCCAGTACTCCCAGTAAACACAATGAAGCCTAATTCCATTAGGACCAGTAAGCACAGTGAGAAAGTTGCCAGTACTCTCAGTAAATACAATGACGCCTAATTCATTAGGCCCACTAAGCACAGTGAACAATATGCCAGTACTCCTAGTAAATACAGTGGAGCATGGTTCATTGGGCCCACTAAGCACAGTGAGAAAGATGCCAGTACTCCCGGTAAACACAATGAAGCCTAATTCCATTAGCACCAGTAAGCATAGTGAGAAAGATGCCAGAACCCCCAGTAAACACAATGAAGCCTAATTCATTAGGCCCACTAAGCACAGTGAGAAATATGTCAGTACTCCTAGTAAATACAGTGAGGCATGGTTCATTAGGCCCACTAAGCACAGTGAGAAAGATGCCAGTACTCCCAGTAAACACAATGAAGCCTAATTCCATTAGGACCAGTAAGCACAGTGAGAAAGATGCCAGTTCTCTCAGTAAATACAATGATGCCTTATTCATTAGGCCCACTAAGCACAGTGAAAAATATTCCAGTACTCCTAGTAAATACAGTGAAGCATGGTTCATTAGGCCCACTAAGCACAGTGAGAAAGATGCCAGTACTCCCGGTAAACACAATGAAGCCTAATTCCATTAGCACCAGTAAGCATAGTGAGAAAGATGCCAGAACCCCCAGTAAACACAATGAAGCCTAATTCATTAGGCCCACTAAGCACAGTGAGAAATATGTCAGTACTCCTAGTAAATACAGTGAGGCATGGTTCATTAGGCCCACTAAGCACAGTGAGAAAGATGCCAGTACTCCCAGTAAACACAATGAAGCCTAATTCCATTAGGACCAGTAAGCACAGTGAGAAAGTTGCCAGTACTCTCAGTAAATACAATGACGCCTAATTCATTAGGCCCACTAAGCACAGTGAACAATATGCCAGTACTCCTAGTAAATACAGTGGAGCATGGTTCATTGGGCCCAGTAAGCACAGTGAGAAAGATGCCAGTACTCACGGTAAACACAATGAAGCCTAATTCATTAGGCCCACTAAGCACAGTGGGAACGATGTCAGTACTCCCAGTAAACACGAAGCCTAATTCATTAGGCCCACTAAGCACAGTAAGAAAGATGCCAGTACTCCCAGTAAACACAATGAAGCCTAATTCCATTAGGCCCATCAAACACAGTGAGAAAGATGTCAGTACTCCGGATTTGGTTTGTTTGCCTGTAACTGAAATGTTTGCGGCCGAAAAGACTGCAGCTAACTTGCCAGTTACGGTCAAACAACCCAAAGTAAATGCCTCCCCAAGCATATTCTAAAAATACACCCCGTCTTACTTCCCTTTTGGCAGCACACCTCATTGTGTTCCGCTGACTCCCTGCAACACTGGTTCCCTTCACTTACGTGCTTGGGAACGGGCACCATAGGGTCCTTTCCTTTCCCCCCTTACTTTATTCCCCTATGCGGGGGACCCCCCTGCACCCCTGAATTAGAAAATTACGAAATGGGGAGTGGGGGACATCCCTGCAATCCCTGCTCCTCATGCCCGGTATTTTTGGATTCGTACAGGCCTTTTTTGGTCTTTTGAACCATTCCTACAAATGGATGCAGTCTTTTGGGGTATTTCCAGTAGTCCCAGTGTATAAAATGAAGCCTAATTCATTAGGTCCAATAAGCACAGTGAGAAAGATGCCACTACTCCCAGTAAACACAATGACGCCTAATACATTAGGCCCCCTAAGCACAGGGAGAAAAATGACAGTAATCCGAGTAAAAACAATGAGGCCTTTTTATTAGGACCAGTAAGCACAGTGAGGAAGATGCCAGTACTCCCAGTAAACTCCCAGTAGACACAATAATCCCCAATTCAACTGGGCTTTGTAACCAGATGCGTGTATTTCCAGTAAGTACAGTGTAGTTAGATGCATTACTCCTCTCAGTAAGGCCTGATTCCATTATTTCCATAAAGCACAGCAATTCCTGACTTCAGAAGGCCCAATGTGTACATTGAGACAGATTCCAATCCTACCAGTGACCACTGTGAGGCCTAACTCTATTAGGACCAATAAGCACAGTGAGGTCAACTGTTAGTGCTCTTTGTAAGAACAGTGGGCCGTAACTCGCTTAGGCCCAGTAAACACAGTGATGTCAGATGGCAGTACTCCCAGTACATACATTGTGGCCAGTACGTGAGACAAATAATCAGGGCTCCCAGTAAGCAGAGTAAATCCAGTCATCAGTAAGCCCAATGAAGCCTAATTCATTAGGCACAGTAAGCACAGTAAGGCCACAGTAAGCACAGTAAGGCCATATGGCAGTATTTCCAGTAAGCACAGTGACGGTAGTGCCAGTATTTCCAGGAACCACAGTCACGGTAGTGCCAGTAATACTAGTATGCACAGTGAGGCCAGATTCCATCATCCCCAGTAAGCACAGGAAATCCTAATTTCAACAGGCCAAGCAAGTACTATTATACAAGAAGCCTGTGCTATCAATGATCACTATGAGGCCAGATGCCAGTACTGCCAGCAAGCACAGTGAGGCCAGTTGCCAATTCTCCAAGTGATCACAGCCAGGCCCGATTCAATAAACCTCTGTTAGCACAACACAGGGAGTTATTTTGTACTAGCTAAGCACAGTGAAGTCTGACGGCGACACTTCAAGTGAGTCTAGTGCCTGATCCCACTAGGCCCAGTAGCTAGAGTGAGGCCATGCCAGTGGGCATAGTTAGCACAATGTGGCCAGAGGAACAGTATCCCCAATTAGCTCAAACAGACCAGGCACTGGCATCCCAAATTAGGGAACTGTGCGAAAGGACCGAAAAAAAAGGTTTGACTTGGCCAAAATTCCCAAAATGCATACCACCAAAGGTTCGAACCCCAAAAGTTCGAACCTTTGATGGCATGCATTTTAGATAAGTAAAAAAAAAAGTATAGTGAAACCCCTGCCGCTGCCCGTAAACAAAAAAAAAAAGAAAAGGAGCCTGCAGCGCCGGTTCCCAATCACGGGAGTGAAAGGGAACTGGCGCTGCAGGGACACAACGGGAAGAAAAGGTAAGTAGGGTTTGCTTATGTTGGGGGTGTGGGTGGGGGTGTGTTGAGGGTGTGGGTGGGGGTGTGCCGTGGATGTGGTGTGGGTGGGGTGTGGGTATGTAGTGATTTGCAGTGTATGTTTGCATGGGAAATGTACAAAACTTTGGTGATGAGTACATTTCTCATACAAACTATTCCGTCACTGAATTTTCCGTAATGGAAAAATCACGCAGATCCCATATTAGCACAGTAGGCATACTCCCAGACAAGTGCGGGTTAGTGATAGGTCTCAGACCCCTCTCCTAGTCCCCCATCCCCATCACCTGTGGCCGGATGGCCTGAGTGTTGATGTCTCCTCCCTCCTCAGTGCAGCAGGCCCGCCCAACAAGCCACTCCTTCCCACCCTGATGCACTTGCAGGGCTTAACATTCTGTTGCTCGAGGCCTGAGACCTTCGCATCCAGGTTGTGCCGGAAGTCTCGAGGCCTGAGACCTTCGCATCCAGGTTGTGCCGGAAGTCTGGCCCTCAAACAATGGGCCTCATTACAAGTATGGAAGTAGCCATGCCGCTATTAGTTGCATGGCTAACCCCATACCGGGTGTGGGTTCCTGGAATCGGGAAGTACAGGGCCATTCCAACCTTGGAGGGCCCGGTAATTCCCCTTCCTGGGAACCCGGACCCGGTACATCCCTATTCGAGCCCCCATAGGGCTCAATGGGCATGGGGAGGATGCAAACAACCGGCCCGTTAGTGACGGGCCCATTGTTTGCATCCTGGTCTGCTCACGAGACCCGCTAAGGAGACCTTGTAATGGGGCGGTAGAGGGATAACGGGGCCGGCACTTCTACTGGCCCAATTATCCCTCTACCGCATACCTCGTAATGAGGCCCAATGTCTTTTCCCCTTCCTTATCTGTTGGAAGCAGGAACGGTATACACCTGTATGAAGAGCGCCTCTTCAGGGCGTAGAGTGTGGCTTGATCATTGGTTAGCAATCACCATTGTCCCTCGTTGCATTGGGGCTTGACTGCATAATGACTGGAATAATAAAAAAATTGGCGCTAGGTTCTTCCCCAACACAGATATCCGAGCAATTTATTAAAAAATACAAATCGAGGTTCCAACTATGCTCTCAAATTAAAGAAAATAATATTTGCCACACATCTCCTTACATGTTCATTAGTTTTCTCTTTGAATCATCATTTACACTAAAACACACACTTACAAATATAGCTTAAACATGTGGTGATTGGCGTCAAATTAGAACTGCATAAGGCTCTTAACAGTGTCAGTAGGTTGATATAACATTTACCTATATGCAAAGTAAAGGGGGCCCATTCAGCTATGGCAGGTGAAGGTTTAATGTTCACTTTACATTATTATAGTACACATTTCCCTTAATAACACATTTTATTTATAAATAACAATAACAGTAATTGAGCAAAACAGAAATGCAATACTTTGGGCAAGCCCATACCTGTACCTTAAATGTCAATAGACTTTGTGACTGCCAGTAAACATCTGGTTGCTGTCAGGTAAAAGTAAAGCCTGGTAGTGGAGCTGGGTGTCTCTCATAACATGGAGTCATCTGCTAACACTACTCAGTTGTAAGATTCTCCTGTGGTCCGCCACCCCTTTGGTCCTTGGCTCCCTGCCAAGCCACACTCCTCTAGTTTGTCAGCCCCTGGTCCTTGACTGCTCTAGTCAATTGCCCCCTCTTTTCCTTGTCTGCTCTGGTCTGTCATCCCTCAGGTATTTGGCTCCCCGGTGAGTCATTTCCATCTGGTCCTTGGCTCCCTTGTACATCGCTCCTCTGGTCCTTGGCTCCCTGGCGAGCCACACTCCTCTAGTTTGTCAGCCCCTGGTCCTTGACTGCTCTAGTTGATCGCCCCCTCTTTTCCTTGTCTGCTCTGGTCTGTCATCCCTCAGGTATTTGGCTCCCCGGTGAGTCATTTCCATCTGGTCCTTGGCTCCCTTGTACATCGCTCCTCTGGTCCTTGGCTCCCTGGCGAGCCACACTCCTCTAGTTTGTGAGCCCCTGGTCCTTGACTGCTCTGGTCAATCGCCCCCTCTTTTCCTTGTCTGCTCTGGTCTGTCGTCCCTCAGGTCTTTGGCTCCCCCGTGAGTCACTTACATCTGGTCCTTGGCTCCCTTGTACATTGCTGCTCTTGTCCATCTCTCCTCTGGTCCTTGGCTCCCCTGTGAGTCGCCTGAGAAAACAAATGATGAAAAGTTGGCCATGCATACAATCTATTTGCCAATTATCAACTTGCCAGCTGTGCAAAGGTACAGAAGATGACGATAACTCTTCAGGACACACACGTGGGCAAGAGGGAGGGGCACGTATCTTGCCCCTTAATAAGTATGGGACAAATCGATCAAAAGATGTGAATCGTGGATACAAATGCAAACAGAGTTTAATTTTGGACTTTTGGGTATTCATGTCACCTGTTTGTCCATTATGGACCTGCCAAGCTTCTGCACCTCTGAACCCCTATCAGAGTGCAGAATGGAGATGCCCATTTGGTTACAGTGTTTGCTGCACAGGTTATGTACCAGTGACTGCCACTCCTGCTATACGGGAGTTCCAAGTGGTGCAGCAATTGGGGAATGCTGATAAGATAAACTGACCCAGTAAATGTGGGTTCATCGATGAGTGGCTTTACTGCTGATTACAGCAATAGCAACATTAGTCTACCATGGGCTTCCATGGGCTTGCCAAGTGACCACTTCACCGTAATCACCCCTCACTATGTCAATGCACACAGCCCAGGAAAGGGTTACTGCTTCTGAATTTAGGGGTGTCACAGATGGCATGAAGAGCACACCTAATCCCAGAGATGGTCCAAGTATTTCTATTGAAATCTTTGACAGAGCAATAATAATTTATCCTGTCTCCCTCATTTTAAGTACGCAGTTCCCACCATAGCCGAAGCATCCCTACTTTCCTGTCTAGTAGATGGCACTTATTTACCCTTGCCCATTCTAACATTCAGGTTGGGTTTAAGGGATTTGTAGGGATGTGCTTTGCAGACACTTAAGCCCCACTTGGACCTCTTCCTCTCATGCCTTGGTGTTCCCCTCCCTATGTCTCTCTACTCTATTTCACTTACGGCTACTCTCTTCCCTCTTCTCATGCCATCTGCTTTCCCTTCTCATCCCACCTCTTCCTTCTCTTTCCCTCCAATGTCTCTCACTCTCCTTCTACCGCCTACTTCCACCCACAATGTTATCACCTTCTACTCCCTCTCTCTGCACTACTACTTCCTCCTCCACACTACTACTTCCTCCTCCACACTACTACTTCCTCCTCCACACTACTACTTCCTCCTCCACACTACTACTTCCTCCTCCACACTACTACTTTGCTGTGAAGTCAGACCGCTAGGTTTCTGAAGTCCCTGCTGCGGTCCGGCGTTCGGAACGGAGCTTTGTTGAGCAGCGACGCGTTCCAAGTGATGCGCCGGCGTGGTCCTACATCATGGGCTCTATATTTTAAACGGCGCCACCTGTGGCGAACTGGGATAAAGGAAAAATAAATAAGAAATGAATGGTGGCTGAATCGTGAATTCTGAAGAAAAGTGTATTATAGGAGATTACTTAGAAAAATAAAAAGGTGAGAGGATAAGGTGGAGGGAGAGGAAAGAGTGAAAGAATAAGAAACAGTAGAAAGATAAAGTTCTAAGTGAAATAATAACAAAAAATTGTGTAAGAGTGGAAGTAAAAAGAGAAATATATTCCGGTCTACATCTGCTAACTGCATCATTGACAAATAACTCCCAACCGCCTCACCTCCTCATATATAACATTTATAACTCTTATCTCAAAGTTTTGACCTTCATCTGTTTGCTTCTCGCCTTATTATACATTGTGTTGGATGATTGCTTCTGGATTCTATCAGTCATTATTAATCTTATAAGATTTCTTCATACTTTTAAGTACCCACAGTCTGCGCCTTATTATTCTCTGTTTATTTTGGACTCTTATTGTAAGGGTTTGACAGTGTAAATAATATGGATATAATTATTGCATACTATGAGATGTTATACTAAATAAATAAATAAAGATCTTTAAATAAATAAAACCCTTTTCAAGCTAAGAAGTCATCCCAACACCCTACATAAAGGTGTTCACAATACTGTACACAAGCTGCATATTGCTCTGACTTACATCTATTTTAAAATCTTTGCCTCAATATACTGCTCCACCAACAACATCTCGATAAGAAACTATCTGCAATGGCAGCTAACAAAGCAAATAAAAAAAATGCATCCTCAGCAAAAGATTCCACCTCCTCTTCAACAAATCTTAAAAGACCAAAAAGCGACTCACCGCCTCCACTCAGCATCTCTGATCCTGCCATTGAAGTCATTCTTGCGGAAATCAGAGCACTTAAACCCTTTATGGAGTCTACAAATACTAAACTACAGCAATTAGACGATAAATGGATGGGTGTCAACAACAGAGTGGAGGAAGTGGAAAAAAGAGTAGGGGTCTTGGAAGATATATCCCCTAAAGTGATACAATTAGGAAAATCAATCAAAGACCTCCAAAGGCACAGTGAAGACTTGGAAAATCGCACAACCTACACATATCAGGCCTACCAGAGGGGTCTGAAGGATCTGACCCCATTGTTTTTCTACAAATATTCCTACTAGCCATTCTACATTTGCCCTTGGAAGCAATATTCAACATACAAAGGGCTCATAGAATCGGTCAATCTACAATATCTAGCACGTCTCGTCCGCTACCCAGAATTCTCTTTTTCTATTTATTGGAATACTCTCAACTACAACTTATTATATCCACTGCTAAAGAGCGAAATCCCTCATTTGGCATGGTAGCAAGTTATTTATCTCACAGGATGTGGCCAGAAGCACAGCTCAACGAAGAAAAGTTTTCTTGTCCTTTCGCCCAGCTCTAAAGCAACTAAATATCCGTTACAGACTATACCATCCATGCTCCTTTAAGGTAACACATGAAGGACGTACAGCTGTGTTTGATGATCCAGCAGATCTAAGGGCCTTTACTCAATCCATAAAAGGCAACGGCATGGATCAATTTCATCTGGTACTTGAGATCTACATCTCTAAACATATGCAAGTTTTATTCCTTTTACTTTATTATTTACTTAATGCAGTCATTATACAATTATGTTAAAAGGCTGAGGCGGATGCTCTTGTGGTGTCTCTCTTCCACTGTTGGTCGTTCTCTCTCCTTTTGGCGACCCAGTTGGTGTTACCTATCCCTGTTATAACCATCCTCCCTGATTATTCTCCTATGTCCTGTTTGAGCTCTAAAAATACTTGTTTTTCATTGCCTAAAGGTCCTCAGTTCATGATCAAACTCCCTTCTCCTCTCCCTGATCCTCAATGTTCTATCCTTATGTGTCACAGTTTGGGTATATATGTTTTAAACCACATTACCATGAATCTGATTCTGGTATTTCACTACTGTCATATGATGCATGTTTATCATTATGTATCTGTATAAATCATCTTCAAATGTATAACTTGGAATATCATAGGATGTAAGAATCCCATCAAAAGATGCAAAATTATATCTCACCTTAACAAATGTAAGCTATCGGTTGCTTGTCTACAAGAAACTCATTTATCTATCAAGGAGACAATTAAGCTTAAATTCCATTGGGTAAAGGAGGTCATTTTCAGTCCGGCAGTAGCCAAAAAGAATGGAGTAGCTATATTAATTAGTAAAACTCAACCTTTAAAATGATAGACCAAGATGCCGATACTAATGGAAGATGGGTATGGGTAAAACTTTCAATTGACTCTACACCAGTCTCTGGGCCTCATCACGAGTTGGGCGGTAACGCCGGTGCTAAAAGCCCTACTACCAAACCACCCGGTGCTATTAGCGCCGGATCATGGGTTTGGCGGAAGGGTTATTGCCCATTCCCCATTGGGCCCATTCGGGAATTCCTCATTCCCCATTGGGCCTAATGGGGAAAACTTGCGCTATTACCGCTGGCAGATTTCCCACCGGCGGTAATCGCACCGAAAATCAGCAATTTTGCAGTGGATTTCCCCCCAGCTAAGAGCTGGGGGGAAATCCGCCAAAACCATGATCTGGCAGACCCTTAAATGCGGCAGTAATAGCCCTACTACCGCATTTAAGGGTCACCGCCAGACTCGTGAGGAGGCCCTCTATCCTTAACATTTATGGTCCCACTCTACCAGACCCCTCCTTTTGGATCTCAATCAAACAAATAATACTCAAAAATAACTTTACTAATTTGATTTTATGTGGAAATGTTAATCAGGTCCTTGATCCTTTTTTAGACCGAACATCCAGCTGCTTTTTTAAATCAAATAAAACCCATAAATCTTTTGTAGATTGCCTAGCGGAAACAGGACTAATTGACACATGTAGGCTATCCCATCCTACACAATTAGACTACATTCAACCCTGCACAATACACTATCACGGCTAGATTATATCTTTGGTGTCAAGGCTCTCTCCGGATCCATTGTGGATTCTAAAATCTCTAATATTATTATATCAGAGTACGCACCTGTAATAACATCTTTTTGCCTTATAGATGGTAACAAAACTACTAGTAGATGGAAACTTAATAATTTCCTCCTACAAGATCCACAGTTTATGCAATATGTTCAATCATTTATCCAACAATATTTAATTTATAATCAAGACTGTGATACTTCTGTTGTTAACAACTTGGGTGCGTTCAAAGCACCTTTAAGAGGTCATATTATGGCCTTCTCAGGTAGGAATAAGAAACTTAGGAAATAACACCTAGATGACCTTTATTCCCAATTTACCCAAGCAGAGTAACACTATTATTTAGACTCTAGCTGTACTAACCTACAGCAGGTTATAAAGTTACGTTTCATAATTAATAAAGAAATTACAGAACTTGCAGCTGGGACAATACTCAAATACAAAACTAAGATATATCAAACATCAAATAAAGCGGGCAAAATACTTTCCTCTTACTTAAAAACCAAAAAGGAAAAGTTTCACATATCCCATATTAAGAATACCCAGGGCATATCTTATCATCGCTCTGAAGAAATACTTGATTGTTTTAGAAAATTGTATACTGATCTTTACACCCTTGAATGTTCTATTCCTAATGTAAATATAGAATCCTTTCTTAAAAATATTAGTCGTACATCATACCCTCGAACAGACCTTTCTCACCTTGATAAAGATATTACATCCTCAGAGATTACTAAAGCCATTCATGGTCTGGGCAAGGGGAAAGTACCCGGCACTGATGGACTTTCCACTGAATTCTATATACATTTTTCTAAAGTGCTAACCCCAAAACTTAAAGCACTACTCTCATACTTTATATCCCATAAATCTTCTTCTGGATCATTCTTAGAAGCTTTTCTTATTATATTCCCTAAACCAGACAAAGACCCTACACTTCCCAGTAACTATCATCCCATTCCCCAATACTAGCTAATAGAATTGAATCCTCACTTCCTATCCTGGTTAAAGCAGATCAAACGGGTTATGTTAAAGGATGCAACATATACTCAAATGCTAGACTGCTACTCAATGCCATTAACCTAGCAGCCAAAGATAAAAAAAGATAAACAAGGCTATGGTGCCATCACATTGGATGCAGAGAAGGCTTAGGCTTTTGACCATGTAGATTGAAACTTTATGTTTCAAACCCTACGCTGGCACGGTTGTGGTGATAAATTCATATCACTGGTCAAACTCCTTTATTCATCCCCCACATCCTCTATCTATTTAAATGGTCAAACATCCTCCTTCTTTCCATTGCTCAGAGGAACGTGACAGGGCTGCCCCTTTTCACTGTTACTATATATTCTTTCACTTGAACCATTATTGGAATTAATTAGCTCTAACAAAAATATTCCAGGGATTCAAGTAGGCACCTCATGTACCAAAACAGCAGCGTATGCTGATGATATACTTATTTTAATCAAAAACCCCAAACTTCACTTACCCAAGATATAGAGGGCGCTAGAGGGCCAACCAAGATGGCGGCTCCCCTGTGAGCTCCCGGCAATCTCCCGAATGAATCCTGATCAATCAAAGCATTCCTGATGTGCAACACCCAGTTCATGCAGGCGTACTAACTAAACAACTCAAGACCAGCACTTTTGCCGAAAAAACGGAGAAAAACGCCATACCAGACGGCCGTGTTGTGGAGTAGGCCACACCCTCCGGATCTACGCAGGCCCTCTGGGAGTTGAACCACGCGGCGTATAAGGCTGCGGCTGGAACATCGAGGCCCGTTGGAGTCAGAGGCCGAGAGGGAGGAGACGCCCGAGAGTAGAGCGAGGGCCCCCCGCGTCCAACCGCACACAGCCCGACGTCCAGATAGCAGCGAAACGACGTGGTGGGCAGCGGGGGTGGCGGCAGAGGTGCCGTTGTGGTCCAGCAGGGGGAACAAAGAGACTTGCTTCACCACCTGAGCGGAGCAGAGCCTGAACGGACAGCAGCCGAGTGATAAGAAGCGAGGGGGAGAAGACGCTGCGTGGCCAGGGGGTAATACAAACAAAAGCGGGAGCAGCTGGCGGCTTCCGCCCACATCGGAACAGCAAACCCAATACCAATACTCCCAGCACAAGACCCTACTACGCGAGGAGACATTTGATATTAGACCTCCAGCCTGGGAACCACCACGGCCTCCCCGTGCTGCGCCGACCCAGAAGGGCACAAGACATCAACAGATAGGCAATGCTAAGCCGCACTCACGCAGAAAAGAAAACAGGAGCCCCCCCGGCGGTCTCACCCCCCAAGAGCAGCTAACATTGCACACCAGAAGTCTCTTATCGAAAATTGAAGGACACATCCCTGTATGGGCCAACATGTGCAAAACAGACAAGTCCCAGAGAAAGCTCAACTTTGATGCCGGCCCAGCGCCCAAGGCTCTTAGATCAGAGTCGCCCAGAATCCATGTCAAACCTCCCAGAGGAAGAACCTCCTCAGCAGCCAGATATCCGGGAAATACTAATGGACTTGAAAGCCGGGATAGGCAGCCTAGACTGCAAGATAGAAACGCTGTCATCCAAAGTGGACCTTCTCCAACACTGCCTTGATAAACACAACGATAGGCTAGACAGTGTTGAACAAAGAGTCTCAGATCTCGACGATGGAGCATCATCACTCATCGCAAGAGTCTCTACACTAGAGGGTCAAATAAAACCAGTCCTGGCCAAAAACGAGGACCTGGAAGGACGCCCCAGACAGAACAACATAAGGGTGGTTGACATGAGAGAACAACAGCTACAAATTAAAATGGAGGAACATATTGAGAAAATGTGCACAGAGCTTTTCGGATCCACTGCACTATCCCAAATGTTCGTGGTTGAGAGAGCCCATAGGATCCCATCCACCAGATCCATTCCTGGGGCACCTCCCTGACCGATTGTAGCCAAGCTATTCAGCTATAAGGACCGAGATAGAATTTTGAGAATGGCGAGGGAGAAAGGCAAATTCCATTATGATGGCGACGATATTCAGTTCTATCCAGATTTCTCCCCATCAGTCCATGCCCAGAGAAAGTGCTTTATTCACATCAAACACAGACTACGCGTCAACCAAATCACCTATTCGATGCTCTTCCCGGCGAAACTACGCATCCAATATGATGGAGGAACACAATTCTTCAATTCCCCCAAGGAAGCCACGTTGTTCCTAGACAGACAGGGTTGCAAACCCGCAAACAAAAGCTCCGGACCATCAAGAAGAGAAAGGACGGAAAGAATACCGACTTAATAAAAACTCGAAGCACCTGCCTAAACCTAAGTTGAAACACGCTGTCTGGGCCATATCAGCAACGGGACGTGGGAGCCTAATTCTTGGAAGGACACATGCGCCCCATGCAAAGCATGTTTCCAGTTCAAGTTGGGGGGGTTCCTAATGATCAAGTTTGGGGTTGTTCGTGCAAGGAAGCAAGTTTTGTTATTGTTATTCAAGGGACGCCCCACCCTTCATCATGAGCCACGAAAAACCAGCCGCCGTCCCGTCTTGCGGGCACCACACAAAGTATCACCGGGGCAATTCAAGGTAGCATCATGGAATATTAAAGGTGGCAATCACCCCGCCAAGACGAGGAAGATCCTACAACTCCTCAGACGCCATAAGATAGAGGTGGCAATGATCCAAGAGACCCATCTTCTCCCCCATAACAAACACCTCTGGGCCCGAAACTGGGGCTGCCACCGATACTTCTCTTCATATTCATCATACGCCAGAGGAGTGGCGATCCTCATTGACCCGACACTATGCTTCCGCCTGACCAAAACAGAAAAAGACGGAGAAGGGAGAGCTCTCCTGGTGCAGGGAGTCGTGGCAGGATAGGAGGTGGTATTCGTCAACTCATATGCCCCCAACTCAGATGGCCCAAATAATTTTGACTGGGTGCTATCTCGTCTAGCACAAGTGGGTAACGCAACCATAATCTGGGGAGGTGATCTGAACACACACCTCGACCCACGGAAAGACAGAACGCAGTCAACAACAGCGAACCCATCCAATTCCAGTCTACAAGTGCAATAAATCTGCAAAGCGTTCGACCTGATAGACATTTGGAGACAACAAAACTTGGAAAACAGAGACTATACCTATCACTCCAGCACCCACAATTCAAGTTCACACATTGATTACCTGCTGGTATCTTCCCACAGCAAGTGGCAATGGGGTCCCTGCCAAATAATCCCCAAAACTTTCTCGGACCATGGCACAGTAACACTTGAATGCAACCCACCAGACATCAGGTCGAGACCACCCCACTGGCGCTTCAAACCCGGGGCACTTGCTGACCAAGCATTTGCAACGGAGCTACGAGAAGAAATCACTGCCTATCTTGAAATCAACCAGGGCACAGTCGACTCTGCAGGTATCACTCAAATGTTATATAAGGGGTGTGTGCTTAGCCAAAGAGAATGGTATTTTGAAACTGATCCGCCGCGAACTGACCACCAGCGAAAACCGCCTGAAATCCTTAGAAAGTCAGCAACGCACCACTAACGAAAATCACACCCAAGCAGAGTTGAAGAAGGAACATCTCAACTTCAGGACCCTAGCAGAGCGCAAATTAAAATTTCTAGGACACAGACATAGGATCAGACAATACGGCGAGGGCCAGAAACCACAAGCTCTCCTCGCCGGACTGATGGCAGCAGACAGGAAGCCTACAAGGGTAGAAAGAATCCGATCCCCACAAGGGGACATGATATATAAACAGGACGAAATAGTCGAGGTGTTCCGAATATAT